>NC_134357.1:350293640-350931974 GCF_048569485.1 Anomaloglossus baeobatrachus | reverse complement strand
TGGAGGCTGATGCATGGGGAGGCTGATGCTGGGGGAAACTGGAAGCGGAAGGCTGATGCTGAGGGAGGCTGGGAGGGGGAGGCTGGGAGGAAGGAGGCTGGGAGGAGAGAGGCTGATCCTGGGGAAGGCTGGGAAGGGGAGGCTGATGCTGAGGGAAGCTGGAAGGAGAGAGGCTGATGCTGGGGGAGGCTGGAAGGAGAGAGGCTGAGGCTGGGAGGAGAGAGGCTGATGCTGGGGAAGGCTGATGCTGAGGGAGGCTGGGAGGGGAAAGCTGATGCTGGGGAAGGCTGGGAGGACGGAGGCTGGGAGGAGAGAGGCTGATCCTGGGGAAGGCTGGGAGAGGGAGGCTGATGCTGTCGGAGGCTGATGCTGGGGGAGGCTGGAAGGAGAGAGGCTCATGCTGGTGGAGGCTGATGCTTGGGGAGGCTGATGCTGAGGGAGGCTGATGCTGAGGGAGGCTGGGAGGAGGGAGGCTGGGAGAGGTAGGCTGAGAGAAGAGAGGCTGATGCACACACACACACACACACGCGCGCACTGCACAACACACCACACGCGCGCGCACTGGGAACCACAAACAACTGCCCTACACAGACACCCACACACAGACAACGCTGCACACACACAACACGCAACACACAAACACCGCGGCACACACAAATATACGCACATACCGCACAACACACACATTGCACAAAACATACCTCCCCCCAAAACACAACACACACACACACAAACCGCGCAACACACACACACAACGCTACAGACACACAGCGCTCCACAAACAACGCAACACACGCAACACACATACAACACCGCTCTCACCCCCCGTCACACCCAGACAACACCCAGAACATGTACAGCGCCTACACAAACACTTGGTAACTACACACAACAACATCTCTATATATATATATATATATATATATATATATATATATATATAACAAAAATCATACATGAACTACACAATACGTAAATTCTAGAATACCCGATGCGTAGAATCGGGCCACCTTCTAGTGTGTATATATATATATATATATATATATATATATATATATATATATATATATATATATATATATATATATATATATATATATATATATATATATATATATATATATATATATATATATATATATATATATATATATATATATATATATATATATATATATATATATATATATATATATTGTATTTGTATTGTATTGTCCCGGTGCACCGCCTACTGCTGTATGTTTAGCTGTTTAAGCCATGGAGGGGATCCTGGTGCAGACTCATGGTGTAAGCCACAATTATTCCAAAGGAGAAAGAGCCGCACTCCAAGATGATCACCGTATCACTCCGTCTTTATTTCAGAAGAAACATGAAGGTACAGGCAGTGGGGAGGGTGAGACAAGCCATACAACGCTGGACGACGGCGTGCCGTTTCGCTAGAACTTAGCTTCCACGGGTCCAGTGCCGTGCAGTGGCACTGGACCCGTGGAAGCTAAGTTCTAGCGAAACGGCACGCCGTCGTCCGGCGTTGTATGGCTTGTCTCACCCTCCCCACTGCCTGTATCTTCATGTTTCTTCTGAAATAAAGACGGAGTGATACGGTGATCATCTTGGAGTGCGACTCTTTCTCCTTTGGATATATATATATTATATAATATATTTTTTGCATAGGGTCCTTCCATATTTTGATACCCAGTACAGATAAAGCATACAGCTACAGGCTGCAGCCCCCAGCAATGTGCTTTTCTTGGCTGGGTATAAAAAATAAGAGGGAGCGCATTGCTAGTGATGGTGAGCTCCAGAGGATTGAGAGTTCAGATTAGGAGAATTGTCATGCCCTTGGTCCAAACTAAACCCTGCCCAGAGTGGTGTGAGCTGGCTGTAAAGCATAGATCTGATTAGAGTTAGGGCGGCGTCACACGCTACGATATATCAGGCGATATGTCGTCGGGGTCACGGATTCCGTGACGCCCATCCGGCATCGTTAGACATATCGTAGTGTGTGACAGCTACGAACGAGTGTGAACGAACAAAAATACTCACCTTATCGTTGCTCGTTGACACGTCGTTCATTTTCAAAATGTTCTTCCTCCTTCTGTGTTCCGGTTGTTCATTGTTCCCGGGGCAGCACACATCGCTCCGTGTGACACCCCAGGAACGACGAACACAGCTTACCTGCGTCCCGCCGGCAATGCGGAAGGAAGGAGGTGGGCGGGATGTTACGTCCTGCTCATCTCCGCTTCTATTGGCCAGCCGCTGTGTGACGTCGCTGTGACGCCGAACGTCCCTCTCCCTTCAGGAAGAGGATGTTCACCGCCCACAGCGAGGTCGTTCGGGGGGTAAGTACGTGTGACGGGGGTAAACTATTTTGTGCGCCATGGGCAACAAATTGCCCATGACGCACAAACGACAGGGGCGGGTACGATCGCTCGTGCGATCGCACGATAGATCGTACCGTGTGACGCCGCCCTTCCACCCTCCTTACTTGGGTAATCGGACATTCTGCCTAGGCAAGAAACTGTATACTATATAACTAAAAATTAGTCTATTCTTAAGAATTTATAAGACCATTTTACAAAAGGCTTACTCTTCTATTCTTTTTACTAGCACTCACTTAATATCAGGCATGTTATTCTTCCACACGTTGCCCCCAATTTTTGCTTTCTCTTCTAGAAAATACAGTAAAGGGAACCGCTCTTCAGTATCTCACAGATGACCATTTGAAAGAAATGAACATAAGGTATATTTGGTTTCTGTTTTTCAGTGATAACAGCATTTCTTATATCATATTTTTTTACTGGTTACTCCCGTATAGGATAGGTCACCTGTATTGATGAGCAAACCTGATCTGTAAAGTTTGGGGTCCATGCACAGACCACGAACACTGACTGCTCATGGAAGTCAGTGTTACTGGTTGGGTTCGGCCCCCCCGGATGTGGAATTCAGGTTCAAGTCCGGTCCTCAACCGGTTTGCCCATCTCTAGTCACCTGACATCACTTTACTATGCAGAGAAGTTTGACCTGGGGTTAAACGTAAAAGTTCTGTCTGGACTGGCTTTATGGATATATTTGGTGTATGCAGCAGGATCTTTTCTGGCAAACTGAATGTTCTGAACGAAATGTTACCAAAATCTGGCGTTAAGAATATTAATATGGCAACGTGTTAATTTTTTCTCTCCTCCAGCCCTGTAGGAAAAAGATTGCAATTACTCCATAGTCTTCGTCTGCTTTGTCAGAACGCCAATCCTAATATGAAGGTAAGTCACTATATCATTGCATCAGACTGCTAGGAATTATTCTGATTCTTTAAAGGGAACTTGTCAGCAGAAATTTCTCACTAAACCTAAAAGATTCCCCCTCTGCAGCTTCTGGGCTGCATTCTAGCAATGTTCCTGTTGCTATTGTGCCCCCTTTGAGACCTAAATAAATACTTTATAAAGTCTGACCTTTTTGTATGCAAAACGTTTTTTATACTCACGGGGGCGGGCTGTCTTGCGTCCGTTATTCTCCCTCCTGCCGCTTTACGCCGTCCCCCATCGCTCATTTCCATAGCTGAGGACGCCGCCCAGTGCTCCAGAGGTCCCCGTGCATGCCCAGTGCCACTCTCGTGGGACTGAGCACTGTGCACAGTGTGACCGCTGGTGATGTGATTGCGCAGGCGTGAGATTATGGGTGGCGCTGTGATTGTCGTCAGCAAGTACCCTCCCATAATCTCGTGCCCGCGCTTCTCACTCTGCCTCCACCGTTCTGCGCTAGCGCTGGCCAGATGACCCCACGTCACCTCTTATCCATCTTTCCCTGGAGCAGGAAATAGATGGGAGGAGCGGAGCAGCACACCACCGATCAAGAGGAGACGTGGAGACAAGCTTACTGAAGTACACAGTAAAAAAAAAAAAACTAGTGAGAAGCGCGGGCACGAGATTATGGGCGGGTACTTGCTGATGACAATCACAGCGCCGCACATAATCTCACACCAATCACTTCACCAGCGGTCACACTGTGCACAGTGCTCAGTCCCACGAGAGTGGCACTGGGCATGCGCGGGGACCTCTGGAGCACTGGGCAGCGTCCTCGGCTATGGGAATGAGCGATGGGGGACGGCGTAAAGCGGCAGGAGGGAGAATAACGGACGCAAGACAGCCCGCCCCCGTGACTATAAAAAAAGTTTTGCAGAGGGGGAATCTTTTAGGTTTAGTGTAAAATTTCTTCCGACAGGTTCCCTTTAAAACTTCCAGACATGCATGTATACATTTTGTTAATGCAATGTGGTGTCATTGTAAGAAATTAAAATATTGTTATCCGCTTCTTGAAATCCTCTCACTGACACAATCAACCTAAAGGATGTTGTGTTTTTTTTTTTTTTGGGCACCACTAGAGTGTTGCTTTTAATCCAAGTTCTCTGCTCCGTCTTAGGGCTGCTTCTCATTTGCGAGTTTCTCGCAGTAGAGCAATGCAAGAAACACTCGCATTGGAATCGGACACATGTTAGTGAATGATTCAGCTCGCATTTGCGATTTTTCTTTTTTTTTTTCTCAGTGCAAATCAGACTGAGAAAAAAATCGCAGCATGCTGCTTTTTTGCGAGTTTCTACTGCGAGTCTCTCCAATGCAAGTCTATGGGAGCGTGTAAAAAATCGGATGTCACGGGGCAGCACTCACACCATCCTAGTGACATCCGATTTTCTAAATACATTTCTCGCATGTTTCCTAAAACACTGGAAACGAGTGATGTGCCACAATGTCTGTCAATCTCTGTTCTCTGTCAGTCGGTCTCTCCCTCTCGGTCTCTATTCTCTCTCTGTCGGTTGGTCACTATCTCTTGTCTGTCTCTCTCTCTCTCTCTCTCTCTCTCTCTCTCTGTCCATGTCGGTCTATCCCTTTCCCCCCCTCTCTCATACTCACCGATCCCCCGATCACCAGCGCGGCGCTGCACGGCGTTCACACTGCTCCGGCGGCTTCTCTTCTTTTGAAAAAGCCGGCCGCTCATTATTCAATCTCTTATTCCCTGCTTTACCCGCCCACCGGCACCTATGATTGGTTGCAGTCAGACACGCCCCCACGCTGAGTGACAGCTGTCTCACTGCAACCAATCACAGCAGCCGGTGGGCGTGTCTATGCTGTGCAGTAAAATAAATAATTTAAAAAAAGGCGTGTGGTCCCCCCCAATTTTAATACCAGCCAGATAAAGCCATACGGCTGAAGGCTGGTATTCTCAGGATGGGGAGCTCCACGTTATGGGGAGCCCCCCAGCCTAACAATATCAGCCAGCAGCCGCCCAGATTGGCCGCTTCTATTAGATGCGACTGTTTTGGGACTGTACCCGGCTCTTCCCGATTTGCCCTGGTGTGTTGGCAATCGGGGTAATAAGGAGTTAATGGCAGCCCATAGCTGCCACTAAATCCTAGATTAATCATTGCAGGCGTCTGAGACACCACCAATGTTTAACCTGTAAATTAAAGTTAATAAACACACACACTGAAAAAATACTTTATTTGAAATAATAAACAATAACAAAGATCCTCGTTCACCACTTTATTAAGTATCCAAAAAACCAATCCATGTCCGACGTAATCCACGGAGGTCAAGTGTCGCTTCCAACTCTGCTACATGAAGGTGACAGGAGCTGCAGAAGACACCGCCACTCCTTTCACCTCCACACAGCAACTGAGGTGAGTAGCGCGATCAGCTGATTTCAGTCAGGTAACTCGTGGCCACCGCTGGATCCTCCACCCGTGACAGCAAGTCACCCGAGTGACAGCGATAAAGTCATAGGTGAGTTGTGGTCACGGGGAAAGAATACAGCTGGCCGCGGGTAAACTGAGTGACGGCAGCACTAATCGCGCTGCTCAATTCAGTCACTCAGGAGATTAGCGGTCACCGGTGAGTCCTGCACGGGTGACCGCTAATCAGGACGCGACACAGACAGAGCCGCGGCATGACAATGAAGTCGGGTGAAGTTCATTCTGATCGTGCGGCTCTGTCTGTGTCTGCTGTCATCTGCCATTCAGCTCTGCTACATAGCTGTCTGTGGCTGCTGTCAGCGGCCATGTAGCAGAGCTGAATGGCAGATAACAACTGCTGAGAAAAAAAAGGATCACACACGCATTGCACACGCACTGCAATCATGAGAAAAATCTCAGGATCGCAGTGCAGTTGCATTGCACTCTGACCTAACGTGAACTAAAATCAGCCGAGTGTTTTGGTTTTTTTTTGTTTTTTTTTTCAGCTAACTAGGACCGATTTTGCTCGCATAGATGTGTTTCCAGCCTTATACTTTTCCTCTGGCAGCTTCACCTTCTATTGGCGATGCTTCGGTCGGTCTCCTGTGATTTGTGACCTGCTGGCAGCTCCAGTTTCCCTCAAGCATGCCAAAGGTCACAACTAGAGCTGATCGAACTGGCCAAAAACCGGGACCGGCGGATCCCTGATCCGCTCCGGAATCGGGTGCCCATATAAGTCAATAAGGACCAGAATCTGGAGAGTAAAAACGTTGGCGGAAGGGATAGGGGGGGTAGGAGCGTGCGCGGTATACTCACACAGGCAGTGTCATGGCAGCACACTCCTTCCGGGTCACACTTTTCCCTTCCAGAGCCGACAATTCAATCACTGTTTTGCCCGCCCACCGGCGCGTGTAATTGGTTGCAGTTAGACGCGCCCCCACCCTGAGTGTCAGCTGACTGCAAACAATCACAGGCAGCAGGACGGCCGGTGGGCGGGGAAAGCAGTGGAAGTGTCAGCGGGTCAGTATGGTGAGCGTGCATGTAGACAGCAACACATGCACGCTCTTGTCAGACGTGTGCGTGGCTGTGCCGGTGATGCAATGTCAGACTCGTGCGAGTCCCTTGCAACTGTGAGTCCGGCCTAAGAGAAACCGAATAAGACTTTTTTTTTTTTTTAAATAACCAAACTTGCGGTCAACCCCCCCCCCATCCCCCCCCCCTTCCCCCTATATTTTCATCCCCAGCCAAGATAAAGCCATCTGGGGGCTAGTATTCTCAGCCCGCAGCCACCCGGTATTGCTAGATGTGACAATCCTGGTGCTATACCGGCTCTGGTTAATAACAGCACACAGCTGTTACTAAACCTTAGGTCTGTGATGGCACAGGTGTCTGAGATACCTGCATCATTAACCTGTACATGACAGTAAATAAACACACACATAGAGAAAAAAATCCTTGATTTGGAATAAAATACAAAAACACTTTCACCACTTTATTAACCCCCCACCACACCCCTCCAGGTCCGGCGTAATCCACACGAGGTCCCATGACAACGTATCCAGCTCTGCTACATCTCACAGCTAGCAGCTATAGAGAACGACTGCCAGCTGTGAGTGTAGCCTATGACTGAGATGCGATGACTGCAGGTAGACACTGTCACAGAATGCGGGCATGTCTGCCTGCAACTAATCAGACGACAGCACGTCCGGTGGGCGGGGAAAGTATGGAAAGCTGTCTGTATGCGATGAGCCTATTGCGCAGTACAGGAAGTGAATGCGTGACCCGGAAGCAGTGTGCCGCCATGACAGAGTCTCGGTAAGTATGAAACGCTGTTTTAATTCTGTTTTTTTTTTCTTTATTTTTCAATTATTTTCCCCAATGCTGGATCCGGCTCGTGCACCCGGAATCCCGGGCCCTGGTCCGGCACCCGGACATCTTTGAAACTGCGCGGATCCGGACTTTTACAGTCCGAATCTCCTCAGCCCTAGTTACAACTCCATACATCTCTGAATGCCTTGTTCTGGCTGTCATAAACTTGTATTGAAAACTTGTGATGTAACTTCTGACTTCCGGCCGGTCAGATGTTACTGGTACAAGATAGTGCCATGGGACTGGAGCAACACCGAAAAAAGGTGAAGCCACCGGAAGGTGAGTATAAGACCGGGGGCAAGAGACGTGGATTTAAAGTACCACTCCAGCTGTGGAGGGGAAAAAAAACCCAAAAACGTTGGAGTGGTGCTTTAAAGGGAATCTGTCAGCAGGTTTTTGCTACCTCATCTGAGAGCAGCACGATGTAAGCAGAGAGACTCTGAATCGAAGGATGTATCACTTAGTTTACTGGCTGCAGCTATTCTCGCCCACATCAGGCTCTCAATAGACATTGTACATTGACAGTGAGGTGTCAATCGGAGGAGAGGGCTTGCCAAACAACATGGCATGAGCCACCTTGTCACAGCATTGATAATCACCAAGTGATTAAGCCTTTAGTTTAATCTCTTACCTATATTGGATGTACTGGGTATGTCTTTGCTGTCTGGGCCTTAACGACCAAGGGTGTGCCCAGTACGTCCTGGTGATTGCAGACTTTCCAGCGCTGTACCCCCATGATCGCCGCCGGGTCACCGGCTGATTTTACAGCTGGGACGTGGCAGTCACTGCCAGGAGTGGTCTCCGCTCTGCTTTCAGCAGTTTAACCCTCTAAATGCTGCAATGTAATGCAATCACAGGGACCCGATCGCTGCCATGATGACCCTGGGTCATCACCACCATGACGACCCTGGCCAGCTACGGACCGCATCACAGACCATGCTGTATGCATGGTGTGTGAGACGAAGTGTCAGTGCTGCTACTGCACTGATATATAAACCACTGAAGTGATCGAGCATTGCAATGTATTATATCAATGATCAGATCACTGAAAATTAGTGTCCCATAACGAGACTAAGTAAAAATAAGTAAAAAAAAATGTTGTGTTTAAAAAAAAAAAAAATCTGAGGGATTAAACAAAAAAAAACCCCGCAGTAAGGTAGGAGTGAGAATAGGGCATATTAGGGCTAGCTAACCTTGTCTTCATTGATTTGTTGTTACCACACATTTTTTTTTCTTAGTGTATGTTGTGTGGTTACTTGTGTGTTTTTGAGAATATCTTTCATTATAATATTAAATTCAAATTTTAAGAATTTAATTTTTTTGGTTAAAGTCAGAAGGTGAAACTCTGCTCTGGGGTAAAGGGGTTAAAGGGGAGCTGTCACCAGGATTTTCACTTATAACCTGCAGCCAGCACCAGTAAGCCCTTATATACAGCATTCTAGAATACTGAATAGAAGAGCCCAGGCTGCTCTGTATAACGTAAAAAATGATTTTTATTATACTCTCCTAGGCGGTCAAGTCCTATGGCCTTTGCTGGTCTATGGTCCGGCACCTGCTCCATCCTGTGCAGTTGTACCGCCCCTGCAGCGGTCGGACCGCTTGGATTCGGGTGTCACTGCTCATGGCTCGAGGGTCTCCGGACCCGGAGGCGCAGGATCACTTTAAAATGTGATGGGGGGGTCTATTTACAGGGGGAGTATTAGATAGTTTGTGACGCCACCCGTGGTGTGCGGTAATGGGGAGTACCGCCGCTGCCATTGGGAGTACCCGGAGTGATGGAATGGGGGCAGCTAGATGACATTACCCTCTATGGGTAGGGAAGGCCCCGGGACTCTGGATGGTGGGAAGGATTGCAGAGGAGCACAGGCTCGCTTGGACAAGGAGTGATCAGGTACTCACTGAGAAGGAAAGCAGACGCTGACAACGTAGAAAACAAAGTCTCTGGGTGCCGCTGCCCTCTTGGGAGAGCTCCCCTGGGTTCCGTCCCCAGCAGTACTGCCTGATGGTCCGGAGCCTGCCTCCGTGCACAGATTTTAGTAGTCCAAGTGGCCTGTAAGCTTGAAGCTGTCCGGGCCTTGCTCCCCACTTTTTGGTGTGAAGGAGCTGTGCTCTCAGGAGCTCACGCTTGGGATTTCAGTGGGCTGATTTGGTTGGAAAGCCCTATCCCCCTCGTTGCGCTAGTGCACCCTGATCTCTGAGCTTCGTGGGGACAGTCCATAAAGGCCCTATCCTCTGCAGGTTAATTGCCGGGTTGCTTGAAGCCTCTCCCCGATCTTGGTCCAGTACCTCGACGTGCTTTCATTCTCAGACTGGCTATTGTACTGGAGCTGCTGACTGTCCCCCAAGACTAATCCAGGCACCCAGCCCCAATATCCCGCGGCCGGGTCTCCGACTCCTCCAGGTCCAGACCACCGTCTGCAACCCAATCTACTTCTCACCTGGTAGCTCCAACTCCCAGCTTCCCTCAAGCTCCTCACTGCTCGAGGGCTCCCACACAACTCACTTGTCACCTCCCTGCCTGACCCCTAGGTCGGCGGCCCTATTCCAGCTTAGCAGCCCACTGGTGTGCCTGACAGGGTGTGGTGCGAGGTGTGATTGGGATTTTGGATGCTGATGGAGGCAGTGCTGCAAGTTGGAAATCCAGAACCAAGAGGGGTTGAGTTCTGCACTGGGAGATAAAGACCGTGCAGTACCCTGTGACGACCTGACTAGTCAAGGGGCGTTACACAGTCGCCATCCTCCTTGCCAGCTCCTTGTGGATGACTCAACCTACGTTCTCCAAGGTGTCAGGCCTCCATTGCGCTCCTGCGCAAGCGCACTTGATCTGCCCTGGTGAGGGAAAATCAAAGTATTGTAGTGCGGACGGTCTCTGACCTTTCCTCCGAACCTGCGCATTAAAGTACCTTCCTCTGCCTTCAGCAGAGCTGATCAAAGTGCGCATGCACAGAAGCGCAGTGGAGGACACTGTGCATGACTAAGATGGAAGGAAGAGAGGAGACACCGGACCAAGATCAGGACCCCCCCACCCCCTTCATCGGACATCCCCGCTGGTGAGTCTAAAAAAAGGTGTTTGTTGTTTTTTTAAGTTATACAGAGCGGCCTGGGCACTTATACAGCATTGTAGAATGCTATGTATGGCCTTACTGGTGGTGGCTGCAGCTTATAGGGAGCAAATCTGGTGACACATTCCGTTTAAGTAAACCGCACGGAGCTTGATAAGAGAAGCATAGTTGATTGTTGTGTGTGTTTTTGTGTTTGGCGCCTGGGCCAGATTCCCGGACTCCGCAGTGCTCGGGCTGGCAGCCTCATGTTGACAGCTCACGTGTGCAGTGTGGGCAAGCATGCAGCACTCCCTTCTAAATGCTGTGTGCGCACACCATTGGTCCTCACGTTGGTCAGTGCCAGCATGCGAAGGATGTACTTGATGCTCCACATGTCTCCCCTGGTGCTATGTGCTCACTCTCCTCAAAGAGAAGCAGCTCCAGCCACCACAGTAGGGGTTATAATTAATTGTTTGTCATTTTCAAGTTGATTTATTTTGAGTGGCCCTGAAGGTTGGTGGAAATTTCTAAATGGCCCTTGACAGAAAAAAGGTTCCCCGGCCCTGGTCTACAGCATGCTGGCTTCAGCTTAGGGCTACTTCTCACATAGCGAGATCGCTAGCGAGATCGCTGCTGAGTCACGGTTTTTGTGACGCACCAGTGACCTCATTAGCGATCTCGCTGTGTGTGACACTGAGCAGCGATCTGGCCCCTGCTGTGAAATCGCTGATCTTTACACACTGCTCTGGTTCATTTTTTGGACATTGCTCTCCCGCTGTGAAGCACACATCGCTGTGTTTGACAGCGAGATAGCAACGATCTGAATGTGCAGGGAGCCGGCGTCTGGCAGCCTGTGGTAAGCTGTAACCAAGGTAAATAATGCTTAACCAAGTGAAGTGCTTTGCTTGGTTACCCGATATTTACCTTGGTTACTAGCGTCCGCCGCTGCTAGTGCTGGCTCCCTGCACTCGTAGCCGGAGTACACATCAGGTAAATAAGCAAAGCGGTTTGCTTATTAACCCGATGTGTACTCTGGCTACGAGTGCAGGGAGCCAGCACTAAGTGGTGTGCGCTGGTAACCAAGATAAATATCGGGTAACCAAGCGCTTGGTTACCCGATATTTACCTTAGTTACCATGCCCAGCATCACTTCAACGCGTCTCTGCGGGCTGGTCACTGGTGAGATCTGCCTGATTGACAGCTCACCAGCGACCATGTAGCGACGCACCAGCGATTCTGACCAGGTCAAATCGCTGGTGGGATCGCTGGAGCGTCGCTTAAGTGTGACGGTACCCTTACACAGCAAAAACCTCCTGAGAGATTCCATTTAAGTCACCTTATCTTGTCTATTTGCCCCAAACACCTTCATGTTAACCTAAACCTTAATGCCAACCTAAAAAAAATACAAAGGTAACTTTAATATTAACTATATATATTTTTTTTTTTCTTTCACTCTTCCCACCTCCCTATTCCTTTACATGGCTAGTCGTATAGAATTGCATTAATCAGCATACTATCTGATTTTTACCTAAAAAGGTTTATTTGCCTAGGCCAGATTCATTGTTATAACCGCTGAGTGCGGTTACTGATCACATGAAAAGGTAAGTGGTCATCTAACATCTTCACTTGCTAACACTTCCACCCAGGAAGTAACCTAGATCCAGTAATTTTCTGGTTTTTTTTTTTGTTTTTTTGTTTTTTGAGCTGCGAGGTAGCTTGACTCCCTGATTTGTAGACATGCCGAACGATGCGTGCACACATCCGTGTGAATGTCCATGTGCTGCCCAGTGTTTATCGGAAGGCTCACAGACCCATGGAGTATGTCCTATTCTAATCCTCCACATTATACAAGAATAGGACATTCTGATTTTTATTTTTATTTTTATTTTTTTCCTGAATCTCCTCTGCTTCATCATTATTGTGGACCAGTGAGACTGGGTCTGAACACTGTCTGATACTAAATAAAGGTACCGTCACACATAACGAGATCGCTAGCGAGATCGCTGCTGAGTCACCGTTTGGTGACGCAGTAGCGATCCCGTTAGCGATCTCGTTATGTGTGACATCTACCAGCGATCAGGCCCCTGCTGTGAGATCTCTAGTCGTTGCAGAATGGTCCAGGCCATTTTCTTCAAAGGCGATGTCCTGCTGGGCAGGACACATCGCTGTGTTTGACACTGTGTGACAGGGTTACAGTGACTGCTGAGATCGTTATACAGGTCACTACTGCGACCTGTATCGTTCCTGCATCACTGGTAAGATCTGACTGTGTGACCTCTCACCAGCGACCTCCCAGCGACTTACCAGCGATCCCTATCAGGTCACATCGTTTTCGGGATCGCTGGTAAGTCGTTGTGTGTGACTGGGCCTTTAATCAGACAGTAGTGTGACATTTTCACATGGCTGTGTGACTGCACCCTTATTGACCTAGGATGTTTGTTTTCTGCCTCAGCAGATTTTGCACTATCGGGTAGTTTATATAACCTTGAGATATCAGCCTGAAGTATATTCTCCCTCTGCACACAATGTGTCAGCATATAAAGGTATACACAATGCTATCAGCCCAACAAGGCCGCCAGATGTTTAGTGGCTACTGATAAACCATGCTGCCTAAAGGTCCAGTCACACTAAGCAACTTACCAGCGATCCCAACAACGATAGGGATCGCTGGTAAGTTGCTAGGAGTTTGCTGGTGAGATGTCACACTGCGACGCTCCAGCGATCCCACCAGCAACCTGACTTGGCAGGGATCGCTGGAGCGTCGCTACACGAGTTGCTGGTGAGCTCACCAGCAACCAGTGTCCAGCCACACGTGCAGAGAGCAGGGAGCAGCGCACACTGAGCGCTGGCTCCTTGCTCTCCTAGTTACAGCACACATCGGGTTAATTACCTGATGTGTGCTGCAGCTAATGTGCACAGAGCAGGGAGCAGCGCACAATGCTTAGCGCTGGCTCCTTGCTCTCCTAGCTACAGCACACATCGGGTTAATTAACCCGATGTGTCCTGCAGCTACATGTGTACAGAGCAGGAGCCGGCACTGACAGTGAGAGCGGCGGAGGCTGGTATCAAAGGTAAATATCGGGTAACCAAGGACAGGGCTTCTTGGTTACCCGATGTTTACATTGGTTACCAGCCTCTGCAGAAGCCGGCTCCTGCTGCCTGCACATCTAGTTGTTGCTGTCTCGCTGTCACACACAGCGATGTGCGCTTCACAGCGGGACAGCAACAACTAAAAAATGGCCCAGGACATTCAGCAACAACCAATGACCTCACAGCAGGGGCCAGGTTGTTGCTGGATGTCACACACAGCAACATCGCTAGCAACGTCACAAAAGTTGTTCGTTAGCAGCGATGTTGCTAGCGATGTTGCTTAGTGTGACGGGGCCTTAATTCGAGGCCTTCCTCACCAACGAGGCTTCATATGACTAGATTTCAAGAAAAGAAAATCTATCCCCAAAATTATTCTGTATGCTAAAAAAGCTATCCCAAGCAGAGTTTCTTGAAATTCACAAGACAGCAATACAATTGAAACGGCACTAGCATAGTTCTAGGGGCTCGGAGGAGGGCTCACCATGATATAAAGGTTGGGTTTTATTGGACAAAGGGAAAAAAAAATTATGGTCAGGCTGGTTTCTGTCAATTGTTAGCACTTTAATAATTTTTTTTTTCTTTTAAAGAGAACGAACCAGCAAGATTTTCATAAAGTAAAGCCAGTGCTATACTGGCGCTAGGATACTGAATGTACACACGTGGTCAAAATTGTTAGTACCCCTCACTTAATGAAAGAAAAACCCACAATGGTCACAGAAATAACTTGAATCTGACAAAAGTAATAATTTTAAAAATCTCTGAAAATGAACAAATTAAAGTCAGACATTGCGGGGGGGAACGGAGCCTGGACCGGGATGTGAGCACACTCGGGGAGACACTCTCCTGCTGACTCACCGTGATACCGCTGGAGCCGCCACACGGCTGACTATCATGGTGACACCGGAGGGCAGGGGAAGGTACCGGCATCCAGTAGGAGAAGTCTCAGCTCCTGAATCGGCAGCATGTCCAGGCGGCGACAGAGGGAAGTAGGAGCAGGGAGAGAGCCTGGATCACAAGATGGCACCGATGTCAGAGAGGAGGCGGAGAAAGCAAACACAGCCTGCCTACGCCGCATGGAAGCGGCTGCAAAGCTGGCACAGTTTGCAAGACAATCAGAGGAACCTCTGGAGGAGCCCGGTAAGATGGTGGAGGAGAACGGAGAGGAGGAGGAAGATATGGAGGAGGCTGAAGGAATAGAGGGAGAAGAAGGAGAAGACAAACAGGAGGAGGATTCAGGAGAGCAGCAGGCAGCAGAGGAAATACAGGAGAACCCCACTATTAAGGATGTGTTTCAGGTGGTCTTCTGCAAACAGGCCCTCACAACATTAACCCAGCAGGTGCTGGGAATACAGGGAGATATAGCTACTCTCAAAAAAGATCAGAAGAAAACTGATATGAGAACCAGTGCTGTGGAGGAAAGAGTGGGTGCAGCTGAGGATCATATAGTTACACTGCAAAAAGCAGAGAAAAAGTTCCAGCAGCAGATATGAGTTGTCCGCAAAAACGGATGACTTGGAGAACCGTTCCAGGAGGAACAATAGAAGACTGGTGGGCATCCCGGAAAAAGTAGAGGGAAGAAATCCTACTGAATTCATAGAAACGTTGCTTAAAGAAAAGATTGGCGCAGATAATCTGACCAAGTTATATGCAATTGAGAGGGCACACAGTCCCAGTGCAACCGCAACCACCTGGCAAGGGGCCCCGTATGATGCTGGCGAAACTGCTTAACTACAGGGACCGGGATATTATTCTACGCAAGGCACTGGATCTGGAGAACCTGACAATTGATGGACACCTAGTGGCTATATACCCTGACTACTCTGTACCGGTACAGAAGCAAAGAATGCCATTTACAGGGGTAAAGAGATGACTCCGTGAGCTGGGGGTTAAATATTCCATGATGTTCCCAGCAAAACTTCGAGTAGCAGCACTGGAGAAGGTGCACTTTTTTCTTGATCCAGAGGAGGCCATGAAATGGATAGATATCAATGCAAGGAAACTGCAAACAGGAGAAGGATAGAAGCTGGCTATGAGTGACACTGCAATTTTGTGATTTTTCTTTTTTTTTTTTCCTGGACTACAGGACTGGCTACTCATAAGCATTTGCATATGCTAGAGGAGAAGGATACTTCATAAGCCCATTTTTATGGCAGTGACGGTACACCCCCACCCCCCTTCCCCCTCCTCCCCTTTTTTTTTTTTTTTTTTTCCCTTTCTCTTCCAGTTTATTATTGTTGATTTCTTGCTCCTGTCCCTGCGTGTTAGATGGGGCAGGGAGAAGTTTCCTAACACTAAGCTGGACAATGACAGGAGGAGGATAATAATTCTTTTTTTTTTTTCTTCTGGCCGTGCGGTGGCGATTGATAGATGCTTACCGTATTTTTCGCTTTATAAGACGCACCTGATTATAAGACGCACCTAGGTTTTGGAGGAGGAAAATTAAAAAAAAAAATTGAGCCAAATAGTGTGCTAGAACATTTTAATAAAATTAAAATAACATTATTTTAACAATTTAGACTCAACAGGAGTCAATAGCAGCATTGTTTGTAACATGAACCATGTTTGTGAACAATATAGGAAGGAAAGCTTTAGTCCTCAGATACGGGACTCTTCTAGTCCTCGGGGAACCCCAGGAATTCCTCATCAGTGCTGTCAGCATTCAGGAAGCTACAATGAATGAATAACATTGTTATGAGGGATCTGCGGATAATGCCCTCTTTACGGGGGACCTGAGTATTACGCACTATTATGGGGGACCTGTGGATGACGCACTATTATGGGGGACCTGTGGATGACGCACTATTATGGGGGACCTGTGGATGACGCACTATTATGGGGGACATGTGGATGACGCACTATTATGGGGGACCTGTGAATGACGCACTGCTATGGGGGACCTGTGGATGGCACACTATTATGGGGGACATGTGGATGACTCACTATTATGAGGGACCTGTGGATGACACTGCTGTGGGGGACCTGTGGATTGCGCACTATTATGGGGGACCTGTGGATTGCGCACTATTATGGGGGACATGTGGATGACTCACTATTATGGGGGACATGTGGATGACGCACTGCTATGGGGAACCTGTGGATGACTCCCTATTATGAGGGACCTGTGGATGACACTGCTGTGGGGGATCTGTGGATAACGCACTGCTATGGGGGACCTGTGGATTGCGCACTATTATGGGGGACATGTGGATGACTCACTATTATGGGGGACATGTGGATGACGCACTGCTATGGGGAACCTGTGGATGACACTGCTGTGGGGGATCTGTGGATAACGCACTGCTATGGGGGACCTGTGGATGACGCACTATTATGGGGGACATGTGGATGATGCACTATTATGGGGGACCTGTGGATGACGCACTATTATGGGGACCTGTGGATGATGCACTGTTATGTGGGATCCGTGGATGACACGGCTATGGGGGACCTGCATGATGCACTTTTATGGGGATCTGGGACTACCACCCCCCTCATCCTTAGGAATACACCCATGTACTGTATACCATACATGGCTGTATTCTGAAAGATGAGGGGGGTTGTAGTTACATTTACACTTTGGCCACTACATTAGTCCCTCCCTGGAGTGTTTACAATAAAGGACTACAGCCCCCATCATCCTTCAGAATACACCGATTGATACTGTATATTCTGAAGGCTGATGATGGGGGTTGTGTTCCCCTTCAGTGTTTTTTGCTCACCTATTAGGACCCTTCGTTCAACTGACAACACTTTGTCAGGCTCAGATCACTGATTGGTGGAGGCAGCTCTGCAGAAGTTGTCTCCACCAATCAGCATCCAGCCCTAGCGAGGAGAGGGAGAATCGTTCTTCTCTCTCTCCTCTTTCTTATGATAGTCTCCGTCTGCTGCGGAGATCTAAAATGGAGCCCGCGTATGCGCAGATCGCGATCTTCGAGAGCCGCGATCTCTATCTGCGCCTGCGTAGCCTCCGACGCGATGGACTTCAGGAAAATGGCTACGGAAGGCAGCGCATGCGCAGATGGAGATCTCGCTTCTCTGAGATCTCCATCTGCGCCTGCGTCACCTCCGCCATTTTCCGGAAGGCAGCGCAGGCGCAGATAAAGATTTCGGCTATGGCGGCCGCCACCGCAGCGATTGCTGGGGGATCCATGGCGGCCGCCACCGCAGCCGATTGCCGGGGGATCCATGGCGGCCGCCACCGCAGCCGATTGCCGCGGGATCCATATCGGCCGCCTCCGCTCCAGCGGCAGCACCAGCACCAGCCTCCTGTGACTCACTCCACCGCTGCATCACTGCCCGGTAAGTTACATTCACTTTGTAAGACGCACCCCTATTTTCCCCACAATTTTGGGGTAAAAAAGTGCGTCTTATAAAGCGAAAAATACGGTAAGTTTTCAAAAATTCATATGTTAGCAGTTTACATCATATGCTATATGCAAATGAAAATTAATATGGTTCAGGCGGGAGGTGAGTTAGGGGGTTCTGCTCACTGGGATGAGACAGGTTTGGTATGAGAGAAAAGGAGGAAGGAAGTTGACCGGTCTGGGGGAGACAGACCTCATTCCCTATAAGGGAGTTAAAGATGTAAATCGGAGGGGGAGGACTTTTGTTGGGGTGGTTCTAAGGAACGGGTGTAATGTAAGAGGACTGTCGGAGATAGAAGATACACAATGATAAAATAGTGGTACCTCGCTTAACGAGTAACCCACTTAACGAGAATTTCGCTTAACAAGCAAAGCTTTCGGTAAATTTGTAACCTGCTTTACGAGAAAGCTTTGCTGTACGAGTGAAATCCTCACTGCACACACTTCTGGTTCCATACATCCACCGCACTCTGACCCGCACTTGCAGTCCACATAAACTCACACATGTACGCACAAACACACACGCATGCACACACATACAGTATTATGCTCACCTTACCTTCTGTTCCACCACCAGCCTCATGGTTCTTGTAGTTCCAGGGTACATCGCGATGTCCTCGTGGCGAACTACAAGACCCAGGAGGCCTGCGATGGAACGGAAGGTAAGGTGAGCATATAATATAACATATGTGTACCTTTCGTTTCATCGCCAGCCTCCTGGGTCCTGTAGTTCGCCGCTGTGCTCCAGTCCACGCTGTGTATCGGCATTCATAGCAACGAGGGAGGAACTTCCTGTCGGCGCTACTGAGAGGCAGCGCGCTGGACAATCAGAGGCAAGCGGCTCTGCCTTTGACGTCAGCGCTCTGGCCGGGAAGTTCCTCCCTCGTCGTTATGGTAACACGATACACAGCCCGGCGAACAGAGAACAGCAAATCCCAGGAGACCGGCGATGGAACGGAAGGTAAGGTGAGCGTATAATATGTGCATGTGTTTGTGTGTGTTTTGTGTGTGTTTGTGTGAGTTTGTGCATGTGTGGAATGACAGAATAGGGGACTAGGATGGGAAATTTAACACGTTGTGGAACGAATCGTTTGCATTGCAATGATTTCCTATGGGAAATCTTCCTTTGCCTAACGAGTAACTTGGTTAACAAGCACAGTCCCAGAACAGATTGTTATCGTTAAGCAAGGTTCCACTGTATATGCTAGACCAGAGACCATCAATAATGTGTTTATTGGAGACGCATTTGACGAGCGAAACGACAAATGTACTGAACAAGCGATGGGTGCAAAAGGCGTATCACTCTACTTTTTCTGCTTATGCTCCAGGGGTCTCTGTGTTGGTCCATAGATCCACCCTATATGAAGAAGTGGAGACATGGATAGATACAGAGGGACAATATGTAATGGTGATCTGTAAGTTGTATGGACAATTATTATGCATTACTGCTATACATGTTCCACTGCCTTACACTAGTGTCAAAATTAAAGAGGTGAGAGAGCGTTCGCCTAAATGGGGGAATTTGCCATTCTTGTTGGTCGGTGACTTTAATAATGTCATAAATGCATATTGGGACAGAAGCAGAAACTCACGGGAGGCAAGGAGGGACGGAGCGACAGCATTTGGTATGTTTATTCAAGAATTGGGGTTGGTAGATAGGAAATTTAAGGAATTTAGGGGTGACCTGTTTTTTCTGTCACTCAGTGACCCATGGTATGCTTTCCTGTATAGGTCTGGCCTTGGGAAATGGACTCTGGAATTTCAAATGTTGAATTTTTGGCTAGAGTAATATCGGATCATAGTCCAATACTGGTATCTATTAAAAAACGGGCATTCACACCACAACGGGAGATTTCGCTACGCAGGGGGTAGATATTCTGGACACGTTCGCAGCCTTTTATGAGGAATTATATTCCACTAGAGGAGAGACGAGACAAAGCGACCTAGAGGCTTTCTTGGGTACAATGACATTACCCAAAATTACAGAGACAAACAGCCTAGAGGACCCTATCACACTTGAGGAGATAGAGAGCTTTGCATGGCATGGCAAATGAAAAAGCCCCGGGGGGTAGATGGTCTGTCGGTGGAGGTATACTAATCTCTGGAAGAAATACTCTTACCCAAATTGGTGAGTGTCTTGGAGGAGGCGAGGGGGACACTGCCAGAGTCTGAGGGAGGCGAATAATATCAGTAATACCTAAAGAGGATAAGGATCCAAAACTCCCCGAATCATACAGGCCCATCTCACTGTTAACGACTGATGTTAAAATTTGGGCCAAAGTACTCTCTAATCGATTAACAGAAGTGATATCTACCCTAATCCACCAGGATCAGTCGTGTTTTATGCCTAATAGATCCACGGCAAAAAATATACGAAGATTATACCTTAACATGCAACTGCCAGTGGACAATCCGGGACAGAGAGTAATAGCTTCATTAGATGCTCATAAAGCATTTGACATTGTGGAATGGGGATATCTGTGGGGAGTGCTAAGACGTATGCGATTTGGCCCTAATTTTATATCCTGGATACAGCTGTTATTTGCTAGACCATGGAATGTTGTCACACACGGTGGATTTACAAAGGGTTACTCGCCAAGGATGTCCGCTCTCCTCTCCTTTTTGCTCTGGCAGTGGAGCCACTGGCGGCTGCTATACGGCAGAACAGAGACATAAAGGGATTTGTATATGGCCATCTAGAAGAGAAGATAGCCCTCTATGCAGACGACATTCTATTGTTTCTGGGAGACCCAGGGCATCGTTGAGCTGTGCCATGCAGGTGATCGAGCGGTACGGGGGGGATCTCTGGACTGACTATCAATTGGACCAAATCAAATCTGTTTCAGGTGGGAGTGGATGGGTCGATACTGGGTAATGAGGTCAACAGACTGCGGGTTGTGGACCAGTTTAGATATCTGGGTATTTAGGTATCCATGCCAATTGGGAACAACATTACTATTAGTCTAGTCCCTTTGCTGAAGCAACTGCGAAGTAAGATAACTGCTTGGAATAAGCTTTATCAGTAATAGGACGGATTAATCTTATTAAAATGGTGCTTATGCCCAATATACTGTGTTGCACAATTCTCCTGTTTGGATCCCTCAGAGTTACTTTAACCCCTTAGTGACGGAGCTAATTTTCACCTTAATGACCAGACCAAATTTTGCAATTCTGACCAGTGTCACTTCATGAGGTTATAACTCTGGAACGCTTCAACGGATCCCGGTGATTCTGAGTGTTTTTTCATCACATATTGGACTTCATGTTAGTACCAAATTTAGGACAATATTTTTTGCGTTTATTTATGAAAAAAATTGAATGTTGGCAAAAAGTTTGAAAATTTAGCAATTTTCAACTTTTGAATTTTTATACCGTTAAACCAGAGATTTCTGTGACACAAAATAGTTAAAAAATAACATTTCCCACATGTCTACTTTACATCAGCACAATTTTGGAAACAAAATTTTTTTTTGTTAGGAAGTTAGAGGGGTTGAAAGTTTATCAGCGATTTCTCATTTTTACATCAAAATTTACAAAACCATTTTTTAGGGACCACATCACATTTGAAGTGACTTAAATAGGCCTAGATGACAGAAAATACCCAAAAGTGACACCATTCTAAAAACTGCACCCCCCCAAAGTACTCAAAACCACATTCAAGAAGTTTATTAACCCTTCAGGTGCTTCACATAAACAAAAGCAATGTAGAATGAAAAAAAGCAAAAATTAAATTTTACCTAAAAATGTTGCTCTAACTCAAATTTATTCACTTTTAGAAGAAATAACACAACAAAATGGACCCCAAAACTTGTTCCCCACTTTCTTATGAGCGCGCTGATACCCCACATGTGGTCCGAAACCTCTGTTTGGACAAATGGGAGGGCTCGGAACAGAAGGAGCAATATTTGAATTTTGGAAAGCAAATTTGGCTGAAATAGATTGCGGGCACCATGTTGCATTTACAGGTCCGCTAAGGTACCTAAACAGAAGAAATCCCTCACAAGTGACACCATTTTGGAAACTAGACCCCTCAAGGCTTCTATCTAGGGGTATAGTGAGCATTTTAGATCCACAGGTACTTCACAGATTTTGTTAACGTTACGTTGTCATATTGAAAATGTTAATAATTTTCTCAAAAATGTTGCTTTAGTATCAATTTTCTCACATTTTCAAGAAGTAATTCCAAAAATTTGACCTCAAGGTTTGTTAACCACTTTTTTATGAGCGCGGTGATACCTCACATGTGGTCTGAAACCTTTGTTTGGACAAATGGGAGGGCTTGGAACGAAAGGAGCAATATTTGAATTTTGGAAAGGAAATTTGGCTGAAAAAGATTGCGGGCACCATGTCACATTTGGAGGACCCCTAAGGTACCTAAACAGCAGAAACCCCGCACAAGTGACGCCATTTTGGAAACTAGGCCCCTCAAGGAATTTATCTAGATGTTTGGTGAGTACTCTGAACCCCCGGGTGCTTCACAGAATTTTATAACGTTGAGCCATGAAAAAATAAAAATAAAATTGTACCACAAAATTGTTATTTCAACCAGGTAGTTTTTTTTTTTTTTTACAAGAGTAAAAGGAAAAAATTCAGCATAACATTTATTGTGCAATTTCTCCTGAGTTTGGCGATACCTTATATGTGGTGGAAATCAACTGTTTGGGCGCATGGCAGGGCTCGGAAGGGAAGGAGTGCCATTTGACTGCAAAATTGGCTGGAATCAATAGCGGACGCCAGGTTGCATTTGGAGAGCCCCTGAGGTGCCTAAACAGTGGCGGTCCCCCACAAGTGACTCCATTCTGGAAACAAGACACCTCAAGGCTTTTATCTAGGTGTATAGTGAG
This sequence comes from Anomaloglossus baeobatrachus, assembly GCF_048569485.1. Classification (NCBI taxonomy): domain Eukaryota; kingdom Metazoa; phylum Chordata; class Amphibia; order Anura; family Aromobatidae; genus Anomaloglossus; species Anomaloglossus baeobatrachus. The sequence goes on along the minus strand of NC_134357.1, from coordinate 350,909,047 downwards.
CAGTTTGAATCCACGAGTACTTCACAGAATTTGATAAGCTTAGGTTGCCATATTGAAAATTTTCATTTTTTTCACAAAAATGTTGCTTCAGCATCAAATTTCTTACTTTTTCAAGAGACAACAACAAACCGTGGACCCAACAGGTTGTTATCCAATGTCTTATGAGCACAGGGATACCTGACATGTGGCCAAAACCTCTGTTTGGATAAATGGGAGGGCTTGGAATGGAAGGAGCACCATTTGAATTCTGGAAAAGTTGAAATAAATTGCGGGCACCATGTCACATTTGCAGGGCCCCTTGGGTACCTATACAGCAGAACCCCCCCCCAAGTGACCCCATTTTGGAAACTGGATTTTATTCAGGAGTATAGTAAGCATTTTGAATCCATAGGTACTTCACAAACATGTTGCTGTAGCAACAAATGTCTCACTTTTAGGCTATGTGGCCACGATCCAGCGACACGGCGTCTAGTAAACAGTGTCAGCCTCCTGCAGAGATGTGAGTGTTGTCCACGGGAGAACGCAGCTGCCCATGCCCACGATTTGGGTTCAGGCCGCTGTGGAGCTCTATGCTACCTGCAGAGAACACTCTTGTCTCCGCAGCATAAATTGACATGCTGAGGCTCGGGAAGCTGCACCACAGGTCAGTGTATGCTGCGGAGAAAAGAAGCACATTGGGCAAGCACATTGGGCATGGGATTTCTAAAAATCCTTCCACTGTGCTTCTACTGCACAACGCAGCGTTATGGACACAGGGAAAACACTCTGCGCCCAAAATGCTGCAAATCCCGATTGTGGGCGCACAGCCTAAAATGCTACAATGGATGAATGGATAGATGTCAAACATATATAACGTCCCACCCCCTGCATATTCTAAGCTGGCGCCCTTTAGTGCCTTTCATGTGGCACTAAAGGGTGCCTAGCCTTGTATTTAGCCCTCCAAAAAATTAATAATTAAAATAAACGACGTGGGGTCCCCCCTATTTTTGATAGCCAGCTAGGGTAAAGCAGACAGCTGTAGCCTGCAAACCACAGCTGACAACTTCACCTTGTCTGGTGATCAATTTGGAGTGCTCCCCAGCCGTTTTTTAAAAAAAAAAAAAACGTGGGGTCCCCCCCAAATTAGATCACCAGCCAAGGTGAAGCGGACAGCTGGGGTCTGGTATTCTCAGGGTGGGAAGAGCCATGGTTATTGGACTCTTCCCAGCCTAAAAATAGCAGGCCGCAGCCGCCCCAGAAGTGGCGCATCCATTAGATGCGCCAATCCTGGCGCTTCGCCCCAGCTCATCCCGCGCCCTGGTGCAGTGGCAGACGGGGTAATATATGGGGTTGATACCAGCTGTAATGTCACCTGACATCAAGCCCTGGGGTTAGTGATGTCACGGCATCTGAACAGATACCCGACATTACTAACCCAGTCAGTAATAGAAAAAAATAAAGACAAAAAAAAAATTTATTTGAAAAAACACTCCCCGAAACATTCCTCTTTCCCCAATTTATTGAAAATAAAGAAATTCCGGTCGCTGTAATCCATTTTGGAGGTCCCACGCCGACTCTGGATCTTCTAGAATATGGGGGGCACGTTCAGGGAACGTATCCCCCCATTTTCTGGAAGAGCAAGCTCTCCATGAGCAGTGTGGGTGCAGTAATCTGAGAATACTGCACTCACACTGCCCCGGTCCAACTTCGAGCAGAGTGACCTGCAGTAACCTCATTCCAGAATATGAGGGGCACGCTCACAGACCGTACCCCCCCCATTTTCTGGAACAGCAGTCTCTCCATGTGAGGAGTGTGGCTGCAGATTGCTGCACTCTCTCCCCCGGTCCACAGTGGAGCAGCCTGTGCAGCAGCGACGTCAGCGTCCCTGCTTGCAGGGATCCAGCTGACAGCCGCTGTCTGCGCATGTGCCGCCAGCATTCAAGAAGGAGGCGGCGTGATCGCGGGACGGATCACCAGACAGGTAACGTAAGACCGGGGGCTGTGGGGGGGGGGGGTGACCTAGCGGGACCTGGGGACACCTTTCTGTCGCATGTGACGTGTCACATGCGGCAGAAAGAGCAGAATGAATGCGGCCGCGCGCTGTGCGCCGCCATCTTCCACGCTCCGGAGGGGGGAGGGGGGGTGGCTCTGGAGAACCGGAGGGGGCTCCGGTGACCAGAGGGCTCCGGTGGACCGGAGGAGGGGTCAGGGGGAGGACATTTCCCTTCGATCTGAAATGTTTGATCATTTCAGATCGGAGGGAAATGAATGCAGAGCCGGCGCCGGCGGCAGTTTTCTGTGCGCTTCGGCGCCATTTTGACTGCTCCGGAGGGGGGGTAGGGGTGGGGGGAGACTCTCCGGTACCGGGGACTTTGGGGGCACTAGGGGTTTAGATTTTTCTCATCTGACATGTTTGATCATGTCAGATGAAAAAGAAATCAGTTTTACCGGCCATTTCTTTTTTTTTTTTATGTGACCGTCGGTATACGGTGTATACCGGCGATCACATTATCGGGGTCCAAAAAAAACACCCCGATTCATAATCTGGGGGGTCTCAGCTACCCCCGGTAGCTGAAACCCCCGAGATTTTCGGTCGCTGGGGGGCGCTACAGGGTTTTTTCGGGCCGCCGCTTTAAAGCGGCGGAACAGAATAAGTACCCTGTTTTGCCGCCGCTTTAAGTCGTACGGCCGTCGTTATGAGGTTAAGGAGATTGATTCCATGTTCCGTGCTCTAATATGGAAGAACAAACAAGCCAGACTTAAACTAGAGACGCTACAGAGACCAAAGGATGAGGGGGGGGGGCTAGCACTACCCAATCCGGGAATATATTATCTGGCAGCTCAGAGTCAACATTTCAGGGGATGGGCAGATTTAGGGGTGGTAGACCAAGCATCCAGTCTGTTGGGGCATGTTCTGCATCAGAAACCATTCGTGTTTGGACTGGAGGACGGATCATTTGGGAGAGTAGGAAAAACGAGCCCCACACTTAGGGCAAGCACGCACTTTGCGTTTTTACCTGTGTTTCCGCAGCGTTTTTAGAAGCACCTTTTTGTTGCCAAAGGGCTTGCGTTCTGCTTTTCCATGTTATCCTATGTGTAATGTGTATTTTCCAACCGCACTTTGCGGTTTAATTTGCATATTTTGTGGCAAAAACCATGCGTTCAAAGAAGCAACATGTCAGTTGTTTTTCCATTTTCGGTGCGTTTTGCTAACATTGGAGTCAATGAGAAATGGCAAAAACTAAGTTTCATTCAAAATTCTGCGTTTTTACCTGCTTTTTCTGTGCAGAAAACATGCGTTTTGGACTTCAAAAACGCATGCTTTTTGGACATCAAAATAATTATTTCATATGTCCCTTTACACACACACATAGTCCAAGAATTTTAAATAAAGCAAATTAATACTTTATTGCTATTTTTACGTAAAATATCATATTACCGCAATAATTTAATGAACAAAATTTAATTTAATGATTTTTTTTCTATGAATATAGATTTGATTCTTTTCTTCCCATTTTTTTCAAAGAATTTGACTATTTAAACTTTATTAAGCAGTGTCTTTATGTTCAAAATGCAACTATCAGAACACAGGTGAAAACGCAGATAAAAAGTGCTGAAAACTCATCCAAAACGCGGTAAAAACGCATACGTTTTCAGCGCTAAATTTCTGAAAAAGGCAACTTTGGTCAAATCAATTAGGGGAAAAAGGTGCTGCTTGAACTGCAAGTAGGTGAACGCAAAGTGCGTGCTTGCCCTTAGCTTGATGAATAGAATCTGGAGGAAGATCAAGCAAATAAGAGGGATTACAGCAATAACTGAATTCTCTCCGTTGTGGGACAATGAAAACTGCTCTGAGATATAAAAGATAGGCAAAATTAAGGAATGGGCACGTAAAGGTATATGGAGCAAATTCTTAGCCAGGGACGTCTGAAAATTGCTGAAAATATAACACATGTTTTGTATACGTGGTGAAAAATAAAAATGTATCTGATAAAATAAAGTCAGACATTGCTTTTCAACCATGCTTGAACATAATTTAAAATAAAAACAAAAAAAAGACTTATGAAGCTGGCCTGGATGGAAATGATGGTACCCCTGAAGATAATGTGACAAAAAGGACATGTTAAATCAAGTTGTGTCCACTAATTAGCATCACAGTTGTCTACAATCTTGTAATCAAGTCAGTGGACCTGTATATAGGGCTACAGATACTCACTGTGCTGTTTAGTGACATGGTGTGTACCACACTCGACATGGACCAGAGGAAGCGAAGGAAAGAGTTGTCTCAGGAGATTAGAAATAAAATTATAGGCAAGCATGTTAAATGTAAAGGTGATAATACAATCTCCAAGCAGCTTGATGTTCCTGTAACTACAGCTGCACATTATTATTCAGAAATTTAAGATCCATGGGACTGTAGCCAACCTCCCTGGACGTGGCCACAGGAGGAAAATTGATGACAAAGCAAAAAGATGGATAATACAAATGGTAAAAAAAAAAGAGCCCAGAAAAAACTTCTAAAGAAATTCAAGGTGAACTTCAAGCTCAAGGAACATCAGTGTCAGATCGCACCATCCGTCGTTGTTTGAGCCAAAGTGGACTTCATGGGAGATGACCAAGGAGGACACTATTGTTGGGGGGAAAAAAAAAAATCATAAAGCCATACTGGAATTTGCCAAACTACATGTTGACAAGCCACAAAGCTTCTGGGAAAATGTCTTATGGACAGATGAAACCGCGATTGAACTTTTTGGCAAGGCACATCGGCTCTATGTTCACAGACGGAAAAATTAAGCGTATCAAGAAAAGAACTGTCCCTACTGTGAAACATGGAGGAAGCTCTGGTATGTTCTGGGTCTGCTTTGCTGTATCTAGCACAGGGTGTATTGAATCTGTGCGGGGTACAATGAAATCTCAAGACTATCAAGGGATTCTAGAGAGAAATGTGCTGCCCAGTGTCAGAAGGTTTGGTCTCCGTTGCAGGTCATGGGTTTTGCAACAGGATAATGACCCAAAACATACAGCTAAAAACACCCAAGAATGGCTAAGAGGAAAACATTGGACTATTCTATGAGCCCTGACCTAAATCCTACTGAGCATCTTTGGAAAGAGCTAAAACATGCCGCCTAAAAAGGTGACCTTCAAACACGAGACAACTGGAGCAGTTTGCTTTTGAGGAGTGGGCCAAAATACCTGTCCAGAGGTGCAGAAGGCTCATTGACAGTTACAGGAATCATTTGAAGCGATTGCCTCAAAGGGTTGTGTACCATATTAAGTTGAGGCAACCATCATTTCTGTCCTGGCCTATTTCATGAGTTTGTTTTTGTTTTCTTGTTTTGTTTTTTGTTTTTGTTTTTTTTTTTTCTTCTGTGGAAGCTGAAAAGCAGCAATGTCTGACTTTCATTTGTTCATTTTCATAGATTTTTTTTTTTTTTATTTATTTTGTCAGATTCTAGTTATTTCTGTGACCATTGTGGATTTTTCTTTCATTAAACGAGGGGTACCAACAATTTTGACCACATGTGTAAAGCATACCTTTTGTTCTGAGATTGGAGGTTTTATTTCAGAAATATGTGTAAGTAGTTACAGAAATATACTGCTATTTGATTGACAGGTGCAACTGGGGTGAGAATAGAGAACAAGACCCGACCCACATATTTCCTTCTTGTTGCACCTGTCAATAAAGTAGCAGTTAATTGCTGGAAGTTTACCCATGTTTCTGAAATAAAACATCCAATCTCAGAATAGTAGGTAGGCTTAGGTTCAGAATCCCAGCGCCAGTATAGCACTGGCTTTATTTTTATATATGAAAATCCTGATGGTTTGTTCTCCTATAAAGTAGGACATGCATACAAAAAAAAAGTTAAACGATTCACCACGCAGGCTGCAAAGGTAAATCATCTTGCATATCGACTATAACATGGATAGCATTGTTCAAGCTCGGCTCAGTCAAGGCTGCCCTGCAGAACTGTTCGCTTTTATGTACGGTAGATCATTTAACTATTGAAATAAAGGCGCTGCTGACCTTACTAAATCAACATAATACATTTGTTATGAATACAGCACTACGCTTGTACTCTGCAGCCCTTATATTAACTTACTGTGTAATATAATATATATATATATATATATATATATATATATATATATATATATATATATATATATATATATATATATATATATATATAATATATATATAATATATATATAATATATATAACACATACATTCTATCTCTGGCCTTGAGACCGCATTGTTTCTGGTATTTGCACATGCCTTCAAGATGAGAATTGGTGGTGAGCGAGCTCTACCGTAGCACTGCGACTCAAGTACCGGAGTATAATTGAAGTCATGGGGGCACTGAAGCTTTTTTTCTTTCTTTCTTTCTTCCAGGTGATCTTTTAAAAAAAAAAAAAAAAAAGCTACAGCCACAGTTTCATATTAATTTGCATTCTACTCGGGTACTCGAGTTGCATCCAATTGCTCGTTACAAGTACTGAGAACTGAGCATGGTTGTGCTCACTAATCACTAGTGCGAATACCACCATAAGCATTTTCAGCACTCACAATCTCCACACTTTATTTAGGATGTGTGTGTGTGTGTGTTTTTGTTTGTTTTTTTTTTAAAGCTAGGGTCCCATTTCCATTGTTTTTCCTCAGTCACATGCGTTGCTTGATGCTTATGACTGATGCGTTGTACAACGGATGACAAGAATAAGAACTCCTTGTCGGACTCCGTTGTAAGAGAGAACGATCAGCTGATCATTCACAGTAGCCGGCTGCTGTGAGCGAACAGATGATCTCCCGGCGGCCGGCTAATGAGAGCAATCAGCTGATCGCTCTCATTAGCCGGCTGCCGGGTGATCAGCTGATCGCTCACAGTAGCCGGCCGCCGGGTGATCAGCTGATCGCTCACAGCAGCCGGGTAATCGTTCGGCCGCCGAGAGAGAGCTGCTCAAAATACGCTACATGCTGCGTTCCTGCCGCCCGATGGTCAGTCGTTCCACGCAGCGTCATCAGTCAAAATCCGCCGCTCATACAAGTATATGGGAAAAACGGAATCCGCCAAATGGATTCCGTTTACCAGAGCCGCGGATTGTGACTAATACAAATTGACGGAAATGTGAACCTAGCCTAAGCCTCTTGGCCCCAATTTTAGTAGGATATGTAAAAACTGGTGAGGCTATTGACAGCATTTCAGTGGTGAAATAAGACCAACCGAGGTAAGATGAGATAGATATAGACAAAAATTATATTATATATTATATTATAATTTTGGTTTTTTCTTCATTATGTTTTATAACTTTTCCAATTCCTAGAAGGCAATCATGTATGAGCATATCCAAAGGCAATGATATAGATCAGATCCAGGCATTCCATATTTATGAAGCTGTTGGCTTGGAACACTGAAAGTGTAGAAGTGTATGTCTAACTCAGAACCCTCAAACATGTGGGCTGCATGTGGCCTCTTCATCAGTGTCGGACACAGGGCCCACCAGAGAGCATCATTCTTGTGGCCCACTATCCAGTAATATAGAGAAGAGACAAGACAGTCTGCATAAAAAGAACAGCACTCTGTACTTTCAGATATAGCATGGAAAACTAAATATCAGCAATTTCTTTCTTTAATTTTTCTTATCACTATTTGGACTACATTGGATTTGATGGACTACGTTGGGCCAACATGGTCCAACATGGTACATACGGTAGTTGGTTAATAAAATGGTCCGAGAGATTCGGCTCACACTCCCCTGACATTTTGGATCGAACTCTGATCAGAGTTTGTTCTATTAGCAAAACCTATTTGATTCTCTTAGATGAGAATCTACAGTCCTGTGACCATAGCCTTAGACTGATCTAAAAGACTTTCCCTCTCCATAATGAATGTGTAAACGCCCTGTATAAACGCATCTGTGTTTGAGAAGTAAAGGAAGGATTTATAATTGATGCATCAGTTTAGAAACACTCCTCATTTTGATTAAGTTTCCAGTAATGACAGGGAGGACATGCCATCCTTGCATTTCTGCAATTATCTTACAGATTAATGGCAGATAAATAAGACTATGAGGAAAGCATCTGACCTATTTTAAAACCCAAATCCGTGGCAAATGATGTATATACAACGATAAATCTCCCAATATCTACTACCTCCCCCTCCCCCACCCCTTATCAACTGTCAGAGGCAGAAAACCACATATGGAATCATAAATCTTTTAACTCTAATATTCTCCAACAGCTGATTTACGAAGTGTGTGATTTTTTTTTTTTTTTTTTTTTTTATTTTTTTTTTTGTATATTACAGTATATATGTATGTGATTGTGGGTGTGCACCGGGTAATCTGTGAATAGAGCAGTTTTCATCACTTTCGTATTTATCGCAATCCCCTGGAAAAATTCAGAATCCTATGGCGCACACATCAGGGGTTCAATAACCAAATTGAATAGAAGCAAGAATAAAGGCCAACACTGGTGTGTAGTTTCACCTGGAAAAAGGATCTTGAAAAAGCCTGGAGCATGTTCTTTGCGCTTTAGGTGGTAAATATACAGTGGGTATGGAAAGTATTCAGACCCCTTTAAATTTTTCACTCTTTGTTTCATTGCAGACCTTTGGTAAATTCAAAAGTTCATTTATTTTTTTTTATTATTGTACACTCTGCACCCCATTTTGACAGAAAAAAACAATGTAGACGTTTTTGCAAGTTTATTAAACAAGAAAAACTGATATCACACGGTCATAAGTATTCAGACCTTTTGAGTAGAAGCACCCTTTTGAGCTAGTACAGCCATGAGTCATCTTGGGAATGATGGAACAAGTTTTTCACACCTGGATTTGGGGATCATCTGCCATTCTTCCTTGCAGATCCTCTCCAGTTCCGTCAGGTTGGATGGTGAACGTTGGTAGACAGCCATTTTCAGGTCTCTCCAGAGATGCTCAATTGGGTTTAGGTCAGGGCTCTGGCTGAGTCAGTCAAGAATGGTCAGAGTTGTTCTGAAACCACTTTTTTTTTTTTTTTTTTTTTTTTTTTTTTTTTGCTGTGTGCTTGGGGTCAGTGTCTTTTTGGAAGGGGAATCTTTGGCCAAGTCTAAGGTCCAGAGCACTCTGGAAGAGGTTTTCTTCCAGGATATCTCTGTACTTGGCCAACATTCATCTTTCCTTCAATTGCAACCCGTTGTCCTGTCCCTTCAGCTGAAAAACACCCCCATAGCATGATGCTGCGACCACCATGTTTCACTGTTGGGATTGTATTGGGCAGGGGATGAGCAGTGCCTTGTTCTTGACACATACCGCTTAGAATTATCATGAAAAAGTTTTATCTTTGTCTCATCAGACCAGATAATCTTATTTCTCATAGTCTGGGAGTCCTTCATGTGTTTTTTTGCAAACTCTATGTGGGATTTCATGTGTCTTGCACCGAGGAGAGTCTTCAGTCTGGCCACTCTGCCATAAAGGCTCGACTGTTTGAGGGCTACAGTGATAATTGACTTTGTGGAACTTTCTCCCACCTCCCTGCATCTCTGGAGTTTAGCCACAGTAGTCTTTGGTAGTAGTAATTTATTTTTTTTGTAACCTTGGCACAATTCTGTCTGAGCTCCTTGGGCAGTTCCTTTTTGACCTCATGATTCTCATTTGGTCTGACAGGCAGGTCTTATATAGACAGGTGTGTGCCTTTCCAAAGCAAGTCCTATCAGTTTAATTAAACACAGCTGACCTCCAATGAAGGAGTAGAACCATCTCAAGGAGGATCACAAGGAGATGGACAGCATGTGACTTAGGGGTACTTCACACACAGCGAGATCGCTACTGAGATCGCTGCTGAGTCCAGTTTTTTGTGACCTCATTAGCGATCTCACTGTGTGTGACACTGAGCAGCGATCTGGCCCCTGCTGTGAGATCGCTGCTCGTTACACACAGCCCTGGTTCGTTTTTTTATTGTAGCTCTCCCGCTGATAAGCACACATCGCTGTGTGTGACAGCGAGAGAGCAACAATCCTGAATGTGAATGGAGCAGGGAGCCGGCGTCTGACAGCCTGCGGTAAGCTGTAACCAAGGTAAACATCGGGTAACCAAGGTGGTTACCCGATATTTACCTTCGTTACCAGCCTCCGCAGCTCTCACGCTGCCGGCTCCTGCTCCCTGCACACCCTAAGCTAAGCGGTGTGCGCTGGTAACTAAGGTAAACATCGGGTAACCATACCCGATGTTTACCTTAGTTACCAGTGTCTGCAGCTTCCAGACGCCGGCTCCATGCAAGCGCAGCGTCGCTTGCACGTCACTGGGGGCTGGTCACTGGTGAGATCTGCCTGTTTGACAGCTCACCAGCGACCATGTAGCGACGCAGCAGCGATCCTGACCAGGTCAGATCGCTGGTGGGATCGCTGATGCGTCGCTAAAGTGTGACGGTACCCTTAAATATGAGTGTCTGAGCAAAGGATCTGAATACTTATGACCATGTGATATTTCAGTTATTCTTGGTTAATAAATATGCAAACATTTCTACTTTTTTTTTTTTTTTTTTCTGTCAAGATTGGGTGCAGAGAGTACATTCATGAGAAAAATGAACTTTTTTGAATTTACCAAATGGCTGCAATGAAACAGAGTGAAAAATGTAAAGGGGTTTGTATACTTTCTGTACCCACTGTAGACTATGAAGGCAAGCATATAAATCGTTTTAGTTACCTACTTGTGCATCGAGTCCTTCTTTAACATGAGCTTTTCAGTATCTAGTATGAGAACTGGTGTATCATTTGAGGTTCTTTAAATTTTATCCAGGGTAAGTAGGACCTTTCTGATGTTCAAAGTGGCTGAATGTCACTTCACAAAACAATCTTGAACCGGGGAAATAAACTCTGGTAGAACAGCAACCAATCTGTAAGCTAGCAGTTTAGAAATTATTTTCAGGTGTTGCCCACTAATCGGATAACCCTTCCTCATTCTTTATATTTTACCCCATTAAAATGGCAATCACATCCAGTGTCGGCACCAGCTCTCAGACACCGCTGGAGGTCCCTGTGGCCAATCGGCGCTGGATTTGCTCTCCCTGCCTTTGGACAAATCGCATACATTCAGAGGAAGTCAGAGTAGCAAGTCCCTCTTCCTCGGTATATATGTGATTCATCCAAAGGTGGGGAGAGTGAATCCAGCTAATTGGGCTTGGTGAACTGTTTACGAGAAAGAAACCATGAAGAATTGTCATCAGGAGACTTTCTTACTTGTTTCCCTATCAAAGATCAATTCTAATGTATTTTTATTACCTATAATAAATGCTGTTCACTGACTAAAGCTGGGTTCACACTAAGCGACAGCGACAACGACGTCGCTGTTACGTCACCATTTTCTGTGACGTAACAGCGACCTTGTAAGTCGCTGCTTAGCTGTTAAACACAGCGACGCAGCAGCGATCATAACGTCGCTGTGCTACATGTGCAGAGAGCAGGGAGCCGCGCTTAGCGCTGGCTCCTTGCTCTCCTAGGTACAGTACACATCAGGTTAATTAACCCGATGTGTACTGCAGCTACATGTCACAGTGCAGAGAGCAGGGAGCCGCGCACACTGCTTAGCGCTGGCTCCTTGCTACAGTATACATCGGGTTAATTACCCGATGTGTACTGCAGCAACATGTGCACAGAGCAGGAGCCGGCACTGGCAGCAAGGGCGGAGGCTGGTAACGAAGGTAAATATCGGGTAACCAGGGAAAGGTCTTCCCTTGGTTACCCGATGTTTACGCTGGTTACAGCTTACCGCAGCTGCCAAGACGCCAGCTCCTGCTCCCTGCTCGCTTCATTTGGTCGCTCTCTCGCTGTCACACACAGCGATGTGTGTGTCACAGCGGGAGAGTGACGACCAAAAAATTAAGCTGGACATTCAGCAGCGACCGGCGACCTCACAGCAGGGGCCAGGTCGTTGCTGGATGTCACACACAGTGACAGCGACGGGACGTCGCTGCAACGTCACAGAAAATGGTGACGTAGCAGCGACGTCGTTGTTGTTGTCGCTGTGTGTGACACCAGCTTTAGCAGGGTGAGGAAGGAGTCCTCTTTTGCATAGTTAAAGAGAATCTCAATAGGCAAATCTGAACCTTCTGAGTGAGTGTCTGTCATTTTAAGAACTATTAGACATGATCAGATATGAATAAATCTGTAGTTGCTGGTACTAATTTTGCTGCCATGTGGCCTTGAATGATAAAAAGGTCACTATATGACTGAATTTTTTTGCATGCCAGTAGTGAGTACACTTTCGTTCTTGAAGGTAGTTGGCCCTTTTCCCTGTCTTCAGTATGATCAAGTTGGACAGTGTTAAGAGTCACTCAAGGGATGTCTTACTTCTGCAAAGGTATTCATAGCCAGTTTGATTCTTTAATTCTACCCTTACCCTACATCACTATTTTGAAACCATATTTTGTCATGAGACTTAAAAGGGTGGTTCACCCATATATGTTATTGTCTAGATCGATAGTATATCGAGAAACAATGTTTCTCTCAAATACCTTATGTTTGCAACAGTGCCTGTGAGAGGCGCTATTGCAGACCTCTGTTCCCCGTGTAACGTGGCACGGGGTGGTAGTCGTGGGCGAGGTATTTGTCTGCCGCACCCCGGCACGCTACATGAAAATGGAAGTCCTGGCTGGGTGTGTGGTGTTGCATTCTGGAGGCGATACGCCTTTGCAGGCCGCATGTTGCCGATGGTTTGGGCTGGCCAGGACCAGATGGTACACAGCTCATTGAGGGAGACCAAGTTCATAAAAAATGTCATTTTACTGAACATAAACTTGTCAACACCAATGTACATTAGATAGTGGACATAATAATAATATAATAATAATTTTATTCATTTATATAGCGCTATTAATTCCATAGCACTTTACATACATTGGCAACACTGTCCCCATTGGGGCTCACAATCTAGAGTCCCTATCTGTATGTCTTTGGAATGTGGGAGGAAACCGGAGTACCCGGAGGAAACCCACGCAAACACGGGGAGAACATACAAACTCCTTGCAGATGGTGTCCTTGGTGGGATTTGAACCCAGGACCCCAGCGCTGCAAGACTGCAGTGCTAGCCACTGAGCCACCGTGCCGCCATAAATCTTCTTACATGTTTCAGTGGTCACAGAGGAGCATACAACCTTCAGTTCAGTTGTTCCAACCTCCATAAGTCCTTTTCTTCCCTTCACTACCCAGCCTAGCACCACATCACAGTCCTTGGAAGACTTTCTCCTCCTCAAGCCATTCCACGCTTTTGCCTCTTAGAGAGATTTTGCCAATATGGCTGGACCGAGCAATAAGCTCCTCCAAGACGCCTCAGGGACACCTGCTTAAGACACTCATGTCGTTCCTTGTCCCGCTCTGTCTTGCACTAGACTTGTCATTCTCTGTCAGTCGTTCCTTCTTTTCCTCAGTCACACTATTCTATGTAATGGTCTCCCTCTTTTCTTGTCACCCATATCATGCGGCTCTGCTGCTCCTCAGACCTGACGTCTGTTCCTGTCACAGGCTAGGCCCTAACTGACGTTTCCACAGCAACCGTTTCTCTCCCTCAGCAGTAGCTCTTTCCCTATTGGCTAATACTAGAATCCCAGCTGTCACCTGTCTGTCACCGGGCAGATTTAACTTTTCACCTGCACCTATAACACTAATACCTTATTAAGCATTATTCATTATATACTATATAACATTACACCTTATATCAATACACATACTGTACATTACATCTTCAATACTGCTACACCTCTACATAGTAACATTCTGTACTCTGCTACATCTTACACATTACAATATGCATAAAACTCTAATACATCCTTATAAAATACTATAAAGATTAATAAACACGTTTTACAACCATGTTATGTCTTCTGGGGGGTTTCTTCTCACGGGGGCTCGACCACCCACTTACACCCGCTCCGTGACCCCCGGTGTCAGGAACTTGACGTGACGTCACCGGATCCCCAGGGTCACGTAGCTGGGAACAGCGGTCTACAATAGCGCCTCTCACAGGCACTATTGCCAACATAAGGTATTTGAGAGAAACATTTTTTTTCTCAATATAATATCGATCTAGACAATAACAAAAGTGTGAACCACCCCTTTTAATATGGCAGAGATTCAACCACTCATAATTTTTAAACACTGGAACCAACCATTGTGGGACCATGAAATATCTGGTAAGATAAGAGGGTTGGATTAAAGTCTGTAAGGCAATGTTAAATGTTTAAAGGGAGCCAATGACCAGGACTTTCATATATAACCTAAAGCCAGTGCTATACTGGTACTATCAGGCTGATTCTATACATACCTGTAGTGGTCAGCTCGGATGTTTAGGTTTTGAAATCCAAAAAAGTAAAGTTTATAAAATTGCTGCTGTCACTCAAATAGCAGCTAAAGAAGCAGATAATGTATTGATAGTTATCCCCTCCCCCTTATTAGCATAAGTATTATACAAACCATTCACTTTGTCTCTTGCAGGACCTGTGTGAGGTCATATCCATGTGACCTGGTATCCAGCTTTGGTGGCTGAGGCCCTGCCCCTTCTGGTCACATGGGTATGACCTCACACAGGTCCTGCAAGAGACAAAGTGACTAGTTTGTATAATACGTATGCTAATTATAACAGGGGGAGGGGATAACTATGAATATATTATCTGCTCCTTTGCTGCTGTCACTCAACAAGCAGCTAATTTTATAAACTTTACTTTTTTGGATTTCAAAACCTATACATCCGAGCTGACCACTACAGGTATGTAGAGAATCAGCCTGATAGTGCCAGTATAGCATTGGCGTTAGGTTATATACGAAAATCCTGGTAATTGGTTCCCTTCAATTAAGGGAACCCCAATTTAAAAATCATTCATGTAGAAAAATGTGTTAAGGCTGCTCAGTGGAGACCCTCAATCTAAGAAGTTACTTTTGGGTCATACCTTTCTGGGTCTAATCTATTACAGTGGTTATGTTCCTTGCATGAATGCCTTTTGAGGGTTGAGAAATACTGTAGTATTGTAGACCATCTCTGGAAGATAAACTTCTCTATTTTCCCCCGTTTTAAGCTGCTTATAAACCCAAGAGCCAAACTATTTATCTGCGTTCGTTTTTAGCACCGATTGCAGCTGTATATCCCTCCATATTTGCTAATCAAATGTGCAAACTTGTGGAACAGCGCAATGGTATGTTGCCCAAATAAAGGAAGTGACACACAACCAGTATAGAAGCAATAACAGCTGCCTCAAGATCCCCTTTTCTGATTTTGTTGTTTAATCAGGCATTTTATCTTTGCAACCAATATCTGATACATGGCAGTGGACTTGGGAACAGTGTGTATAGTGCTTTTTTTAATTTTTTAAAAACTATGAACGGAAGCTTTATGAAGGGGTGCAATCCCTTTTGAAGAAAATTTGGCTTTGTCTCTGAGTTAGATGTATATCTTGTCCCCAGGTGCCAGTTTGCAAAATACTGTCGCAGCATATTCGCTTATGTGAACACCTTGGTCTGGTATTGTACATTGTTAGTGTGTTTTACATAGCTCGCTGGTGTAAACTGTGACAAGCTCTTCTTCTTTTTTTTCTTGTTTTTTTGTCTGGCATACAACTGAACTGATACCAGTGTAAAGAAAACAAAAACACGACCCATTTCTTACAAATGCCATTCTGAAATCTTTGGCTCAGATATGTTAAGTTTGAAGACTGTCTGCTGTACAGATCAGCTTCTGACCTACTTGCATACATCACAGGTAATGATGAGCGAGTTTCAAAATACTCGGATTCACGATACTCGTGACGTCTAAAGGTACCGTCACACTAAGCGACGCTCCAGCGATCCCACCAGCGATCTGACCTGGCAGGGATCGCTGGAGCGTCGCTACATGGTCGCTGGTGAGCTGTCAAACAGGCAGATCTCCTCAGAGATCAGCGACCCGTGTAACGACGCTGTGCTTCGTAACCATTGTACACATCGGGTTACTAAGCAAAGCGCTTTGCTTATAGTTACCCGATGTGTACCTTAGCTATGTGTGCAGGGAGCCGGCTTCTAGAAGCTGCAGACATTGGTAACCAAGGTAAATATCCGGTAACCAAACAAAGCGCTTAGCTTGGTTACCCGATGTGTACCTTGGTTACCCGTGTCCGCAGAAGCCGGCTCCCTGCACATTCAGATCTTTTCTCTCTCGCTGTCAAACACAGCGATGTGTGCTTCACAGCGGGAGAGCAACAACCAAAAAATGGTCCAGGACATTCAGCAACGACAGGTGACCTCACAGCAGGGGCCAGGTCATTACTGGATGTCACACACCGCGACATCGCTAGCAAGATCACTGTTGCGTCACAAAAACCGTGACTCAGCAGCGATGTCGCTTAGGGATATGTGGCCTTAATACTTGCGTATTCATTCCAAATAGTGTGTGCAATGCAAGTCAATGGGGAAAAACTCGCAATGTAATGAGTAACCCGAATTCCACACTATTCGCCACTGGCACGAATAGTACGGCATTTGGGTTACTCGTTACATTGCGAGTATTCCCCATTGACTTGCATTGCACACACTATTCGGAATGAATACGCGAGTATTAGACAGTACTCGTTACGAGTATCGTGAATCCCGAGTATTTCAAAACTCGCTCATCATTAATCACAGGAGATTCTTGTCCTTACTTCTTATTTTGAACAATCTTTACCCAAACACACTGGTCACAAACTTATGGTGAACACTTAACCAGGGTTCACTCGTGTTGCCTACTGCATGATTCTAATTGGTGTGGATCGAGTGCATGCTTGAAAAATTAGATCAGACAGTCGGATATTCATCTTTCCTTGACCAAGGTCGGCCCAGAACTGACTGATTTATTCCAAGAACATGGTCTTATAAAAACTAGGAAAAAGGGCATGGTCAGCCCTACAGTGGGCATACTTGGATGTGTCCATTGGTCAGTGGGTTGAACAATGTTAGTCCATGAGCTGATTGGTGGGCGTCATCGTAGGCAGGTCTATGACGTCATTGAACGGATCCGTGGTGATGTTAATTGGAGAGTCTAGGTCTTCATCTGGTGGATCCATGCTGTTGGGAGGGTCTATGTCGTCATAGGCTACTTTCACACTTGCGTTGAACGGTATCAGTTGCATTGCGTTGTGTGACGGATGCAACTGATGTGTTGTATATAGTGGCACAACGGATGCAACGGATGCTGCAAAACAACGCAATCAGTTTTTTTTTTTTTTTTACAGTTTTACTGTCGACAGACTATTGTGAACGATCAGCTGATCGCTCACAGTAGTCGGCCGCCGGGTGATCAGCCGATCACTCACAGTAGCCGGCCGCCGGGTGATCAGCCGATCGTTCGGTCGCCGACAATGTGTGCGGGGGGCGGAGTGCGAAGTGGGTGGAGCCGAGCGGGGCCATGGCTGAGGACGTCAGTGCCGCGGGGACTGCATCTCTGGGGGACAGGTGTGTGTGATTGTGTGTGTGTGTGTGTGTGATTGTGTGTGTGTGTGATTGTGTGTGTGTGCGATTGTGTGTGCGTGCGATTGTGTGTGTGCGATTGTGTGTGTATACATACGGAGTGCGGGAGGGGGCGGAGCCGAGCGGGGAAGTGTCGGGCTCCCGGCACACGTAACCAGGGTTCTTTGGTTACCCGATGTGTACCCTGGTTACGGGTGCAGGGAGCCAGAGCGAGCATGCGCAGTGAAATCCAAAGGATTCCGCTGCTCAAAAAAACGTTACATGCTGCGTTCCTTCCGCCCGACGCAGCGTCAAAATAACGACGCTGCGTCGTCCGGCGGATGCAACGCTGACACTTGCGTTACTGTGCGTCATCCATACAAGTCTATGGAGAATAGCGCAGTGCGTTAACCGACTGCGCTATTCTCCATAGTGACGGACTCCGCTGAACGCAAGTGTGAAAGTACCCTTAGTTATATCTGAAAACCTGGCACATGTAAGGCAAATCGACACATTTCGCACAATCCCCTGTCAAGAGGATAATCAAGTATTTGATCAAATGGCTCTCCTCAACAAAACGGTCTATATGGGCCATCCTATTGTCTACACTGTCAGATTTCGATAAAAGCAGAGGATCTAGGCACTTAGGATATTAATTTACCTAATTGTTTGATCTCAATGAAAATAATGGAAGGTGTTTTAAGTGGCTTTTTGCCCTCTCCCCATTGAAGTAAATATTTAACCCCTTCAGCCCCGGGGCACTTTCCGATTTTTGGTTTTTGCTCCCCTTCTTACGAGAGTTGTAACTTTTTTTTATTTTTCCGTCAATCTTGCCATATGAGGGATTGTTTTTTGCGGGACAAGTTGTACTTTTAAATGAAACCATAAGTTTTACCATATGGTGTACTGGAAAACAGCAAAAAAATTCAAAGTGTGGAAAAACTGGAAAAAGTGTGGTGGCACAATAGTTTTTGGGATGTATTATTCACGGTGTTCCCTATATGGTAAAACTGATGTGGGTATGATGCCTGAGGTCGGTGCGAGTTTGTAGACACCAAACATGTATAGGTTTACTTGTATCTAAGGGGTTAAAAAAATTCACAAGCTTGTCCAATAAAAGTGACGCACGTTTTGCGTCATTTTCCGAAACACGTAGCGTTCTCATTTTTCTGGATCTATGGCTCAGTGACGGCTTATTTTTTGCGTCTCGAGCTGTTTTTAATGATACCAATTTTGCGCAGATGCTACGTTTTCATCGCCGGTTATTGCATTTTGCGTAATACTTGCGGCGACCAAAAAACGTAGTTTTGGCGTTTGGATTTTTTTTTGCCACTACGCCGTTTACCAATCAGATTAATTGATTTTATATTTTGTTCGGGCATTTCTGAACGCGGCGATACCAAATATGTGTATATTTATTTATTTTTTAACCCTTTAATTTTCAATGGGGGGAAAGGGGGGTGATTTGAACTTTTAGGGTTTTGTTTGTTGTGGTTTTTTTTTAAACTTTTTTTTTTTTTTACTTTTATTTTACTAGTCCCCCTAGGGGACTATAGCTATCAGCAATCCGATCGCTCTTATCTATCTGCTGATCACAGCTATACAGCTGTAAACAGCAGATCCAGTCACTTCCTGTTGCTCTCGGCCAAGGGAAAACGAAAGTGAAACTTCATAGCTTCAGGCGTCATCACATGACCCTGCGCTACGATGGCAACCACCGAAAGTCACGTGATCACGCACGTGACTTCCGGTGGGGGCGGCAGTAAGTAAAAATCATGGCCGCGCGCATACAGATCTCGCTGCCAGACTTTTGCAGCGAGATTTAAGGGGTTGAATGTTGCGAGTGGAAGCGATTCTACTCGCAACATGCAGTCACACATATCAGCTGTTGAAAACAGCTGATATGTGTGCCGACCGCCGCCGCCTGCAGGGGGCAGAGCTTAACGGGGCACTCTCCATGACGGATATATCCATCCATGGTCGTGAAGGGGTTAAAGTCGAGTCAGGGGAAATCTTTCTGGATGAACTGTGGCCCAAATAAGACCCTGTTCTTATAGATATCATAGTGGTGGAGACACAAACATGTAAGACTTGTATTTTCTTCTGTTTTTTTTTATTTCCTAGGTCTTCAATGATCCAATACATGGACATATTGAGTTACATCCCTTGTTAATTCACATTATAGACACTCCTCAGTTCCAGCGTCTGCGATATATTAAACAGCTTGGTGGCAGCTACTATGTGTTCCCAGGAGCTTCCCACAATAGATTTGAGCACTCCATTGGGTATGTGACCATTTCATCCTCATTTTTTTGTACTTGTCTATTGTGTTGTGTTTATCATTATGAGCAGTGATTTTACATGTTCTGTCCATAAATGTGGAAGTTTTGGTTCCTGATTTGTGGTGTTATAGTAATTGATTTCATTCTACCATCTGCTAAGAATACATATAATTGCAATATTATTATGCCATTTTTCAATGCGCTTTTACATGTGAAAAGGGGAATACATATTTAAGTACAATAATCATAAAGTATACTGGACACGGACTAGTGCAGGAAAATTGAGCTCTCGTAGGCAGGGTCCTCTTTCTACAGGGCATGGGTGAGGATACAGCAGATGAGAAGCTGCAGAACTCTCGATCATACTCCTCCACTATTTGGGGAAATCATTCTCTTGTGGACAGATAAGGCCCCTTTACACACTGCAACATTGCTAGCGACATCGCTGTAATGTCACCGGTTTTGTGACGTAATAGCGACCTCCCCAGCGACATTGCAGTGTGTGACACGCATCAGCGACCTGGCCCCCGCTGTGAGGTCGCTGATCGCTACAAATCTTTCAGGAACGTTTTTTGGTCCTTTGTTTCCCGCTGCGCAGCATGCATCGGTGTATTTGACACCGTTACAACGACGTCGTTAGCGACTTAGAACCCAGCCCATAGGCGTGCTATAGCGTTCCCTACCGACGAGGTCGTTCTGCAGGTCCAAGATCGCTGGAAAGTCTCTAAACGCTGCTGCATCGTTGGCCAGATCTGCCTGCTCACCAGCGACTGTGACAGCTCACCAGCGACTGTTTAGAGACTTTCCAGCGATCCCGGCCAGGTCGGGATCGCTGGTGGGATCGCTAGAAAGTCTGTGTGTAAAGGGGCCTATGCAGTGCACTGAAATGTAGGAGAACAACATGTTATCTATTCTGGAGGGAAGATAAATTGTGGCCACTTTCTCCTCTTTATCCCCCGTTAAGCCTAAAAAGTCCTTCCCTGCTAAACTGTAGTAAATTTGAATGAGCAAGCGGCAATATAAAAACTTCTGGACTCCATTTGACCTCCGTTCCAGTGATATTTGCATTTTTAGCTGGTGACAATAATGCAGTGCATTACTCTTGTGTCCAGCAGAAAGATGAACTCTGCTGGGAAGGATGACAAGCGGAGTCTGAAGACTTAGATTTCCGACTCGCTTATATTATGAATGACTGCTTTGGCAGAAAGTACGGATCCCCTCTTTTTTTTTTTTTTTTTTTTTTTTTTTTTTTTTTGTTCCCTCACCGATGGAGTGCTCAGCTGGTAGCAGAACAGGCAGTAACAGCTGATAGTAAACTCTGCCTAAAATAGGAGCGGTCACCAGGTCAAAAGTGACCGTTTTTTGCTCCCCCTTCTATTCCGATTTTGTTTTCTTTAATTCTGCCATATGTTCTAGACAGATGGACTTCTTTTTTCTTCTTTTTTTTTTTTTTTTTTTAGTGGTATTTGTTTTTTCCAATCGGGCATATCTTTAGGTTGTTCTACATCAGAAGTCACCAAACCTTTGACCTTTTTTAAGAGCCACATTCCGCTCTGAGGGTCTTGAGCCACATCCAGCTCCCTCTCCTCTCACAGTTGTGACACAGAGAGCCCCCATTACCGGCATAATGACAGCCAAAGCTTTCCCACATAAAACCCAACAAGGCAGTATACGACAATCTAGGGATTCCCACATTAGTCCCATTCAAATCTGCTCTTCTGTTCGGGGATACACTCAAGTCACTATGTGGAGACCTGCTCTTCATGGCTGTTTGCTAGACCTGGTGCTAATGCACCAAGCTGGAAGACAGCCGCGAGCCACACATCAGGGGCCCACAAACCACTCCCTTGCTACAGGTTGGGGAAACCTGCTCTGCATTCTGAACAAAGCCGCCCCTTACTTGTAAAGACCATAATTACCACTTTAATGCTGGATTTTTTTTATTTTTTTTTTAAATTCATTTTTTATTACTCAGGGAAACTGCAATAACTAAAGACTTTCCACGCTAATCTGAATAAGAAGTGCGCAGGAATAAGATTCACTGAATTCATTGACTCGCTCACACGTCATTAATACATGCATCTTCTCAGTATTGTGGGCCTTGCTAGAAATGGTACTCCAGAGCAATATTTCTGGTGTAAGCAACAATGCCACTATTGATGAATTTGACTGCTTAGCGTAGCCATGCCCTGGCTCTTCAACAGCTCCGTCCACTTTAGTGGAGCTGCCCGAAACGGTTGTGGAGAACATCGGATTTCTATACATACAATATGACTCAAAGATTGCATAGTGCGGAGGAAGCCTATGAATGCTCTGACATGGACCCTGATGGTGAAGAGTAATGCCCCTCCCCCACAGCGTAAAAGAGTAGTCAGTACTGCACGGCTGGAATAAAATGAGGTGATGTGCATACCAAAAGTAAGCTAGAACCCCCTCCCCCAGGTTTACAATTTTTCCTCAGCAGGGTCTATATATATATATATATATATATATATATATATATATATATATTATATTATATTATATTATATTATATTATATTATATTATATTATATTTTTTTAATTCCCACTTTGGAAGATTTTTGTTTGTGATGGTTCAACAGGCCAATCCAAATGCAGAACATTGCATTACCAGGCATACTGATGTACAACCCTCCAAACAACTGGACCCCTCTAGACCCAGCAGAACTGCACACATTTTCAGGATTGTTATTTAGTATGAGTATTTAAGAACAAAAGAATAGAGGACTGGTTGACTGTGTTATTTTATAGAACCCCCCCCCCAATTAGGAAAGTGTATAAATAAATAATGGATACAAGACAGAGGGTGTAATCAGGGCAAGATGACCCTAATCCAAACCTATTGTACCTCTGTCCCTGCCTGACAACGGAGGTTAGAATCCTAGGTTCAGTGGCATCCCCATTCCTCGTCAGCTATCCTTACCACTCATCCTGCCTGAGATGTAAATGTAAGGCATTAGAGAGGTTAGCGCTTTTAAAAGTAAGACATGTATATAATTGATGTTAGAAAATGTCGCATATAACAGAATCCCACAAAAATTGCGGTGGTCCTTTTCCAAATGCATTTCCGTCTTCCATATTGTTATCAAGGGTTCCTCAGGGGAATAAATGTATGGCTAAAGGAATAATAGTCCACCATAAACGCAGATGGATGATGGCGGCAAGTACTTACATTGGCACAGCATCTATAATGGAAAACCAGAAGTATAGACTCTGCAATCGGGATGAGCCGGGTAAAGTGCTAGGATTGGCACATGTAATGTGATGTGACAATCCTGGGCAGCTGCAGGCTAGTATTTTTAGGCTAGGGGGACCAATATCCATTGCTCCTCTCATTCTGATAAAACCAGCCCCCACCTGTCTGCTTTACCATGGCTGTATAGCAAAATGGAGAGAGGGATGGCACAACCCTAGTACAGCTACCCCCTCCCCCCCCCCCTCTATTTTTATATTCAGTCATTGTAAACCTCACGGGCAAAAACTAGCTGTTTTTACCTGCACTAGCTATCAAAATCTGGCAGGAGCCCGCTTTCTTTTATTTCTTTTTACACTACCATACAGCAAACTGACTGCGACCAGTCACTGACGTGTACATTGGGTGAGTGGACGTGTGTAGCAGTCTGTAAGGCTGCTTTCACACATCCGGTTTTAGCAGTGCGGCTCAATCTGGCTCAAAAACCTATGCAACAGATGCGGCGAAAAAAACGGATCCAATGCATAAGTTTTTCCCATGCGGCCCATCCGTTTTTTTGACGGATGCGGCTTGATACTGAGCATGCGCAGTGCAAAAAACCGCATCCGGCGGCCGGATGCGGTTTTTGCCGCAGGACGCCGCATCCGGCGTCCATAGGCTTGCATTGTAAATCGCGCCGGATCCGGCGTGATGAGGTTTTATCGCCGCACAAAAAAACGTGCCAGGCAACGTTACATCTGGCCGCCGCATGGGTTAAATATGCCGCATCCGGCAAAAAACGGACGCAACGCAAGGCCATGCGGCACAATACAGCGCTAATGCAAGTCTATGCGGGAAAAAACGCAATCGGCGGCAAAAAAACCCCAAAACAACTGTTGCGTTTTTTCTGCAGAGCGCCGTATTGTGCCGCACTGTA
Organism: Anomaloglossus baeobatrachus; assembly: GCF_048569485.1. Classification (NCBI taxonomy): domain Eukaryota; kingdom Metazoa; phylum Chordata; class Amphibia; order Anura; family Aromobatidae; genus Anomaloglossus; species Anomaloglossus baeobatrachus. The sequence continues at coordinate 350,885,234 of NC_134357.1, read as the reverse complement.
AAAACCGGATGTGTGAAAGCAGCCTAACCAGTCAGTCACTGGCACAGAGGGTGGGAGGGGGAAAGTGGTGACTGTTGATGAACCTTTAATTAGCTGGCCTAGAAAGAGTCTAACTGCAATGTGATCCTTCGAGAAACATGGTATGTATAACTATCCTGCTCTTACTACCATTCAATTTCAGTTTGTGGCCCACGTTGTATTTTTACAGTCATTATCCTGGCCAATCACAGCCATGCCACTACTTGGCATGGTTGCGATGGCTCTGGAAATGCCCTCAGTCTAAAAGCTTGCTGATTGGCTGCTCAGCAACCTTTCAACAAGCTTTATTCAAGTAACAAACCGGAAAGGAACCAGTACAGTGTAGGGTATAGACCCCAAACTTTACAGTTCGGGTTTGCTTATCCCTAGTCGTGGACAAAAATTGAGACTGACAAAAATTTTTGTTTTTGCAAAGTTTGGTGTCTTTTAGATCCTTTAGTCGGACATCTCTATGGATACTGAAGTACAATTAGAAGTATTTCATCGTGTGTGTTGTGTTTTGTCTTTCATTGACATACATCAAGTTAATTTGTTTTCTTTCAAGAGTTCTGTAGTTTGCCCTAATATGCTGGGTCACAACGTGTCCGATGACAACTAGGGAACTAAAATGTTCGGGATTTTCGTACTGTATACCTAGTACTATTCCAGTATTTGTCACAAATAACAAACCTAATGCAAGTCAATAGGGGACCCGAGCATTTTGCTGGGAAATCAAGACAAAATGCTCTGGTTCCACGTTGACTTGCATTAGGTTCGAAATTTGTAACAAATACTGGAATACTACTAGGTATTTGGTACAAATATCATGAACTCAAATATTGTAGTATTCGCTCACTAATGACAACTCATTATTGGCTTGGGGTTTCACAATTTCTGTTTCGTTTGTCCACCTGCTTTTTGAAGATTCTCCATAAGGTTGAGATTGGGGAGTTTTCTTGATATGAACCCACATTTTTAATATTTTATTCACGGAGTTACTTGGGTATCACTTTTTTTCCTTTTTGACATGCTCTCCATCATGCTGGAGAAGTATTGTGCATCACCAAACTGCTCTTTTATCGTTGGAGAAGTTGTCTTTTAGAGGTTGTTTGGGTACTAACCTTTTATTTTTGGCAGTATTTTTTTAGGCAAAAATGTGAGTGAGCCCACTCCCTTGAATGAAAGCATGTCCACAAATGAATGATCTTAGGATGCGTTACTGATGGCACAACACAGGAATCATGGTAGCATTCACCCTTTCTTCTCCAGACATTCATTCTTCCAGATGTCCCAAACAGTCTGAAGAGGCGTTCATCAGAGAAAATAACTGATATCCCAGTCCTCTTAAGTCTACTCCCAGTACTTCCTTCAATGTTGTGTTTTTTGTTTGGGTTTTTTTTTTCTTCTTTCAAGTGTTAGTGTTTTTACATCTGTTAGTAACCTGTTCCGACACAGCAAACTTTGTGAAAGTCAAAATTTTTATATTCGACCTTCGGCCACAACTGTTGTTGACCGCCTAGGATAAATACTATCTGAATGAATGTACCCTTGTCTCTCCATGCCAGCAAATTCCCCATATTATCAGCCTTTAATGACATGTAATACAGATAAATAAAATGTTCCTGCTTGCCTGGCATGTCAGTGACCTAAACCTGTTGAAAAAATAATATAAATGTCCCTTTTGTCTACAGTGTTGGTCACCTTGCTGGATGCCTTGTTAGGACCTTACAAGAAAGACAGCCAGATCTGCAAATTAATCATCGGGATATATTGTGTGTCCAGATTGCAGGCCTATGCCATGACTTGGGTAAATTTCCAAAATATTCCCCCCCCCCCCTTTTTTAGTTGTATGAAATTTGGCACAAATCATTGTATTACTTTTGCTCTCAGGTCATGGGCCATTTTCTCACATGTTTGATGGAAGATTTATGCCCCTTGCCTGTCCACAGAAAGATTTCAAGGTGGGTCACTGCTGACTTCTATATTTGAAAGTATTGAAGTGAAAAATGACATCAAATTTAAAAGGCATCATAGAATAAAAGCAACCGTATTTGCAAATGCCTAATTCATAGCAGGCCCCGTGATAAAGGGCAGAGGCAACACAGGCACAAAATACTGATGAAACAACCATTCGCACGCCAATTCTCTATGGCAGTTAAATTTATTAACTATTTTTTTTTTTTTTTCCCCTCTACAATTAATATTGATGCCAGTTTACAGGTAGCATTAATCAGTTGAATGTTATTAATCATGAAAAGGTTATTCATGTAAAACTGTATTTGGACCTTGAGACGTCAGCTCAAACTTGCATAAGAAAAAAAAATAAATATACATATATATATATTTTACATATATATATATATATATATATATGTATGTATGTATGTATATATATATATATATATATATATATATATATATATATATATATGTATGTATATATATATATATTTTTTATATATATATATATATATATATTTTTTATATATATATAATATAATTTTTTATATATATATATATATATATATGTGTATATATATATATATATATATATATATATATATATATATATATATATATATATATATATATATATGTATATATGTGTGTATATATATATATATATATATAATGTATGTATATTATTTATTTATTTATTTTTTTTCTTATGCAAGTTTGAACTGACGTTTCATGGTCAAAATACAGTGTTGCGTCAATAACATTTTAATGATTCATAACATTTAACTGATTAATGCTACCGGTAAACTGGCATCTGTATTTGTATAGGTTAAAAAAAAAAAAAAAAAAGGATGAGTGCTCGATTCATCAAAAAAAAAAAGTTTCTCAAATATTCACTTGTGCTATTGTTATAGAGGGTGTGAACTATTGGCTTCTAAAATAGTGGTACCTGATCTTTTTTATTATTATTAATAATAATAATAATAATATTTATTATTTTTTAATGCAAGTTTGAACAGACATTTCATGGTCATTATACAGTGTTACATCAAGAACATTTAATCTTTGCCTGATTTACAATGCTGCCAATTTTACAGGTAGCATTATTTAAATATGTAAAATGAAATGGGATAATTCTCGTTTCTTCAACTTTCTAAACTGCAGTAATAGAGAAGGTGTTCTATCGGCCATACCAAAAAGTCAACGAGCTAAAGGGATTTGTCACTGTATATATAAAATTCTGCTCCCACCACATCATATACAGATTACTGAGTGAGCGGGGGAGAATTTGGACCCCATTGTTGTACCCTCTATCTCAGGGGTCTCAAACTCGGCCGGGTGTATGGGCTGCACAGAGGGGGAAAAAAAATATACCTAATAATATATACCAATATACCTAATAGTCTTACAAATAGCACTATATATACAAATTTTGACCAACATCTTTTAGTAATTATTCCCCATCTTGTAGTAATATGCCCCATCCTTGGGCCCATCTTATCGTAATGTGCCCATCCTGTAGTAATGTGTACATCCTGTAGTACTGTGTCCATCCTTGTCTGCATCCTATAGTAATGTGCCCAACCTATAGTAATGTTCCCAGCCTTGTCCCCATCTTATTGTAATGTGCCCATCCTATAGTAATGTGCCAACCTTGCCCCCATCCTTTAGTAATGCCCCCAGCCTTGTCCCCATCCTATAGTAATGTCCCTATCCTATAGTAATGTCCCCAGACTTATCCCCACCCCATAGTAATGTGCCCATCCTGTAGTATTGGGGGTGGGCGGGCAGGGGCGCTATAACTTACCGATCGCTCCCCTCACCTTCCACAGACGCTAGAGTGAAGCTGAGGGGAGCGGTCTCCGGCCCCAGATCCACAGTGATTGGAGAGATCGGTCACAAGGCCGGTCTCTCCAATCAGAGCTGGGGGCGGGTGAAGCAGAGGTCACCCAGCTCCAGCCAATTATCAGTACTATAGCTGCACTAATCATGGCTGGATTTCAGTGGCTGAAACATTACAGTGGCTGTGATTGGCTGAGCGGCGTTCGTCAGCCAATTACAGCCTCCGTCAGCCAATTACAGCCTCCGTAGGTCTGGAGAGGAGACACCACCCTTCCTGAGGTCAGGCAGAGGTCCCCTCCTCCCCGAATCTAAGGTATTTGCAAAGCAATCGTGTGACGCCCCGGACTAGTCGGGTCGTCCCAAGTAGGCACACACAACACCACACCCCCTCCCGATTAGGTGACATCAGTCAAACTTAAAACCTTGTCACCACCCTCCAGGTTTGATGTCCACACCAGGGGGCGGAGCCAGGCAGTTGGCTCCGCCCACCAATGAGTTCACAGGCCTGGAGGCGGGAAAAAACACACAAGTTCTAGTACGAGTGTAGAGCAGTAAAGTTCACAGGCAGTCTTGTGTCCGGGCTGCCAAGAGACTACCAGGTGGCTGGGTCGGAGCCCAGTCGCCATTGGCAAGGAGGCAGACGGTGGTGGCCGCCTGCAGGAGACCGGGAAGACGACTGGTGGAACCGTAAGGGACCGGGACAGGGTAGTGGCCCGCCGGAACCGAATCGGGGAGCCAACTGGATACCGGAGAACCAGGCAGGGTACTCAGACCCAGTACAAAGCCCTGAACCGATGGGGCCAAGTTGAATCAACTGATTGCGGACTGGACTTAAGGACCTATCCCACACAAGTCCCGTTAGAAGACAACAGCCCAACCATACAGGGTAAAGCCACCGCCAAGGCATAGAGATCCAAAGGGCCAGCGTCTGTGGGCAAACTGGCTCCTACGGCATATGCAAGTCGGGGAGCGGACTACCGGTGTCTAGGCATAGGAGTCAAACATTTACACACAGAGGTGCAGGAAAAAGGCGGAAACCACCAACCTATTCTGGGAGAAGCTGCAGCCGGCTGCGGACCCCGTTCATCACTCCGTTTGGTTTACCAGAGACTTCAGTGTCTTGTGTCAGATTGAGTACACCAGTGCCATCAGGCACTGCACCGCAACACTTCACCCTGCACCCCGGCCCTCGTCTACCGGGCCCCAGGACCAACACCCCCCCTACCCATGGAGCGGTCAACACCTAGCTGCGCCATTACACCGCTCCCGGGAGCCCCCCCCATACCTTCACTGCAGCGGTGGTGTCTACAATCACCACAACCCATGGGTGGCATCACGGACTAACATCCAAAACCAAACCACCGTGGCCCCGGCCGTGGACTTCCTCATCCAAATCCCTGTGTGCCGCGCCAACTCCCTTGCAGAGCGACGTGACCCCCGGGTCCGTGAGAGGCTCGAGCCACCACCCGCAGTACGAGCACGGATCCGAGCGGCTCGGCGGTCGCAGCCGAGCCCGCGGGGCGGTACAATCGCAGCCTCCGGGGCCGCGATTTCGCCATGACTTACTGGGTATGTCATGGGTCCTTAAGTACCAGGGAGCCATGATGTACCCAGTACATCATGGGTCGGTAAGGGGTTAATGTGCCTGCCTTCACATACACAAAAAACCCACCATTCTTCTCACCCGTCCCGCGTTCTTTTGGCTGCCTCATCTCTGCTTCCGTGCCCCTGTTGACTATCGCGGCAGCCCTTGTCGGCGATTTGTCAGATTAATGTTTTGCCGATGCTACGGCCCCTGCTCCGGCCGTGATAGTGAACAGGGGAACGGGCCTGGGGGCCGCACGAAGCAGTCTGAGGGGCCGCATGCTCTCTGTAGCACAAATGTGGTGTTTAACAAGAGAAAAATGTTGTAAATGATGTCCTATACCAATAACAATGAACTCTTTTTGGGCAACAGAATAATTACTATATTTGAAAACTTAATGCTTCGATGACGGGTGATGTGGGTTGCAAGAGTATGCTTCCACATCACATAAAGCCCAATTATATTCAGAAGCCTATGGGAAGTTAAGAAATCTGTTCTATGATTCTTTAAACTTTGTTTCTAGCATGAGGCTGCATCTGTCAAAATGTTTGACCACCTTATTGAATCCAATGAGTTGGAAACCGTTATGAAAAGATACGGCCTTCTCTTGCCCGAAGACTTAATTTTCATTAAGGAGCAGATAACAGGACCCCTACCTCTGGAAGATGAAGAATGTTTCAATTCCAGTCAGAACTCCTCTGTAAGTAAAATATTTGTGATTTGGCTTATCTACTGTTCAGACACACATGGCACTATATAATACAGGACAATAATGATAAAGCATAAAAGGTGGGTGTCAAAGATTAAAAGCGCATAACGCTTTTTTTTTCCAGAAACAACCAATATTGAGGGGTGGAACTGTGGCCGGAATTTAATCTATGCCACATTGAAATTAATGGAGCTGAGCTGCAATACACAACCCAGAATGAATGATGGGGCTGTTTCTGAAGGAAAGAAGCCTTATTTTTCTAATCCTATTCAAAGGCTTTAAATATTCACAAGCATGTGAATTTGGTACAGCATAGCTGTAACGCCAACCACCAAAAAAAAAATGTAGGTTAACTGCAGATATATGGGTAATCCTCTGGAAAATGGCGTTTTAACAGTTTTACTGGAATAGTCGCCACAGGGGAAAAAATGAAGTTGTATTTCTTCAGCGCTCTATTGGGAGACCCAGACGATTGGGGTATAGCTACTGCCCTCCGGAGGCCACACAAAGCACTACACTAAAAAGTGCAAGGCCCCTCCCCTTCTGGCTATACCCCCCCGTGATATCACGGGTTCTCCAGTTTTAGCTTTGTGTGCGAAGGAGGTCAGACATCCATGCATAGCTCCACAGATTTTAGTCAGCAGCAGCTGCTGACTATGTCGGATGGAAGAAAAGAGGGCCCATGTAGGGCCCCCAGCATGCTCCCTTCTCACCCCTGGATGGTGTTGTAAGGTTGAGGTACTTATTGCTAGTACAGAGGCCGGAGCCCACATGCTGCTTTCCTTCCCCATCCCCATGAGGGGCTCTGGGTGAAGTGGGATCTTACCGGTCTCCAGGCACAGAGACCGAGCTCCATCCACAGACCCAAAAGAACCTGCTGGATATGGAGCTGAGTATCGTCAGGGACAGGGCCCTGCTACATCAAGGTACTCTGTGTTCCCATGCACATCGCGCCCACACACACCAGCATTGCTGGGAGTGTTAGTGCGCCGGGGACAACAGCGCGGAGCGCTGGTGCTATTATTCACTGCAGCTTTGCTGAGTGAATTTATGTATTGAAAACGGCCGCGCCGGCCGCTGCTGGTTGTTTTTTACATTGTGGCGCGGCTGGGACTTGTGGTGCGCCGGGGGACTTCGGCGTCGGCCGTGCACATAGGACGGCCGCGCTTATTACTAGAGTCCCCGGCTTTGCGGCCTAGTTTTTCGTTTCGTTCCCGCCCCAGCCCTGCCAGTCAGAGGAGGGGCGGGACGCTGTACAGAAGCTCAGCGCAGGGAGCTGGAGTCTGCTTTGCATTCTCCAGCCCCCTCTCACTGAACACAGTGAGACGCCGGGTTCCCGCTCTTGGCTGGGGCTCGCCCACGGCCCGCCCCTCTGCACAGGACGGGGAAGAGAAGCCGGCAGCCATTATGGTTTCCACTCTGGGAGAACGGAACCAGTCACAGGTTTTTGGGCGACCTCGCACCCGCTCTTGTGCGGGCGGTAAGCAACTGACACCACTAATGCTGAAGTGGGCTTTTGGGCTGTGTGCTGATATGCTATGCACTGTACTGTACTGTCGCTATTCTGGGCAACAGCAGCAAATAAGCAATGCTGCTGAGGCACAAGCTTTCAATGCTTCTTCGTTTGCATGTGCTGCAGTGTTTACTGTCAGATTGGGCAACAGCAGCAGTAGAGCAATTTGTGCTAAGGCACAAGCTTTCAATGCTGCTTCGCTTGCATGTGCTGCACGGTTTATTGTTATGATATACATTCACTGTATGTCGCTATTCTTGGCTAATGCGCCCAGATAAACAGACAAAAGCAGCAGTAGAGCAATGGTGCTACGGCACAAGTTTTCAATGCTGCTTGACTTGCATTGGCTGCAGTGTTTACTGTCATGCTTGTATGCTATACATTCACTGTATGTCGCTATCCTTGGCTAATGTTCCTGGATAAATAGACAACAGCAGCAGAAAGGCTAGGGTGCTAACGCGCAAGCTTTCAATGCTGCTTGGATTGCATGGGCTGCAGTGTTTACTGTCAGGCTTGTATGCTATACATTCACTGTATGTCGCTATCCTTGGCTAATGTTCCTGGATAAATAGACAACAGCAGCAGAAAGGCTAGGGTGCTAACGCGCAAGCTTTCAATGCTGCTTGGATTGCATGGGCTGCAGTGTTTACTGTCATGCTGTATGCTATACATTCACTGTATGTCGCTATCCTTGTCTCATGCTCCTAGATAAAATGTGCCAAGCCACAAGTTTTCAATGCTGCGTGTACTACATGTACTGAAGTGTTTATTTGTACTTCATGCTTGTATGACTATTCACTGTACGGTCGCTATCCTCGGCTAGGCTCTTAGATAGCTAGACAACAACAGCAGAAAAAGACAAGTTGCCAATGCACGGGCTTTCTATGCTGCTTGTACTGCATGTCATACGGTTTCAGGACCCCCAGTGCGTGCAATTGCTCAACCGGGGTCTCTGCTATATGTGGCCAAAGGAACCACCTGTGATCTCTGTCCAGAGACAGGGACGAAGTTGCAGTTTTTCCGCTGATATATATTGTCTGTGACTATGACTGACATCTTACAGACTTTGCACCCCAAGCAGACCGTGGGCAATATGGTTGCAATGACCCTGGCCGCCCTGATCTGGAGCATCTCAAGGCGCCAGAGTGATTCCAGGCATCCCAGAGAGCAGGCATCCGACACGGTCGACAGTCCCAGATGGCCTAAGCGGGCTCGCTGGCATTAGCCCTCGACTACATCACTGGTTAGGGTCCCAGCAGGACTCTCTGTATGATGAGGCAGACGTAGCTGTTCAGGACTCTGTTCCTGAGACCGCTCTCAATCCGGATACACCGGATGGTGACGCTATAGTGAATAATCTTATTGCGTCCATCAACGAAAGGTTGGGTATTTCTCCCTCAACTCCTCCAGTGGAGGGGTCAGCTTCACAGCAAGAGAAATCTCTATATATTGAGTACTTGTTTAGCACTCTGACTCCAGAGACGCAGTCCAGAAACGACACGCTTATCACGATAAGCGTTTCTCCGACCGTATTAATGAGACACGTGTCGCTCCCCCTGACGTGGTCAAGCGCTAGACCCAGTATCCAAATGTGGATCCCCCAATCTCCATGCTTGCAGCTAGATCTATAGTTGTAGTGGTGGATAGGACTTCACTTCAAAATGCCATTGACAGGCAGATTGGCCTCTGGTTGCAATCTGTCTATGAAGCTATCGGCAGGTCGGCTGCTCCGGCAGTCGCAGCCGTGAAGGCACTCCAAGCTATTTCAGCTAGTATTGCGCAGAGGGTCGCTGTCACAGGTACTCTCGGTCCCAGCAGTGTCTTTAACTCGCAATGTCGGCATGGCGAATCATGCTGTTATTGCTGTCCGAGACTCTACGAGCCGGACGTCAGTGGCATCCGCCAACTCCGTGTTTTTACGCAGAGACTAGTAGTTGAGAGATTGGAACAGAGGCTGCTTCCAACGAAGTGCTTAACCAGGTTGCCTTTATCTAGTGATAGTCTGTTGGTAAGGGTTGAATGAAATCATTCAACTATCCAAGACGACTCAAAAAGCCCAGAAGGGCATAGATTCCTAGCGGGCTCATTTCACGCCCGGGGAAGGCAGCCGGAGGATCCGCTACCAAAGCGTTTTCCTCATAATTTTCAGCCCTCTCACTCCGCAACCGCGGGGGGGCAGACTCCCCCGCTTTAGCGGCATTTACCTACCGCAGGTTAAGGGCCTGTGAGTGAGAGTCAGTTTGTTTTCAAACTACCGCACCGACCGAGCCGAGGCTCTTCTGCAGGCGGAAAGAGCGGTAATCCCTGTTCCTCTTCAGGAACCAGATATGCATTTTGCCCCGACCTGGTCGTGGTGCCAAAATAGGACGGCTCCTTCCGTCCCGTTCTGGACTTTATACTGCTTAACGAGCACGTGAAAACCAGGCGGTTCCGGATGGCATCACTCCGCTCCGTCATTGCCTCTCTGTCTCAAGGAGTTTTCCTAGCTTCAATAGACATCAGGATGCTTATCTACACGTGCCGATTGCTCCGAGGCACCGGCGTTGGCTACGATTCGTTATTAAAGACGAGAATATTTCGTTTCGTAGCCATACCCTTTGGCTGGCGACAGCCCCACGGGTGTTCACCAAGTTCGTGGCAGCAGAGGGAGCAGTCCCGCGCTCTCACGGTCACTCTGTGATCCTTTACTTGGGCAATCTACTGGTCAAGGCACTCTCCTTTACAAGCATGCCAACACAACCTGAACATGGCGCTGGACCCTTCCCAGAGTTTCGGGTGGGTCTTCAACTTTTCAAGGTTGAACCCAATCGCTGGCATCTCCTGGAGAGTTTTCACACTCTCTCAGCGATAGTGAAGCTTCCGCTGGACAAACAGCGTTCACTACAGACGAGGGGACAGTCTCTCCTTCAAGGAGGCGCCTCATCCAGAGGCGAGTTTTAGCTTTTCCAGACGGTCAAAGACCATCTTCAGAGGAGTCCACTCTTCAACTCAGTGGTCTGGAGCTCTGGGCAGTGTATCGTGCACTGCAAGCCTTCCTGCAGTGGCTGGAATGCAAATAGATCCGAATTCAGTCGGACTATCCACAGCGGTGGCATACACCAACCACCAAGGCGGACTACGCAGTCGACAAGACTCCCAAGAGGTCCGGCGGATTCTGCTATGGGTAGAAGACAGAGCATACACCATATCAGCTGTTCACATCCCGGGCGTACGACACTAGGAAGCAGACTTCCTCAGTCGCCAGGGCGTGGACGCAGGGGAATGGGCTCTGCACCCGTTTGTTTGCAAGAATTCTGTAGACGCAGGATGAAGACGGACGTCGACGTCATGGCTTCTCGGCAACAACAAGGTCCCGATTTTCATGACGCGGTCTTACGATCAAAGAGCTCTGGCGACAGGCGCCTTGGCTCAGGATTGGTCACAGTTCCAGCTACCGATTGCTGCCACACCATCCTCGTCGCCCCAGACTGGCCGGGGAGGTCGTGGTACCGTGATCTGTGGCATCTCACCGTCGGTCGACCGTGAGCACGACGTCATTGCCACCATGAGACGGGCTAGCCAGCCGCGGTCTGCCAAGATCTACCACAACTCGTGGAAGATATTCTTATCTTAGTGTTCTGCTCAGGGAGGGTCTCCCTGGCCATCGGCATTGCCTACTTTGCCTTCCCTCCTGCAATCTGGTTGGGAAAGAGGTTGGTCGCTCGGCTCCCTTTAAGGGCAAGTCTCGGCACTATCCGTGTTCTTTTCAGAAGCGTCTAGCACGTCTTCCTAAGGTGCGCACGTTACTACAGGGGGTTTGTCATATTGTGCCCCCGTACAAGCGGCCGTTAGATCCATGGGATCTGAACAGGGTACTAGTTGCTCTCCAGAAGCCGCATTTCGAGCCTCTGAGGGAAGTTTCCCTTTCGCGCCTGTCACAGAAAGTGGCCTTTCTGGTTGCGATCACGTCGCTTCGGCGAGTGTCTAAGCTGGCGGCTCTGTCATTCAAGGCTCCCTTCCTAGTGTTCCACCAGGACAAGGTAGTGCTGCGCCCTATTCAGGAGTTTCTCCCTAAGGTTGTATCCGCGTTTCTTCTTAATCGGGATATACCCTTTCCTTCCTTTTGTTCTCATCCGGTTCTCCGGTATGAAAAGGATTTACAGTTGTTAGTTCTGGTGAGAGCACTCAGAATCTACATTTCCCGCACGGCGCCCATGCGCCGCTCTGATGCATTTTTGGTCCTTGTCGCTGGTACGCGCAAGGGGTTGCAGGTTTCTAAAGCCACCATGGCTCGATGGATCAAAGAACCAATTCTTGAAGACTACCGTTCTGCGGGGCTTCCGGTTCCTTCAGGGCTGAAGGTCCATTCTACCAGAGCCGTAGGTGCGTTCTGGGCATTACGACACCAGGCTACGGCTCAACAGGTGTGCCAGGCAGCTACCTGGTCGAGCTTGCACATTTTTCACCAAACATTATCAGGTGCATACCTATGCTTCGGCGGACGCCAGCCTAGGTAGAAGAGCCCTGCAGGTGGCAGTGGCTTCCCCATAGGGGAGGGCTGTCTTGCAGCTCTAACATGAGGTATTTCTTTACCCACCCAGGGACAGCTTTTGGACGTCCCAATCGTCTGGGTCTCCCAATAGAGCGCTGAAGAAGAAGGGAATTTTGTTACTTACCGTAAATTCCTTTTCTTCTAGCTCTTATTGGGAGACCCAGCACCCGCCCTGTTGTCCTTCGGGATTTTTTTGTTGTTTTTCGGGTACACATGTTGTTCATGTTGAACGGTTTTTCAGTTCTCCGATGTTACTCGGAGTTAATTTGTTTAAACCAGTTATTGGCTTTCCTCCTTCTTGCTTTGGCACTAAAACTGGAGAACCCGTGATATCACGGGGGGATATAGCCAGAAGGGGAGGGGCCTTGCACTTTTTAGTGTAGTGCTTTGTGTGGCCTCCGGAGGGCAGTAGCTATACCCCAATCGTCTGGGTCTCCCAATAAGAGCTAGAAGAAAAGGAATTTACGGTAAGTAACAAAATTCCCTTCTTTCCATGCAGCCGCTTGCTTCGATATCAGGGAACAGTGCAGGCAAGTCACTGCTCACTTCATTGTATTCATGGCGCTGACAGATCGAACAGCCATACACGTTAACAGAGTAGTCATATTTTACCAAGTTATGCCCTATCCTCAGGATATACCATATAGGCCTGATCATGAGTATTTCTGTTTCAAAGACCAACTCCTATGGAAAAAAAGGGCACCTTGTCACTCCGGTCTCCTATTTAAATAAGGAACAAAATTCTTCTGTTAAGTTGTTTTATCATCCATTACATTCCCATCTCAAACCAAAATATTTTTTTTTCCATAGTGGCCTTATATGGGTCGTCAAGAAGACAAAAGCTTTCTTTATGAGATTGTAGCCAACAAACGCAATGGAATTGACGTGGATAAATGGGACTACTTTGCCAGGTACTTCTTTATTTGCTTTATGCTCTCAACTGTGTGTGTCATGTACAAACTCCATTCCAAAACTGCTGAGACAAAACGTAAAGAACCAGAATGCAATGATTTGGAAAGAATGAGAAAATTAGACTTTTCTCCATTTTCATTTGGTGACAAAAAATAATTTATTGATGGCAGCAACACATCTCCAAAACGTTGGGACAGGGTCATGTCTGTCATTTTGTAGCCTTCATACTTCTTTTTACAACAGTCAGTAATTGTCTGGGAAGTGAGGAGACCAATTTCTGGAGTTTTGGGAGAGGAATTTTGTCCTATTCTTGTCTGATGTAGGATTCTAGCGCCTCAACAGTCCTGGGTCCTTGCTGGATTTTTCATTTCATAATGAGCCAAATATTTTCTGTTGGTGAAAGGTCTGGACTGGAGGCGGCCCTTTCATCATCCGAACTCTTCTGCGTAGCCGTGCTATTGTGATGAATACAGTATGTGGTTTACCATTGTCTTGCTGAAATATGCAAAGGCTTCCCTCAAATAAATGTTGTCTGGATGGGAGCATATGTTGTTCTAAAACCTCTATATATGATGCTCTGCGTTGATTGTACCTTTCAAAATGTAAAAAAATGCCCATGACGTACACACTAATGCAGCTTTAAGCCATAACATGTAATCTTTTGAGCAATGTATTGATAACAAGCTGAATGACCCTTCTTCTCTTGAATCCGTTGGACACTATCATTTTATTCCATTAAACTTTTCACATTTGATTTATCTGACTATAGAATAGTTTTCCATTTTGCCTCTGTCCATTTGTAAATGAGCTTTGCCCCATAGAAAGTTGCAGTGTTTCTTGATTGTGTCTAAATCTTAGTAACCCCTAGCTAAACTGTGGAAGCCGGCACCCAAAATTGTGATAATGGCACCCCTCCCCTCTCATCGTAAGCTAAGCCAAGCTCTAATATGATCCTAATATTCCCTAACAAAGCATCTGAAGGCTAGAATATGCTATGATGGTAATCCATTGTAAACTTATTGATAATGCATATGGGAATCATACTCAGGACATTATAATGACAAATGGCATAAACCTCTATTTACATAAATTAGGTAGTATATGTCCTATACACAATTTTGTAGAGGAATTCAAGCGGAGGAATCATAAGTCAAAGATTGCAGTAAGGCTCGGCTCACATCTATCCTGCACACTATGCTGCGTGCTTACACCCGAGCTGTCTGTGTAAATATCTGAAATATAAGATTCAGCCAGAGCCCCGACAGAAGATTCCTTATAATGAGGCAGTTGACTGTCTGGCCTATGATGCGGCGCAGTCGCCCAGTTTTGAACACTTCTGGAAAGGACGCCCGTAAACAGAGGCCAGACGTACTCCCGAGTAACTCTGCTGCCTCATTATAGTGAATGGGTCCCTTGCGGTTTTATCTGATTCACATCATTCAGAGAGTTAGATGGCAACGCAGATATAACTGCTCAGTGTAGAGCACAGGAGAAATGTGGTCCAAATTTTGTGTAAAATGTTCCCAGTAGAAGTTTCAACTCAATCCATAAAAAAAAAAATCCCCACTCAGGTCTGTCATTTGAAATATAGGGGGTTTCCACATTACTAGTAACACACAGGCTCTAGAACAGTGAAATGGCTCCCCAAAAGAAATCCAGTGAAATCTGCACTCCCAAATACAAATGCCCCACAGTGTTCCTAAATCGCAGCTAACGTCCACATGTTTGTCAGTACTGTAGTGAGAAGAGACTGCTTAATTTATGGGGTGCGGGTCTCCAGAAGCACGAGCTGGGCCCAATGTACAGACACAACAAAGACGTCACTTTTCTTCATAGTTCCTTATGGGAGACCCAGACCATGGGTGTATAGCTTCTGCCTCCGGAGGACACACAAAGTACTACACTCAAACGTGTAGCTCCTCCCTCCTAGCATATACACCCCCTGGTAGCCAGTCCTAGCCAGTTTCAATGCTTTGTGTTCAGGAGGTCACACACACACATGCATTCTCTGATTTTTGATTTTTTGGATTTCAAAGATTTGGAAGAAAAGCGGGTCCAATCTGGACTCCCGGCATGTCCCTTCTCACCCCACTGTGTCGGCGGTGCTGTTAAGGTTGATTTTACAAGGCTGGAGCCTTCGCATGCCGCGCTCCTTCACCATCCCCTGGGGCTCTGGCTTGAAGTGGGAGCCATCACGGTTCTCACTGCTTTGCAGGAGACCGGTCTCCATCCGCAGCCCTTTTTCAGGATCCTGCCGGACGGAGCGTTTAACCCCCCCCCCCCAGAGACCTGGGCCCTGCGTCTCAAAAGCTAAGTATTGAGACGTTTTTACCACAGAAAGTGGTCTTGCCAGGGGTTCCTTGTACTTTATTTATTGGGGGGAGTGTGTTATATGACTGTGGTAACATTTCCGGCCGGTTCTCCAGTTTTCACTGGAGAACCGCGCCGATGGTGCCTGCATGCTGGCCGCATATTTAAATCTAGGCCCCGGCTTCGCCTGAGGCCTAGTTTCGGTTTCACTGCCCCTGCATGTTAGTCAGTGCAGAGGGATAGTGTGGCTCCGCCCAGCGGCTGTTCAGCACAGGGAACGGACACTCCTCACTGAGGAAAGATTCCCTCCCTGTATACCTCATTTGCCCGCTCTCAGAGTAGGCCCCGCCCCCTCTCCTCGCTCCGGTCGCCATTTTCTCAGCGTTCTCAATGTCTGCATAGGCACAGAGATACCACATTGTGACAAATGGGGGCCTGGGCTGGGGGACTGGAGGGCACAGAAATGTATGTTAAACGGTCTGGCAAGCCACAACCTCCAGTTGTGCAGCTGCTTATATTCTCTGTTTATATACTCTGCTGGGGGTCATTCTGGAGATGCATTCCCTCACAGAGCCCCCACTTCTGCAGCATGTCTCACATCAGAGCAAGGCTGCAAGGCTGTTCTTAATATGCACTGCATGTAGACTCGTACTGCCTGTACTGAGCACATAAACACAGTGGTCCCTCAGCCTGGAGGCTCGTCAGTGGTCCTCCAGCTGCTCCGGTGGTGCTGAGCATGCATTAGCCCCCTTCTCAGGGCGCTTCTGCTGCTACGGCTCGCTCAGCAAAGCTCTCAGAGGACTCTTCATCTGGTCTCAGACCCCGTCCTCGTAAAATGGAGACGCAGGGTTCCCTGTCCTTCCCCGTCCCGCAGCTCTGATTCACGAGCTGACTCACTGGACGAGGAGGATGTCTTTACTGGGGGCTCGGACGCTACTTAATGTACCATTGATCTGTCCGAAGGTGATGCAGATGCTAATGATTTGATTGCGTCCATTATATTTGTACTGGACCTCAATCCGCCTGTATCAGGGGAGTATCCCCCTCTAGCAGAAAGGCATCAGTATACCTTAAAGAGAACAAGGAGTGTGTTCCTTAACCACTCCAGTTTTCAGCCCACTGTGACCAAGCCCAGAGCCTGTCCTGACAGACGCTCCCAAAGCGTGGTTCTGATGACTGTTTCCCCCTTACACCAGAGGTGGTCAAGGAGTGGGCTCATTCACCAAGGGTGGTCCCTCCGGTGTCTAGTATTTCAGCCCGGATAGTTGTATCAGTGGCTGACGGCACCTCTCTTAAGGATCCCACTGTACATTAATTCTGTACTGGACCTCAATCCGCCAGTATCAGAGGAGCAACCCTCTCTGGCAAAAAGGCACTAGTTTACCTTGCCTAAGAGAACAAGGAGTGTGTTCCTTAACCACTCCAGTTTTCAGGCCACTGTGACCAAGCCCAGGGTCTGCTCTGGCAAACTCTTCCCAAAGCGTGGTTCTGATGACCGTTTTCCCTTTCCACCAGAGGTGGTCAAGGAGTGGGCTCATTCACCAAAGGTGGTCCCTCCGGTGTTTAGACTCTCAGCCCGGACGTTGTATCAGTGGCTGATGGCTCCTCACTTACAGTTTGCTGTCCGCCAGGTTGTCCTTTTGGCCAAATCTGTATGGAGGCGGCAGGGGCCTCGTTCTCCCCAGCTTTTGCAGCAGTGCGGCTTTCAAAGCCATCTCTGCTTCTCTAGAGGAGATGCATTCCCTCACAGGGACTCTTTGCCCGAAATGGTTGCCTTAACTTCCAGACTTCAGTCTTTTCATCCTATGCCATGTCTGCCATGCTGGAGACTCTCACCGCACTGCGGTGGCCTCGGCTAATTTCCTCGCTATCCGCAGGCTCCTGTGGCTTCGGAAGTGGAAGGCGGATGCTTCTAAAGAAGTTCCTTGCTGGGCTCCCTTTTGCTGGGACCAGTCTATTCGGGAACAACTGGATGAAATTATTAAGGAAGCCCTTGGCGGGAAGAGTTTTCTTCCATGCCACAAACCTAAACCAGGAAACCTGTCCAGGGCAGGAATCAGTCGAGGTTTCGTTCTTTTTGTTCCTCCATCTGATCGTTCTCTAAGCCCTCGGCCTCGTCCACTGGCTCAGCCAAGGATCGTAAACCCAAATGGCGCACGAGAAGACCGCAGGAGATGCTGCCACTAAGTCAGCCTCCTCCTGGCTATCTGGCCACGCCAGCAACGTCCTTGGTCGGTGGCAGGCTCTCCCACTTTGGCGACGTATGGTTTTAACACGTCTCCGATCAGTGGGTGCGAGATACCATCTCCCACGGCTACAGGATAGAATTCTATCCAGCCCGCCAAACAAATTTTTTCTGTCAACTCCCCCCTGCTCCAAGGCCGCCGCCTTCTCACAGGCTGTGGCATTCTTGCAGGCCACTGGAGTAATTGTACCGGTTCCCGACTGGGAACGGTTCTGAGATTTCTGCTTAAATCTATTCCTAGTACCCGAGGAGGGCGGTGCCTTCCGACCTGGATCTCAAGCTTCTCAAGCATGTTCAGGTGCGGCAGTTTCGCATAGAGTCTCTGCGATCAATCAATGACCCAAGGAGATTCCCTAGCATCCATCGACATCAGAGATGCCTATCTGCATGTGCCAATCGCAGTTTCACACCAGCGTTGGCTACGTTTTGCAATCAGAGTAGTCCAATTCGTGGCTCTTCCCTTGGGGTTAGCCACGGCCCCTCGAGTATTCTCAAGGTCGGGGCAGCTGTGATTGCGGTCCTGCACCTCTAGGGGTTGGCAGTGATCCTTTTGTCCTGGACAGCCTTCTAGTCTGGGCTTCACCCAGTGCAGACTGTTAGCGGAGTGCCTCGCTCACTCTCGCCACTCTAACCAATTCGGGTGGTTTGTCATTCTGTCCAAGTCCACTCTGACTTCGACCCAGAAGTTCACGTACCCAGGGACGCAATTCGAGACTCTGTCGGCACTTGTGAAGCTGCCCTTAGTCAAACAGCAGTCCCTCTGCTGGCGGTCGACGTCGTTCCATCAGGCACCTAATACAGGTGCTGGATCAGATGGTGGTGTCAATGGAAGCGATTCCCTTGCCCAGTTCCATCTGCGTCCTCTGCGGCTGGATATTTTCCGCTGTTGGAACAAGCAGATTTCCTCCTTCCACGGGGCGGTGACTTCGCCACAGACCAGGGGCTCGTTTCAGTGGTGGCTTCGTCCCCTCTGTCTCAGGGACGCTCCTTCCTGGCTCCGTCCCGGGTCATCCTCACCAAGATGCTAGTCTATCCGGCTGGGGAGCAGTATATCTCCACCATGGAGCACAGGGCACTTGGACTCTGTCCGAATCAGCCCTCTGGATCAATGTGCTGGAAATCGGAGCTGTGTTTCTAGCTCTCTAAGCCTTTCACCATCTGTTGGCGGCCAGGCACATTCGAGTCCAGTCAGACAACGCTACAGCGTTTGCCTACATCAACCTCCAGGGCAGGACACTCAGCCGCCTGGCAATGTTGGAGGTTCATCGCATTCTTCAGTGGACGGAGGACTCCTAGTCCACCATATCCGCAGCCCACATCCCAGACGTGGAAAACTGGGAGGCAGATTGTCTCAGCCGTCAAACCGTGGCTCCACGTTCCTCAGGTTTTTGCGGCAGACGCACTGGTTCAAGTTTGGTCCCAGCTTCGCCTGTCTTACGTGTTTCACCCTCTAGTTCTTGCCCAGAGTCCTGCGCAAGATCAGAAAGGAGGGCCGTCGGGTCATTCTCATTACTCCAGACTGACCCAGGCAAGCTTGGTACCCTGACCTGCTCCGTCTGTCCGTAGAGGTGCCATAGCATCTCCCGGACTGTCCAGACCTTCTCTCACGAGGTCCGTCCTTCCGCCAGAACCTGCGGCTCTCAGATTGACGGCGTGGCGTTTGAGTCATGGATCTTGCCGACTTCTGGTATCCCTCCTGAAGTCATCTCCACTATGACTCGAGCTCGGAAGTATCCTTTGGCCTTTTGGCCTTGCCGACCCTCCTGTCCCTTCTACAGTCCGGTCTGCAGCTAGGACTATCCCTCAATTCCCTTAAGGGACAGGTCTCGACTCTGTCAGTGTTGTGCCAGCGGCGTATCGCCCGGCTGGCCCAGGTGCGCTCCTTCATGCAGGGCGCATCTCACATCATTCCGCCTTACCGGCGGCCCTTGGAGCCCTGGGACCTTAATTCGGTCCTCACGGCTTCCGGAAACCCCCCTTTGAGCCTCTTAGGGAGGTTTCTTTGTTTAGTCTTTCACAGAAAGTGGTCTTTCTAGTGGCCATAACTTCCCTCAAGAGAGTCTCTGTTTTGGCTGCACTCTCTTCGGAGTCCTCCCTTCATCAAGACAAGGTGGTTCTCCGTCCGACTCCGGACTTTCTCCCTAAGGTGGTTGCTGTTTCCACCTTAACCGGGGCATTTTCCCTGCCTTCCTTTTGTCCGGCTCCTGTTCATCGCTTTGAAAGGGCGTTGCATACTCTGGATCTGGTGCGGGCGCTCCGGATCTATGTTTCTCGCACCGCTGTTCTTAGGCGGTGCACCTCTCTTTTGTACTGACCGCTGGTCAGCGTAAGGGCCTTTCGGCATTTAAGCCGACCCTGGCTCGTTGGTTTAGGTCGGCCATTTCCGATACTTACCAGTGTACTCAAATGCCTCTCCCGCCGGGGATCAAGGCACACTTGACCAGAGCTGTCGGTGCCTCTTAGGCTTTCAGGCCCAGGCTACGGCTCAGCAGGTCTGTCAGACTGCCACTTGGACTAGTCTGCATACCTTTTCGAAGCACTACCAAGTGCATGCTCTTGCTTCGGCAGATGCGAGCTTGGGCAGACGCATCCTTCAGGCGGCTGTCGCCCATTTGTGAAGTTAGGTTTCGCCTACTTCTCAGTTTTTCTGTTTATTCCCACCCATGGACTGCTTTAGAACGTCCCATGGTCTGGGTCTCCCATAAGGAACGATGAAGAAAAAGAGAATTTTGTTACTTACCGTAAATTCTTTTTCTTATAGTTCCGACATTGGAGACCCAGCACCCTCCCTGTTGCCTGTTGGCAGGTTTCTTGTTCCGTGTGTTATCACCGGCTGTTGTTGTAGACAGAGGTTCCGGTTGTTCCGGGTTTTGCTCTGTCTCTACTTGTGGGTGGATGTCCTCCTTCAGCTTTTGCACTAAACTGGCTAGGACTGGCTACCAGGGGGTGTATATGCTAGGAGGGAGGAGCTACACGTTTGAGTGTAGTACTTTGTGTGTCCTCCGGAGGCAGAAGCTATACACCCATGGTCTGGGTCTCCCATGTCGGAACTATAAGAAAAAGAATTTACGGAAAGTAACAAAATTCTCTTTTTACCCACTTCCTTCTGGAAATGTAAAATCTGGGACTAAAAGCAACATTTTTGCTGTAAATATTTTAATTTATTTTTCCTTCACCCCCTCCCAATGGTATAAAATTCTGTGGTGTCAATATATCTGCAATCCTATTAATTTGGGGAGAGGTGTAGTTTGTCACTTGTGGGGGGAGTTTCTGCTCTTCCTGCACCTCAGGGGCTCTGCCAATATGACATGGCAGCCACAAACCATTCCAACCAAATCTATAGTACTTCTGAAAAGTAGTTCACGATTGTGTTGCGTATTGGTGCAGAAAAGAGAAATTGCACAACTGTGGTCAATTTTTTTTTTTTTTTTTTTTTCCCCTCTTCAACCATTATAAAAATTAAAAAGTTGGCTACAACAACACTCTTAGTAGAAAAATGTAATTATTTTTTTCTTCACCACCCAATGGTATAAGATTCTGAGAGGCACTTGTGGTATCAACTGTATTGCTGCACCCCTAGATGAATACATTTAGGGGTGTAGTTTGTAAAGGGGGTGGTATGTTTTTTTTACTGGCGTGTCAGTGTTTCTGGCAATTTCATATGGCACTGTCAAACCATCCAGCAAAAACTGCACTATGATATAGCGCACCTTCCCTTCTGAACTTTACACTGTGCCTCAACAGTAGTTTTTGACCGTAAATGGGTTATTGGTATACTCCGGAGAAATTGCATAACTAATTGTACCTTTTATGCGGTCTCCTATTACCACTTTTGAAAATTAAAAACTTGGGGCCAAACCAACATTTTAGTGGGAAAAAATAGTAATTTTTTTTTTTTTACTCAGCCCGATGTTAAACAATTCTGCGAATCACCTGAAGATTAAAAATACTTATTACATGCCTAGATGAATTCTTCGAGAGGTATAGTTTCCAAAATCAGGTCACTTGTGTGGGGTTGGCTATTTTGGCATGTTGGGTGCTCTACAAATGTGACTTGGTATCCACAAACTATTCCAGCCAATTTTGCGCTCCTTCCTTTACGAGCCCTGCACCCAAACAGTAGTTTTCCACCACATATGGGCTATTGGCTTACTCTGAAGAAAATTGACCACAAAATAAAACCATGGGCACCCTGTGATCGTGTTGCGGGAAGCGGTAGTGAACTTACTAGTAGACCACACTGTACAACTAATTGGGAGCTTACTGTAGGATGGCAGCAGTGCCTGCGCTCCAGCTCCTTGCAAACTCCCCAACCGAATTAAGTGGAGGACAGATTCCCAGACTTTCTGATAGTCGTAGTTCTTTCATACTTTTAATTCACATGTTACATTTATTTCTTATTAGGGACTGTCATCATCTGGGTATTCAAAACAACTTTGATTATAAGCGATTTCTCAAGTTTGCCAGAGTTTGTACCATCGGGAATAAGAAACATATATGCACCAGAGAGAAAGTGAGTGTTTTGTCATTAAAAGACTTTGTGAGATAAATTGCCCCTTGTCTGGATAGAAATATAGATGTTCTGATGGAAAGGGGTTCTATCCATGATTTTTGTCTGAGGCCTTTAGGTTAGTACTTTTTACATTTAGTAAGCCAAAATCTGGAATAGCACATCGAGATGGATGGTGTCATATAAGGCCTATTACATTGTTTTCTTTGCATACTGTATGTAATCTGTGTGCTATAATTATTTGAATCATTGTTACTAAATAGGATAAGTAAATTGTTTAAGGGAACCTGTCGCCACTTTTTTGGCCTATAAGCTGCGGCAACCACCACCGGGTTCTTATATACAACATGTTAGAATGCTGTATATAAGAGCCCAGGCCACTGTGAGAACATAAACACTTTATAATACTTAACGGTCACGCGGTCGGCCATATGGGCATCTGCTTTATCCGGTGCCGGCGCCTCTTCTTTCGGCCATCTTCGTCCTCTTTCTGAAGCCTGTGTGCATGACGCGTCCTACGTCATACACACTCGCCGGTCCTGCGCAGGCTCACTACAATACTTTGATCTGCCCTGCTCAGGGAAGATCAAAGTGCGCCTGTTCAGGACCTGAATGCCGGCGAGTGTGGATGACGTCTGACGCGTCATGCACCGCGGCTAGAGAAGGAGAACAAAGATGGCCAAAAAAGGCGGTGCCGCCACCGGACAACAGACGTTCATATGGGCAACCGCACAACTGTTAGGTAAGTATTATAAAGTGTTTTTTATGTTCTCACAGCGGCCAGGGCTCTTATATACAATGTGTTAGAATGCTGTATATAAGAGCCCGGAGGTGGTGGCCGCAGCTTATAGGCCAAAAAAGTGGTGACAGGTTCCCTTTTTAAATTTCATTATTTTATTTTTTTTTTTTATTTCTTTTTGTAGGAGGTTGGAAATCTGTATGATATGTTCCATACACGCAACTGCCTACATCGACGGGCTTACCAGCATAAAGTTGGCAACATCATTGAAACGATGTAAGGCAGGCTATCATATTTTAAGGATTATGAAATTTATTTATTTTTTTTGTTATGCAACAATTTCTGAAAGTTTTGTTTTTCAAAAAAACTGACCAGCACCTACAAACAGAATAAAGCAATAGTGAACAGGTGCAAGCTTATGACTGCTTAATATACATACGAAAGCCTCTGTATACACTGATCTGTATGCAAACATTGAATATAACGGAATTTTGACAGCATTACTGCTATTTAGCATATAAACATGGCAACAAATTAGCCAACTTTTCAGAGTCCACCAGCCATGACAAGCCATTCCTTTCTTTGATGGGACCTCAAACCTAAGATTTATCAAACGTGCTTCTCCTGGGCCAAAAGCCTACATATCTAAGGGGCAGGTAGGGTCCATATACTGACAAACTGAACACTTGCATATGTGAAAAACCACAAACTCCTGAATGAGGCCTTAATGTTGCCTCTATTAGCAGAAGTGAGGTGAGAAGTTGCTTACTACTGTTTTTCTTCAGGATTACAGATGCATTCTTGAAAGCTGATCCACATATAAAGATAGAAGGATCAGATGGGAATTACTATACAATCTCTGGCTCAGTGGATGACATGGTTGCCTATACCAAGCTCACAGGTGAGGTTTTTTTATGTGGATTAGTTTTCTGCAGAACTATTTTTATGGTATTAATGAAATGTGACACTACTTATTTTAATTAATCTTTATTTGTTTTCACATCACTGTTGATTCCAGTGTGCTGTACATATGAATCCTATCTGCATTATTTGATGTCATGCATTGTAAACCATAATCGTGGCATTAGTGTAATGTAGACTCACGTCTCAATTAAAATGTCTAAAGGTGGGTTTACACCACCCGTTTTAACTGCCCATCAGTCATTCAGTTTTGAAAATTCAGTGTAGTTTAGTAGTCCATTTACATAGGCAGACCGCAGTTAATGGTCTGAATTTAATGCACCTAGGTTGTTATTTCAGCACAAAGAATCATTTCACCCAAAAAAATAGCATTTTTCTCTTTGATTGTGGGATCGTCAGCCGGTTTAGACTTCTGGATTATCCAGAAACGAGTGTTTCTACGAGCAAATGTGACGCCCTGGTGAAACCAGGCAGTCACAGGAGTTGTGCATTCTCCTTGTTACCACCAGAAACCCACACCTAGGCATAACATACAGCCATTAAAGCCTAGCCACCCCTCATGATAACTAGGACACACCAGTGGGCGGGATCAGGCAGATGAGAACGCCCACCTAGGGATCTTGAGGAGTCAGGGCCGGGAACACGTCAGTTTGAGAGTTCAAGTTGGAGTTTCAGTTTGAGGAGTAGTGAGTGGAAGTCAAGTGCTGATTGTGAAGTGTAGTCAGGGGTAGGGGCCCCTGGACTTCCCGGTTAGGTGGCAGACAGGCGACGGAGATCCGATCACGGGAGACCTAAAGTGGACCGGGGCAGGGTAGTGGCCCGCCGGTACAGACAGCGGGAATCCGGTCCGGAGGCCGTGCACAGTAGGGGTACCTGGACCCTAGGGCGATGACAGTTGCAAGCCCCCTCGTTAATCAACCAGCTGGAGCAGGGTTTCAGGCCTTGTCCCAGAGAAGCCTAAAGAGCGAAACGGCAGCCCAACGCGAGGGATAGGCTGTCCGCCAGAACCCACAGAGATCTCAAGGGTCAGATTTTGCGGGCACAGCTCCCAACACACACAGAACTGGGAGTGGACTTCTCCGTTCCATGCAAAGTTGTCCAAAAGGAAGGACAAACACAAAATGCAGGAGGAAGGAATACCTGTTGATTAACCTGGGTACGGGACCCGAATGCACCCTCCAAAGGCAGCCGGCCACTGGCAACTTGGTTTACTACTGGACTTGTGTGAATTAATGAACTGTGAGTACACCATTGTCCTCCGGTCCAACCTGGAACGCCACCTCCAGCAGCCATCACTCTCGTGTACCGACACAGGGCCCCAGGACTACACCTCCCCTACCCGTGGAGTGGATCCCATCTTGCTGCCCCACTCAATCAGCCACGGGTGCCCCATCACCAGGCAGCGGTGGTGCCACCATCCCTCACCGCAACCCACGGGTAGCGTCAGACACAACAACTCCCCTGTAAATATCCCCTTTTTGACGGTTGTGAGGACGGGCGGCTGTGCGAGCCCGGGTCCGGTCACCACTCGAGCCGTAGCAGCGAACCCGGATCCGAGCAGACCCCCGAGAGAAAACACACTTATTTACAATAATTTTGTAATATAAATGGACCCCAAGTTCTATTAGTCTGACAGTATAGTACACTATATATGACCATGGTACGAATGCACAGTTTCCAATAATGTAATATATAATTACTGTACGTAAAAAGCCACAAAGTTGATGTGTCAATTTTGATGGAGGTTCATTATTCTACAGTGAGGAACACAACCGTTGTTTCAACACTAGTAATATATGTCCTTACCGTGCACATAACCCTAAACATTCTATTCCTGCTGCTTAGTTTTATAGTACATATATAGGCAATATAAAAAGTCTACACACACCTGTTAAAATGCCAGGTTTTTGTAATCTAGAAACATTTCAGAACTTTTTCCACCTATCACCAATCTAATTAATAAAATAAGGCAATACAAAAGGATCTTCGGGCACCACCTAAATACCTTATAAATAGTTCTCTTTGACTGTAGAACATTGTAGTGCTAAACTTAAGACCTTGTTCAAGCAAAAAGAGTAGATATTCAAGTAGTACTTACCATTCTAATATTTAATCAGTCCATTTAAAACCTTTGGGGAGCGTGTGGGATACGTGCAGGACGATGGCAGTTGTGTGTCTACACACACTTAAACAGGACCCAAAACAGCGTGACGTCAAACGATTTCCTTTTCCAGTAGTTCCACATAATACGTCGTGGTAATCATATGCAAACTCATTAAAACATTTTAATATTCAAGCATATTTACATTATTGAAACACATACTTATAAAAAACATTGACAAGCCATTTTTATCATCAAAACCCAATGGACCCTTATGCATTCAAGCGCAGGATCAGTTTCCCTACTCTTCTTAGTAATAGTCATGTATCATCGCCACCTTGTATGAGTAGCTTATCGCTTTCGAACCCTGCAAAACAGAGAACCTCAGGACTTGATTGGTGTGAAGTTTGAATATTTTATTAGTAGTGATGAGCAAGGACTACCATGCTGGGGTGCTCGAGTTCCCCATAGCCTTTCATGTACTCAGTTAACGAGTTGAGCCTGTCCAAGCATCACAAAGCTTGTTACACGTACCAAGCACCTAGCGCTCATCCCTATTTTAATCTTGTTGAACCTTTTCCAGTAGTGATTGAACTAAAGTGTTCACAGAATCTTACAAATTATGGTCTAATTATCTTCCCTATATAATCCACAGGGACATAAAAATGACACATACCACATATTTTGTTTTACAAGAAATAAAGTACTGGACTTTATGCAAACATGAACCTAAATGTATTGGCTTATTTGTCAGATGAAATCTGCAAAAAGTGCAATGTCCGCAGCAAAAGTTACCTAAGGGGATCAATTTAATTATCAGAACTAGGTTTTACGCTATTATGCACAAGTAAATCTTGAAGATTATTGCATCGCTTATATGTTACTTGTAGTTTATGTAGTGTTATTTGTCGCAACGCTATGACTTTCGATAAGATGACCATTTTTGTATAGAGCAGATCTAGTGCTTGATTCCATCGGCCCTGTTTGATATTGAAAATTTGTTTTCATTACGTAGGCCCTTAATTTTATTTTTCGAAATTTAAGTCCTTTTTTGGGTTTTGGATCTAGCTTTTTCAAGTGTCTTCCTATAATCCATTTGGATACCCGCATTCTTCAGATCTTTTTCAGTTCTCTAGCTTGTTCCTCCAAAACTGGTATTTTTAACTTTAAAATTGACTATACGGTAATGCCTGCCTTATATGGAGGGGATGTTTCTTTTTAATATGTAGCATACAGTCTGTAGAGGTCGGGGTTTTTTGTTTTTTGTTTTTTTTTTAGAGGTTTTGGTCATCAATTTGCCTTTTAGAAATCCTATAATTTTACATAAAAAAACTCCAAAGAAAAGCCAACAAATTCTGACGTAAACAGTCTATTCATATAGTTCACACACCTGTTGCGCTTTCGCTCCCACTCTTAACACAATCTTTGCCCACCCTTCCCAACAGTAGTGCTCCAAATCTATCTTATCGTGAGGGTACCTCCTGTGTACACTGCCCTCTCCAGGCCAATCCACAGATTTTCAGTTAGATTCAGGACTGTGCTCTAGCTGAGCCATTTCAAAACGTCTTCAGGCAAAAGTATTTATTATATTATTATTATTATAATTATTATTATTATTATTTAATATTATTTTTTGTTTGTTTTGTTTATTTAGTAGGTATTCATTTTCCACTTTTAATGCGGAGACCTGAAGGTTTTATTTCAAAATTGACTGATATTTGGAATTGTTCATAATTTCCCTCCGCCCTGACTTCCCTCCACCTTGACTCCAGGCCCAGCTGCCAACAAAACAGCCCCAAAGCACAATGCTGCCTCCCTTTACCCATATGCTTTTAGTAAATTTGATGTAGATTTTGGCAAAACATGCCATTGGTTTGACTTTCTGAATAAGAATTGCTTCCTATTGCATGGGAGATTTTTATGACCTACAGTACTCCACCAGTATTTTCAAACACCAAACCGAATCATATTACCTTAAAAACTTATTACTTTATTTACATATATGCCACAAAGGTACACACATTTAAACGAAAAGTGATGAGAAGAAAGGTGGGAATCAATTTCCCCCAATTCTCAACCTTCCTATCATACAAGGGTCAGCGTCCTACAGTTCATTGACGCCCCCGTTCCTCGTCGACTTGAGTCCTGTCCTGACCCTCCACTCACACTAAAGAAATTCCCATGTGTCTAGATAATAAGTGGGTAAGGTGAAACACCCGAGAAAAGACCAACAGGGATAGTGTGTGATATCATAAGACATTTAATCACTGTCAGTAAACTTCATGGATAGTCTATGGGATGGGTTATAACTCAGTCGACTGTCAATCAATATAAATTATAAAACTTTTGCTGCATTTTAGTCCAGGATGCACCCTACGCGTTTCGCCCTCTTACCAAGTTAATAGGGCTCATCAGGGGTACGGCGGCATTGATCCTTGACACTTATGTCACAGCTACAACCTAGAACATAAACATAATTTTGAGACCACTATTACCAATTCTGGAAGTCTGTGATTGCAATATAATGTGGATAGAAAGACAGTACTGACCATTAGTATTGAGTAGATACCAAGGAATCTATACTGTTAAAAATGTCTCCTCCGGGAACCAGATCAGGACATTGTTTGTTTCTAATGATTTAAGCAATAAAGAGTATATAAACAGAGTACGTCATTGTGCATAGAGTAAAACCGCACATATATACGCATATATATACCTGATACAAAGGATTCGGGATATATATATATTATATATATATCTCAGCACGTCTGAAATCCAAGCTCAACCACAAATGCAGTTGACAATCTAGGAAAATCAAAATATACACATAAAAACTCCTGCTTTTGAAAAATTTTTTCTAAAACACACTCATGTATATTTATGCACACACATATATGTGTCCAAGTATCCATATACCTACTGTAAATGCTTATGGGTATATGTCAAGAAATCTAGGAGCTAATCCAATGGTCCAGGCCCATTCACCTGTACCTAACAACAATTTAGACAATCAAGATATAAGCAGCATGCGTGCATATATGCTTCCCTAGATAAGGACAGTACATATATATACATATACCTGGTATGGATAAATAAGGCTAGATATCAACACGCCTGGGGATTCATCCCGTAGTGCAGGCTCATTTACATGACTGACAGTACAATCTGTCCCCCTTGGAAAATATACAAAAATAAAATTAGAGCATTTCAGCAGTGTGGATATAACAGCACTCCAAAAAGGATAAATAGTCAAAAAAACAGCCAGATTCCAATAGTATCCCACATACCTAGAGTAATCCTGGTCCTGGAAGGCCCGATGATTAAGGACCACGACACCTCTGAAAAGCCAAAAAGACATATGTCCAGGCTCAATCATCCCATGTCACCCACCAGCGGTGTATATGTAACTCCAAAGCAGGTACACATTTCGGTATAAGTGTAGTACATATAATAATAAAATCATACCTGAGCGGTTAATGTCACCTGGGTAGCGGTACGCCTCCAGTGCGGGTGTCTGCTTAAACACTAGCAGACCCAGCCAGCTTATAAACCTTAAAATTCGCGCCAAGACCGGCTGTAAAGCCACTCCCACCATCGTCATTTCCGGGAGTCGCGGCAGGGAAAAGAATCCCACAAGGCACAAGACTGGAAAGATGGTTCCGTGTGGTAGAACGTTCCTACCCACTGCGCATGCGCGTATCACAACAGAGCACGCACGCGCACAGTCCCAATCGGAACTCTTAGAAGGATATGGACATTAACTCATACAGTGCGCACGCGCGAACAAGTCACTACGCGAGTGCGCTGAGACCCCATTCCCATATAGAGTAGTATTACAAGTCTGCGCACCTGCGTCCAGAACCAAACATATGTATGCTGATCTGAAAAAAGGCATACATTGTTGCGCGCACATCCAGCAGGCACAAACGCTCAAGAATATGGGAGGACATTACCTCATAGAAATGTGCACGCGCAATCAAAACACAGCGTGCCCCATTGATACATGGATAGAAATGTCCCGTACAACTGCGCATCTGCGTTCCAAACACAGTGCACGAGCGTGTAACACCGATGTGGAAAAAAACCTACATCACTGGACGCATATAAGGCAGGCATGATTGTCCATAAGGCTATATGTGATGACATCATGTTGGTCCCAGTATACACTGCAAGGAGAGAGCCATGATTTTAAAGGCGCTACAGAGTGAGAGTGTTAGATAAAAATGTTCATACAGAACAACCACAGAAAACCAAAGAGGCAACAATGTTCAGATCCCAGAAACAGCATTTAGGCAGTCAGAGTCCAAACGGCTACCCAATTGTGTCACATATTAAAAAACATAGATAATGGTGTCCAATCCCAAGGGTTATAAGGGTGGACAATGAATTCATTCACAGGTCTACTACGGACCAATTGTATTAGTAGGTATGGCTGAATTTACTTGTATCAATTTAGATGAAGCTAGTGTAGCTAATTTGCTCATTCAGGCCATCCGGCTACACGGACTCCATCCAAAAAATCCACCTAGCTTCCCTCTGTAACAAGATCTTGTCCCAATCTCCCTTCCTCTCTGGCTCTGGGACAGATTCAATGGACTTAAAACTCACATCATCATACTGGCCATTATGTTCCTCATTCATATGCCTGGCTATCGGCGTATCCCTTTTATTACGGATATCCCCCAAATGCTCTACTATCCTGACTCGCAGTTGTCGTTTTGTTTTCCCAATATAATTTTTAGGGCAGCTGCAGGTGAAAAGATAAATGACCCCTTGGGAGCGGCAATTCGCAAAGGTACGATTTTTTGTATGTTCTGCCTGTTGTTACACTTTTGAAATCCTTTGGTGCATCAATATAGTTACAGAACTTACAGGAGCGGCACTTGAAAGTACCGCATTCTCTTTGCGACAGCCAGCTAGTCCCGGTGTTTTCCGGAGGAACATAGTGGCTTTTTACCAAGCGATCCCGTAAATTGCAGCCCCTTCTAAATGTTACTGAGGGAAATGGATGAATGGTATTCGCTATATCTTTATCTTGTCTGAGGATACCCCAATGGTTCCTCAGAATCTTCATCACTTGAGAGTTTTGATCGTCATATGTCGCAATAAGACGAGTCTTATTCTCTCCCTCCTTACTTTTAGTCATATTCAAAAGACAATGTCTCTCACTCTGGGCTGCTTGGGAAAAGGCTATGTCAATAGTTTTTTTAGGGTACCCCCGATCGACAAATCTCTTGCTAAGTTGTACTGATTGCCTATTAAATTCCTCCTCATCCGAACAATTTCTACGTATACGTAAAAATTGTCCCTTCGGGATCCCTTTTCTTAATCTTAAGGGATGAGGCTCTCCCATTTCAGAAAACTATTTGTAGCACTCTGTTTCCTAAACAGTGTGGTATCCAACAAACCGTTCTCCCCTTTCTTGATGAAAATGTCTAGGAAGGATATTTTATCAATACCGACTTCGTATGTGAATTTTAGTCCTAGATCGTTTATATTAAGTTGCCCCACAAACTCCTCGAAGGACTGAGTACTTCCAGACCAGATGACAAATACATCGTCGATGTATGTCCCCCAGAAATATATCCGGGGGCACCAATCGACCGCCTCATCTCCAAAAACTACCGTATTCTCCCACCAGCCCAGGAGCAAGTTAGCGTAAGTGGGGGCACAGGGGCTCCCCATCGCTGTGCCCCTGAGCTGGTGGTAGACTTTGGAGTTGAAAAGGAAGATGTTCTTGGTGAGGATAAATTCCAGAAGTTCCAATATGAACTTATGAGCTTCAAACTGGTTCCCTCGCGTCTTCAGGAAGTACTCAGTTGCATATAATCCAGCAGAATGAGGAATGCTTGTGTATAAAGATTCAACGTCAATAGACGTAAGAATCATATCATCATCGAGTACAATCCCTTCTAATTTAGTTAAGAGATCCATTGTATCCCTAATGTATGAAGGGAGTGAGGTTACAAACGATCTTAGAACACGGTCCACATACGTGCTACAGTTCTGGGTGAGGGAGTCGATACCCGATACGATTGGCCTACCCTTAATAGGGTTCGTCCCCTTATGGACTTTGGGTAAGGCATAGAAGGTCGCTATCCTCGGAGATTTAAGGTAGAGGAATTCAAATTCAGTTGAGGAAATAACTTTATTATCCTTGGCCCTAGACAAGATATCTTTCAATTGTTTTTGATAACAGACGGTTGGATTGTCCCTCATGCATTCATAACTAGACCGATCTTTAATCAGGGTCTCACACATTCCTGTGTACATATCATGGTCCATAAGTACCACATTCCCTCCTTTATCGGAGGGTTTAATTACCACCGATTTATTTGATTCGAGGGATTGTAAGGCTTGCCTTTCTTGCTCAGTTAGATTTGGTAAAGAGGCATTTCTCTTCGGGTAGATGTTCCTAATTTTATTCGTCACTATTCTACAAAAGATATCAATGGCTGCATAATCCCCAATGGGGGGGGGGTTTACTTTTATTCCTCAGGTCTGTAAAAGGACCTTCACCCTGAGCTCTATTCCCCTCATTTTCCAGCTCTACTAGTATGTCCAGATCTTCTAACATATCCGGTGTAACCCCAAGTTCAGAACACCTCTTCCTCTCAGATATCGCAAAATCCTTCCTCCATTTTAGCTTCCTTACAAATAGGTTAATATCCTTAATCCAATTGAAAGCATCAAATCTTGTCGTAGGGACAAAAGACAGGCCTGTTCTCAATACCCTTTCCTCAGCCTGAGATAGCCGATATTTTGATAAATTGATGATTTGCATATCATAATCTAATTTGTTGTTGACCTCTCTTTTTGTCGATGCTCCCCCCCACTTCTGAGATTGTACGTATTCGTACTCATTTGCTCTAAAAAAGAGGAAGAGGTAGATGAGGCCGAGGATGATGATGCTGAGGGTTTTAGAGTGTTTGTCTCCACATGGGTTCTGTAACCTTGATTTTGGTACCTCCCCTTCTCCAGTTGTTCTGTCCCCTCCATTTTTTCTTATAGAATTCTCTTTGTTTTGGGAATCTGTTGTCCCTGCCCTCCGTATCCGAGGTCTCACCGTCAGTAGACGAAATATCAGCGGGTGCCTTACTCAGGAACGCGTATGCTTGTTTATCTCGGAAGTCTGTTAACTGCGAGTCAGGATAGGAGAGCATTTGGGGGATATCCGTAATAAAAGGGATACGCCGATAGCCAGGCATATGAATGAGGAACATAATGGCCAGTATGATGATGTGAGTTTTAAGTCCATTGAATCTGTCCCAGAGCCAGAGAGGAAGGGAGATTGGGACAAGATCTTGTTACAGAGGGAAGCTAGGTGGATTTTTTGGATGGAGTCCGTGTATCCGGATGGCCTGAATGAGCAAATTAGCTACACTAGCTTCATCTAAATTGATACAAGTAAATTCAGCCATACCTACTAATACAATTGGTCCGTAGTAGACCTGTGAATGAATTCATTGTCCACCCTTATAACCCTTGGGATTGGACACCATTATCTATGTTTTTTAATATGTGACACAATTGGGTAGCCGTTTGGACTCTGACTGCCTAAATGCTGTTTCTGTGATCTGAACATTGTTGCCTCTTTGGTTTTCTGTGGTTGTTCTGTATGAACATTTTTATCTAACACTCTCACTCTGTAGCGCCTTTAAAATCATGGCTCTCTCCTTGCAGTGTATACTGGGACCAACATGATGTCATCATATATAGCCTTATGTACAATCATGCCTGCCTTATATGCGTCCAGTGATGTAGGTTTTTTTCCACATCGGTGTTACACGCGCGTGCACTGTGTTTGGAACGCAGATGCGCAGTTGTACGGGACATTTCTATCCATGTATCAATGGGGCACGCTGTGTTTTGATTGCGCGTGCACATTTCTATGAGGTAATGTCCTCCCATATTCTTGAGCGTTTGTGCCTGCTGGATGTGCGCGCAACAATGTATGCCTTTTTTCAGATCAGCATACATATGTTTGGTTCTGGACGCAGGTGCGCAGACTTGTAATACTACTCTATATGGGAATGGGGTCTCAGCGCACGCGCGTAGTGACTTGTTCGCGCGTGCGCACTGTATGAGTTAATGTCCATATCCTTCTAAGAGTTCCGATTGGGACTGTGCGCGTGCGTGCTCTGTTGTGATACGCGCATGCGCAGTGGGTAGGAACGTTCTACCACACGGAACCATCTTTCCAGTCCTGTGCCTTGTGGGATTCTTTTCCCTGCCGCGACTCCCGGAAATGACGATGGTGGGAGTGGCTTTACAGCCGGTCTTGGCGCGAATTTTAAGGTTTATAAGCTGGCTGGGTCTGCTAGTGTTTAAGCAGACACCCGCACTGGAGGCGTACCGCTACCCAGGTGACATTAACCGCTCAGGTATGATTTTATTATTATATGTACTACACTTATACCGAAATGTGTACCTGCTTTGGAGTTACATATACACCGCTGGTGGGTGACATGGGATGATTGAGCCTGGACATTTGGCTTTTCAGAGGTGTCGTGGTCCTTAATCATCGGGCCTTCCAGGACCAGGATTACTCTAGGTATGTGGGATACTATTGGAATCTGGCTGTTTTTTTGACTATTTATCCTTTTTGGAGTGCTGTTATATCCACACTGCTGAAATGCTCTAATTTTATTTTTGTATATTTTCCAAGGGGGACAGATTGTACTGTCAGTCATGTAAATGAGCCTGCACTACGGGATGAATCCCCAGGCGTGTTGATATCTAGCCTTATTTATCCATACCAGGTATATGTATATATATATACTGTCCTTCTTATCTAGGGAAGCATATATGCACACATGCTGCTTATATCTTGATTGTCTAAATTGTTAGGTACAGGTGAATGGGCCTGGACCATTGGATTAGCTCCTAGATTTCATGACATATACCCATAAGCATTTACAGTAGGTATATGGATACTTGGACACATATGTGTGTGCATAAATATACATGAGTGTGTTTTAGAAAAAATTTTTCAAAAGCAGGAGTTTTTATGTGTATATTTTGATTTTCCTAGATTGTCAACTGCATTTGTGGTTGAGCTTGGATTTCAGACGTGCTGAGATATATATATATATATAATATATATATATAT
Organism: Anomaloglossus baeobatrachus; assembly: GCF_048569485.1. Classification (NCBI taxonomy): domain Eukaryota; kingdom Metazoa; phylum Chordata; class Amphibia; order Anura; family Aromobatidae; genus Anomaloglossus; species Anomaloglossus baeobatrachus. Next base: position 350,850,227 of record NC_134357.1, on the reverse strand, counting down.
ATATATCCCGAATCCTTTGTGTCAGGTATATATATGCGTATATATGTGCGGTTTTACTCTATGCACAATGACGTACTCTGTTTATATACTCTTTATTGCTTAAATCATTAGAAACAATATCCTGATCTGGTTCCCGGAGGAGAAATTTTTAACAGTATAGATTCCTTGGTATCTACTCAATACTAATGGTCAGTACTGTCTTTCTATCCACATTATATTGTAATCACAGACTTCCAGAATTGGTAATAGTGGTCTCAAAATTATGTTTATGTTCTAGGTTGTAGCTGTGACATAAGTGTCAAGGATCAATGCCGCCGTACCCCTGATGAGCCCTATTAACTTGATAAGAGGGCGAAACGCGTAGGGTGCATCCTGGACTAAAATGCAGCAAAAGTTTTATAATTTATATTGATTGACAGTCGACTGAGTTATAACCCATCCCATAGACTATCCATGACGTTTACTGACAGTGATTAAATGTCTTATAATATCACACACTATCCCTGTTGGTCTTTTCTCGGGTGTTTCACCTTACCCACTTATTATCTAGACACATGGGAATTTCTTTAGTGTGAGTGGAGGGTCAGGACAGGACTCAAGTCGACGAGGAACGGGGGCGTCAATGAACTGTAGGACGCTGACCCCTGTATGATAGGAAGGTTGAGAATTGGGGGAAATTGATTCCCACCTTTCTTCTCATCACTTTTCGTTTAAATGTGTGTACCTTTGTGGCATATATGTAAATAAAGTAATAAGTTTTTAAGGTAATATGATTCGGTTTGGTTTTTGATAATTAATTTACCTTGATATCGGAATTGGTATATGGCTCCACCAGTATTTTGCCAGAAATAATCAAACTCTTTTAATGAAGCTGTAGGCCTTGGCTCATTTTTCTTTTTATCGTTTCATCAATTTTTTGGGGGGACATCACTTGGTCATTGTTGTGCCAAATTTAAAGGGAAACCAACCAGCAGTTTGTTTTGTTTTTGCCCCATAAACTAGAGGCAGTGCCATTATGACGCGGGGATGCTGAATAAAATGATACCTTTTCGATAAGAAATCTAAAGGTCTTTACTGCAGAATAATCCTTCTTGAAACCTTCAGAAATTATGTAATTTGTGCAGTGGCTTGAACATCGGGGCAGGACTTTGTGGTCCTCTGTAATAATTCCTCCTTCCTTGCCTCCTTTTCTTTATTTAAATGTCGTACCACTGCTGCCCCCCCATCCCCCATTATTGGTGTTTGCGGTGTGTATGCATTGCTATTGTGTTTGTCTTCAATAAAATGATACTGAGTGCATGCGTGTACAGTGGTCTCCAGCACCATTTTATTGAAGACACTGTGGAGCCTATTATGAGCGGTGGCGTATACGCTGATGGGGGGGGGGGTGGAATTTAAATCTGTGCTTGTTCCGCCATCACTCACATTCATTTCCCCAGTGTCTTCAATAAAATGGCGTCGGAGACAGCATTTAATATTTTTAGCCCATTTAGGACTGGTCCATTTTGGTCCTTTTTAGTAGAAAGCATTTTTTTTTTCTCCTATTACGTTCCAGGAGCCATATTTATTTTTTATTTTGATTTCACCAGGGAAGCTGTGCAAGGCCTTGTATTTTGTGGGATGAATTGTATTTGTAAGTGGCAATACCAAATACGTCTTTTGTGGGGCTCTTGTGTGTTTTTTTGTTTTTGTTTTTTTTTTCATTGTTATACTGAGATTTTAAGTAGGTTTTAGATTTTAATCGAGTTATTGTTTTAAAATCATTTTAAAAAAAAAAGTGTATTCTGTTTCACCCAGGGAGATGTGAGTATGCGATCCTACAACCATGTGGGTAATACAGTGGAGTGAATTGCATCATCTCATCAGACCCTACCTTCATCAGGATCTTGTAGTCTGTAGTATATGGCAATCCTGCTGCTAGGATGACGATGGGCTGACAAAGGGAGCACTCTCTGACAAACTTCTCTTGCCACATTTGGCATCATGGATAGCTATTAGAGATGGGTGAATAGTAACTATTTGTATTTTGGATAATGCTTACCGAACAACAAGTACTATTCCAATATTCATCACAAGAAAAATGCTAGGGTTCCCCATTGACTTGCATTAGGTTTGTTAATTGTGATGAACACCGGAATAGTACTTTGGGATTCATTATGAATAATCCGAACACTAATACTTACTATTCGCCCATCATTAAAGGGAACCTGTCAGGTGCAATATGCACCCAGAACCACGAGCAGTTCTGGGTGCTTATTGCTAATCCCTGCCTAATAGTCCCTGTATATATTAGTATAGATAAAAGATCTTTAGAACTACTTTAGCTGCCCTGTTAGTACACCCCTTTGAGCATGCTATAAAATTCAGCATCACCAGCGGTGATGTGCGTACCTGTGTTCATTGTGACCGCGCTTCTGAATGCCCCGTACTTCCAGTCATGCGCAGTATAAAGCTGGGTGTATGCTTCCCGGCTTCAGAGAGGTTTACTGCGCATGACTGAAAGTGCTGTGCATTCAGAAACGCGGCCACAGCAAACACAGGTACGCGCGGCACTGGTGGTTACACTGCATTGATTAGCATGTTAGTACGCCCTTGTGGGTGTGCTAAAATGCTAAGAGGGCAAACTAGTCGGGGAATATAAGGCTATGTGCGCACAGTGCGTTTTTCGCGGCGTTTTTGCGTGTTTTTCGGGTGCGTTTTTGGCCTCAAAACTGCAGGACTTTGCTTCCCCAGCAAAGTCTATGAGTTTTCATTTTTGCTGTCCGCACACATCTGTTTTTTTTCAGCTGCGTTTTTGTGGTGCCACAAAAACGCAGCATGTCAATTATTCCCGCGTTTTTCACTGCACTTTTCATCCATTGAGTTCAATGGGATGTTGAAAGACGCAATGAGAAACGCAAATAGCTGCGTTTTGGTGCGTTTTGGTGCGTTTCTAAGACCAAAAACGCAGCTATAAACGCAGGAAGTGGGTAGTAAAGTGACGTGTACAGGAAGAGGATTCCTTCTGTCAGTATATACAGAAGCGTGAATCCTCCCGATACCGTCACCGCTGCGTCCACCTCCCGTCCTGTGCATGTATGCTGCCGTGCGGCGCCATGTCTGGGCGGGAGGTGGAAGCGGCTGCCAAAAAACAAAAAAGTTAACAGTAGAAAAAAAAAAAAAAAGTTATACTCACCTGTCTGCAGCCTCCCGGTGCCATGCCCGCTCCCATCTCCTCTCACGGTATCGCCACCCCCGCTCCGGCTGTGTGCAGACGGCCGGGAAACCTCCGATGGATGCAGGACCTGGCGATGGATCACCTGATGCAGTCACCTGACGCATCAGCTGATCGTAAGTATCGCGGTGACGCGGGCGCCCGGCCGGTATCAGCGGATTCGTCAGGAGACTTCATCCCTGATTACCGGCAGCTGCTGCAGCGATCAGACAGGATCAGACTCCCGCCCCATCGCTGCAGGAGCTGCCGGTAATCAGCACATAAGTGAGTATTATTTTTTTTATTTTTTTTTTGCACCGATGCATCAGCTGATTGTATAAACGGCTTTTATACAATCAGCTGATGTGTGATGGGATTCACGTAGTTTAACCTGACACATCATCTGATCAGTATGCCTTCCAGCAAACCGATCAGATGATATTGGATCCGGATTGGACGGCGCGGGACCCTGACCCAGGATTACTGCGGAGGGGGGTTCTTTATTTCAATAAAGATGGAGTCACTAATTGTGTTGTGTTTTATTTCTAATAAAAATATTTTTCTGTGTGTTGTGTTTTTTTTTTTTTTTTTTTTATCTTTACTAGAAATTCATGGTGGCCATGTCTAATATTGGCATGACACCATGAATTTCGGGCTTAGGGCCAGCTATACAGCTAGCCCTAACCCCATTATTACCCGGCGAGCCACCCGGCATCAGGGCAGCTGGAAGAGTTGGATACAGCGCCAGAAGATGGCGCTTCTATGAAAGCGCCATTTTCTGGGGTGGCTGCGGGACTGCAATTCACAGCGGGGGTGCCCAGAAAGCATGGGCACCCTGCACTGTGGATTCCAATCCCCAGCTGCCTAGTTGTACCCAGCTGGACTCAAAAATTGGGCGAAGCTCACGTCATTTTTTTTTTTTTTTTTTTTAAATTATTTCATGAAATTCATGAAATAATTAAAAAAAAAAACGGCTTCCCTATATTTTTGGTTCCCAGCCGGGTACAAATAGGCAGCTGGGGGTTGGGGGCAGCCCGTACCTGCCTGCTGTACCCGGCTAGCACACAAAAATATGGCGAAGCCCAAGTCATTTTTTTTGTTTGGGGGGCAAAGAAATCCTGCATACAGTCCTGGAAGGAGGATGCTGAGCCTTGTAGTTCGACAGCTGCTGTCTGCTCTCCTGCATACACTATTGGATGGAGGATGCTGAGCCTTGTAGGTCTGCTCCCCCTGACTCTCCCTCAAGCATACAGTCCTGGATGGAGCATGCTGAGCCTTGTAGTTCTGCAGCTGCTGTCTGCTCTCCTGCATGCACTATTGGATGGAGTATGCTGAGACTTGTAGTTCTGCAGCTGTCAGCTCTCCTGCATACATTAGTGGAGAATGAAGAACACATTGAAGAAGGAAATGACATCAGACTTTTTTTTTTTTTTTGTTCACTGATAAAAAAACGCATAAGGACGCAGTGAGCAAAAACGCACCAAATCGCGGCAAAACGCGTGCGTTTTTGCCGCGTTTTTTCGACGCAGGTGCGTTTTTGTGCGTTTTTAGCGGCCACAAACGCAGCGTCAAAAAAACGCAGTATGCGCACATAGCCTAACGCTCTTGACTAATCTCTGTGCTCATTAGCATAAGATAAAAGATCTTTAGAACTACTCTTTGTAAAGATCTCCTTATCTATGCTAGTGTATACAGGGACAGTTAACGTCCAGTCACACACAACGAGATCGTGAACGAGATCGCTACTACGTCACACTTTCTGGATCGTTTGAGTCGTTGTTGAAATCGCATGTTGGGTGTCACACATAACGGGTTTATGAACGAGCATGCGTCCCGTATAACGATCTTTCAAATCGTTGGGACCCTGTCACACAGCAACTATGTTAACGATTCCTCTCCCATTAGGGGCGTAGTAAAATGCAGTGAGTCACGTAGGCGTGCATTTGCGTCGCCTTTTCCATACCCCCCTCCGCTTTCATTGGCGGCCAATACTGCGTTCTGATTGGGCGGCCGGGCGGGCGTCGCCTTTTCCACACCCTCCGCTCTGATTGGTGTCCAATACTGCGTTCTGATTGGGCATGCAAGGGGCGTATCTAGCGGTTAAATTTTGGATCGCGTCACCCTTTGTCACTTCTTTTGCGCTTTGCTTTGAGATAGAACCTGCGTCTCTCCGTCTCTGCGTCTCTACGTCTATAGTGACATAACTACACACTATTGTTCTCAGCGCCAACCAATGGGTGCAGAAGGGGCGTGGAAACGGGGACGCAACAACACGCCTTCGTGCATCTCATCTAGGTCGTCAACGAAATCGTTAATAGGGTGTCAAACATACAGATTCGTGCAGCCCAGCAGGACTCCAACGAGCCAAAAATGGCCCAAGCTGTTCGGCATCGATCAGCGATTTCGCAGCAGGGGGTGAATCGTTGGTACGTGTCAAACGTGACGAGATCGCAATTGAAGTCGTTCTTGTGTCACAGAAACTGTGACGTAGTAACGATCTCGTTTACGATCTCGTTATGTGTGAAGTGGCCTTTAAGGCCCAGTCACACACAACGACTTACCAGCGATCCCGAAAACAATGCGACCTGATGGGGATCGCAGGTAAGTTGCTGGGAGGTCGCAGGTGAGATGTCACACAGTCAGATCTTACCAGCGATGCAGGAACAATACAGGTCACAGTAGCAACCTGTATAACGATCTCAGCAGTCACTGTGACCCTGTCTCACAGTGTCAAACACAGCGATGTGTCCTGCCCAGCAGGACATCGCCTTTGAAGAAAATGGCCTGGACCATTCTGCAACGACTAGAGATCTCACAGCAGGGGCCTGATCGCTGGTAGATGTCAAACATAACAAGATCGCTAACGGGATCGCTACTGCGTCACAGAAACCGTGACTCAGCAGCGATCTCGCTAGCGATCTCGTTATGTGTGACGGGGCCTTTAGGCAGGAATTAGAAATATGCACCCAGAACTGCTCGTGGTTCTGACGGGTTCCATTTTAATAGTCCTCATGGACCACAAACTGAATTGCTCATCTTTGATATGTGTTTCAAATAGTGTGAAGGGTTCAGGGGTACTTCACACACAGCGAGATCGCTACTGAGATCGCTGCTGAGTCCAGTTTTTTGTGACCTCATTAGCGATCTCGCTGTGTGTGACACTGAGCAGCGATCTGGCCCCTGCTGTGAGATCGCTGCTCGTTACACACAGCCCTGGTTCGGTTTTTTATTGTTGCTCTCCCGCTGATAAGCACACATCGCTGTGTGTGACAGCGAGAGAGCAATAATCCTGAATGTGAATGGAGCAGGGAGCCGGCGTCTGACAGCCTGCGGTAAGCTGTAACCAAGGTAAACATCGGGTAACCAAGGTGGTTACCCGATATTTACCTTCGTTATTAGCCTCCGCAGCTCTCATGCTGCCAGTGCCGACTCCTGCTCCCTGCACACGCTAAGTTAAGCGGTGTGAGCTGGTAACTAAGGTAAACATCGGGTAACCAAACCCGATGTTTACCTTAGTTACCAGTGTCCGCAGCTTCCAGACGCCAGCTCCGTGCAAGCGCAGCGTCGCTTGCACGTCGCTGCTGGCTGGGGGCTGGTCACTGGTAGCTGGTGAGATCTGCCTGTTTGACAGCTCACCAGCGACCATGTAGCGATGCAGCAGCGATCCTGACCAGGTCAGATCGCTGGTCGGATCGCTGCTGCATCGCTAAAGTGTGAAGGTACCCTAAGTCAGCGACTCAAGTGTCTATAGTAAGGGAAAATTGAACTGTACTGTTGACCAGAGAGCTATTATATTCTGTTATTCTGTCTTTTTACAAATGTAAATCTGAAACAAAAAGAAAATGCCCTCAGCTAATATTGTAGTATGTACACTTGTCCTACACAGGACTGACAAATAATTGCACAAGGTTAGGGGTGCTTCACACATAGCGACAACGACGTCGCTGTTACGTCACCATTTTCTGTGACGTAACAGCGACCTGGTAAGTCGCTGTTATGATCGCTGCTTAGCTGTCAAACACAGCGACGCAGCAGCGATCATAACATCGCTACATGTGCAGAGAGCAGGGAGCCGCGCACACTGCTTAGCGCTGGCTCCTTGCTCTCCTAGCTACAGTACACATCGGGTTAATTAACCCGATGTGTACTGCAGCTACATGTGCAGAGAGCCAGAGCCGGCAGCACAGGCAGCGTGAGAGCTGCGGAGGCTGGTAACTAAGGTAAATATCGGGTAACCACCTTGGTTACCCGATGTTTACCCTGGTTACAGCTTACCGCAGCTGCCAGATGCCGGCTCCTGCTCCCTGCTCGCTTCATTTCGTCGCTCTCTCGCTGTCACACACAGCGATCTGTGTGTCACAGCGGGAGAGCGCCTTTGAAGAAAACGAACCAGGGCTGTGTGTAACGAGCAGCGATCTCGCAGCAGGGGCCAGATCGCTGCTCAGTGTCACACACAGCGAAATCGCTAATGAGGTCACTGTTGCGTCACCAAAACCGTGCCGTAGCAGCGATTTCGGTAGCGATCTCGCTATGTGTGAAGCACCCCTTAGGGTCTTGAGAAAGGTGTATTGTAGCCCAGAATTTTCATTGTCTCATGAGTCCATTGATTACAAGCAAGTCGTTTCTTATTAATGCTGGATGGTTTAATAATACCATATGATACATTATTTATCTGTTTCATTTGCAAAATGCTGAGCTCTTTAATTAATGGCTTCATCAGGAGACTAAAAATGGTATCCATTTTCCGGCTTAACTTGCAGACCCTTATGCATATCCTAACAGCTTTGAACTTTTTAGGGTGAACAAAACCAATTTAATGATTTAAAACTGGTTTATATACACACAATTGTCCAAACTTGGGATCTGCTGTCCTCATGAAATTGAAGATTCCTGCTTTTCCGGTTTCATTGTTTGTCTTACTTTACCGTTTACTGTTGCTAAATCAACTTTGACTGTGATAACGATGCTTTTCCAGTGTATCATGTAACAATTAGCATTATTATTTTTTTCCTCTGTTCTCTCCCAGATAATATTTTCCACCAGATTTTATACTCCAGTGATCCTGAACTCTCTAAAGCCAGAGATATATTGCGGAAAGTAGAACGCCGTCAACTCTACAAGTATGTGGGACAGACGCGGCCAAATGCAGATGCCAGGATTAAGCCGGTGAGGACATAGTGCTGTGTTGTCAGTTTCTTTTTTATTTTACAAACTGAAATTGCTTTTTTTTGTTGTTTTTAATTTTACCAAGTCTGTTGTGTTACAGGATGAGTATGATAAATTACCGGCTGACCTGGCAAATTCCATCCCTCAGCCCAGTGTATCAGATGTCAAGCTCAACCCTGAAGATTTTATAGTGGATGTAAGTTCTCTCCATCAATCACATAAAACATTTAATTATACTGACATTTTCTATAATTGAAATTAATCTGCAATGTATATAATAGTATATGCAGTCATTATTCTTCTCGTAGTGGTAAATGCTTAAATGTAATGTTATGGTGACATGGGTAAAGACAGAATAAGCTCCTGACAGACTTTTTCAGTAATGATGTATGTCCTGCAGGAAGAAAGAATTGGACATGCTAAAATCCAACATGTCCAGTCCTTCTATCCTCTGACACTAACATTAGTGAACAGTCGGACCCCTGTAGAAGATGTTGACAGTTGATTCAGTCAAAATTGTTACAAAACTTAAGAATATGACCAGCTAAAAATCATTATTGATGTACATATAGATTGTGTTTTAATACCCTGGGGTCTGTTTTACACTCCTCCCTCTGTGTAGGTCATTCACATGGATTATGGAATGAAGGAGCAAAATCCAATCAACAATGTGAGATTTTACTGCAAGAGTGACCTCACTAAAGCTATAAAAATTACCAAAGATCAGGTATGCTAAATATACAACTGCGCCAATTAGTCTTGAGTAAATAAATTTGCAAACACCGTCAGTTAAGTCATGCTGTTCTGTGTCCAGCAAATCGTGTCCCCCCCCCCCCTTCCCTTTGTGTTTCAACATGCCATCACAGAAGGTAAAAATAGATGTCTTAAGCTGGGGTCACACATAGTGACGCAGCAGCGATCACGACGGGCGACCTGACCTTATCAGGATCGCTGCTGCGTCGTTACATGATCGCTGGTGAGCTGTCAAACAGGCAGATCTCACCAGCGACTAGCCAGCAGCGACGCGTGGAAGTGCTTGGTAACTAAGGTAAATATCGGGTAACCAAGGAAAGCACTTCTCTTGGTTACCCGATATTTACCTTAGTTACTAGCGTCCGCCGCTCTCACGCTGCCAGTGCCGGCTCCCTGTTCCCTGCTCTCCTAGCCAAAGTACACATCGGGTTAATTACACGATGTGTACTCCAGCTACGTATGCAGGGAGTAGGGAGCCGGCACTGGCGGCGTGAGAGCAGCGGTGCTAGTAACTAATGTAAATATTGGGTAACCAAGGAAAGGGCTTCCCTTCGTTACCAGATATTTACCTTGGTTACAGCTTACCACAGGCTGCCAGAAGCAGTCTCCCTGCTCGCTTCAGTTTGTCGCTCTCTCGCTGTCACACACAGCAATGTGTGCTTCACAGCGGGAGAGCGAGGAGCAAAAAATGAAGCAGGACATTCAGCAATGATCAGCGACCTCACAGCAGGGGCCAGCTCATTGCTGGATGTCACACACAGCGACGGGACGTCGCTGCTACGTCACAGAAAATGGTGACTTAGCAGCGACGTCGTTGTCGCTGTGTGTGATACCACCTTAATACTCAATGATGCTGGTTTACTTGATTTTGAAAATCCATGTCAGAATGGCTGACTAATCCGGAGTTCTTCTAGCTAAAGAATAAAATGGTTCGAGACCAAGTGTATTCAGTGTTACACACCTGCCCCGAATCCAGTCTTTGCTCCCTTCACCCTTGTCTGCTGAACTCTGTTGTGAGCTACGTCTGGCTTCGCTGGTGGTCCCGAGTGCTATCATGTGATCGTTTGCATGGGCCTGTATAAGGCCTACAGAGACACACACCGGGGTTTTTAAAAAATATGGGTGAACCACCCCTTTAATACATTGTCTAGATAGATATTATATTGAGAAACAATGTTTCTCTCAAATACCTTACGTTGGCAATAGTGCCTGTGAGTGGCGCTATTGCAGACCGCTGTTCCCCGCTCCATGACCTCGGGGATCCAGTGACGTCACGTCAAGTTCCTGACACCGCGGCCGGCCGCAGTGTCCGTGAGTGATGGGCTGTGGGAGGTGTTTCACCGCTCGTCACAGCCCATCAGTTCCCTCCTCCCTCACAGCAAAGCACTGCAAGCAGGAGACATGCTGAGTTATGACAAGCGGTGAAACATGCCCACAGCTTAGTGAGTCAGGAAGACTGGGGCCGGCCGCAGGGATGTGACGTGTCCGGATCCCCGAGGGTCACGGAGCGGGGAACAACGGTCTGCAATAGCGCCTCTCACAGGCACTATTGCCAACATAAGGTATTTGAGAGAAACATTGTTTCTTAATAGAATATTGATCTAGACAATAAACACTATGGGTGAACCACCCTTTTTAAGACAGTGTTTTGAGTCCTGTCTGGGTGCGGCCTCCACTACCTCTGCTACTTGCTTCCTGATTCCCTGTGGTATCACAAGGAAATGGATAGCATGTGACTTAAATAAGTGTCTGAGCAAAGGGTCTGAATACGTATTACCATGTGATATTTCAGTTGTTTAATAAATTTGCAAACATTTTTACATTTCTTGGTTTGTTTTTTTTCTGCCAAGATGGGGTGCAGAGTGCACATGAATGAGAAAAAAATGAACTTTTTGAATTTACCAAATGACTACAATGAAACAGACCGAAAAATTTAAATGGGTCTGAATACTTTCCATACCCACGAATAGAGTAGAAATCCAGCAAACTGGTCCAAAATAGGTTAAAAATAGGTTCTTTCTTTATTTCATGTTCAAGTTAAAAAATGTTTCCATCATGAATTCATAGGAATAAACGTGAGCGGACGCGTTTCGAACAGAGTTTGTTCTTAGTCTGTCTCTAGTAAATGGACACTGACAGAGTGATTAAAAAGACATGAAACCGGACATAGAATCTGAAAAGACTGCACAGGTTCAAGGTAATTAATTGGAGTAGTTCGACTCCCATGGGAAATAAGTGGTCATATCAATACTAGAGATGAGCGAACCGGTTCGGCTCGAGGTCGGTTCGCCGAACGGAGGTCCCGTTCGAGTTCGGCTCGTCGAACGTTCGACGAACCGAACTCGAACTGCATAGGAAACAATGGCAGGCAATCACAAACACATAAACACCTAGAAAACACCCTCAAAGGTGTCCAAAAGGTGACAAACAACTCAAACACATGGGAAAGTGACAAGGACATATACTCATGCGAAAACAAAACAGCTGGACAAGGAAAAAGAGGAGGACACACAGATATATGAGTATATGCAAGGAAACATCGATTCCATTGTTGTGCAACTTGAGCCCTGCTCATTTTAGGCTTCCAATCTTGATAAATTGCCTGAGCTCGCCACGTACGCCTTGGGGATCTTGTCGTGTCCTGCAGCCAGCGTTCTCTCGGAACCTGTCTTCAGTGCTGCTGGGGGTCTGCTGGCAGATAAGCACACGTGTCTGTCCACTGACAATGTGGACATGGCTCTCAGAGGACTTTTCTTCCCCTGGGTCAGCCAGGGGACGGGAAAGGCACGCGTATTTTTGAGAGTGCTTCATGCAAAGCATCTTTTTTCTTTTTCAAAAGGGGGCTCAACCGATGCCAGTCAAGTGGGGTGTGTGTGGCCCAGTTGGTGGAAACGAGGGAGACTGTGGTTGGAGTCCCCTCGCTGTGTTTTACATGCTTTTAGAAGGGCATGACATGGCTTAGAGGTTGACTTTCAGCATCTGGAAACTGTTGGCTACCAAAATGCTGCCTTTCCAACCTTTTTAACCGAGGATTTTCGAGACCTTATGCCCATCGCAGTGCCCCAAGAGCCGATGCCCAGGCGCCACTCCTTCTCCAACAAAGGCGTGCACGCGCTAGACCAGCATGTCGCACTAAACATCACTGATTCCTTGAGAAACTCTGTGTGACAGGGTGCATTTCACCACAGATAATTGGCCCAGTAAGCATGGACAGGGGCGTTACATGTCGCTGACTGGGCAATGGGTTACTGTGGGGAGAGATGGAGAAGGGTCTGCTGTACAAGTCTTGCCGTCCCCACGAGTTGTTTCAATCCTTCTTCTGTATGTAGAAGTTAATACACTGCTTCTGCCTCTTCAACCTCGTGTGGGTCCTCCACCTTGGCGCAAACCCTGTGTGGTCAGGCCACCCTTCCTTGTAACTGCGCACAAGGACTACCACACACCTCCTTACTATGCTGGCAGCAGAGCTCAATGCCATCAGGCGGTCAAAGGTTTACTTTGAAATGTATGGGAAATGTGAGTCACACCGCTGAGAAGTTGTGGATGGTTAGCTCTGGAGACCGAGTTTCATCAATGGTTGTCTCCACTCAACCAGCAGCCAGGGAAGGCCGGGTGCGACAATGATGCAAACATGGGTGCGGCCCTTCGCTGTGACAATGTGACACACGTGCCTTGTGTGGTTCACGTGTTGAACCTGGTTGTCCAGCAATTTTTAAAGCACTATCCTGGCCCACATGGCCTTCTGCAGAGAGCACGGTGTAACGCCTTCCTTGATCCACACACTCAGATGGGCTATAAATGATAGGCTAGAGGGAAGCCACTCACCAAGCAGGACCCCTAGAACCCTGAAACCCTTTAACCCCTATACAGGGATTAGGAATTACACAGGGCCCAAGGTGATTAATACCTGTGGAAGGCTGCAGTTCCAGAGAATAGTAGTCAGGCAGGGTCAAAACATTAATTGAGGAACAGAATGGGACGGCCAGGACTTAATCAGAAAACAAGCAGAGGTGAAATGCGGATCGGCCAACAAGGTACATGAACAGCAAGCAGGAAAAGTAGTCAGGTAACAAGCACACAAAATCATAAAACTGAACTGGGGGTAAAAGCAGAGCTATGTCTGGCAGTGGTCTGCAGACAGGATGGGCATAAAAAAGGGTGTGGTGTCTTCCCATTGGTTGTAGCTGAATGATGGTATTTCATCTGTGAGATACCCACCAGCTACATTCAGCCAGAGATTCTGCATCTGTCAAGGTAATGCAGCCCAGTGGGTGAGCATAACCTGCGTCCACCTGCGCCGCTGGCATCGACTCCTCTCCCATCATCAGCACTATGCATGAAAGGAACACGTTGTCACCTGGCGACCGGAGTACAAATTGACGGAGCGGACTCCGTTGGTGACTTAACAGCCGTGTGCGGCAATGATGCAAACCTGGCTGCGGGCCATCGTCAGGGCAATGTGACACACGTGCCTTGTATGGCTCACGTGTTGAACCTAATTCTCCAGCAATTTTTAAAACACCATCACGGCCTACATGGCCTTGTGCAGCGGGCACGCTCGCTATGTGCTCACTTCCATCGTGCGCACACAGCAGCTCAACAACTTTCGTCGCTACAGAAGTCTTTAGGTCTGGTGGTTAAACGCCTGAAATGCGATGTGCCCACACGCAGGAATTTGAATCTGCACATGTTGCAGCGTTTGTGGCAGCACCGCCGAACCCTGCTGCAATACGTTATGACATATAGCCTGGGATAACTTGATCCAGAGGTGGTGCAGATCACGCTGCTGGAGTGGTGTCAGATCAAGGACCTATGCACCCTGCTACACAGTTTACAAATGTCGACGAAGATGTTTAGCACTGGCAATGTCATTCTCAGTGTGACAATTCTGGTCATCTACATGATGGAGCACACTGTAATTATTATTCGGAGTCAGGTGTTGGGACAAGAGGAAGGGGAGGAAGTACAGGAGGAGTCATATGCGGAAGGGATAACAAGATCTACGAGGTCCAGATGGTCAGCGGCACCTATGCGGCAGTCATGGTGAGGGAGAGGGATTAACAAGGGCGCATAGTATCAGCAAAAAGTGTTGAGGAAGGTGCAGGAGCCCATGAAGAAATGGAGGACGAACTGGCGATGGGCATGGAAGACTCAGCAGATGAGTGAGAGCTTGCTCACATTTCGGTTGTGGGGAGAGGGCAGAGGAAGGAGGCACGATTCTCACCTCTCTGCCACCAACACACCAAGGACTTGGTCCTCCTGGATGCACAAGACACATGAGCGCCTTCTTGCTGCACTACCTACAACATGACCCTCGGATTGTACGAATTCAAAGTAATCCAGAATACTGGGTTGCCACACTGTTAGATCCCCGGTACAAGACAAAATTTGGCGAAATAATTCCTGCCATAGAAATGGACGCACGTATACAGGAGTATCTGCAGAATGTGGTACGCAATCTTAGATCTGCTTTTCCACTAAACACCAGTGCTGCACAGAGTGAATCTCAACGCTTTGTCATGGATAGGAGGAAATGGTCTTTTACTTGTCCACATCTGAGGGACCGAGGGCTGGCTGCTGTGCTGAGATGGCGTTGAGTACGGTGTCCCTGCAGAGTTGCACTTTTGGTCATATACCAAAATGAGTTGAAAAAGGACAGATGCTGGTGGAAAGGGGAACAGGTGTGTTGGAAAGGGGAAAAAAGTTTGTGTCCGTGGGTTTGGTGGTTAAGCAACAGTAACATTTGCTGAAGAAACACCATCTGTTACAGTGGGACTGGCAGATTTGGATAAAGTGGTATATACTATGTTACCGCTATATAACGAAAATTAATAAGAAAAGAAAGAGAAAGGTATATATCCCCATCAGCAGTCAGTGTGCACCGTGCTCCCAGTTGGAAAAGGAGAGGTTGGCAACTGGAAGGTTTGGTGGAGGATACAGAGCTGTGTGGCTATGAAACGAATAGTAGCCTGAACCGAGTTAGACGCCATTCGGATCTGGAGACTGGGAGCCCTGTTAGCGTCACAGGGTCCACACGCCCACCCAGCCCAGGAACTCCCTGTTAACAACACAGGGGCCATTGAGTACGCTGACCATGTGCGTAGGGGCACACCTGTGGACAGCAGGCGCATCAGCAGCAGCAGGCCTGTTAATGCCACTGGGCTGCACAAGCAGGACTGGTAGGACAGGAGCTGGTCTTAACCGTTCTGCGTTACCAACTGTGGTGGTGGCCTGCATCAACACCCTATCCCTGCCTACCTCTGGCCTAAAGCCGCAATGGGTTCAACACATGGAGGTGTGCTCTTTCGGAGCATAATAGAAGACTGCGCACCTCCTTGTTGGCTCCAGCCCCTTTTATAACCTGGGTCCGCCCCAAACCAGGGTGAACCACAATGCACCTCCTGGAGACAAAAGCAGAGTGACACGTCATGAGTGGCATAACTAGCGTCCTATTTGGAACCGCAACTTCAATGATGACCTCATGGCTGCCATGACCCAAACACCTCACCAGTCATCGTCTGACCATCAATAATGCGGTGACAAGTCATACGGGTGGACCTCTGCAAGCCATTTGGGAGGACACCTGATGCCCTGTGGTCTATATGGGACCCCCACATCAGGGGCAGGGCCAAAGAGTTCATTACCGGACCTAGTCTCTGATGCAGTAAGTGCCTGAGCATGCTCAGTAGCATGAAATACAGTCTCTGAAAAAAGACTATCAGCTTTAGCATGGTGTCTAGGCACAAAACAGGACTTAGACCCGGCACGGAATGCAAGCACCTGTGCAAAGAGGCTTTTCACACTTAGTGTGGGAGCATGCGCTGTATCCCGAAATGAAGACTTAGCGTCAGGAATGGCACAGTCAGGCTGAGCATACTCACTAGGCGAAACACTGTAATTAGGCTGCAGCTGGGGTAAATCGGCACACGCATGCGCACTAGCTGCCTCTCCACACTTAGACGTGGAGGAGAAATTGCTCTTGGAGATGCTGTCTATGAACAGAAGGAAAAGCTAAAGGAAGCCTGACTTTCTATCCCTCCGAATTATCAAATGCAGCAATGAATTCCCTGAGTTTGCTATAACATTAGCGTAGCAAAATGTGCATGAGGGTGTCATGTAGAGGTGCTATAAATAGCTTGGCACCAGTGGGGCACTAATGGAATACAACAGCCAGTTCTATGATGCCACTAAATGGCAGTATTTTTTGCTATCATTATAGCTTATTAAAAACAGAGCAGGAGGGTGTCATGCAGAGGTGCTAGAAATAGCTTGGCACCAGTGGGGCACTAATGGAATACAACAGCCAGTTCTATGATGCCACTAAATGGCAGTATTTTTTGCTATCATTATAGCTTATTAAAAACAGAGCAGGAGGGTGTCATGCAGAGGTGCTAGAAATAGCTTGGCACCAGTGGGGCACTAATGGAATACAACAGCCAGTTCTATGATGCCACTAAATGGCAGTATTTTTTGCTATCATTATAGCTTATTAAAAACAGAGCAGGAGGGTGTCATGCAGAGGTGCTAGAAATAGCTTGGCACCAGTGGGGCACTAATGGAATACAACAGCCAGTTCTATTATGCCACTAAATGGCAGTATTTTTTGCTATCATTATAGCTTTTTAAAAACAGAGCAGGAGGGTGTCATGCAGAGGTGCTAGAAATAGCTTGGCACCAGTGGGGCACTAATGGAATACAACAGCCAGTTCTATGATGCCACTAAATGGCAGTATTTTTTGCTATCATTATAGCTCATTAAAAACAGAGCAGGAGGGTGTCATGCAGAGGTGCTGCACATAGATTTGCACCAGTGGGGCACTAATGGAGTACAACAGCCACTTCTTGTATGCCACTAGGTACACTGAGTGTTTGCTAGTATAATGGCTTAGTAACAATGAGTTTGAGTGTGCAATGCAGGCAGACGTGCTGCAAATATCTTTCCACTAGTTTGACTACACAAAAGTACAATAGCCACGTTTAGGATGCCACTAGGTACACTGAGTGTTTGCTAGCATAATGGCTTAGTTAAAAAGAGTTGGAGTGTGCAGAGGACAGGAGGGTACAGTGCCAGGATTGTGGGGCTCTGGGTAGAGGAATGGAAGCCTGCCTTTCTATTCCCTCCTAATGTTGAAATGCAGCGACGAAATCCCTGACCTTGGCTACACAGACGCTGTCGCTGTTTTCCGGACCTGTCACCTATGGCTCTGACCCTACCGGTTTGAGCCCTTAAAAGGACTGATGGAAAGTGCTCTCCCTAAGCTGTCCAGCGCTGTGTATGGAGCGCATACAGCTGTATCAGCGATAGGACTCAGGACGGAGCTGCGACAGTGATGTCTGACACCAAAGACGCAGAAGAGATAATGGCGTCCTGGAGGAAAATGTCCGGTTTTATAATGCAGGGACATGTGACATGGACATCCTATCACACATGCCGTTGCTTCTCTGGCTAAAAGTCCACTTAGCTGTGTGTGTGTCTGGGATTGGCTGACATGCTGGCCCGCCCCACAAGACGCGCGCGCTTAGGGAAGGAAGACAAGGAAAAAAAATGGCGATCGCCATTATAGAAACAGCAGTGATCTGAAGGCGCTGTTCCCGCACACTATACACTGAAATGTCATAATAGTGTGAGTCACAGAGTGACTTACACTATTACAGCGGAGAGCCAGCTAGGAATTAGCTGTTTTTTTGCTGCTAGAACCGTTCTCGAACGTTTCTAGAACTATCGAGCTTTTGCAAAAAGCTCGAGTTCTACTTCGATCTAGAACAGGCCCCAAAATCACTCGAGCCTAGAACTGGAGAACCTCGAACCGCGCTCAACTCTAATCAATACACATACAACTTATCTTTCTTTAAATTCATACCCAGGGGAGTTCTAGTGTACCCACTGTATGCAACAACCATTTCTTTGCATACCTGCGCGTTTCTTACCAACATCTCTCAAGAGTTTAATGGGAGATACTCTCCTTTATTAACAGTCAATCCCCTTTTAATCTTAAAATGTTTCCAAAAACCTATTTCATAGGCCAATCATTATGATGGTCACTCCCCAAATTTCATAGCCTATTAGAAGGATGACTTTTATCCCTTCATTTATTAATTAGATCCAAAAGGAGTCCCTTCGATCAGTATATGTGGGAAGGATCCAGTGCGAATACTTTTAGGGTTGGTGGCGGTATAAGCGCCGTGCCATTAAAGTGGTTGTCAGGGCTGCCATAGCTGTAAAAGGAAAGTCTAATTGAGAACGTTTGTCCTTGCACAGAGTGCAACAGCAGCATAATCAGACTTATAGGTCATGCAATGCTCCTCTAGGAATGTAAATATGCGAATACCTTCTTCAGTTGGATGATTACATTATACCACCTCCTACACTAGTACAATTAAATTTCCTTGGTAATCTGACCTTGTGCTTAGGATAGTTGTAATGATGGAAATGTCTATTTTGTGCCTGCTTTCAATTTTGTGTGTCCAAGAGATCTTGAATTGGTGGTTAGTTGAAATATATGATGTGTTCGGCCATTAAATGGCATTTAATTATATTTAACGAACAAGACGAAATGCTTTTACTCTGAATTTGGATAATGCTTTTATTATTTTGTATGTAATTTATATATTCAATTATATTTCTGTATCTTTGTCAGGTTTCACAGCTTCTCCCAGAGAAGTTTGCAGAACAGATTATTCGCGTCTACTGCAAGAAAACAGATGAAAAAAGTTTGACTGCTTCTAGGAGATATTTTGTGCAGTGGTGTATGAACAGGGATTTCTCCAAACCTCAGGTCTGTGATTGCAGTGGAACGTTTTGGTCTCTCTGTCTCGGGTCCATCCCTTCAGCTTCCTTGGATCTTGCAGAAGAGTAATAATCCTGCTGACAATTAAAAATTTGTTTGATTGAAGCTTGATTTTTTTTTCCTTTTTATACATACATTTTTTTGTATGTTAATAATAAAACATGGATCAAGATATGGTTTTTCATTTTTTTTTGTTTCCATTATAACCTTGCAGTTACATTGTTGTTAACAAGGACTGTAGGTCACTTAAGCTGGGTTCACACTAAGCGACAGCGACATCGACGTCGCTGTTACGTCACCATTTTCGGTGACATAACAGCGACCTTGTAAGTCGCTGTTATGATCGCTGCTTAGCTGTCAAACACAGCGACGCAGCAGCGATCATAACGTCGCTGTGCTACATGTGCAGAGAGCAGGGAGCCGCGCTTAGCGCTGGCTCCTTGCTCTGCTAGGTACAGTACACATCGGGTTAATTAACCCGATGTGTGCTGCAGCTACATGTCACAGTGCAGAGAGCAGGGAGCCGCGCGCACTGCTTAGCGCTGGCTCCTTGCTCTCCTTGCTACAGTATACATCGGGTTAATTACCCGATGTGTACTGCAGCCACATGTGCACAGAGCAGGAGCCGGCGCTGGCAGCAAGAGCGGAGGCTGGTAACTAAGGTAAATATCGGGTAACCAGGGAAAGGTCTTCCCTTGGTTACCCGATGTTTACGCTGGTTACAGCTTACCGCAGCTGCCAGACGCCGGCTCCTGCTCCATGCTCGCTTCATTTCGTCGCTCTCTCGCTGTCACACACAGCGATGTGTGTGTCACAGCGGGAGAGTGACGACCACAAAATGAAGCTGGACATTCAGCAACGACCGGCGACCTCACAGCAGGGGCCAGGTCGTTGCTGGATGTCACACACAGCGACAGCGACGGGACGTCGCTGCAACGTCACAGAAAATGGTGACGTAGCAGCGACGTCGTTGTCGCTGTGTGTGACACCAGCTTTAGGCTTGAAGAGCACAAGCATGCTTGAGTGCGTTAATTGAGTCAAACAGGTTGGAGGCTCTTACTGGCTCGACTTAAGTAACGGGTATAATGGATGTCAATTATTGAGAAGTTCAGCCCTCTGCCCACATATATACAGCCAGCTATATACAGAGCATTTCGGGGGGTAGTGTGTGTTGTGTATTTAAACTTCTATACACACTGCATACGAACACGTTGTCTTTTTACCCCCATTTGAAAGTCAATGCAAGCGGCTCTCACTGGGGTGCCGGCTACCGTCATTCATTGAAGGCAGCCGCCTTTTTATGTCCGTTTGTTCACGAGTGAAACATCCAAGCACCTGCGATACTCAACCACGTGTATCCAAATAACCCAATGCTCGATTGAGTATCAAGCAGTGCTCGCTCAACAATAGTTCTAGTACTAGAATACAATAAGAAATATAAATCAAATAGTTTATATAGTTTTGTATTTTAATAAGACATTTTGAGAGCATGTTGTTAAGTGATGAGATTTGTATATGTTTGTAATGTATAGACAAATTATGTGGGTTTTTGTCTATTGGGTAGGCCACTGATTCCTAAATGGCGGGCAAATTGCTACACTTTAAGGGTATAGTCACATAGATTTTTTTTATTTTGATTTTGTAATGGGGCCACTTCAAAAACTATTTCAAATACTATTTGACTAAGCTTTGATGTGGATTTTTGAGCAGATTTTTTTTTTTTCAATCTTCATCAAAAAAGTGCTATAAGTCTAAAAAACAAAACCGTTGTGTGTCTTATGCTGTTTCCTAAGACTGAGTGACCTAAGATATGCACTATACATTTGGAGACTGATTATAACATTACCCATCATGATAAATCCCACAAATTTTTCTTGTTACTTTTAAAAAGTTGTGCAAAGTGACATAGGAAGTAGTATTCGTAGTGGAAAGTTCGTATTCTCCCACTTTAGCTTTATTATTGCGATATACCGTAACACATGCAGGTGTCTTGTCTGTCTGTGGTATTTATAAATTATTATTATTATTATTATTATTATTATTATTATTATTCCTTGTTGAAAATAAATCTCCCATTCTTCTCTTTCAGGATGGTGATGTCATAGCTCCAGATATGACGCCATTGAAGGCTGGCTGGGTTGACCATGAAGATGATGAACGCAATGATTCAGAGCATAGGGCTCTTGTTCATAAATCCAGGGTCAAACTGTTTGACAATTAACTGTTTTCTCATCTGCACGGACAGCATTAAGCGCCTGTTTGTTGTCAGGCTGACCATTTACCTTTCAGTATTTCAGGTAGTTTACAATTTATATGCTCAGATGACTGCTGTGTTTAAAAATCTGTCCAAGTTAGTATTTTTTTTTTTTTCTTTTTGTATTTTAATATGGGTGTTGTAATTTTTTCATTTTGTGTGTATATAGCTTTAAAGAACAAACACCACAGACTGTTAAGCCGTCTTTGATGGACAGATTGAATGTACTTTTAGCCCTCAGGGTTCACTCAGACACCGACATTTATTCTGCATAACAAACATACGAAAGGACAGGATCAGCTTACTCCTCAAGAGATTAGCATCGGGGTGCGGTGCACGGTGTCCTGGCCAGTTCCGTGCACTGCATGCTACTTGCTTAGATCCAAAAACAAAAATTGTCCAGCGCTCGCAAAAAGCTCCAAAAATATATATTAAAACACACGTTTTATTAATGTTATTCAAATGTATATATGAAAAATACGGCAGACGGGTCTACGCGTTTCAGGCGCGAGCCCTTATTCATGACTTCATGAGTAAGGGTTTGCCCAAAATGTATTTTTTTTTATACATTATGACATTAATAAAAGCTGTGTTTTTAATATTTATTTTTGGAGCTTTTTGCGATCACTGGACAATTTTTGTGTTTGGATCTAATCCTTATTCTGTATGTATTCTGTATCTGAACCCCCTGCAAAATTGCATTAAGGATATGGATTAGTAAACTGATATAATATGCTCGTCTGAATAGGGCCTTAATATCCAACTAATCCAACTATCCAACAGAAACCGAGCATGTATGGACTTTGATTACATATAGGTGGATAGGTGCATATGTATCTACATATGTTTAAAATTACACTTTTTTTTTTTTTTTCCTCCTGCACATAATGTTTGGTCATTAAAGGGGATCTCCTACTGGTTAATAGATGACCTTGTGACCTGCCATCACTTTCTGATCAGTTGGGGGGTGTCTGACTGTAAGTACTGAACAGATTCTGGGAGCCCAATTATGGAGGTAAAAACTGAAGTGGGTGTAGGACCCCAACCAGTCGTAGAGAGATATGCCATTACTTAAGGGGCTTATATAGACCTCTATTCAGGAGCATACAGCTCACCCCAGACTTGCATCTTCGTTGTTGCTGGGCTGGAGGACAAATGCTCCTCTTTTGAGTAACAGTAAGCAGTATAGTTCTGCTGAGCTAAATTTGCTAAACAGAACTCTCTCTTAGTACCACTTCTAAAGTTTGCACTGCTACCTGTACATGTGCATATAGTGATAAAGGGCCATTAAACAAGCCCAGGGCTCCCAGCAGCCCCTGTGTCTGGGTGGAAGGCTTGTGATTATGCAAGATTGCGAACCACAGCTACAGGCCACGAGGTTACCAGCATTGTCAATTGGTCTATAGAAATGAAGAGGCCAGAAAGCATTGACTCTGAACTCAAGTGAACTGTTAGATCCCAACCTTGAACATATATACTGAGGTCGATTTGGCTACCCTCAGGTGGTGGCAACGAGCCATAAATAACATAAGAAATTTAAAGCATTTGTAGCAGGAGAATGCCAACTACAAACGAATAACCTGAGAATACCCCTTTAAACACTTTAAGCTATACCATTCTTGTCAAGCATCTCATGAAAGCCTTTGTCTCTTGTCAAGGTAAATAACTGCAACACTGAACGATACAAAAAAAAAAAGTGTGCACTTTTATTAAAATTTTGTTCTGATTTTTGTATGAACAATTTCTACATTTAGACTTTACCGTAAATCTGATTATTTGGTTTCTGGTGTTACAGGTCTACATATTGCCATTTTATATTTCTTTTACGTTCGGTTTTAATGCGCAAAGATTTTGTTTGGTTAAAAAAAAGGATAAATTTATATATTTTATAATGTAAAGAAAATGGTCTATAAAGTTGCATTAACAAAATATCGCTACAAGTCAGGTGTGATTTTTATTCTATTAAATATTCATGTGCCGCCATGTCTCAAAAATGTAACATATCTCCAGGTAACCACATCATATGTAACACTTTGCATGTTTTGTAGCAAGTGCAAACTTTTTTATCCACACATATTCCAGTCTCCCTTTTTAAAAACTGAAGGTGAAGAATTAATGAACATGGTTATAATACCAAGTAATTAAAAACCTGCACTTTGGCGTTGTGGTGAAAAGACACCAGTGAGGACCACAAGGTCTCTGAAGGACTGCTGCTCCTCAAATGATCCATCTACCTCCTCATTTATAAAGCTGAACAACCAGTAGTATCACAGAAAGCCTTTATTAGAAAAAGGTTTTCTAGCACCCTCCATTGTTTGAAAATTGAAATTTTGCCATCATCTGTATTATGAGAATTAGGGCCAACTCATGGTGAGCTTATTTATTATTATAGGGCCATTTATTCCATGGCGCTGTACATGTGAAAAGGGTATACATAGTATAGACAAGTACAATAATCATGAACAATACAAGGCACAGACTGATACAGGAGGAGAGAGGACCCTGCCCGCGAGGGCTCACAGTCTACAGCGAATGGGTGAGGATACAGTTGGTGAGGGTGGAGATGGTTGTGCAGTGCGATTTGTGAGATGGCTGCCATTAGTTGTCAGTGTGAGGTTGACATGTAATACTCATCATACAGATATAGCAACTATCAAGCGATTGTTCTGATCACGCTTTTTTTTTTTCTTTTCTATAGGGATACTCTGGGTGCCTTTTAACTTTGTAGTATAACAGCCAAACTGCACAAATAGTATGCTGGCCCATAGTACAATCTAGGTGTGGGTGTGTGTACGATATATATATCTGTATGTATGTGTGTATATGTGTATGTATGTATGTATGTATGTATGTATATACACAGTGCCTACAAGTAGTCTTCAACCCCCTGCAGGTTTGATAAGATGCAAATAAGTTAGAGCCTGCAAACTTCAAACAAGAGCAGGATTTATTAACAGATGCATAAATCTTACAAACCAACAAGTTATGTTGCTCAGTTAAATTTTAATAAATTTTCAACATAAAAGTGTGGGTCAATTATTCAACCCCTAGGTTTAATATTTTGTGGAATAACCCTTGTTTGCAATTACAGCTAATAATCGTCTTTTATAAGACCTGATCAGGCCGGCACAGGTCTCTGGAGTTATCTTGGCCCACTCCTCCATGCAGATCTTCTCCAAGTTATCTAGGTTCTTTGGGTGTCTCATGTGGACTTTAATCTTGAGCTCCTTCCACAAGTTTTCAATTGGGTTAAGGTCAGGAGACTGACTAGGCCACTGCAACACCTTGATTTTTCCCTCTTGAACCAGGCCTTGGTTTTCTTGGCTGTGTGCTTTGGGTCGTTGTCTTGTTGGAAGAAACAGAGACAGTTACTATCCCGGGCAGCGCCGGGTGCAATGTTGTGAGGCAAAATTTTAACCCCGCGCCTTCCAATTTACCAATCAATTTTGCCCCTATCTACATAATGGGGAAAAAGTTAAACGAAAAGTGTTGGGGGCAAATTGACAGCTGCCAGATGTGAACAAGGGGTCTTAAAGAATGAGAGCGATGGCGCCAAAGAGTATATACCGTACAGTTGCTAAGGTGGGGCCCCGACATGGGATACTCGCCACACTCGGGGATATGAACACACACACAAAAAGCACCACACACTACCATGTACTTGAACACATATAGCACCCTCAGCACACATTTCACCAAGTGAAACTATTTAATAATTACATTTCTATCTATTTGTTTTGTGGTTTTTTGTGTGCAGAATACATTTTTGTTAATACATTCTTTCTTTATCGCTTCATTGGGGGACACAGGAAACCATGGGGTGTATGCTGCTGGGACTAGGAGGTGACACTATGCAAATAAGAAAGTTAACTCCTCCCACATAGTATACACCCACTGACCGGAGCTGAGGAGATCAGTTTTTGCTTAGTGTCCGAGGAGGGTGGACACGCAGGGGCTGCTCTCAGCCCCTCAGGTTTGTATTGTTGTGTTTTATTAATCTCTTTCCTTTTTGTTTTTCAGACACAGCTCTTCGGGCGACAGGGTGTAATCGCTCACCTTGCTCTCCCACATAGAGACCGGTCGCACAGAAGTGGGGTCCGTCCGCCACTTCCGTTGTTCTCCGTGTCTGTCTGGCAGGACCCTACCCCCCTAACACTTTCAAGCGGTTTGGGGGTATCCGCACAGAGGGACAGGCAGATGGTCCTTGCCCCCCTCCCCAAAAACTTTCTCGCTCTCGAGCCCGATTGTGGGGTAGGAGGACGAAGACCGTACCTAGGATGGAGAGGTACCCTTCCGGTCTCCCCTATCCCCGGGACGACCGTCGAGATGTCTTCACTCGCCTCCCAGGATGCATCCAGGATCACCTCAAGACAAGCCGGGACCTCAGGGTAAGTACTCTGCACTCCCCCGTCCCGGGTTATGGGGGGGAGGGATCCCGTCTACATAATCTCCTGCCCCTTCACCCTTTGGGTCAGGGGGTCCCATATCTCCCTTAGAGCCCCACCCAGCTGCGCTCCCCCGATCGTCCCCCCTGCCGTGGCGTCCACTACCCGGCATCCCCCCCCGGCGGCCTCCCCTTAAGCTTTAGTCCCCGGCTCCATTGCGGCCCGGCGTTTCCCCCCCATCCCCCGGCGGCCTGCCTTTAAACTTTAGCCCCCGGCTCCATTGCGGCCCGCGGCTCCATTGCGACCCTGCGTCCCCCTCCGGCGGCATACCTTCAAAATTTAGCCCCCGGCTTTGCGGACCCCTCGGTATCTGCGCGCCCTCCAGGCCACGCCCCCAGCCGGTATTCTGTCTGCGCGCGGGTTTTTCAAATCTCCTGCCTCTTTTCCTCTCGTGCGGCCTCAGTCCTCCTCCCGGCGTCTGACGTCACTTCCAGGTGCCAATCCCCAGCGCGCGTCATCCCTGCGCCTTCACCGGCCCTTCCCCCAGGGTAAGCGGCGCTGCCGCCGCTGCGAACTCCGACCTCCTCCACCCGGATAGGTCGATCCTGCAGACATCGGTGCCGCCGCCACGTCCGTGCTCCGCCCGGGTGAGCGCTGCTTGCGCCGCCACCAGGCCCGCTCCACCGACCGGGTAAGCGTTCCTGGCACCACCGCGACTCTCCCTTCCCAGGCTGTCTGCGACACCACCGCCGCAGGTTTGCGACGCTACGCTCACCCGCAGGCAGTGCTGGACCAAGCGCTCCCCTCTGACAGTGATTAAGGGCCCCTGCTCATCTTGCAGCATTCAGTGCGCCACATCTGAGCCCTCCAACAGGCACCTAACCCCCCTCAGGGCTCATTCTCCAGGGTACTGTTCTCCCTGAACATGCAGTCCTGTTGGTGAGGGGACAGGCCCATTCACTAGGATACCGCCTTGTGAAGCAGCCGTATGTCACACAATTTTATTGTCTTCTGTCTTGTGTTGTACACACATCCCTCCTAGCCCAGATGTGCTCCTGATTTCTGGGTGTTCATTGTCAGTTTGCCATTCTGTCCCCCAGATATTTACCGCCGGTAGCACTAATTACTAATCCTAGGTGTCCAGCGGTATTATGCGCCTGTGGCACAAATTACGGACGTCACTACAGCATTCTAAATCTTCCCCAGAGTACTGTCCTCACACCTGGTTATCCGTCAGGTTACGGATAGATTATAGCGCTCTACCCAGCAATCAGAAGTTCACATCTCGCTACACACGTTGTTACCCGGCGATCCCTGACTTGGCCTTTCCGTGATCGTTCCAGTGTCTCCGTGGACCGGTCAGTTTTTTCCAGTGTGTTCCATGCTTACGCCCTGTGTATTCATGTACCTGTCCTCTGTCCCACAAGTCAGTGTCTCTGCGTGCCACCTGACGGTTACAGTGCGCAGTTGCCTTTTTTCTCTACACTAGTCTCTACCTGTGCGCAAGTGACACCAGTGTGCCTGTGTTTCTTTATGTACTAGTTTTCATCAGTGTGCTAGTCTCCGACTTGTCCACTATCCAGTGGGCCAGCGTTTCTCTAGGCACTGACCTGCTCCTGTGTGCCAACGTTTCCCTGTACCTGTTCACTATCCAGTGTGCCAGTGTCTGTGTCATGCCTGATGTTCCAATACCCAGGTGCTTTGGGGATCCTGCCCGCTGTTCCGTGGGCCAGCGTTTCCACATACATATGTTTATTTTGGTGTATCAGGGTTTTCACAAGCCTTTACACTACTCAGTGTAACTAGGTTTCTATGCGCACCTGTCTACACCACTGTAACAGAGTTGTGTGAACCTTCCCACTGTTTAGGGTGTCAGGTCTCTATGTGCACCTGTCAGTTTCAGTGTGCTAAAGGTTTTTTTCTATCAACCCATCCGCCATTCTGATTGAGGGTTCCATAGACCTGTCCACTTGCCTGTGTACCTGTGTCTCTATATGTCGGCCCATCTACCAAGGTGCCAGTACCCACTGTCCAGTGTTTTCTCTATCCACCTACCCACCATCCGGTGTGCTAGTATTTCTGAAACGTACCCTCTATATATTGTGTGCAGCGTTTCTATATCCCCCTGTCTACTACAGCGTGAGAGTGATTTGGGGAGCCTGCCCACTTACCTGTGGGCCAGCACTTATCAGCACCAGAAGCCGGATACAGCAACAGGCTTGAGTGCCTTGTTCAGCATTCCGCTCATCTTCGACCTAAGCGAGAGCTCCATCCAGCACTGCCCCATGAGGCGGCCTGCCAGCAGCTGTCGCATTCAGTGCCAGGATTCAAGACCACTGATCCTGCCCACTATCCAAGGGACTAGCTTTTCTCCTGATCAGAAGCTGGTTACCGTAACAGGTATGTGTTGCCCTGCTCACTACCCAGCGAGTCAAGCGTAATACCTCACCTGGCGGGTCAGGTATCTCCTTCATCTCTGACTGAAGCGAGGACTGTGGTCTCAGGTACGGCAGCAACTGTCACTTTCAGTGCCAGTATTCAAGATCGATGATCCTGTTCGCTATCCAAGGGGCTAGCGTTCTCCAGACTAGATGCTGGATACCGTAACAGGTAGGTGTTGCCCGCTTACGACCCAGCGAGTCAAACGTACTACCTCACCTGGCGGGTCAAGTATCTGCTTCTTCTTCGACTGAGGCGAGGACTGTGGTCTCCATTGACCCCTAACTTGGTACGGCAGCAACTGTCATCAGGTTGCTTCCCAGTGACCCGGGGGTTTTCTCCTGCTGCAGCCTATTCATTCAGGTAACCTGAAGGTAAGCCAGGACTCCCTGGCCAGTTCACTTCTCAGTGATCTGCAGCCATCTCCTACCTCACACCATACGTGTAACGTGATCTTGAGGTAAGGCAACACGCGACCTTCTGACTGGAGGGTCGTGGGATTCACTCCCTGCAGCAGCCACGGACCCCATGACGCAGCACAGCAGCAGCAGCTCTCATTTGGTCCCTTCCCAGTGGCCCGGGACCTTACCCGACCTCGCACCATTCATCTAAGGTAGCCACAAGGTAGGATTTTTCTCTCTTGACCGTACGTTGGCTGCATCGCTTCTTGAAATAGCTGTCATTTTGGTTTTCAAATGAGGTAGGCAAGGTGCAGCTCTGTCCGCTAACCAGTAGGTTGTTCGTTTTGCTTACTGCCACTGTCCCCGGGTGGTTCGTGGTAATTCTGGTATCTGCCTATTCCTTGGTCTAGAACAGCCTTGGCCGCACCCCCCACTAGGGTTCTGGCCAGGCACTGTAAGGGTTTAAGACCATATATCTTTTCTTACATTTTCTCTCTTTCAGATAGAGATCAGATTTCCTCAGTCCCCTCACAGTCAACAGATGAAGTTAAGAACCAGACACAGAATCGTCTAACCAGCATTGATTCCACGGAGGACCAGCTCCACCAAGGGACTTCTAGTATCCTGACGGCCCAGTCTTTGGGCCCACTCTTCCGGACAAGCTGTAAGGTTTCATATAACTGTCTGTCTACTTTCCACAGCAGAATTCTTCAGGGAGCCCTGAATGCTCAGACCACTGGGTGTTTCCACCCGAACACTCAACACTACAGCGACTGGTCCACGTCTGCTCTGCCAATCTCAGTTAACACCTAGACATGACCTGCTTCCTTTTCAGGCCAAGTCTTTGTTTCCCCTACCCCGGGTCTACTTTTTTCTTTTTTTCCCCCATCTCGTAGTCATTCTGAATGGCTTTTGGGGATATGCTAGATCTCTCCGATGACCCTGACATACCAAATTCCGCGACCACTCGCCACCGCTTGGTCTCAGAAGCTTGTGCATTCCTGCAAGTTCCTGTCCAACCATTTATACGCTCATATTCTCACTCATTTCCTTCTCTTCGTCGTCACTTCTTATTGTGACGTGATGACGCGTTTTATAATAATAAGAATATTTCATTCATTCTTCCGTCACATCTTTCTTGTCACCCTCCAGGGATAGGAGTCCCTCCCCTGGTCGGCTAGCGCTTTGGCCGACGACATAGGCCGAGCCCTTTCTCGGAGTCCCCCTCGAAAGGGTTCTTCCTTCTCCCACTTCAGGTCATACATGCCAGGTCTTGTGCCTTTTGTCATTCACAGGAGCCCTCCCCCATGGGGGTTCTCCTTCCCATAGTTCACCGCAATGGTCACCCAGTACCCGATTCCAGGGTTCGAGTTTCCCAGTCACGTCATTATAGATGCTAGGGCTCCCTTCTCCTGTCTGTCACGTCATAGTGAGAATTGGTTCTTGGAATTCCTCTGGCTCCTTAACCTTGTCATTTTTCTCCGAACCTCACAGGTTCTCTGGACCCCTCCCATACACAGGGGGATTGTCTCCCATATTTTTTTCCCCGCCTGCAGGCTGGTTCGTCCACTAGAGTCAGATCACTTCTCTCAGGTGCTGTAGAATCAACTGGTCAGGTTCCCCTATGGCGGAATCCCCTTACACTTTTCTCAAGTATCTCGTCTCCCTTGCAACCTCTTAGGCGGTCAGTTTTCCCGTCTAATCCTGCGGCAATAGTGGGCCAAGGCTCCTTTGGCCTCCGCTTACCTGGCACCTACCTCTACCAGGTGCCCTAGTTCTTCGCTCATTCTTCCCCTCTCAAACGTAGTTCCAGGGCCTGTCGGGTTTCTTCTTCTTGGCTCGACCTATTGCTGTCAGTCGCCTTAGCTCCTTAGCTTATTAGGTACAGACCTCAGAGGATGTAGTTTCTCCTGATCATCCTATTCCCCATGTATTTTACACTAGTTCTTAGTACTCCCTAAGTACTCTAACTCTTCGCCTGTACTTCGGCCCCTGGCCGGGTAGGGGTTCCTTGCGGGGTCTAGGACCAGGTTCCGGTCAAGGAATCTTGTCTCTGCTAACCCTGTGTTCGGGTTTTTCTCTTCCCACCCTTGGGGACTGCTTTAGGACGTCCCATGGTTTCCTGTGTCCCCCAATGAAGCGATAAAGAAAAGTAGATTTTGGGTACTCACCGTAAAATCTCTTTCTTGGAGCCTTCATTGGGGGACACAGCACCCGCCCTTTACTAAGTCTTCAATGGATCCGGAATGTTCTGGTTTTCAAGCTTCTCCTCGTACTGCTTTTACACAAACTGATCTCCTCAGCTCCGGTCAGTGGGTGTATACTATGTGGGAGGAGTTAACTTTCTTATTTGCATAGTGTCACCTCCTAGTCCCAGCAGCATACACCCCATGGTTTCCTGTGTCCCCCAATGAAGGCTCCAAGAAAGAGATTTTACGGTGAGTACCCAAAATCTACTTATTTTGTTAACCGCAGTTATTAACCCGGGTAATACAGCTAGTATGTATGTGTGTGTATATGTATATATATATATATATATATATATATATATATATATATATATATATATATATATATATATATATATATATATATATATATATATATATATATATATGTGTATGTATGTGTATATATATGTATGTATATGTGTGTGTGTGTGTATATATATATATATATATATATATATATATATATATATATATATATATATATATATATATATATATATATATATATATATGTGTATAATATATTATATTGTATATTATACACACAGTTAGGTCCAGAAGTATTTGGACAGTGACACAAGTTTTGTTATTTTAGCTGTTTACAAAAACATGTTCAGAAATACAATTATATATATAATATGGGCTGAAAGTGCACACTCCCAGCTGCAATATGAGAGTTTTCACATCCAAATCGGAGAAAGGGTTTAGGAATCATAGCTCTGTAATGCATAGCCTCCTCTTTTTAAAGGGACCAAAAGTAATTGGACAAGGGACTCTAACTCTGCAATTAACTCTGAAGGTGTCTCCCTCGTTAACCTGTAATCAGTGAAGTAGTTAAAAGGTCTGGGGTTGATTACAGGTGTGTGGTTTTGCATTTGGAAGCTGTTGCTGTGACCAGACAACATGCGGTCTAAGGAACTCTCAATTGAGGTGAAGCAGAACATCCTGAGGCTGAGAAAAAAAGAAAAAATCCATCAGAGAGATAGCAGACATGCTTGGAGTAGCAAAATCAACAGTCGGGTACATTCTGAGAAAAATGGAATTGACTGGTGAGCTTGGGAACTCAAAAAGGCCTGGGCGTCCACGGATGACAACAGTGGTGGATGATCGCCGCATACTTTCTTTGGTGAAGAAGAACCCGTTCACAACATCAACTGAAGTCCAGAACACTCTCAGTGAAGTAGGTGTATCTGTCTCTAAGTCAACAGTAAAGAGAAGACTCCATGAAAGTAAATACAAAGGGTTCACATCTAGATGCAAACCATTCATCAATTCCAAAAATAGACAGGCCAGAGTTAAATTTGCTGAAAAACACCTCATGAAGCCAGCTCAGTTCTGGAAAAGTATTCTATGGGCAGATGAGACAAAGATCAACCTGTACCAGAATGATGGGAAGAAAAAAGTTTGGAGAAGAAAGGGAACGGCACATGATCCAAGGCACACCACATCCTCTGTAAAACATGGTGGAGGCAACGTGATGGCATGGGCATGCATGGCTTTCAATGGCACTGGGTCACTTGTGTTTATTGATGACATAACAGCAGACAAGAGTAGCCGGATGAATTCTGAAGTGTACCGGGATATACTTTCAGCCCAGATTCAGCCCAGATTCAGCCAAATGCCGCAAAGTTGATCAGACGGCGCTTCATAGTACAGATGGACAATGACCCTAAGCATACAGCCAAAGCTACCCAGGAGTTCATGAGTGCAAAAAAGTGGAACATTCTGCAATGGCCAAGTCAATCACCAGATCTTCACCCAATTGAGCATGCATTTCACTTGCTCAAATCCAGACTTAAGACGGAAAGACCCACAAACAAGCAAGACCTGAAGGCTGCGGCTGTAAAGGCCTGGCAAAGCATTAAGAAGGAGGAAACCCAGCGTTTGGTGATGTCCATGGGTTCCAGACTTAAGGCAGTGATTGCCTCCAAAGGATTCGCAACAAAATATTGAAAATAAAAATATTTTGTTTGGGTTTGGTTTATTTGTCCAATTACTTTTGACCTCCTAAAATGTGGAGTGTTTGTAAAGAAATGTGTACAATTCTTACAATTTCTATCAGATATTTTTGTTCAAACCTTCAAATTAAACGTTACAATCTGCACTTGAATTCTGTTGTAGAGGTTTCATTTCAAATCCAATGTGGTGGCATGCAGAGCCCAACTCGCGAAAATTGTGTCACTGTCCAAATATTTCTGGACCTAACTGTGTATGTATGTATGTATGTATATATATATAATATATAATATATATATATATATATATATATATATATATACTAGAAGGTGGCCCGATTCTACGCATCGGGTATTCTAGAATTTACGTATTGTGTAGTTAATGTATGATTTTTGTTAACATAACATATATATATATATATATATATGTTATGTATGTTGTGTGTAGTTGCCAGTGTTTGTGTAGGGCGCTGTAAATGTTCTGGGTGTTGTCTGGGTGTGGGGGGGGTGAGAGCGGTGTTGTATGTGTGTTGCGTTGTTTGTGGAGCGCTGTGTGTCTGTAGCGTTGTGTGTGTGTGTGTGTGTGTGTGTTGCGCGGTTTGTGTGGGTGTGGTGTGTTTTGGGGGGAGGTATGTTTTGTGCAATGTGTGTGTGTGTGTTGCGTGGTATGTGCGTATATTTATGTATGCCGCGGTGTTTGTGTGTTGGGTGTTGTGTGTGTGTGTGTGTGTGTGTGCAGCGTTGTCTGTGTGTGGGGGTGTCTGTGTAGGGCGGTGTTTGTGGTTCCCAGTGTGTGTGTGTGTGTGTGTGTGTTGGGGGGAGGTGTGCACCTCCCATCGTGCTCCATCCCCCATGCTGCGCACCCCCCATCGTGCTCCATCCCCCATGCTGCGCACCCCCTTCGTGCTCCATCCGCCATGCTGCGCACCCCCAAACGTGGTCCATCCGCCATGCTGCGCACTCCCAAACGTGCTCCATCCGCCATGCTGCGCACTCCCAAACGTGCTCCATCCGACATGCTGCGCACTCCCAAACGTGCTCCATCCGCCATGCTGCGCACTCCCAAACGTGCTCCATCCGCCATGCTGCGCACTCCCAAACGTGCTCCATCCGCCATGCTGCGCACTCCCAAACGTGCTCCATCCGCCATGCTGCGCACTCCCAAACGTGCTCCATCCGCCATGCTGCGCACTCCCAAACGTGCTCCATCCGCCATGCTGCGCACTCCCAAACGTGCTCCATCCGCCATGCTGCGCACTCACAAACGTGCTCCATCCGCCATGCTGCGCACTCCCAAACGTGCTCCATCCGCCATGCTGCGCACTCCCAAACGTGTTCCATCCGCCATGCTGCGCACTCCCAAACGTGCTCCATCCGCCATGCTGCGCACTCCCAAACGTGCTCCATCCGCCATGCTGCGCACTCCCAAACGTGCTCCATCCGCCATGCTGCGCACTCCCAAACGTGCTCCATCCGCCATGCTGCGCACTCCCAAACGTGCTCCATCCGCCATGCTGCGCACTCCCAAACGTGCTCCATCCGCCATGCTGCGCACTCCCAAACGTGCTCCATCCGCCATGCTGCGCACTCCCAAACGTGCTCCATCCCCCATGCTGCGCACTCCCCATCGTGCTCCATCCCCCATGCTGCGCACCCCCTATCGTGCTCCATCTCCCATGCTGCACCAGCATCAGCCTCTCCTCCCAGCATCAGCCTCTCTCCTCCCAGCATCAGCCTCTCTCCTCCCAGCATCAGCCTCTCTCCTCCCAGCATCAGCCTCTCTCCTCCCAGCATCAGCCTCTCTCCTCCCAGCATCAGCCTCTCTCCTCCCAGCATCAGCCTCTCCCCTCCCAGCATCAGCCTCTCTCCTCCCAGCATCAGCCTCTCTCCTCCCAGCATCAGCCTCTCTCCTCCCAGCATCAGCCTCTCTCCTCCCAGCATCAGCCTCTCTCCTCCCAGCATCAGCCTCTCTCCTCCCAGCATCAGCCTCTCTCCTCCCAGCATCAGCCTCTCTCCTCCCAGCATCAGCCTCTCTCCTCCCAGCATCAGCCTCTCGCCTCCCAGCATCAGCCTCTCGCCTCCCAGCATCAGCCTCTCGCCTCCCAGCATCAGCCTCTCGCCTCCCAGCATCAGCCTCTCGCCTCCCAGCATCAGCCTCTCGCCTCCCAGCATCAGCCTCTCGCCTCCCAGCATCAGCCTCTCGCCTCCCAGCATCAGCCTCTCGCCTCCCAGCATCAGCCTCTCGCCTCCCAGCATCAGCCTCTCGCCTCCCAGCATCAGCCTCTCGCCTCCCAGCATCAGCCTCTCGCCTCCCAGCATCAGCCTCTCGCCTCCCAGCATCAGCCTCTCGCCTCCCAGCATCAGCCTCTCTCCTCCCAGCATCAGCCTCTCGCCTCCCAGCATCAGCCTCTCTCCTCCCAGCATCAGCCTCTCTCCTCCCAGCCTCAGCCTCTCTCCTCCCAGCCTCAGCCTCTCTCCTCCCAGCCTCAGCCTCTCTCCTCCCAGCCTCAGCCTCTCTCCTCCCAGCCTCAGCCTCTCTCCTCCCAGCCTCAGCCTCTCTCCTCCCAGCATCAGCCTCTCTCCTCCCAGCATCAGCCTCTCTCCTCCCAGCCTCCCCCAGCATCAGCCTCTCTCTTCTCAGCCTCCCCCAGCATCAGCCTACACCCTCCCAGCCTCCCCCAGCATCAGCCTCTCTCCTATCAGCCTCCCCCAGCATCAGCCTCCCCCAGCATCAGCCTCCCCCAGCATCAGCCTCTCTTCTCCCAGCCTCCCCCAGCATCAGCCTCCCCCTCCCAGCCTTCCCCAGGATCAGCCTCTCTCCTCCCAGGCTCCCCCAGCACGCCGTGCTCCTCTGCCGACACTCACAGATCCAATCGCATGCACTCACACACTCACACATCTGAACACACTCGCACACATCCGATCGCATACACTCACACACACACTGAAGATATCGCACATACGCGCTCACACTCACAACATCCGGAGATACCACATGCTTCTGGCCATGTGATCCTCCGGCAGGTCCTGGAAGGTCACTCCACAGTATCGCCGCCGAGAAGCAAGCGATATCCCAGGATGTTGTGAGTGTGTGGATGCGATGTGATGTGTGTGTGAGAGTGAGTGTGATCTGATGTGTGCGTGTGTATGTTCCGCCACTGCAGGACCTTGATGCGCTGGTAACTATGCTACCATGGTTACCAGCGTATCCCGTCCCCCGCTCGCACGGGAGCCCACACCAGCATACGGCGGCAACCTCAGCAATGCGAGGGTATGTGTCGGCTGGGTTGGCGGCGTACGCTGATGTGGGCTCCCGGGGGTACAGTACTCACCTGGGAGTCGTGGCTCCGTGTCGGTTCGGGGAATGCGTGCGGGGGGCGGGGCCAGAGCGAGCGTGCATTGCGTGAGGGGGGCGGGGCGTGGCAGAGTTGCCAATGCTGCAGGGTGCCGGGGCGAGAGGCCAATCCGTGTGGCGGGCGGAGCCTGGGCGAGCCGCCGGCCAATCCGTGTGCGGGCGGAGCCTGGGCGAGCAGCCAATCCGTGCGGGGGGGGCGGGGCCATGGCGAGCCCAGCGGCCAATCAGCTTTGTGTCACCGTAAGGACACAATTTTGGAGCAAGACAGACAGACAGAGAATAAGGCAATTATATATAATTTTATATTGGTGCTTTAATTTCTAATTGTTAAAATTACGGCTGAAGTCACATTCGTTCCCACGTGGTTTTTCACCATCTCTCGCAACTACGATCACTGTAATTGGCTGTTCAATTCTGAGCAGCCAATGAGAACAATTTCAATGTTTCGGCAAATAAAAGTGCCTGATACATATATGTTCAGCTATAACCGCACCGATCATAGGCTGGTGCTAGGCTTCGGCAGTGCCAGCGCTCCCAACACTGATTAGTGCAATCGGACAATAACATCCAATCTGTGATCAGTAGAGCAGTTTGACGTCTGAATGACCGCTCTGAATCACCTCATTCCAGTTTAGAGACTTCTACAGAGCAGTCATTGTTGTTCTTCTCACCTGGTGGGACTTATGGTGCCGCAGGCTACTTCAGGCCTGAAACACGCATCCGTTAAAACCACGTCTGTGTAAAAAGGGCCGTTTTTCGGGTCAGTTTTCCGTTTTTTTAGGGCCGTTTTTATGGTATGTGTGGCCTGCGTGTGTATCCCGTATGCTAGCCGTATGTGCATGTGGAATGTCCGTGTGTGCGTGAGTGAAATAACTGGGCTGCCATTAACTCCTTATTACCCCGATTGCCAACGCATTAGGGCAAATCGGGAAGAGCCGGGTACAGTCCCAGAACTGTCGCATATAATGTATGCTGCAATTCTGGGCGTCTGCTGGCTGATATTGTTAGGCTGGGGGGCTCCACATAACGTGGGGCTCCCCATCCTGAGAATACCAGCCTTCAGCCGTATGGCTTTATCTGGCTGGTATTAAAATAGGGTGGGACTGCACGCCGGTTTTTTAAATTTATTTATTTCTCTGCTCCATAGTGACACGCCCACCGGCGGCTGTGATTGGTTGCAGTTAGACAGCTGTCACTCAGCGTGTGGGCGTGTCTCAATGCAACCAATCATATTTGCCGGTGGGCGGGGAAAGCAGGGAATACGAGATTGATTAATGAGCGGCCGGCTTTTTCAAAAGAGGAGTCTAGAGAACAGCCGTGCAGCGCCGCAGATCGGGGAATGGTAAGTATGAGAGAGGGGGGGTAACTGACCGACAGACAGTGAGAGGGACAGATAAGACAGAGAGACTGACCGACGGACTGAGGGAGAGAACGAAACAGAAAAAGAAAAAAGACCGACATCACATGAAAAAGCACAAAACGTACAGGGAGCAAACAGATGCGTCCGTGTCACTCGGACGTGCGCACAGACCCATTGACTTTCATTGGGTCCGTGCTGCGTGTTACGTGCTGAAAACTGACCATGCTTCCGTGCAAAACTGAGACCCAAACGTAGCACGCACACGGACCCACGGACCTTAATGAAAAACGCACATGTGTCCTCAAACATTAACATTGGTGCACGTTTGGCCGTGTCTCCGGTATATCCGGAAACGGACCAAACATGCACGTTTTCAACGGATGTGTGTTGCGGGCCTTAGACTGTGCAATCACTGTTGCTGATTGAACACTTGAAGAACTGAAGATTGAAAACCTGTTTCCTACTCCTTGTGTTTTTTTTTTTGTTTCCTCCTAAAATATATACTGTATATGAATGACTCATAGGGTAATGCACTTATTCGGAGTTTAGAAAATGAAAATAAGATATATATATATATATATATATATATATATAATTATTTTTTTTATTTTCTCACTTATATCTCGCCAAGCTATTGTCCTGGGTTCCAGAGCAGCTGGTTAGTGATGTTTGCTACTGAACCCACTCCCTTTTCTAAACAGGTGAATTTTCTGTGATGCCATAATTACTATGTAGAAATGGTGACAGTCAGTACTCAGACTATGATTAAGGCTATTCGATGGGACCGGTTGCTCCTCTACACGTTACCTCTTTTGTGTGCATTGCCAGTTTTTGTCCTGAAGCTCATTTTTTAAATTACGAGAAAAGTTTTATTCAACTGAGAAGTCCGATTCAGATCTGGATCTTCAGTTTCCCTTCTGCCGTGTGTTGTGTTTTGTTTTTTGTTTTTTTGTTTTTTTTTTTGCCCCATATTTTTTTTCCAGGACCACATGACAGCACCACAGGAGGTTGCTTCCTCCGCCCTCTACAGGGACAGGAACACAGGGCGTTAAAAACCCCTTCCCTTCCCAACCTCTCCAGCGTTTTTCCTGTCTCTGTACAGGACGGATGTAGGAGCTTACCGAGATGTACGGGGTCCAGGTGGATCGGGGGGGCTCCGCTCTCTCTCCTTCCAGCCTGTCAAGACGCCCCAGGCCGACACCTCTCAGCGCGAGGTCCCTCAGCCGCGCCGGTCGAGCAGGAGCTCCCGGCGCCTGCCGCTTCCCTCCGAGGGGAGGGTTCTCTGCCTCCTGCCACAGCCACGCGATGCTTCCGGGAGGCGGTTTCCGGGTTAGTGCGGCCCAGGAGTTTTGGCGCGAATTTCAAATCCGAAGTTCGGACGGCAGGACTGTGACCTGGCACCTTCACTCAGGTAATAAAAACCTGGAAGGGTAGGGGGGGGGGTACATTGATTTTCGTTAGGCTCCGCACTCCAGCGCTGCCTATGATGGATGAGTGAACGTTCAGACACCAAAGCCCCTAAGGATGCCCAGGTCTCTGTAAGTGTCAGTCCTTCAGGGTTTCATTGCCCTGTAGTCAGGAGACTTGTCTGAGCCTTGTTCTTTTTTGCAGGGTGGAGGTTCTTCTGTGGGTTCTGGCACCATCCCCAAAAAGAAATGTACCACTAAAGTTAGGCGTTGTGCGGTGTGTGATGCAAAACTCCCAGACGCCTATGTTAAGAAGCTCTGCGAGATCTGCATTACAAAGCTGATCTCTGAGGAACAATCTACCCTCCTGTCAGACATGAGGTCCATGATACAGGAGGAGGTTCAGGCTGTCATTACGAGCCAAGTTCCCCCACCAGAGCCCCCGGCGCCTCCTAAAAAACGTCCCTGCCATATGTTGGAGTCCTCGGAGGAAGATGAGATGTCCAGGAACTCTGACTCCCCAGGGGAAGATGAGGTCCTGGGTTCCTTACCAGAGGAGGAGCGGCGTTTACTTATTTTCCGTAGGCAACACAGATGAACTACTCCGTGCCGTACGGAAAACTATGATGGTGGAGGATACGGAAAAGCCGCGAACCATACAGGATGAAATGTTTGGGGGACTCCGGTCTCAGCGGCACAAGGTCTTTCCAGTAAATCACCATGTGCGTGCGATGATCCTGGACGAGTGGGAGGAGGCGGAGAAAAGATTGATAGTTCCCAGGGACTTCAAAACCAGACTGCCGTTTGAACCCGACGACATCAAAGAATGGGAGGACGTTCCTAAAATTGATGTCCCCGTGGCGAAAGTCGCACGGAAGATGTCAATCCCGTTTGAGGACTCCTCGGGTCTCCAGGACCCCATGGATAGGAAGGCTAATGGCCTTTTTAAAAAGGCTTGGGAGGCTTCTGCAGCCAACATTGCCGCAACTTCCGTGGCACGGTCTATGTCTCGTTGGTTGTCGGACCTGGAATCTCAAGTTCGGGATAATGTCCCTAGGGACGCCATTTTGGACTCCCTTCCTATGTTGAAACTGGCGACCGGATTCATGGCAGACGCTTCCGCTGAGTCGGTGCGGTTTTCTGCCAGGAATGAGGCCCTTACTAATTCAGCCCGCAGGGCCATATGGCTGAAAACCTGGTCGGGGGACGGAGCATCTAAGAATAAGCTGTGCTCCATCCCTTTTTTGGGTGCCCGGGTGTTCGGTCCTGCTCTAGACGAAATTCTAGAAAAGGCTTCAGATAAAAAGGGCGGTTTCCCAGAGGTTAGAGCTCCACGTCCTCTTCCCTCCTGGAGGTTTCGTCCCGCTAGGCATGACTATAAAGGCAGGGGTAAGGCGGGCAGATGGGGTTTCCACAAGGGTGGACCAGATAGGCAACCCCCCTTTTGAACCCAGAAGGAAGCAGGATAGATCCTGACGCCATTATCGGGGGGAGGCTCAGCAAATTTTTGGGATGCTGGCAACAGATAACCTCCAATCCGTGGGTCCTTCAAGTGGTGGGGGAGGGTCTATGGATAGAATTTTCAGGGACCCCCCCGAACAGGTTCATCCTGACAAAATCCCAGTCGCGGTCCCTTACCAACCGCCTCTGGTCGGATGTAGATTCCTTACTGCACACAGGGGCAATTCTCCCAGTTCCAGTCTGACAACAGTTCCTGGGTCACTATTCTTCCCTATTCTCTGTTGCCAAACCCTCTGGAGAATTCCGGACAATCAAATTTAAAGCCCCTCAATCTGTGGGTCCGGTACAAGTGATTCCGGATGGAATCAATAAAGTCTACCATTCCTCTCCTCAACACGCATTGTCATGGCCACGGTAGATCTGAAAAACGCATATTACCACATAGCCATTCACGCACACTCCCAGAAATACCTGAGATTTGCGTTAGAGAGGGACAGGATATTGTATCATTATCCAGTTCCGGTGTTTTCCATTCGGCCTCTCCTCTGCTCCCAGGGTGTTCACGAAGGTAATGACGGAAGTAGTGGCACACCGGAGAAGATCCGTTTCCATCGTCCCTTACTTGGATGACCTTCTGCTGTTGGCGGATTCCCCGGAGGAACTCTCCTGGACGATTACCACCACCTTGACTTTGCTGACATCTCTCGGCTGGATCATAAACGATCAAAAGTCCAATCTCACGGCAGAGACAAGGAAGCTGTTTCTGGGCATTCTTCTGGACTCTGATGCGCGAACATTCTTTTTGCCATCTCAAAAAGTGGAAGATATCAGGTCAAAAATCCAAGCCCTCAGCCGAAAGAAGCAGTGCTCCATCAGTGAGGCCATGAGCGTCCTGGGCATGATGACTTCCTGCATCCAATGTGTTCGCTGGAGTCAATTCCACTCCAGACCACTCCAAAAACTAATCCTGTCATACACTGTGGGATCCCGCTGGTCCCTCCATTACAAGATTTCCCTAACTCCTCAGGTCATTCAAGGTCAAAAGGGTACTTTACATGCTGCGACATCGCTAACGATCTCGTTAGCGATGTGAAATTCTAGATAGCAAGTGCGATCTTTCGAGATCGCACATGCGTAAAATGACTTATGTGCGACCTCGAAAGATCGTACTTGCGATCTAGAATTTCACATCGCTAACGAGATCGCTAGCGATGTCGCAGCATGTAAAGTACCCTTAAGATGGTGGATGTGCAGGAAAAATCTTCGATTGGGCGTTCTGTGGGACTGTTCGCCGTCCGTAACGCTCACGACCGATGCAAGTCAGACGGGCTGGGGCGCCCATGTGAACTCCCTTTACTTTCAGGGCAGATGGCCTCCAGAAGTGTCAAACCAGTCGTCTAATTTCAGGGAGTTGCAGGCTGTCTGGTAGGCTCTGAAGGCAGCTCATCCTTTGTTCCGGGGTCAACATGTTCGGGTCCTATCGGACAATGTTACGTCAGTGGCCTTCCTTTGCCATCAGGGGTACTCTCGCCACCCACCTCTGCAGGCTCTGGCATCGAAGATCTTTCAGTGGGCAGAACGCTCGGTTCTCTCCATATCAGCGGTTCATCTCAGGGGCTCTGAAAACCATCTTGCGAACTTCCTGAGCAGGCGCACGATCGACCCCTTGGAAAGGGAGCTGAAGGACAGTGTCTTTCAGGATCTGGTCAGAAGATGGGGAAAACCCTAGGTAGATTAGTTTGCGTCCAGAACCAATGCAAAACTGGAAGTTTTCTTCTCTCTGAATCCCCGGGATGCTTCTGCTGCGATCGACGCCATGGCCCAACCCTGGTCCATGGGTCTGGTGTACTCCTTTCCGCCCCTGCCGTTGCTCCCCAGAGTACTCCGGAAGATTCAACAAGACTGAGTCAATGTGATTCTCATAGCCCCGTTTTGGCCCAAGCGGAGCTGGTTCTCTTTACTCAGAAACCTGGCAGTTGCAGATCTGGTCCTACTTCCCTTGACGGGCGATCTCCTCAGCCAGGGTCCAGTTCTTCACCAGGACCTGGATCACCTTCAGCTGTCGGCCTGGATCTTGAAGGGAGGTTCCTGAGAAGGAAAGGCTTGTCGCTTGATGTCATCTCTACAATCCAGGCAAGTCGTAAGCAGATTACCCGGACCATATACGGGAAGATCTGGAAGAAATTCTGCTCCTTTCTGGGTGAAGAACCTGATGACAGTTCTCGACCTAATATTCCGAAAATCTTGGATTTCCTGCAACTGGGATTCCGCAAGGGTCTAACACCTAGCACTTTAAAGGTCCAGATATCGGCACTCAGCGTCTTCTTTGACGTGCCACTGGCTTCCAATCCCTGGATTGCCAGATTCGTGAAGGGGATACAGCGCCTTCGGCCTACAATTCGGCCCACAGTACCTCCCTGGGATCTGACCTTGGTGCTCAATGGCCTTGTTGTGATTCTCTGTTTGAGCCCTTGTCTGCCATTTTCAATGGAACATTTATCCTTCAAGGCGGTGTTTTTAGTGGCCATCACCACGGCTAAGCGGATTGGTGAATTACAGGCTTTGTCTATCAGGGAGCCATATCTTCAGATTCTGGATGACAGGATTGTTCTGAAACTTGATCCAACGTGTCGTCCCAAAGTGGTGCCCTCTGCTAACCTGGAACAGGAAGTAGTTTTACCATCCTTTTGCCACAACTACACGAACCAGAAGGAACAGCCACTGCATTCCTTGGATGTGAAGCAAACAGTACTGAGCTATTTGGAGGCCACCCGGAACTGCAGATTGGACTCCACCTTATTCCTTCAGTTCAGGGGTAAAAATGGGGGAAAGTCGGCCTCTAAGGCTGTACTTTCTCGGTGGGTTAGGTCCACGATATCCTCAACCTATCAATTGGCAGGAAAGACCCCCGCCAGATCACCTTAGTGCCCACTCCACTAGATCGCTGTCTACCACATGGGCGGCAAGGGCGGGGGCCTCTCTAGACCAGATTTGCAAAACAGCCACTTGGTCAGGTCCAAACACCTTTTGTAGACACTACAAGTTAGATATCCTGTCCTCCCACTAGACCTCGTTCGGTAGAAAGATGCTCCAAGCTGTCGTCCCCCCCTGAGGATATGTTAATTTGGTACTCTCCTGTGGTGCTGTCATGTGGTCCTGGAAAATAGGAATTACTATCTACCGGTAATGATGTTTCCAGGATCCATCATGACAGCACCCTTATTTCCCTCCCTTTTTGTTTTCTATTTCGTGTGCATTGACATTGCCATTGTATGTAGTTCTCAAGCATAAATAAACTTGGGGTTATACTCATCCTGGTGTGGTACTTGAAAAGCCACTGGAGAGGTTGGGAAGGGGAGGGGTTTTTAACCTCTTGTGTTCCTGTCCCTGTAGAGGGCGGAGGAAGCAATCTCCTGTGGTGCTGGTATTTTTTCCTTTTTTAGGCTGCTTTCACACATCAGGTTTTTGCTGTGCAGCACAATGCGGCGCTTTGCAAGAAAAACGCTTGTTTTTTTCTGTTTTTTTTTTTTTTGCCGCCGGGTGCGTTTTTTCCTCATAGACTTTTATTAGCGCTGGATTGTGCCGCATGTACTCGCGTTTGATCAGTTTTTTGCCTGTTGTGCCAAAAATCGTCACTCCAGCGGCCGCACAGGACGCAGAGTGGAATTTTTTTTTTGCCAGCGGCAAAAAACTGCATAGCTGTGCGGCATGGTGCATAATGAAAGTCTATGCACACCAAATCCGGTGGCATGCATCAAACACCGGAAGCATGTACCGGATTCGGTT
The DNA here is from genome assembly GCF_048569485.1 of Anomaloglossus baeobatrachus. Taxonomy (NCBI): domain Eukaryota; kingdom Metazoa; phylum Chordata; class Amphibia; order Anura; family Aromobatidae; genus Anomaloglossus; species Anomaloglossus baeobatrachus. The sequence goes on along the minus strand of NC_134357.1, from coordinate 350,806,294 downwards.
TTTACTTCTGAGCATGCCCAGAAGTGATATAAATTCATTGCTTGTCAGAAAAACAATCACTCTCTCTCACTCTCACTCATCACCAGTGTGGCGCTGCACGGCGTTCACACTGTGGTGGCTTCTCCTGATTTGAAAATGCCAGCCGCCCATTATTCAATCTCGTATTCACTGCTTTCCTCGCCCACCGGCGCTTATGATTGGTTGCAGTAAGACACGCCCCCACGCTGAGTGACAGCTGTCTCACTGCAACCAATCACAGCCGCCGGTGGGCGTGTCTATATCGTACAGTAAAATGAATAATTAAAAAAAACAGGCGTGCGGTCCCCCCCCCCCCCCCCAATTTTGATACCAGCCAAGATAAAAGCCACATGGCTGAAGGCTGGTATTCTCAGGATGGGGAGCTCCACGTTATGGGGAGCCCCCCAGCCTAACAATATCAGCCAGCAGCCGCCCGGAATTGCCACATCCATTAGATGCGACAGTCCTGGGACTCTACCCGGCTCATCCCGAATTGCCCTGGTGCGCTGGCAATCGGTAATAAGGGGTTAATCATGCAAGGTGTGTATGAGACACCCCCAATGATTAACCTGTAAGTGAAAGTAAATAAACATATACACCCAAAAAATACTTTATTTGGAATAAGACAAAAAACACCCTCTTTCACCATTTTATTAAAATCCCCAAACACCCCTCCAGGTCCAACGTAGGACACCGCCGCTCACTATCAGCTCCACGCAGCAACTGAAGGGGGTCGCACTGTCAGCGAGGACGTCACTGAGGTAATGCCTGTGTGTGTGCGGTGATTATGTCGGGTGTAGTGCCTGCATGTGCGGTGATGATGCGTGCGGGGTAGTGCCTGCGTGTGCGGTGATGATGCGTGCGGGGTAGTGCCTGCATGCGCGGTGATGATGCGTGCGGGAGTGCCGGTGTATGTGCAGTGATGATGCGTACGGTAGTGCCGGTGTATGTGCAGTGATGCGTGCGTGAGTGCCTGCGTGTGCGGTGATGATGCGTGCGGGAGTGCCTGCGTGTGCGGTGATGATGCGTGCGGGAGTACCGGTGTATGTGCGGTTATGATGCGTGCAGGGGTGCCTGCGTGTGCGGTGATGATGCGTGCAGGAGTGCCTGCGTGTGCGGTGATGATTCGTGTGGGAGTGCCGGTGTGTGTGCGGTGATGATGCGTGCGGTAGTGCCTGCGTGTGTGGTGATTATGGGGGTGGTAGTGCCGGTGTTTGTGCGGTGATGATGGTCTCTCTCTCACTCTCACTTTACCGGATCCGTCGCATCACTTTTTACACAATCTGAGATGGATCCGTTGCATCAAGCACAAACTGGTGTGTGAAAGTAGCCTTCTCAAGAACTGTGTAAGTGAGCACCCCACACCCACACTTCTGTAAATATTTTTTCTTCATGAGACAACACTGGCAATATGAAACTGCAACTACTTTTCATTTTATCAGTGTACAGCTTGTATAGTTGTGTAAATTTGGTGTACCCTCTAAGAGTATGTGCGCACACAGAGTATTTGGTGGCAGAACTTTTCTGTACCTTCTGGCAGAAAAATGCAACAAAAAATGGGGTCTTCTGTTGTTGGTGTGGTGTTTTTTTTCATAATTGAATGGGTGGAAAGACTGAAAAATGCAAGGAAAAATGATTCAAGAATTGACATGCTGCAATTTTTTATCTGCAAGGAGAAAAATAACCAATACGTGCATAGCATTTCTGAATTTTCATAAACTTTGCTGGCATAAGTATAACAATTGTGTTTTTGTGACAAATGCACCAAAAAAAATGCAGAGCACACACACACACACACAAACACACACACACACACACCCTAACTCAACACCCAACCATTAACCCCTTCCCAACAAAGGACGTACCAGTACGCCCTATTTGTCATGTACTTACTGACCAAGGACATACCAGTATATCCTGGCAATCGCGAGGACTCTGTGCACCCACGATTGACGCCGGGGACTTTGCTTACCCAACAACCAAGCCCTGGCCCTGTGCCTTCCTTGGCTGTTTAACCCCCTATATGCCACGATTCATACTGCTCACAGCAGTTAGGGGATTGGGAGAGGGATTGCACACCATCTCCCCTCCGATGGGGACCCCCACAATATAATCGTTAGGGCCCAATCGTTGTTATGTCTGCAGCATGATCACTCTGTCTTCCTCAGTGCATCTCTGATAGCTGTGATGTTCTGCGGTGATTGATTGCAGCTGCAATTTTCTGCAGTGGTCAGAGTACAGTAAACTAATAAAGGGCTAAGTAAGTTTTTTTTCGAAAAAAAATTAAACCACCCCCCTCCACCCAAGAAAATAAAGAACAAAACAAAAAATAATCCACTAATTATATTTGTATAAAAAGAAAATAAACAAAAAAGTACACATTTGGTATCGCTGCATCTGTAACAACCCGATCTATAAAACGGTCACACTAGTTAACCCCTTCAGTGAACACCATAAAGTAGCAAAAAATATCTTTTCATTCTACAGCTGACAAAAGTTGAATAAAACGCGATCAAAAAATCATATATAAATAAAAATTGTACAGCTGAAAAGGTCATCTTGTCCAACAAAAAAAACAAGCCGCAATACAGCTCCATAGGCGAAAAAATTAAGTTGTAGGTCTCAGAATACAGCAATGCTAAAAACTTATTTTAACTATAACAGTTTTTATGATGTAAAAAGCGACAACCCTTCCCCCCTCTAAAAAAAAATCCATGATCGTGGTATCGCTTTAATTGTACTGACCCAAAGAATAAAACTGTCTGATCACTTTTACAGCACGGTGAACAGCATAAGAAATGAGATGGAAAAAGCTATTCTGGAGTTGCTGTTTCTTCTCGCTTTTGCCTAGGAAAAAGCAGAATAGAAAATTATCAAAAAATATTATGTGGCTCAAAATGGTACCACTAAAAACTGCAACTCATCCCACAAAAAAAGCCTTCGTATGACTGTCGGCAGGAAAAAGAAAAACTAGCCTTCAAAATTCAATGTTGCAAGTTTTAGTGTGATAGTTGCCAAACCTAAAAAAAAAAACTATATAAATCTGGTATTCCTGTAATCTTACAGGAGGAATAAAGCCGCCTAATCACCTACACCGAGAGGTGAGCGGCGTAAAAAATAGAACAAATCATCAGCAAGTGAAGAATTGGCTTTACTACTAATAGATGCATGTGTGGCTCATGCATAAGGTATTACGTGTAAGGGTGTGTGCCCACAATGGGTAATAGCAGCGTTTTGGACACGGCGTGTTTTTTTTTTTCTATCGTCCAAAACGCTTCATTCTGTAGTACAATCAGTGGATGGGAATTATAGAAATTCCATGACCACTGTGCTTCTTTTCTCCTCAGCTTAAACTGACCTGCGGCACAGCTTCCCAAGCTGCAGCATGTCAATTTTATGCATGCGTGCACATGAGTGTTCGCAACTGGGAAAATAGAGCAAAATTCCACGACGCCCCAAACCCAGATCCTGGGTAAGGGCAACTTGCTTCTCCGCAGGAGACTGTGTGCGGATCGTGTGCATATACCCTAAATCTCTAGGGGGGTGGAAAAATTTTCAGACAAAGTTCCCAACAGAAAATTCACTGTAATGAGGCAGAGGGAGTCACTTTGACCTCACGTCTAGTAAGTGTTCAGCATAGAGCACAAGATGAGTGTTAACTGATCCAAAATGTTTTGTACCAAAATTGCCTGCAAATAACATTCAACTCAGCCCACAAAAACACAAGTCCCCACTCAGGTCCGTCATCGGTTAACGGAAATATAGGGGGCTTCCAAGTTACTGGCAACACAAAGGCTATGGCTCCCTGCTCAAAATAGAAATCTAGCAAAAACTGCACAACCATATACCCTACCCCACTCCCTTCTGAGTACCACAATGTTCCTAAACCACAGTTAGCATCCACAGGTTTGGCATTGTAGTGAGGAGCGCCTGCTTAAAGGGAACCTGTCAGCAGAAATTTCACCCAACACCTAAAAGATTCCCCCTCTGCAGCTCCTGGGCTGCATTCTAGAAAGGTCCCTGTTATTATTGTGCCCCATGTGAGACCAAAATAAAGAGTTTATAAAGTGGTACCTTTTTGTATGCAGATTCTGTAAATGTGACACGGGGGCGGGCTCTCTGCCGTCCATTATTCTGCCCCCTGGTCCTGTATGCCGCCCCCCATCGCTCCTTTCCATAACTGATGCACCGCCCACTGCTCCAGCCATCCCCGCGCATGCCCAGTGCCAGTCTCACAGGACTGAGCAGTGTGACCGCTGGTGACGTGTGCGCAGACAAGTGATTATGGGCGGGGCTGTGATTGTTATAAGCAAGTACCCGCCCATAATCTCGTGAGCGCGCAAACCTCTCCAGCGGTCACACTGTGCTCAGTGTAGATGCTAGACTGTATGGGCTGCTTCCAGGGATGACGTCCCTTTGTCACGTGATAGTATTTTGAACACGCCCCTATCACGTGACAAAAGGGACGTCATCCCTGGAAGCAGCCCATACAGTCTAGCATCTACACTGAGCACAGTGTGACCGCTGGAGAGGTTTGCGCGCTCACGAGATTATGGGCGGGTACTTGCTGATAACAATCACAGCCCCGCCCATAATCACTTGTCTGCGCACACGTCACCAGCGGTCACACTGCTCAGTCCCGTGAGACTGGCACTGGGCATGCGTGGGGATGGCTGGAGCAGTGGGCGGTGCATCAGCTATGGAAAGGAGCGATGGGGGGCGGCATACAGGACCAGGGGGCAGAATAATGGACGGCAGAGAGCCCGCCCCCGTGTCACATTTACAGAATCTGCATACAAAAAGGTACCACTTTATAAACTCTTTATTTTGGTCTCACATGGGGCACAATAATAACAGGGACCTTTCTAGAATGCAGCCCAGGAGCTGCAGAGGGGGAATCTTTTAGGTTTTGGGCGAAATTTCTGCTGACAGGTTCCCTTTAACTGTATGGGGTGCAGGTTTCCAGAAACACAAGCTGGGCACAATGTACTGGGCACAACAAGGACTTATTTGCAATTTTTAATTCTTCAACATTCACTTCGTTTGACACCATGGGTGTTTTGGACAGATTAAATCGTCACTACACCCATAGATTAATTTCCAAAATGTGGTCACATGAGGGGATTTCTTCTGTTCTGGTACTTAGAGGCTCTCCAAATGGAGTCCATAAACTATTCTAGGAACATCTGTGTGAAAAAAATCATATTGTGCTCCTTCGCTCTCGAGCCCTATAGTACAGCCAAACAATACTGTACAGTCATATGTGAGGTATTGCCAAGTTCAGGAGAAAATGTGTAATGCATAATAGGGCTGTTTTTTTTTTTTTGTTTTTTTTCCTCCCCCACCTCCACTAATCCCTTTTGTGATAATGGGAAATCTGGGGTTAAAACATTTTAGTGGTAAAAATAATTATATTTTGTGACACCTGTGGGGCCAATATGCTCACTGCACCCCTGGATGAATTCATTGAGGGGTGCAGTTAGTAAAAATGGGGTCACTTGCGTAGGGTTTCTGCTGTTCTGGCACCTCAGGGGCTTTGCCAATGTGACATGGCACCGCAAACTATTCCAAGTAAATCTACACTCCTAATATAGCACTCCTTCCCTTCTTCACTTAGTACTGTGTCTCAATGGTAGTTTTCGACCATATATGGCGTGCTCAGAATATAATGGACCATAAAATTTGTTGTGCAATATCTCCTGTTGCTCTAGTGAATTAGCAAAATTTGGTATTAAAGCAACATTTTTGAGGTAAAAAAATGTTTGTTTTTTTTTCTTTTTGACGTCTCAACGTTATCAAATTCTATGAAGCACCTGAGGGTTCCAGGTGCTCATCAATCATCTAGATAAATTCACTGATGGATCTAGTTTCCAAAATGGAGTCACTTGTGAGGGAGCTCAACTGTGTAGGCACCTCAGGGGCTCTGCAAATGCGACATGGCGTCCGCTAATGACTCCAGCTAATTTTGCTTTCAAAAATTCAAATGGCGCTTCTTCTGAGCCCTGCCATTCGCTCAAACAGTAAATTTCCACCACATGTGAGGTATCAGGACATATTGCACAACAAATTATTGGAGCATTTTCTCTTATTACCCTTTTGAAAATGCTACATTTATGGCTAATTTTATTACATTTTTGTTGGGGAAAAAAATCATTTTTTTTTCCTTCCACATTGCTTTAGCTCTTGTGAAGCACTTATAGGGTTAATAAACGTCTTTGATGTGGTTTTGAGCAGTGTAAGGACTGCAGTTTTTAGAGTGGTGTCAGTGTTGGGTATTTTCTGTCCCTTAGGCCTGTCACCTCAAATGTGATGTGGTCCCTACAAAAAAATGTTTTTGTAAATTTTGTTGGAAAATTGAGAAATTGCTGATTTAAACTTTGAACCATTCTAATTTCCTGACAAAAATTATTTAAAAAATTGTGGGATGTGGGAAATGTTATTTAGTAACTATTGTGTGACATAACGATGGTTTAAGAGTTCAAATTTCGAAAATTGCAACATTTTCGCCAAACTTCTAATATTTTCACAAATTAAACGCAGAAAATATTGGCCTAAATTTCCAACCATAATGAAGTACAATATGTCACGAAAAAAAAAAATCTCAACATCACTGAGATCCGTTGAAGTGTTCCAGAGTTATAACCTGTCAAAGTAACACTGGTCAAAATTTCAAAAAATGGCCTGGTCCTGAAGGTGAGAACGGGCCTAGGGGTGAAGAGGTTAATATCAAAACTGCTGGCAACAAAAGTGAGTACACTCAAGTAAAAATGCCCAAATTGTGCTCAAAGTATCAATATTTTCTGTGGCCACCATTATTTACAAGCACTGCCTTAACTGTTGGGCATGGAGTTCACTAGTACTTCACAGATTGCCAATGGAACCCTTTTCCACTCTTCCATGACAACATCACAGACCTAGTGTCATCATGGAGCTGGAGTCATTAACCTGTTAAGTAGTCCTGCGGCCTGGTTTCCGAAGGGAGGGGCTCATGCTTTGATTCAATATATTGCAATATATGTTTGCATTCATGGTTCCCTCGTTGAACTGTAGCTCCCATAGCCAGCAGCACTCATGCAGCCACAACCCATGACAGTCCCACAACCATGCTTCACTTTAAGCAAATGATACTTTTCATCTTTGTACTCCTCATCTGGTTCAGACCACAGGACATGGTTCTAGTACAGAGATCCCCAACTCCAGTCCTAAAGGGCCACCAACAGTGCATGTTTTCAGGATTTCCTTAGCATTGCATGGGTGTTGGAATCATCACCTGTGCCGGTGATTAAATGATCACCTGTGCAATACTAAGGAAACCCTGAAAACATGCACTGTTGGTGGCCCTTGAGGACTGGAGTTGGGGACCCCTGTATAGTAATTCATGTCCTTCGTCTGCTTTGTGTTTTTCTTGTGCTTCATCTATAGAAGAGGCTTTCTTCTGGCACGACAGCCTGGCAAACCAATTTCATGCGGCTGGTCTGGTTTGGTCTGAACACTGACAGACTGACCTACCACCACTAACCTCTGCTGCAATGCTGGCAGCACTTATGCATCCATTTTGAAAAGACAACCTCTGATCATGACACCGATCACATGCACTTAACTTGCAATAAAACGTATGAAAGTTGAGATCGCTAGATGGCGCTGACCGTCGCGCCTGTCCAGCCCTGCTACATCGCTGATGCAGCAGAACAGTCATAAGAACATTTTACATTAAATACACACTAGTATACATTATATTTATAATACAATAACACTTCCCCCGTATCAGAGGACGTGACTTGACCACCTCCTACACTGCAGCTTAGTTCCAGGGTGTTGGCAGTCTTCTTATAGACTATGCAACCTTTATATAGAGCAAGAATTCTCTTATTCCGATCCTCAGAGAATCCTTTTCAATGAGATTGTCATGTTGAACTTTCAGAGACGTGTGTGTGTGTGTGTGTGTGTGTGTGTGTGTGTGTGTGTGATAACCCCAAATTTAACACAACTGCTCTACATTCACACCTGAGACCTTGTAACACTGAGCCATTTTCACTCCCCGGTGTCATGTGACTACCTGGGCACAATTTGACCATTGCCTCTTTGGGGTGTACTTAATTTTTTTGTCAGCAGCTTAAACATTAATTGCTGTGTGTTGAGTTATTTAGAGGGCACACCAAATTTACAGTGGTATACAAGCTGACTAATTTTAAATTGAATCAAAGTCTCATATCTTCAGTGTTTTTGTCTAGTGATGGGTGAACCCCCATACACTGAGTTCTCAGGGAAGTCTGTTACTGTTCGAGTTCAGCCACCCAGATAAAAATGTAAAAAAAAAAATGAAGCAAAATGGGGATAAAAGCAGGACAATTATACTTACCAAGTCTCCATGCAGCTGTCACACTATTCATGAAATTTAAAGAGTGGACCCATAAGTATTCACTGCTTTCCCTGCTCAACCTCTCTGCCAGTGTCTGTGATTAGTTGCCCTCACAATAGTTGCCTGGCTTCCCAGAGTAGAGTGTAAAAATAAATAATTGGAAAAAATTGCATAGGGCTAAAGCGGAGAGCTGGAGGCTGCAGCCCCCAGCTGTGTGCATTATCTTTGCATTGTATCAAAATACAAGGGATCCCATTAGGGTTTTTTTTTTAATTATTTAAATAAATAAGCAAAAATACGACGTGGGTTTCGCCCCAATTTTGATACCCAGCTAAAATAAAGCAGACAACTGGGGGCTGGTATTCTCAGGCTTGGGAGGCCCGTGGTTATTGGGCCCTGCTCAGCCTAAAAATAGCAGCCTGCAGCCGTCCCAGAATTGGCCCATCCATTTAGATGCGCTTGCATCCATCTGGGGTCACAGTGCGTCATCACATTATACAACTTGACTGATCCCTGCAGCCTGCAGGACACCCTGATAGTCAAAGCTATGAGATTGGCGATGTCAGGGAGTTGACCTGAGGTTACAGCTGGTCGTTTCTGTACAGACTTTTTATTGGACTTCAACGAAAGCATTTTATAATTTTTTTTTACTGTATCATGGATGTGCCTTTATTAGATTTCCTACCTTATCAAATCTGCATCTCCTGGCAGAAAAATGCACTAAAAAAATGCAATGCGTTTTTGTTAGGAGATGCAGATTTCTGCACCAAATCTGCATCTCTTGGCAGAAAACAAGTGTCAAAACCACATGTGTGTCAGACAAAAACACCAGAAGACACAATTTCTTCAACAAATGTCTATCTCCTGCCAGAAAAACTCCTCAAAACCGCATTGCATTTTTTTTGGTACGGTTTTCTGCAGATGTGCACACAGCCTAAGTCGGTAATCCGGCATTGAGTTCACCTGAAGTCACAGTTGCGGTACTGTATTAACTGCGAGCTATGACCTTAGGTGAACTCAGTGACATCCCCGCTGCAGCTCAGTGTGTTCAGCAGCTCACAGTCAGCGCTCACATTTTCTAATGAGACCACTCACTGCGACCTCAAATGTACCAGAGCCTGGATAATTGTGGGACCTTGTGTGGATTACGTTGGACCTGTAGGGGTGTTTTGGAGCTTAATAAATTAGAGAAAGAGAGGTTTTTTTTTTTTTTGTTTTGTTCTTTTAAAAGGATTTTTCTGGGTTTTTTTTATTTCTTTTTTTCACTTAGACAATCAGTAAGTAGGGGTGTCTCGGACCCCTCCCCATTGCTAATCCAGAGCTTCGTGGCAACGGTGATTTTTTGTTTTTTTTTTTTGTTTTTTTGTCAAATCACCGCTGTCATTAACTCCTTTTATTACCCTGATTGCCACCTCTCCAAGTCAAACGGGATGAGCCTGATAAGTGTTAGGATTGGCACAACTAATAGATTCACCAATTCTTGGGCTGCTGCGGGTTGCTCTTCTTAGGCTGGGAAGGACCCAGTAACCACGGGTCTCCCAAGCCTGGGAATACCAGCCCCCAGCCGTCTGCTTAATTTTGGCTGGATATCAAAATTGGGGGGAACTTCTTCCTTCTTTCTTCCTTCTCTCTAGCTGAGCAGCAGCACTCAATGTCAGGCAGCAGCTAAAGCAAACAAGATTTTTATGGTGTATAAAAAGAGAGATTGGATCCCAATGTATTGTTACCCCTCTATAAATCACTTGTAAAGCCGCATCTGGAATATGGGATCCAGTTTTGGGCTCCACATTTTAAAAAGGACATACAGAAGTTAGAATCAGTTCAAAGGCTACTACAAGGAATGGAAGGCCTCCCATATGATGACAGGTTGAAAAAGTTAGATATGTTTAGCTTAGAAAAAAAGACGTCTCAGAGGAGATCTCATTTATATGTATAAATACATGTGTGGTCAATATAAAGGACTGGCACATGACTTATTCCTTCCAAGGACAATACTAAGGACCAGGGGGCATTCACTGCGAGTGGAAGAAAGGTGATTCCGGCAGCTAAATAGGAAAGGGTTCTTTACAGTTAGAGCAGCTAGACTGTGGAATCCCCTACCACACGAGGTAGTAATGGCAGACACTATAAACAGCTTTTTTTTTTTTTTTTAAAAAAATAAAAAAAAGGGCTGGATGATTTCCTCAGTACACACAACATTGTTGGTTATAAATGACTAAATGTAGAATTGGTGGTGGAGGAAGGTTGAATTGGATGGACCTAGGTCTTTTTTCAACCTATGTAACTATATTTGAGAGCACACAACTGTAACCCCAGGGAAAACATTCTCTGTACATATTTACATATTAAAGACTTAATCCATGTGTGTACGCCTCTTGTCTTAAGACCACATGTTACCATTCTTTGTGGCGTCAAACATTTGTGAACCAGACATTTTTTTTTTCATTTAGTCTGTGTTTATGAATGATGATGCAGTCTTGACACCTATGTGTGCATACCTCCCAACCGTCCCGGATACAGCGGGACAGTCCCTCTTCTGAGCCTTTGATCCCGGGTCCCGCCCGTGAGGCTGATTGTCCCGGCTCCACCCACCCACTGTAGCCCCGCCTCGCTGTTTCTCCCTTCTACTATTCATTACAGAGCCGAGCGCGCACCTACTCCTGTGACTGCTGCTGAGGTATGAATCACCCCCTGCAGCAGAGCGACCCCCCTGCAGCAGAGCCCCCCCCACCCCCCCCTGCACCAGAGCCGACCCCCCCCAGTCCCGGAGCCTGCGTGTGTCTGCAGCTGTTCTCTGACTCCCCGGCTTCTCACTGCTGCAGACACACGGGAATCAGGAAGCTGAGGAGACCGTGCAATCAGCACTTATCTCCTGCAGATAGCAGTGACAATAACCTATGCAGAGTGACATCTGCAGGCTTCTATTACCGATCAGTGGTCTCCTGCCTGTGGAGCAGAGCTGCTGGGTCCTAGCTTCCCAACAGCTTCAGCTCTGCTTTATCCTGGCTCCCCTACCAGTTAAAGGGAACATGTCAGCAGAAATTTCACAATGAAAGTAATAGATTCCCCTCTGCAGCTCCTGGGCTGCTTCTAGAAAGGTTCCTGTTGTTATTGTGCCCCCTTTGAGACCTACAAAAATACTTTATGAAGTCTTACCTTTTTGTATGCAAATGTGTTTTTATGGTCACGGGGGCGGGCTGTCTGGCGTCCGTTATTCCCCCTCCTGCCGCTTTACGCAGTCCCCCATTGCTCATTTACATACACAAGGACGCCTTCCTCATGTAACTGTCCTCCCGAAGTTTTGCGCATGTGAACGCTTTTTCAGGTGATTGCGCAGGCACGAGATTATGGGCGGCGCTGTGATTGTCATCAGCAGCGTTAACCAAGTACCCGCCCATAATCTCGTGCCCGCACTTTTCCCTCTGACTCCACCGTTATGCGCAAGTGCTGGCCATATGAACCATGTTACCTATTACTGCTTGCACGAGATTATGGGCGGGTACTTGGATGACTTTGCTGATGACAATCACAGCGCCGCCCATAATCTCGCGCCCATGGTAATAGGTAACGTGGTTCATATGGACAGTGCTTGCGCATAACGGTGGAGGCAGAGTGAGAAGCGCGGGCACGAGATTATGGGCAGGTACTTGGATGACGCTGCTGATGACAATCACAGCGCCGCCCATAATCTCGCGCCCATGGTAATAGGTAACGTGGTTCATATGGCCAGTGCTTGCGCATAACGGTGGAGGCAGAGTGAGAAGCGCGGGCACGAGATTATGGGCAGGTACTTGGATGACGCTGCTGATGACAATCACAGCGCCGCCCATAATCTCGCGCCCATGGTAATAGGTAACGTGGTTCATATGGCCAGTGCTTGCGCATAACGGTGGAGGCAGAGTGAGAAGCGCGGGCACGAGATTATGGGCGGGTACTTGGATGACGCTGCTGATGACAATCACAGCGCCGCCCATAATCTCGCGCCTGCGCAATCACCTCAAAAGCGTTCACACTTTGCACAGTGCTCAGTCCCGCGAGAGTGGCACTGGGCATGCACAAAACTTCAGGAGGACAGTTACATGAGGAAGGCGTCCTCATGTATGGAAATGAGCAATGGGGGACGGCGTACAACAGCAGGAGGGGGAATAACGGACGCCAGGCAGCCCGCCCCCGTGACCATAAAAACAGATTTGCATACAAAAAGGTAAGACTTCATAAAGTATTATTTTAGGTCTCAAAGGGGGCACAATAGCAACAGGAACCTTTCCAGAATTCATCCCAGGAGCTGCAGAGGGGAATCTTTTATTTTTTTTGCTAAATTTCTGGTGACAGGTTCCCTTTAAAGGGAACCTGTCAGGTGCAATCTGCACTCAGAGCCAGGAGCAGTTCTGGGTGTATATTGCTAATCCCTCCCTAACTGTCCCTGTATACACCAGCATAGATAAAGGCATCTATAGAAAAAGTATTTTTAAAGAGCTTATATCTTATGCTAATTAGCGCGGGGACTAGTCCCAAGGGCGTTACTTCACTTGGCTAGTCGGCTCATATAGCGTGTTAGTACTCACACAGGGGCGTAATAACATGCTAACATGCTATGCGAGCCGACTAGCCAAGTGAAGTAACGCCCTTGTGACTAGTCCCCGCGCTCATTAGCATAAGATATAAGATCTTTAAAAATATTTGTTCCTGATCTCTTTATCTATGCTAGTGTATACAGGGACGGTTAGGCAGGGATTAGCAATATACACCCAGAACTGCTCCTGGCTCTGAGTGCATATTGCACCTGACAGGTTCACTTTAAAGGGAACCTGTCACCAGATTTGGGGCCTATAAGCTGCGGCCACCACCAGCGGGATCTTATGTACACATTCTAACATGCTGCATACCTCCCAACCGTCCCGGATACAGCGGGACTTTCACGCTTTACGTTGTTTGTCCCGTTGCCACGGGCGGGACGGCCGGCTCCCGGGCTCCGCCCACCCACTCTCCGCCTCCCTGCTTTTCCCTCCTACCATCCTAGTAGACGTGGCATAGAGAGGAGCGCTGCCTGTGCTGCTGCTGGTACAGTAAACTAATCTCCCCAGCGCTGATTTCCCTCCCTCCCCCCTCACCCCCGGCCGGAGCCTGTCTGTGCGGTCGGCCGGCCGCCTGTCTGTGCGGTCGGCCCGCCACTTGTCTGTGCGGGCGCCCCCCGCCGCCTGTCTGTGCGGGCGCCCCCCGCCGCCTGTCTGTGCGGGCGCCCCCCTGCCGCCTGTCTGTGCGGGCGCCCCCCTGCCGCCTGTCTGTGCGGGCGCCCCCCTGCCGCCTGTCTGTGCGGGCGCCCCCCTGCCGCCTGTCTGTGCGGGCGCCCCCCTGCCGCCTGTCTGTGCGGGCGCCCCCCTGCCGCCTGTCTGTGCGGGCGCCCCCCGTCGCCTGTCTGTGCGGGCGGCCGGCCGCCTCATTGTGCGGGCGGCCGGCCGCCTCTCTCTGCGGGCGGCTGGCCGCCTCTCTGTGCGGGCGGCCTGCCGCCTGTCTGTGAAGGCGGCCGGCCGCCTGTCTGTGAAGGCGACCGGCCGCCTCACTGTGGCTGCCTGCGTGTCCGTGCTGGAGGCCCGCCGGCTGCCTGCGTGTCCGTGCTGGAGGCCCGCCGGCTGCCTGCGTGTCCGTGCTGGAGGCCCGCCGGCTGCCTGCGTGTCCGTGCTGGAGGCCCGCCGGCTGCCTGCGTGTCCGTGCTGGAGGCCCGCCGGCTGCCTGCGTGTCCGTGCTGGAGGCCCGCCGGCTGCCTGCGTGTCCGTGCTGGAGGCCCGCCGGCTGCCTGCGTGTCCGTGCTGGAGGCCCGCCGGCTGCCTGCGTGTCCGTGCTGGAGGCCCGCCGGCTGCCTGCGTGTCCGTGCTGGAGGCCCGCCGGCTGCCTGCGTGTCCGTGCTGGAGGCCCGCCGGCTGCCTGCATGTCCGTGCTGGAGGCCCGCCGGCTGCCTGCGTGTCCGTGCTGGAGGCCCGCCGGCTGCCTGCGTGTCCGTGCTGGAGGCCCGCCGGCTGCCTGCGTGTCCGTGCTGGAGGCCCGCTGGCTGCCTGCGTGTCCGTGCTGGAGGCCCGCCGGCTGCCTGCGTGTTTGTGCTGAATGGGTGTGGATGGGGAGTGGATATGGGCGTGACTGTGAAATGGGTGTGGTTAGGGGGCGTGGCCTAAAAATTTGCCGCGGCGCGCTATGCGCGCCGCAAACTTTGTCCCTCTTTTCCTTCTTTAAAAGTTGGGAGGTATGTGTATGTCTGAGCCACAGTGCTGTTATTATATGGTAACTCCATTTACGCTTGCCTGAACCGATTATTGATATCTGTGTAGGTCATGGAAGATACAACAGACATAATTTTATTTTTTTTTACTGATGTTTGCTGTATGAAGCTTTATCTTATGTGGGATAAGTTGTGTTTTTTTTTGTTTTTTTTTTTTTTCCAAGTGTTTTGGAGTACATATAGACTGTGCGTAATGCAAATATCACAAAGTGATTTTTTTTTTTTAAACAATTTTCAAAAAAACTTAGAGGTTTTGCACAAAATAACCTGGTTAATTTTCCATGTTAGACAGAGCCAGAGTGAGTGAATTTGTTTATCTGCTGTTTGCGCTCTCTGACTTAGAGTATATATTCGTACTGCATAAAATGAAAACAAAAAAGCACCAGTATATTTAGAACAGTAATTCCTTATTTATGGTTTACACAAAGAAAAAAAAGAGATGGTTTTCATCATCTATCATCCATGTCAGAATCCACAGAGACAGAGAATCCGCCGTGGGAGGACAGGAAACCTTCAGACTATAAGGGTGGAGGCTCTCCAATGTATCAGTTGATTTCCTGTCCTGGGAGAAGTGAACTTACAACTTGGTGTAGTCCAGTGGGATGATCGGTGTGGGGCATAAAGAGGCACCTACCCAGGCCCTGGCCTGGTCGTCCTTGGAGGTGGTCAGGTACTGCTGTAGCTGGAGCAGGTGGCTCCAGCTAGAGGCACCACAGCAGTTTCCCGGGAGAAATCAGCTGTTGTACAGAGTCTTGGTGGCAGCATAGTTAATTGATGAAAATTGCCAGCCACCGCATCACCGAGTCTATGCTTGTGTGTGGCGTGCATGACTAATGAAGGCACACCTTGATGATGAGCACATCTTGATGATGAGCATATCTGTGACTTCAGGTGTGACTGTAATGATGGATCAACTTCTGGGAGGCACCTAATTTAAATTCAGCGCTGCATATTGTGGGGGATTGTACTGTGGGTATGGAAAGTATTCAGACCCCTGTACATTTTTCACCTTGTTTCATTGAAGCCATTTGGTAAATGCAAAAAAGTTACTTTTTTCCTCATTAATGTACGCTCTGCACCCCATCTTGGCAGAAAAAAAATTTATTAAACAAGAAAAACTGAAATCACATGCTAAGGTTTCAGACCCTTTGCTCAGTATTGAGTAGAAGCAGCCTTGTGAGCTAGTACAGCCATGAGTCTTCTTCGGAATGATGCAACAAGTTTTACACCTGGATTTGGGGATCCTCTGCCATTCTTCCTTGCAGATCCTCTCTAGTTCCGTCAGGTTGGATGGTGAACGTTGATGGAAAGCCATTTTCAGGTCTCTCCAGAGATGCTCAATTGGGTTTGGTCAGGGCTCTGGCTGGGCCAGTCAAGAATGGTCACAAAGTTGTTCTGAAGCTACTCCTTTGTTATTATAGCTGTGTGCTTAGGTTCACTGTCTTGTTGGAAGGTGAACCTTTGACCAAGTCTGAGCTCCAGATCACTCTGGAAAAGTTTTCTTCCAGGATATCTCTGTACTTGGCCGCATTCATCTTTCCTTCAATTGCAACAAGTCATCCTATCCCTGCAGCTGAAAAACAACCCCCATAGCATGATGCTGCCACCACCATGTTTCACTGTTGGGATTGTATTGGGCAGGTGATGAGCAGTGCCTGTTTTTGTCCACACATACCACTTAGAATTAACCCATGCCGGGTTCTACCATGAGAGACTGCGCGAGTTCCACGCGAGGCACTAGCAAGTGTGATTCTGGCCTAATAAGACTTTCTTGGCATTTCCCTTTTAAGATAAAACCTACACAGAGAACTGTGGAAAGAAAGCGCAAAATAGGGTCTTATCTGAGAAATACGTGGGGTAATTAAAGAAATTCACTCACCCCGTAAGTTGTGAGAGTCACAACCACTGAGCAGGCAATAAACACGGCCAACGGCAGCAGCACCCAAAACGGCTGATAACAGAGAATGGTGAAGTAGGGCTTGCAAGGCTGCGCCAAATGACCACTCTGAATATGGAGAGTTAATGTTCCTTTATTTCATCTTTAGGTCGACGCGTTTCCGGAGTCTCAGCTCCCTTCCTCAGGACACACAAGACAAAAGTACATCAAATCTGCTAAAACATGAGGACTGCCGAATATATGTACATTCCGTCACGATGACGTCAAAGCCCACCCTCTTCCAAAAAAAAGGGCGGGAATGACACATCAGAAAAAATGTTTTTTGTTTTTTTCTGATGTGTCATTCCCGCCCTTTTTTTTTGGAAGAGGGTGGGCTTTGACGTCATCGTGACGGAATGTACATATATTCGGCAGTCCTCATGTTTTAGCAGATTTGATGTACTTTTGTCTTGTGTGTCCTGAGGAAGGGAGCTGAGACTCCGGAAACGCGTCGACCTAAAGATGAAATAAAGGAAGATAAAACCTACGAAATGTGTGGCAAAAAAATCAAGGACAGGATACATGCACTGTGCAAGGCGAGGTTACCAAATTCATGGGAGAAGACGTTATGTCAGTCTTGCATAGAGAAGACTATTTGGGAGGAATTCCCTAACTTCAATGTAGAAATAATATATTTAATTCAAGCAGAAGTTAAAAGCATACCACAATTGTATCTTTGGATTTTGAGGCGCTGATCATGTCCAGAGTAGTGATGCCGAACCTGAACTGTAAAGTTCGAAGTCCGTACCGGATGCCTAGTGTCTGTGCATAGACCCCGAACACAGACTCCTCAGGGACGTCAATGTTACTGTTTGGATAATTAAAAAAAAAATACGGAATAAAGCAGAACCGTTATACTTACCGGCCTTCGACGCGGCTGTAACACTACTTCCGGGTCCTATCATTAACTCATACATATTCATGGCTTCAACAGCCCACCATCTGTCCCAGTGCCTGTGATTGGTTGAGTCAGAACATTCCCCCACGCCGTGTGACAGCAACTGGTTGGTTGGAATCACACACACTGTCTGCGTCCTTTATAGTGTAGTAAAAATAAATGGGGGAAAAAAAATGGTGTAGGGTCCCCATATTTTGTGATACACAATGCAGATAAAACATGCAGCTACAGGCTGCATCCCCAAGCCGTGTGGTGCTTATCTTGGCTGTGTATCAAAATAACAGGGAGCTCATATGGCTTGTTAAAAAATAGTTTAAACAAATTAAAAAAAGAGTGCAGTCCCCCCTTTCCCCCCAATTTTGATACCTACCCATGATAAAACCGACAGATGGGATCTGGTATTCTCAGGTTGGGGAGGCCCATGGTTATAGGCCCCCCAAGGCTAAAAATAACCTGAAGCCACCCAGCATTCCGACAATTTACTTGGCTGATCTTGATTGCCCTAGTGTGGTGGCAATTGAGGTAATATGGGAGGTTAATGATAGCTCACAAATTTCACTTAGGCTGCTTTCACACATCCGGTTTTTGCCATGCGGCACAATAAGGCGCTCTGCAGGAAAAACGCAACCGTTTTTTTTTTCCGCCGGTTGCGATTTTTCCTGCATAGACTTACATTAGTGCCGCATGGGCTTGCGTTCCGTCCGGTTTTTGCCGCATGCGGCAGATTTAGCCGATGCGGCGGCTGGATGGAACGTTGCCTGGCACATTTTTTTGTCCGGCAAAAAAAAACCGCATCGCGCCGCATCCAGCCGATGCGGCGCGATTTGCATTGCATGCCTATGGACGCCGCATGCGGCGTCCTGCGGCAAAAAACGCATCCGGCTGCCGCATGCGTTTTTTCCAACTGCGAGCAAGCGGCAAAAAACGGACAGGCCGCATGTAAAAAACTTAGGCAAAGGATGCGGTATTATCACCGCATCCGTTTCATAGGTTTTAGAGCCGGATTGGCCGGCTCTGCTAAAACCGGAGGTGTGAAAGCAGCCTAAGCCCTAGATTAAGAATGGTAGGGGTCTTTTAAGAGCCCTCATTACTAATCCTATATGTGAAAAGATGTATATACAAACAAACAAAAAACCCTTCATTTGAAATAAAATATAAAACAAACCCACCTTTTCTCCAATTTATTAACCCCACAAACACACAGGTCTGACATAATCCAGACAAGGTCCCATGGCAATCCTGGCTCTGCTACATGCTGACATTACAGCGGGCAGGCACATTACAGAACATGATGGCATGCTGCAGCTTCAGGAAGACACTGACTGAGCCGCAGCTGTGAGCAGTGACGTCCCTGAGTTTATCTGCAGTCACAGCTGAAGGTTCCCACAGTACTCCACCTGTGACCGCAGGTAAACTCATTGACTTGAATCAGACCTGCAACCTGCATCTTCTGGTAGAAAACCGCGTTTTTTTGCCAAGAGATGCAGATTTGGTGCTGGAATTTATACAACCAATTCCTGCACCAATACTTTATCTCCTGGCCCAAAAAAAAGTGATGCAGGTTTAATGCGATATTGGTGCATTTTTTTTTTACAGGAGATGCAGATTTCATGCAGAATTTAGTATATAAATTCCAGCACCAAATTTGCATCTGGAATTTTACCTCCTGTGAGGGTAAAAAGACATTATATACGGTAGCCCAGCTCAGTTGCATGAAAAAGAGCACTACTGCGCATGCGCAAGCGTCCTGGAAATAAGCCAGCCGCCATTCCCGGGAGTATTCAAAAACAGATCACCAGCTGACATAGATCGCACACAGCCACAAATCTTGAGGATCGGTAGACACAACAAGCAGGACCGCAAGTATTACATTCTCTTATCTACTTATGCACTTTATCTCCCCAGCGCGAGAGAGCCTGTACTAATATATTTTATTATCTCCCGTCTGGATTATTGCAACCTCCTGCTCTGTGGCCTCCCTTCTAACAGTCTCGCACCCCTACAATCTATTCTAAACTATGGTGCCCGGCTAATCCACCTGTCCCCCCGCTACTTCCCGACCTCTCCTCTCTGCCAATCCCTTCACTGGCTTCCCATTGCCCAACGACTCCAGTTCAAAACACTAACCATGACATACAAAGCCATCCACAACCTGTCTCCTCCCTACATCTGTGACCTAGTCTCCTGGTACTTACCTACACGTAACCTTCGATCCTCACAAGATCTCCTCTTCCCACCATCGCATACAAGATTTCTCCCGTGCCTCCCCCATACACTGGAATGCTCTGCCACAACACATCAGACTCTCGCCTACCTTGGCAAGCTTCAAAAGGAACCTGAAGACCCACCTCTTCCGACAAGCCTACAACCTGCCATAACCCTCAGTCTGATACAGCGCCGCACAATCAACTCTACCCTCACCTACTGTATCCTCACCTATCCCTTGTAGACTGTGAGCCCTCGCGGGCAGGGACCTCTCTCCTCCTGTACCTGTTTGTGTCTTGTATTGTTTATGATTATTGTACTTGTCCCTATTATGTACACCCCTTTCACATGTAACGCGCCATGGAATTGATGGCGCTATAATAATTAATAATAATATATATCCAAAGGAGAAAGAAAGTCGCACTCCAGATGATCACCATATCACTCCGTCTTTATTGCAGGGGAAACATGAAGGTACAAGCGGTGGGGAGGGTGAGACAAGCCATACAACGCCGGCGTGGTATGGCTTGTTGTCTCACCCTCCCCACCGCTTGTACCTTCATGTTTCCCCTGCAATAAAGACGGAGTGATATGGTGATCATCTGGAGTGCGATTTTCTTTCTCCTTTTGGATTTACCGCAAGTCTGCACCATGATCCCCTCCATGGCTCAGTAGGGCTCAAGTAGCTGAACGTGTAGTAACACGCGGAGTAGGCGGTGCACCGGGACTCTTACCTCTTTCATAATAATATATATATAAATATAAATTCCCCTGATTCAGACTGGTCTGCTACGGGGGAAGTGTAACTACACCCCACATAACCCTATACCTTTGAATTACTCCCAGGGTAATCCTGTGCCCATATTCTATTTGGTAAATACCACATATTTTATTATTCTACTTATTCCATACCCAATCAACTGTATGCTGACACCTGATTTTTTTTTATTGCATGGACATAGAAATATAGCCTAAAGGTCCAGTCACACTAAGCAACTTACCAGCGATCCCAACAACGATAGGGATCGCTGGTAAGTTGCTAGGAGGTTGCTGGTGAGATGTCACACTGCGACGCTCCAGCGATCCCACCAGCAACCTGACCTGGCAGGGATCGCTGGAGCGTCGCTACACAAGTTGCTGGTGAGCTCACCAGCAACCAGTGACAAGCCCCCAGCGCAGCGTGGAAGATGCTGCGCTTGGTAACTAAGGTAAATATCGGGTAACCAACCCGATATTTACCTTGGTTACCACCGCACGGAGCTACACGAGCAGGGAGCAGCGCACACTGAGCGCTGGCTCCTTGCTCTCCTAGTTACAGCACACATCGGGTTAATTAACCCGATGTGTGCTGCAGCTAAATGTGCACAGAGCAGGGAGCAGCGCACAATGCTTAGCGCTGGCTCCTTGCTCTCCTAGTTACAGCACACATCGGGTTAATTAACCCGATGTGTGCTGCAGCTAAATGTGCACAGAGCAGGGAGCAGCGCACAATGCTTAGCGCTGGCTCCTTGCTCTCCTAGTTACAGCACACATCGGGTTAATTAACCCGATGTGTGCTGCAGCTAAATGTGCACAGAGCAGGGAGCAGCGCACAATGCTTAGCGCTGGCTCCTTGCTCTCCTAGTTACAGCACACATCGGGTTAATTAACCCGATGTGTGCTGCAGCTACATGTGCACAGAGCAGGAGCCGGCACTGACAGTGAGAGCGGAGGAGGCTGGTATCGAAGGTAAATATCGGGTAACCAAGGACAGGGCTTCTTGGTTACCCGATGTTTACATTGGTTACCAGCCTCCGCAGAAGGTGGCTCCTGCTGCCTGCACATTTAGTTGTTGCTGTCTCGCTGTCACACACAGCGATCTGTGCTTCACAGCAGGACAGCAACAACTAAAAAATGGCCCAGGACATTCAGCAACAACCAACGACCTCACAGCAGGGGCCAGGTTGTTGCTGGATGTCACACACAGCAACATCGCTAGCAACGTCACAAAAGTTGTTCGTTAGCAGCGATGTTGCTAGCGATGTTGCTTAGTGTGACGGGGCCTTAACAGCCAGGTGACCACACTAAAGAGACTAACAGGATTTCCGCAGTTGATCCTGTTATGCATGATTACATGCCAATTACGTGAGAATCCATTATATCGTACCTTTTCTTATGTTTTCTAAAACTCATTTTTTGTGTTGTACCTTGACTCTTATGTGTATGTTCCATTGATTAGGACTATTCTTGTCCTATGTAAATCTAAAGCCCCCGTCACACACAGCGAGATCGCTAGCGAGATCACTGAAATATCACAGGTTTTGTGACCTCGCAGCAATATCGCTGTGTGTGACAAGCAGCAGTGAGCGGGCCCCTGCTGCAAGGTCGCTGATCGTGACAAAACGATCAGGACCGTTTTTTGCTCGTTGGTCTCTTGGTCTCCCGCTGTGCAGCACGCATCGGCGTGTTTGACGGTGGGAGACCAACGAGCGCCGGTTCTGCGTGTGCAGGGAGCCGTCGTTACACGGGTCGCTGGTGGCTGGTCGCTGTGGGGATCTGCCTGATTGACAGCTTAACAGCGACCATGTAGCGACGTACTAGCGATCCCTGCCCGGTCGGATCGCTGGTACGTTGCTATGTGTAACGGGACCCTAACTCTTGCATAATTGCTTGTGTATAGCACCACCACTTATTTGGTTATTGTTCTGTTTTCTCTAGCGATATATTGTGACCAAGGTCCAGGAGGAAAGAAACATCAAAAAAATTTCAGTTGTCGCTGTTGTAAATAAATTATATGTTAATCTTGCATCAAAAAAGACTCTCTTGCAACTTTATCCTAATAGGGAGTGACACAGTGATGCAATGTGTCAGCTGAGGAAGTACTTTTTATTTATTTAGTTTTTTTCCCTGCCTGAGCACAAATTTCGTCGAGCAGCTTGATTCTTTACAGTTCGGATTCGCTCATTCCTAGTTAAGTTCAGGGTCCATAGCTTTGTGTCCAATGTTGAACCCCAAAGACAGACTTTTGACTGTACGTCCGGTTCCTGTTCGAGTTTGTCACCCGAATAAAGCTTGTTGAAAGGTTGCAGAGCAGCCAATCAGCAAACTTTTAAGCTATGGGTACTTCTGGAACAATCACACCCATGCCAAGTAATTGGCATGGCTGTGATTGGCCGGCGCACCCCGTGACTTGGCCTATATAAAGGCTGGGACATGATCCCCGGCGCTATTTTGCCAGTACGCTGTATGAGTGAGGGATAGTGATTAGTGATGAGCGAGCATGCTTGTAACTACTCGGTACTCGCACGAGTATCGCTGTACTCGGGCTGCTCGGCGGGGACCGAGTAATCTCGCGATACTCGTGCTGTACTCGTGGTCTTCATTTCTGCATGTTGGCGCTCTTTTGAGAGCCAGCCCTCATGCAGGGATTGGCTGGCAGACCACTGCAATGCCACAGCCCTGTTAGTTGTGGAATTGCAGTGATTGGCCGGCCTGCACAGCGTGACCGAGCCTTTATACCGGCCGGCGCGCTGTGCTCTGCTCACAACTATCCAGACAGTCAGTGCAGGGAGAGTGTCGCTGATTCAGGGAAAGCTTTGCGGCCCTTTATAGTTAGTTCCGGAGCAGGGCTGCAAACAGTGTGACCAGAAGTCCTTCTCAGGACTATTCTAGTTGTATACAGGCAGGCAGGGTATAGCCAGGTCGGAGTACAGTAGCAGAGTCCTTCTCAGGACTATTGTTGCTATATACAGGCAGGGTATAGCCAGGTCGGAATACAGGCTAGTGACCAGAAGAGTCCTTGTCAGGACTATTGTAGCAGTATACAGGCAGGCAGGCAGGCAGGGTAGTGGTGACCGTATACCAGCCTTCATCATATCTGGGGCTGGTGTACACAGTGTAAAACAGTCCAGATAGTGTCAGACTTCTCAGTAATTGTCGCTCCTAAAAACCAGTTAGGTTCTTATTGCGTCCGTGCTTGCATTTAAAAACAGCACGTGTGTGGCAGTCGGTGGCAGGGTACAGGTGCGCGTTTTGCACAAACTATTATATAACGCACAAGTCTAGTGTATAATAATACACGTCAGTCAGCAGTGTCTGATAGTGTCAGACTTCTCAGTAATTGTCGCTCCTAAAAACCAGTTAGGTTCTTATTGCGTCCGTGCTTGCATTTAAAAACAGCACGTGTGTGGCAGTCGGTGGCAGGGTACAGGTGCGCGTTTTGCACAAACTATTATATAACGCACAAGTCTAGTGTATAATAATACACGTCAGTCAGCAGTGTCTGATAGTGTCAGACTTCTCAGTAATTGTCGCTCCTAAAAACCAGTTAGGTTCTTATTGCGTCCGTGCTTGCATTTAAAAACAGCACGTGTGTGGCAGTCGGTGGCAGGGTACAGGTGCGCGTTTTGCACAAACTATTATATAACGCACAAGTCTAGTGTATAATAATACACGTCAGTCAGCAGTGTCTGATAGTGTCAGACTTCTCAGTAATTGTCGCTCCTAAAAACCAGTTAGGTTCTTATTGCGTCCGTGCTTGCATTTAAAAACAGCACGTGTGTGGCAGTCGGTGGCAGGGTACAGGTGCGCGTTTTGCACAAACTATTATATAACGCACAAGTCTAGTGTATAATACACGTCAGTCAGCAGTGTCTGATAGTGTCAGACTTCTCAGTAATTGTCGCTCCTAAAAACCAGTTAGGTTCTTATTGCGTCCGTGGTTGCATTTAAAAACAGCACGTGTGTGGCAGTCGGTGGCAGCGTACAGGTGCGCGTTTTGCACAAACTATTATATAACGCACAAGTCTAGTGTATAATACACGTCAGTCAGCAGTGTCTGATAGTGTCAGACTTCTCAGTAATTGTCGCTCCTAAAAACCAGTTAGGTTCTTATTGCGTCCGTGCTTGCATTTAAAAACAGCACGTGTGTGGCAGTCGGTGGCAGGGTACAGGTGCGCGTTTTGCACAAACTATTATATAACGCACAAGTCTAGTGTATAATACACGTCAGTCAGCAGTGTCTGATAGTGTCAGACTTCTCAGTAATTGTCGCTCCTAAAAACCAGTTAGGTTCTTATTGCGTCCGTGGTTGCATTTAAAAACAGCACGTGTGTGGCAGTCGGTGGCAGCGTACAGGTGCGCGTTTTGCACAAACTATTATATAACGCACAAGTCTAGTGTATAATACACGTCAGTCAGCAGTGTCTGATAGTGTCAGACTTCTCAGTAATTGTCGCTCCTAAAAACCAGTTAGGTTCTTATTGCGTCCGTGCTTGCATTTAAAAACAGCACGTGTGTGGCAGTCGGTGGCAGGGTACAGGTGCGCGTTTTGCACAAACTATTATATAACGCACAAGTCTAGTGTATAATACACGTCAGTCAGCAGTGTCTGATAGTGTCAGACTTCTCAGTAATTGTCGCTCCTAAAAACCAGTTAGGTTCTTATTGCGTCCGTGCTTGCATTTAAAAACAGCACGTGTGTGGCAGTCGGTGGCAGGGTACAGGTGCGCGTTTTGCACAAACTATTATATAACGCACAAGTCTAGTGTATGTCACAAACCACCGGGGGGGTCAGGTATTTGGCCCACTGGTCCTTGTCCAGATGGTGCTGCAAGCAAGTCCGTTCAAAAGCAGTCAAGAAAGAGTCCAAGTCTCCATCCTTCTCCAGCACTGGGAAGTCCTCAACACGGACCTTTGGAAGTTTGGTGTCTCGAAGGTCACATGTGGCTGATGAGGGCCGGAGCTGAGCTAGCTGCAGCTGGTAGTCACGGTCTGCCTGTCGCTCTCGCTCTTCACGCGCTGCCTGCCGCTCTCGCTCCGCAGCCTCACGCTCTGCGTGCCGCTCCGCAGCCTCAGCGTCACGCGCTGCCTGCCGCTCTGCCCTGCGCTCTGCCAGGAGTTCCTTGTAGCCCTTCTGGTCTCCAGCCTGGAGAAGGGCCATAGCCATTTGAAGAAGGCTATCCGAGCCTCCCAGGCTCGGTGGAATGGCACGTGGTGATCTGCGGCACGCTGCAGAGCTAGGCGATTCACTGTCCCTTTCAGAGCGGAGGGCTGGCATCTGGCTCGTTGAGGACCCTTGGGTGAGCTGCTCCTCATCTTGTCCAGCAGTGCCAGGTTGCGCAATGTCCTCGGCAGAACGGTTTTCTGGCGTCGAGCTCCTGGAGGACTCGTGGGCAACCTCCTCATTGCTGTCCACAGCACCGTCCTCCCTCTCTTCGGCTCCTGCCTTAGCATTGGCCAGTTGCATAGCTCTGCTCCTGGTGCCATCAGCCATTCTTGCAGACTTTTGGTCACTGACACAGAACTGACACCTGATGCCTCCACACACCTTACAGTATCTGCACTCTGACACTCTAGTGTTGAGCTAGTCTGAAGACCCCAGCAGCCACAGCTGCTGCAGGCAGTCTTTAGTGTCTGGGAGTATGGGTCTCACACTCACACACACTATTATCTCGATCCCACCGCTATGCCACCAATATGTCACAAACCACCGGGGGGGGTCACTCAGAAATCCCCCCGCGCTGGCTACCAGTACGTCACAATCGGGGGGTACCAAGTGGGGGTCACCCCTCCTTTATACCTCCCGACCGACAGACAGAGCACGTGACGCGCTCTCTAGCGCCCCTCTTATAGTCAGGCCAATTATGGAATTGCCCGACCATAAGCAAGGAGGCCGCTATACTACTTATGCCGATTATTGAAGGGTCCCCGGTGAGAGTAAGGTATATATTCCCCCGACCTCCGCGGGCGGAATATATAAAATCTCCCCGAATCTCACTGGCCTCCCCACAATAATCCTTGGCACAATTCGCTGCCACCAACCGATTTACGGTAACTATTAGCCGAACACACAGACGTGGGATTCAAGATCGAGATAACAGAACAGCCCAAGATTAATTATATAATTTAATCAGCCTAAAGCACACAAGAAACTACAATATACACAATAGGGAATCTACAGAATATACATATGTCAGAGTACAGTTACAATCAAAGCATGGGTTACAAACAGGCATACACAGTTCCAGCAGTTACCTTGTTGCGTCTGGCCACAGGGGGGCGCTGTACCCAGGTTTCTAGGATCCTTCCCACAGATGTTTCCTACACGTGCCCCCAGCGAAAAGAACACTGGAAAATGGCCGAAGTAGGGTTATCAACCTGGGCCAATCCAGGTCCCCTCCTACCTTAGTGACCTCAGAGGGAGCACTGCTCCACCCCTGGCTTGAGTTATGGACAATCCACAACATGGAATATGGCCATAACTTTGCCTGGGAGCGTCGTAGGCGGACATCAATGCTCTCATTGTGACAGTTATGAATTTAGCTACAGAACGAGGGGACTCATGACCTGCCTGCCAGTTCCCCATTGGCTGATATCACGCCTGGGGCATTTCCCAATGTCCTGCTCCCATAGAAAGGGTGTGCCGGCATCGTCCGCATGCGGAGACACCATTTTTATGGTTGCCGTATTTATCGGAAATATGGCTTGCGAGATATGAACCATTTTTTACTGGAGTCGTTCTGTCTGCTAGTTCCATAGCCTTGCTAATGAGATACAACTCTTGTTACAGGGTGACGGCAGGGAGTCATCCTGTGTCCATTGTTCCCACACCACCTCATCTCCATATCACAGGAGATGGCCATGGAATTTGTTGCTAAACCAGTTGTGTGAAGGAAAGGGGGGGTGACACCAGGAGAGGGCTTCCTGACATACTTGAATATCATGATTTATCGTCATATCTCCGGATTTACCTCACAGTGTATAATACACGTCAGTCAGCAGTGTCTGATTGTGTCAGACTTCTCAGTAATTGTCGCTCCTAAAAACCAGTTAGGTTCTTATTGCGTCCGTGCTTGCATTTAAAAACAGCACGTGTGTGGCAGTCGGTGGCAGGGTACAGGTGCGCGTTTTGCACAAACTATTATATAACGCACAAGTCTAGTGTATAATACACGTCAGTCAGCAGTGTCTGATAGTGTCAGACTTCTCAGTAATTGTCGCTCCTAAAAACCAGTTAGGTTCTTATTGCGTCCGTGCTTGCATTTAAAAACAGCACGTGTGTGGCAGTCGGTGGCAGCGTACAGGTGCGCGTTTTGCACAAACTATTATATAACGCACAAGTCTAGTGTATAATACACGTCAGTCAGCAGTGTCTGATAGTGTCAGACTTCTCAGTAATTGTCGCTCCGAAAAACCAGTTAGGTTCTTATTGCGTCCGTGCTTGCATTTAAAAACAGCACGTGTGTGGCAGTCGGTGGCAGCGTACAGGTGCGCGTTTTGCACAAACTATTATATAACGCACAAGTCTAGTGTATAATACACGTCAGTCAGCAGTGTCTGATAGTGTCAGACTTCTCAGTAATTGTCGCTCCGAAAAACCAGTTAGGTTCTTATTGCGTCCGTGCTTGCATTTAAAAACAGCACGTGTGTGGCAGTCGGTGGCAGGGTACAGGTGCGCGTTTTGCACAAACTATTATATAACGCACAAGTCTAGTGTATAATACACGTCAGTCAGCAGTGTCTGATAGTGTCAGACTTCTCAGTAATTGTCGCTCCTAAAAACCAGTTAGGTTCTTATTGCGTCCGTGCTTGCATTTAAAAACAGCATGTGTGTGGCAGTCGGTGGCAGCGTCAGGCTCCATATTGTCCCTGGATACAGACGTGCATGATGGCCTGTAAACATGAAGTGCCCATTGTAAGGAAGTGGGTCTATTGTAGTATAGCCCTTAGGCAGGGCAGCCAAAAATTGGGAGGCTCCACATTGTCCCTGGATAGAGATGTGCATGAGGGCCTCAAAACATTGTTCCCATTGCAAAGGAGCGGGTCTCCTGTCGTTGTAGTGCCCATTCAGAAAGAATGGGCGAAAAAATTTACCACTGGGGGTATACCTGAAACAACGGCTTAACTATTGTAACGGTCACCATGATGGCGCATGAGGAGAAGGAGGAGCAGTCCAGCGAGTAGCCAAAGTCCAGAAGTGTGTTACCATGGGTGAGTGGAGGTACATGGCAAATTCCCGTTACAAACTTTAAATTCCGCTGTAATTTGCTGTTGGTGTGTGTGGTGAAGTCTGGCCAAATCCAACCCTTGTTCATCTTGATCAGAGTCAGCCTGTCAGCATTTACAGTTGACAGGCGGGTGCGTTTATCTGTAATGATTCCACCTGCGGCACTAAAAACACGCTCTGACAAAACGCTAGCGGCAGGGCAGGCCAGGACTTCCAAGGCGTAGAGAGCCAATTCATGCCACGTGTCCAGCTTGGATACACATTAATTGTAAGGCACAGAGGAATGTCGGAGTACAGTTGTTTGATCTGCAAGGTACTCCTTGAGCATCTGGGCAAACTTAGGATTTCTTGTGGCACTACCCCTCACCTCAGGGGCTGTGGTATGTGAGGGGCTGAGAAAACTGTCCCACATCTTAAAGACTGTTCCCCTACCTCTGGCGGATTGGACTTGTGCCCCTCTCGGCTGTACGCCTTGGTTGTCCACTGATTCCTGACCTATGCCGCTAGCGTTTTGTGAGGGGAATGCTTTGCCTACTTCCGTGACTATGCCCTTCTGGAACTGCTGCATTTTGCCTGACCTCTCCGCCTCGGGAATAAGAGACATAAAGTTCTCCTTTTAGCGTGGGTCTAACAGTGTTACCAACCAGTAATGATTGTCGGCCAAGATGTTCTTAACGCGAGGGTCACGAGACAGGCAGCTTACCATAAAGTCAGCCATGTGTGCCAGACTCTTAACAGCCATCACTTCAGTATCCTGACCAACACGATGACTGAACATGCTGTCCTCCTCCTCCTCATCATCTACCCTGTCCTCTGGCCAGCCACGCTGAACCGAGGATATGACTGCATGTCATATCCTCAATTTGGCCAGAGAGTTGCTCCATGTCTTCATCCTCCTCGTCATAGTCCTCCACTGCACATTGTGATGAGACGAGGCTGGGCTGTGTGTTATCATCACCCACACCCACTACTGTTTCTTGCTCAAACTCATCGCGCTCCGCCTGCAATGCATCATGGTTGTTTTTTGAGCAGAGACCATTTTAGAAGGCAGAGAAGCGGTATGGTGACGCTAATAATGTCGTCATCGCCGCTCACCATCTTGGTGGAGTCCTCAAAGTTTTGGCGGATGGTGCATAGGTCGGACATCCAGCTCCACTCCTCAGGTGTTATGTGTGGAGTTTGACCCATTTCCCGACGGCTTAGGTGATGCAGGTACTCAACAACTGCCCTCTTCTGCTCACATATCCTGACCAACTTGTGCAGAGTTGAATTCCAACGCGTGGGGACATCACACACCAGTCTGTGTGCCGGAAGATGCAAACGGCGTCTTAAGCCGGCAAGGCCGGCTGAAGCAGTAGGTGACTTTCGAAAATGTGCAGACAGGCGGCGAACTTTTACCAGCAGATCAGACAGCTCTGAGTATGACTTTAGAAACCGCTGAACCACGAGGTTGAGCACATGGGCCACGCATGGAACATGTGTCAGCTGGCCTCGCCTCAAAGCCGCCACCAGGTTCCGGCCATTGTCACACACGACCTTTCCTGGCTTTAGGTTCAGAGTTGTGAGCCAGTGATCTGCCTGCTGTTTCAGAGCTGTCCACACCTCTTCTGCATTGTGGGGTTTGTCACCTATGCAGATTAGCTTCAGCACTGCCTGTTGCCGCTTCGCCGAGGCAGTGCTGCAGTGCTTCTGTGTCGCCCTGGACAAGCCAGGGGCCACAGAGCACAACACTGAAACACCCCACACTCCCTGCAGGCATATCATAGTCAAAACACAAAATCCTTGTTGCCTTCCCCAGGGGCTGTTGTCCACACCAGGGTGTGGAGCCAGGCGGTTGGTCTCCACCCACCGAGGAGGAGGGAAAACACAGGCAGTGAGAGTTAAGCTAAGGAAGTGGAAGGAGGAAAGTAGTAGAGAGGAGAAAAGTGACAGCAAAGAGCCTGAAGTTGGTCCGGGTGTGTGGCCCGGACAGGACAGCAAGGTTGGCAGGATGTGGTGACCGTCTGCAGTGGAGGCCGATTGGAGTCTGCCGTAAGGACCGTGGACGGGTGGTGACCCGGCCGTACCGGACCGGTATACAAAGAGAAGCCAGCACCATTGGCAGAGGACTTTCGGATCCCGGCAAGGCTTGGTGTCGCCGTGAATTTGACAAATCCGTTAGTGAAGGGAACCTCAGGGTTTCCAAACAGCCAAGTCCAGATAGAAGGCAACCGTACAACCGTGAAGGGGAGACACAGCCACCGCCAAGGGCAACCGTCTCCCAGGGCCAGCGCCTGTGGGCAAAAGGGGCTCCTCCGGCCCATATCCAGGTCGGGGAGCGGGTTACCGTTGGGAAACCATCACTACCAACACTTAACTTAGGTGCAGGGAGAGACAGTCATCACTAACCTGCAGGGAGGAACAACCGCAGCCGTCCCAGTGACCCGTCCATCCAGCCACTTGTTTTACCGTGAACTGTGTCATCATCATTGGGCTGAGTGAGTACCTCCGTGCCGTGCGGCACAGCGCTGCCCCTGCGACCCTGCACCTCATCAGGCCCCGCAACCCGCCTGTCATCCATGTCTACCCCATCACCAGGCCCCGGGACAACCAACCCCCCTACCCACGGAGGGGAGAAATAACAACAAAGCTGCTCCCTGTCACAGGCTCCCGGGATCCCCGTCCAGAGCAGCGGTGGTGTCCACACAATCACCACAACCGTGGGTGGCGTCACGGACAATATCCCCAAAACCCAAACCACCCCTTTTCACTCACGGGCGAGTAGCGCCGCTCGAGTCCCCGTGATCCGGCCATCGCTCGAGCCAACGAGCAGCAGCAGCCGTAGAGCAGCGTCAGCCGGACCCGAGCAGTGGGAGAGCGCACCGTCCCCTCCTCCGCCCGCGACACTTCCAGCTTGGGACTGGTGTGGAGGGTAAAGTGGATCAGGATGCGCAGGAGGAGGAGGAGGCTGAGGAGCATGACATTCCGGAGCTGTAGAGTGTGTGTGAAACCCTGACTGAGGTAGGGCCTGCAAAACTTGGTGTGTGAAGGACGTGTTCCGTCCCTCGCTCAGACTGGGTCCCAGCTTGCACAATATTAACCCAGTGTGACGTCAACGAGATGTAGCGGCCTTGCCCACATGCACTTGTCCACGTGTCTGTGGTTAGGTGGACTTTGGCTGAAACAGCGTTGTTCAGGGCACGTGTGATGTTTTGTGACACGTGGTTATGCAATGCGGGGACGGCACACCGGGAGAAATAGTGGCGGCTGTGGACCGAGTAACGTGGGACAGCTGCCACCATCAGGTCGCGGAATGCTTCTGTCTCAACCAGCCTAAAAGGCAACATTTCCAGCGCAAGCAGTCGCGAAATGTTAGCATTTAGAACTGTGGCATGTGGGGTGTTGGCAGTGTATTTGCGCCTGTGTTCAAAGGTTTGCTGAATGGATAACTGAACGCTGCGCTGGGACAAGGACGTGCTTGATGATGGTGTTCTTTCTGCGTAGGCAACTGCAGGTGCAGGAGTGGAGGAGGCTTGTTCGCAGGCAGCATGGACAGGGGATTGGCTCGCATGCACAACCAGCGAAGACGTAGCAGTGACATCAGCAAGCACTGCTCCTCGACTCTGTTGTACTTCCCACAAAGTCGGGTGCTTGGCTGACATGTGCCTGATCATGCTGGTGGTGGTCAGGCTGCTAGTTTTGGTACCCCTGCTGATGCTGGCATGGCAGGTGTTGCAAATGGCCTTTTTAGAATCATCTGGAGCCAACTTAAAAAACTGCCAGTGTCAGAGTTCCGGGTTTTCCAGTTTTCTTTTGAAAGAGCTTGCCCTTTGTTAACATGGAGTTTTCTGTTCTGTTGCCCTACTTCCTGTCCATCTGTTTAAAAGCCGCCCCTAAAGCTTAGTCCAGTGCCTGAGTATACTGCTTCCTGTGTGCTCCTGCCCTGCTGCTTTTGGTTCCTGATTGTTATTCGGATCCTCTTGGAAAACAACCGACACCGACTCTGGACTTCATCTGGTATCATCTAGCTGTGCCCGGACTCCGTTTGCCGTCTTTGGTCGGCACTTCTGCCCGGTTCCTTCCGTTTAATACCACTCTGGACTCACATCACGTACGGACATTTTTGGACTTACCTATTGCCCTTTTGTGTCCCGGCTGCTGCGCATTTAGGGCTTCTGGGGTGATTGCCAGACAGTCCCTGTATAGGGGTTCGCTCTTGGTGGTCTCCCTGGGGGAGTCCGGTGCGCGGTCCCGGGAATTCCCTTTCGCTCCGTCCTTGGAAGGTATTTCCTGTATTTATGTTCTACTGTGTTTTTGTTCCGTTTATGTACATATTTGCTGGTTGCATATTATAAACGTCTTGCACCAAGAACTCGTCTCTGGTTGTCATTGCCCTAACGCAATCGAAATCCTCAATACATACAATAGTATTACAGCCAGACTCGGGAAGACCTAACATTTGTACAGGCACCTTGTGTCGTGTTGTTCCGGGGAACAGTTGCCTGACGTCTGCCTGGGGCCACCACTCTGCTTCTTACTGCCTGTTGTGATGCTACGCCTCCCTCCCCCTGTGCACTGCTGTCCTCGCTCTGCATATCCTCCTGCCAGGTTGGGTCAGTTACTGGATCATCCACCACGTCGTCTTCCTCTTCCGCACCCTGCTCCTCCTCCTGACTTCCTGACAATTGTGTCTCATCATCGTCCACCCCTTGTTGAGACACGTTGCCAACTTCGTGAGAACGTGGCTGCTCAAATATTTGGGCATCTGTACATACAATCTCGTCATGGCCCACTTCAACAGGAGCTGGCGAGAGGCCAGAATTTGTGAATGGAAACGTGAACGAACAGCTCTTCCGAGTGTCCAAGTGTGGGATCAGTAATGTCCGTGGACGTGTACTCGGCCTGGTGGTAGTGTTGTAGCTGTTCTGTTTTGTCACAAGTCAGCTTATGGGATCACCAGTGAGGTCCTCTTGAGTTAGGCCTCTTCAGACCTAATCAAGATCGAGCGCTCGGAGAGAAAAGACCAGCATCCATGTGGGCATGATCAATTTCTTCTGTTTATTTCATCAAAGTACAGTTTATTTATACCATTTACAGATCAATGTGATATTGCAAAAGAAAAAGAAAAAAACTTCGAGCTGAACTTTACTAATTGTTCATATGACCTTTAAGTTTTAGCAAAACAAAAATGTAGAGTCATGCATATGAGATAAGAAGAACATTTAGAAACCATAATAATCCTTGAGTCTGTCTCTTATTCCGTAGGCTCCATAATGACTATGAACTACCATCAGATATACTTACTAATAACAATAAATCTTTAATAAAGAAAAAGAGAAACTATTAACCCTTCTATATCAGTAGGAAGGAGGATCAGGTTCTGAAATGTGCGGTGCAGTATCACGGCTACTGACACTTGACCGTGTGGAAGACAGAGTGTTTGTGGTGGTGCCAATCTGACTGGAAGCATTATCCGCTATCCAACTAACAACCTGTTGACACTGGTCTTGGTTCAAGAGCGGTGTACTGCTGCGGTCCCCAAGAATTTGGGACAGGACGTGCGAGCGACTAGATGTGGCCCTTTGTTGTGGCGAAATTAGAGCTTGCACACAACCTCGGTCTCTGCCTGCACCACCATCACGTCCACTTCCTTGTTCGTTGACAACGCCCTTGCGCATTTTGCAATGCTGTGCTGATGTGTATTCACTAGACTTGTGCGTTATATCCAAGTTTTTGCAAAACTCACACAAATGCAGCGGAAAGCTGCCACCAACAGGCACACACGTGCGGTTTTTAAATGCAAGCACGGAGGCACTAAGAACCTAACAGGTCTCTATCCAGGGACAACGTGGAGCCTCCCAATTTTTGGCTGCCCTGCCTAAGGGCTATACTATAATACACCCACTTCCTTACAATGGGCACTTCAGGTTTACAGGCCCTCATGCACGTCTCTATCCAGGGACAACGTGGAGCCTCCCAATTTTTGGCTGCCCTGCCGAAGGGCTATACTACAATAGACCCACTTCCTTACAATGGGCACTTCAGGTTTACAGGCCATCATGCACGTCTCTATCCAGGGACAACGTGGAGCCTCCCAATTTTTGGCTGCCCTGCCTAAGGGCTATACTATAATACACCCACTTCCTGACAATGGACACTTAATGTTTTGAGGCCCTTATGCACGTCTGTATGCAGGGGCATTGGTGAACCTCACAATTTTGGACTGCCCTGGCAAAGGAAAATACTACAAAGACTCACTTCCTCAAAATGGGCACATTAGACTCAAGAGGCCTTCATGTACGTCTCTTCTCAGGGACATCGGAGTGCCACACAATGTTTTCACGTAAAATCTTTCATGTATTAATCTCAAAAAGTAACATACACCAGCTCTATCTCACTATTGGGTATGTGCCCTTAACATTTCCGCCATGAAAAATCATTTTGGGGTCATTTTGGAAGGTTTTCTGGTGAGTCCGTAAAAATGGCGTAAAACGCGGACAAAATTGTTCACAGCTGTGACTTTTCAGTGATAAATGCTTCAAGGGGTCTTCCCCATGCTGTTGCCATGTCATTTGAGCACTCTTCTGAGACTTTTGTGACATTTTTAGGGTTTCTCCATGCTGCCGGGGGGTCATTTCACAAAAATACTCGGGTCTCCCATAGGATAACATTGGGCTCGTTGCTCGGGCCGAGTACACGAGTATCTTGGGAGGCTCGGCCCGAGCTTCGAGCACCCGAGCTTTTTAGTACTCGCTCATCACTAATAGTGATAGGTCCATGCAATTCTAAACCAAATACAGTGCTGCATCACACAGCTTTGCATAGCTGTCAAAAACAGCAAGCAGTTTAATCTATTCGCTCAATCTAGTAAAAAACTGTTTTTTCCAGCGTGACTTGTGTGAATATCTCTGAAACCTTATACTGTGTTACATAATGCAGCTTTGCAAGTTACAAACAAAAAGAACACACAGGAAAAAAGGTTGCATTTTTATCGTGATGCATATGATAATAATAACAGAAATCCCCTATATAAAGCAACCATTGACTACATATAAATGCTGGACAAATCGCATAGTAGTAATTATGAAGGGAGAGAGGAAAAACGATCAAACGTCCATAAGGTAAAAAAAGATTTTTATTGAACAGTGCTAGAAGTGGACACACAGGTTAAAAATTAAAACACCAAAAAGGAGCAACCGGCAGTAAACAGTCACAGGATTTAATAGATGCCTGACTTGAGCATACACCAAATATCTATATGACAGTGTATAAATAAAACGGCCGTCGGGTAGGCGGATCTTCCGGCCGGTCACCTTTCATTCTGTCACACACGTGGTAAGTTGCATCGCCGCTCTGTGTCTCATACACCATTCACTTCCAATTGGATTTATGTTGTGGGCTAATTTATCCTGTGGGACTTATGACATCACCCTCACTTTATTCAGAGGTGAATTTTTGCTATTATTATACAGCGGATTGTGTGTGTGTATATATATATATATATATATATATTTATATATATACTTCCACGTGGTTTATGTCCGATTTTTGCTAGCACCTATATCAGTGATATAGGCTAATATTGAAGTAGCATATTTATATATGTGGTTATGCACATTATGAATCCACATCTATAGATCGATACAGTTATTTATACACTGTCATATAGATATTTGGTGCATGCTCAAGTCGCCTATTAAATCCTGTGACTGTTTACTGCCGGTTGCTCCTTTTTGATGTTTTAATTTTTACCTGTGTGTCCACCTCTAGCACTGTTCAATAAAAATCTTTTTTCACCTTATGGATGTTTGATCGTTTTTCCTCTCTCCCTTCATAATGCAGCTTTGTGTAGCAGTCACAAACCATTGCATACAGGCTTTGTTATACTCGCTCTCTGTCTGTATGCAGGCTGTGTATTACTCTGAACTTTTTGTGTGCTAAAAAATGAGAACATCTAACAGCGGATATATATACTGTATGTATGTAATAAATATTTATAAATTACACACACACACCCCTCTGGCAAAAATTAAGAGACCACTACACATTTGTATAAAAATCAGCTTCTCTACATGTCTGACTTCTATTCCAGTGTCACTTGAATTCCAATCAGGGTACAGACTGGCAGAGAGCGAAAGCGACTCTCCAATGACCGTGATGACCATCGCCTTATTGGAATGTCACTCGGCAACGGCACGATGACCTCAATTGATCTACAAAAGGAATGGCAAATGGGAGTTGGGGTGAAGTGGACAGCAAGAACAGTTCAGAACAGGCTCCTAGAGGCAGGGCTCAAGTCATGTAAAGCTAAAAAAAAGCCTTTCATCAATGAGTAGCAAAGGACAGCTAGGCTGAAGTTTTCCAAAGACCATAAGGATTGGACCATAGAGGACTGGAGTATGGTAATCTTCTCTGATGAGTCTAATTTTCAGCTTTGCCCAACATCTGGTCGTCTAATGGTTAGACGGAGATCTGGAGAGGCGTACAAGCCACAGTGTCTTGCACCAACTGTGAGATTTGGTGGAGGATCGGTGATGATCTGGGGCAAGGCTGGAATTGGGCAGACTAAACAATCAAGCTGCATACAAGGTTATCCTGGAAAAAAACGTTTCTTCCTTCTGCTCAGGCAAAGTTTCCCAGCTCTGAGGACTGGTTTTTCCAGCAGGACAATGTGCCATGCCACACAGCTAGGTCACTCAATGTGTGGATGAAGGACCACCACAACAAAAACCTCTCATGGTTAGCCCAATCTCCAGACCTGAACCCAATTGAAAATCTCTGGAATGTAATCAAGAGGAAGATGGATAGTCACAAGCCATCAAACAAACAAGAACTTAAATTTTTGCACCAGGAGTGGCATAAGGTCACCCAAAAGCAGTGTGAAAGACTGGTGGAAAGCATGCCAAGACGCATGAAAGCTGTGATTAAAAATCATGGTTATTCCACAAAATATTGATTTCTGAACTCTTCCTGAGTTAAAATATTATTAATATGTTGTTTCTAAATGATTATGAACTTGTTTTGTTTGCATTATTTGAGGTCTGAAAGCAATGCATTTTTTTGTTATTTTGACCATTTCTCATTTTCAGAAAATAAATACAAAATTGTTTGCTTGGTAATTCGGAGACATGATGTCAGTAGTTTATATAATAAAAGAACAATTTACATTTCACTCTAAAATATACTGATAAAGAGAAAAATCGAAAAATTTGCAGTATTTTTTTGTCAGAACTGTATATTTTTTTATTATTATTATACACACTCATATAAAAATCTAGATTACTTACCAATAATGGTTTGTTTTTATTCCCAGAAACTACAACAGCGCCACCAGAGAGAGCGGTATACCCATTTTAGGACAGGAAACCCTCTTAAATAAAAGGGCGGCACCTCTCTACCGTATCAGTTAAGTTACAGAGCACAGAGAGGAATACCATAAAATCAAATAAGTGAAACCAACATGAACAAAACACCAGCAAAAACTGTGGATACCAAACCCAAAAAGGTGAATACGGAAAAGAGGTGGAAGTGGTGGTGCTGTCGTGGGTTCTGGGAAAAAACATTACCGGTAAATAATTAGATTTTTCCCTTCACCACGACAGCACCACCAGAGAGATTCTGAAGACAAACAAACCAGTAGGGAGGGACCACAGCCTGTAGAACCCTTCTACCAAAAGTCAAATCCACAGTGGCAGACAAATTTAATCTATAGTGATTAAAAAAGGTAGTAGGAGAAGACCAGGTTGCAGCTTTACAGATCTTTTCCAGAAGTACATCCGCCCACCCGGCCCAGACGTTCGCCACTGATCTAGTAGAATGAGCAGGAATACCCTGCGGTACTGGTTTACTCTGGGCTAAATAGGCCTCCCTAATTGCCTCTTTAACCTACCTGGCAATGGATCCCTTAGCAGGTGAAAGACCCTTCCTAGGACCCTGGAAGCAAACGAACAATGCCTGACTTTTCCTCCAAGGCTTAGTGATCTCTAAGTAATGAAGTAAACACCTCCTGACATCTAAGGTATGGAGCCTCTCCTCCTTTGCATTCCTTGATATCAAACAAAAGGAAGGGAGGACTATCTCTTGAGACCAGTAGAAGGCCCTGGCCACCTTAGGGTAATCCTACGCACTGATCCTGCTTATTTGCCTGTCAGCCAAGATCCGTGTATAAGTAGGACTGACAGAAAGGGCCTGAAGAGCACTAGCCCTCCGAGCTGATGTTAAAGTAATTAGTAGGACAATTTTAAGTGTAAGGGACCTAATAGTGGACTGAGCCAGGGGTTCAAAGGGAGGCCCTGTTAAAGAGTCAAGAACCAAATTTAAATTCCAAGGAGATAAAACTAAACTGGGAACAGGTCTAGATCTCTGACAAGAGGAGATAAACCTCTTCACTCACCTATCACCTGCCAAGTTGCAATTGTAGAGTGCACCTAAGGCCGAATTCTGTACTTTCAAGGTGCTTACCGATAAGCCCAACTCCAGACCCCTCTGAAAAAATTCAAGAATTGCATCTACTGGACTACTACCAGACGAGGATAGGAATTTTGTCCACACCCTAGCATACATTTTTGTAGTTGCTGGCTTTCTACTGTGCACGAGAGTAGAAATCAAATTTGGGGAGAAGCCATGACCCTCTAACAACTGCCTCTCAAATTCCAGGCCATCAAATGAAGACCCAAAATTTGAGGGTGAAGAAGAGGGCCCTAGGAGAGGAAATCCAGTCTCTCTGGCAGGAACTAAGGATTTGACACGGACAGTCTCCTGAGCCAGTAAAACTAAGGCCTAATGGGCCAAAAGGGAGTTATCAGAATTAAGGGTGCTTTACACGCTGCGACATCGCCAACGATATATCATCAGGGTCACGTCGTTAGTGACGCACATACGGCGCCGTTAGCGACATTGCAGCGTGTGACACCAATGAGCGATGATCAACGAGCGCAAAAACGTGAAAAATCGTTGCTCGTTGACACGTCGTTCATTTCCTTAATATCATTGCTGCTGCAGGTATGATGTTGTTAGTCGTTCCTGCGGCAGCACACATCGCTATGTGTGACACCGCAGGAACGACGAACATCTCCTTACCTGTGTCCACTGGAAATGAGGAAGGAAAGGGTGGGTGGCATGTTCCGGCCGCTCATCTCCGCCCCTCCTCTGCTATT
Source organism: Anomaloglossus baeobatrachus (assembly GCF_048569485.1). NCBI lineage: Eukaryota > Metazoa > Chordata > Amphibia > Anura > Aromobatidae > Anomaloglossus > Anomaloglossus baeobatrachus. The sequence goes on along the minus strand of NC_134357.1, from coordinate 350,766,486 downwards.
GGACGGCTGCCGTGTGACGTCGCTGTGATGCCGCACGAACCACCCCCTTAGAAAGGAGGCGGATCGCCGGCTAGAGCGACGTCGCATGGAAGGTAAGACCGTGTGACTGGTGTAAGCGATGTTGTGCGCCACGGGCAGCAATTTGCCCGTGTCGCAGAACCGATGGGGGCAGGTACGCTCGCTAGCGATATCGGTATCGATATCGCAGCGTGTAAAGTACCCTTAAGACTCGCCCTGTGTTCCCGGGTTTTCTTCAAAACTGCTGGTATCAAAATCAGCAAGGGTTAGGCATAAAGGAGACCTGATTCCCATGAAATGTGGTAGGCATCCAGTGCCCAAGGATTGTTGCGGAGGTTCAGGGAGCAAAAACGATCCACCTTTCTGTTGGACCTGCAAAGAGATATACGTTCGGGGTCCCTCTATCTGACTTAAGACTTCTGTGTGCAGACACCATTCCCCCAGACATACCCGAATCTGACTAAGAAAATCAGCCATAAAATTGTCCCCCCCCCCTTCCTGAATATGTCGTGTTAAGAGGGAAGAGAGATGAATCTGTGCCAGGGAAAAAAATGCCTTGTGTAGTCTCCATCAGGGAGGGAGATCTTGTACCTCCTTGGTTATTGAGGTAAGAAACTGCCACTCTGTTGTCGGAGAGTACCCGCACTTGTCCTGCTAGCAGAGTGAGGAAAGCTTTCAGAGCCTTTCCGATTGCGCATAGCTCTCTGAAATTGGAAGATCCTTGACTTTCTTGAGGACTCCCTCAGTTGCGTGATTCTGCAACTGTGCCCCCCAAACTAGTGTGCGTGCATCGGTTGTGAAGACGTCTGAAACTGGAAGTGACCAAGGAACCCCAGCTGACAGATTCCATACCTCTAGCCACCAACAGAGAGACAGACGCACTCGAGAAGAAAGTTTGTTTCTTTCCAAACACCCTCCTAACTACCTCTGCGCCCTCAGCACCTCCACCTCTAGTGCACGGGTATGGAACTGTGCTCAGGGAACTGCCTGAATACATGCCACCAGGGACCCAAAAGAGACATGGCTTCTCTGAGGGTTAGGACTGGATCTGATATGGCAGAGGAGACCTGGGTCAGCACAGAGAAAACCTTCTCCTGTGGTATGAGAATCCAGGATCAGACCTAAAAAGGTTTGTCTTGTCGAGGGCTGCATCTCGATTTTTGAAAGCTCGGAATCCATCCCAGGTCTTCCTGGAGAAAGACCACAGACTGGATCTGTGATCTGCAGTGTTACTCTGACGTTACCACTATTAAAACGTCCAGATAGGGAACTATGAGGATCTCCCTCTCACGGATGTGTGCCATCATCTCCGCCACTACTTTTGTGAACACTCTCAGGGCCATAGCCAACCCAAAGGGAACAGCTCGCAACTGAAAATGTTTTCTCTCTCCTCTTATAGGAAGGGCCACTCTTAGGAATATTTGATAGGAAGCGTGAATTGGGATGTGGTAATAAGCATCTTTTAGGTCCAGAACTGTCATATAACACCCTGGAAAAAGCAAACTTCTTGCAGATTTCACTGTTTGCATCAAGTTTATAATGGTTTATAATGGTCCTGAATTCGGCTTCTTCACCAGAAACTGAGGGGAATGGGGTGTGGCTATGGCCTGGAGCTAGGAGGACGCGTGTCTGGCGAGCTCCGTTCTCCTGAACCTGAATCCTGGATATATCCCAGCGGAGGAGACTGTAATTAACCCCTTGAAAGTCCCTGGAGAGAGACACAAGCAGTGGAGAGATCGGGGGTGCGGTGTGGCGACCGGGAGAGCTGAGAGGAGGGATGGAGTTACAGTGCCTTGCTGTGCTTTCAAGCAGCTGCAGCCATTTTACAAACGGTGACCTGTGGTGGCAAGGAAGTGCAGAGGGGGCCTGGTGCAGAGGTGGAAAAAGAGCCTACCTGCTAAGGGAGCCAGAGCTGCAGCAATTGATCCTGGCAGCGGGCAGAAAGAGGAGCGCTGTCAGTGTGGGGATTTCAGCCTGAAAGACGCTGAGGAAAGACTGAGGTGAACTGGGTCCTAGTGCCCTCCGTTTTCTCCCTGAGGTTCAGAGGCAACGTTGCATCAGTGCCAGCGGCGGTGAGTGAGAAGCTGCAGAGAGGGCCCCTGGGATTACACACCAGTAGTGGGGGAGAACGAAGAGGAAGCGATGGGACCACCCAGGGCTGCAGGGAAGGCCACCCAAGATGGTGCTGCGGGTGCTGGAGTGGCGGGAAAGGGAGGCAGAGCTGCATCTGCGGCACAGCAGAAGGCTGCTGCAGGACGCTTGGCCCAATATGCCAGGAATAGCTCCTTAGGATCTGACTCTGGTAATAGGGAGACAGCTTCGGGGTCACCCCATGCTGGTCAGCAGAGACAGCGGCAGGAAAATGCCCAGGAATTACAAGACCCACAGGCCACAAAGGAGGATGGGAAGGGGAGCTAGTCTTCGCTCCCCCGTCACCCCCAATAGATGAATTGCGGCGGGCGCCCCTGCAATCAGATTCTTCTGCACAGGAAGCTGCAGCTCCCCAAAGAGAACCTACTCTATCAGATGTCATGGCGGCTATAGGAATTTGCAACACTTCCCTCAATAACCTCACGTACCAAATGAGCTGTATTAAGAGAGATTTGGCTAGTGTGACACAAGATATGAAGCGGCAAGCTGAAAAAAACATAGCCCTGGAGGAGAGAGTGAGCGAAATTGATGATGTACTGTGGCCCATGCCGCAGAAGGTGCAGGGATATGGCAGAAATATCGATGCCATCCAATATACGCATAGTAGGGGTGCCGGAGAAGGTGGAGGGAACAAAGCCTGCTGAGTATTTTGAAGACTGGATTACACAGACTTTTGGAAAAGACACACTTGCGCCGTTATTTGCGATTGAACGGGCTCACAGGGTTCCTACCCGACCCCTTCCACCAGGGCCCCCCCCTTGCACGGTGCTTATGAAGATCCTGCATTACAGAGATAGAGACATTATCTTGAGAGCAGCTAGAAACACCCCAAATCTATCCATAAATGTTCAGAAAGTGTCGCTCTATCCTGACTACTCAGCAGAGTTCAAAAAGAAGAGGGCACAATTCTTGGACATCAAGCGCAGATTGCGCCAACTGGATATTTCCTACTCAATGCTGTACCCAGTGTGACTCCGAGTGGTGGCTATGAATTCTACACATTCGAGGCTTCAAAAGACGCACTGGAACGGCTGAACCAACATGAGAAAACCATCCGGGAGTCATGGAGGCAGCGAAGCCCATCGGCTGAATGAAGCTGCCCTTTGTTGTATGTCTGTTTTTCTCTCTCCATGGGAGATGGAGCCCTTTCCCTTTGCTGTACCTCTCTACCAACCCCGGTTTTAGTTGACATTGCTGCTGAAAAGGTCATCTTCCGGAACCGTGGCTGGGAGGAGAGGAAATGGTTGGTGGGAAGTGGCGACGTGGACTGCCTCGCCTGATGGACAACTACACTTGGGTGATAATTCTACATGAAGGATTGATTATATTGTAATGCTAAATTCAAAGTTTGTCCCCCGGGGCTGCCTATGGTCCACGGGCTTTCTTAGTCTCCCCTCTGTGAGTGGGGTCCTCTTCTTTTTTTTTTTTTTGTATTTATAGTCTCTCGTCTCTTCTCCTTCCTATTTCTATATTTAAGATGCAGGGATGTCGCAATATTGAGGCTTCATGTGGGGGACGGAGGGGGGGGTTGTAAAAAGGGGACGAAAAGCGTAGTTCTATGAACAGTGTCGGGAGAAGTTTGCCACGGTTTATATTACATTGCTGAACGCAAGTATGTCTCCCGGGGCTTCCTGTGGTCCACGGGCTTTATTGGTTGCTCTCCTATATTTTTTCCTCTTCCTTTCCTCCTCCATCCCCTCCCCCCCTTCTTTTTTTTTTTTTTTCTTTCTCTCTTTTTTCTTCCTCTTCTTTTATCTTTTCTCTCTCTCCCCGCTCCCACTGGATTTTCTATATAGATATTGTTATAACAATGATAAGGTTTGATGCGGGAGGGGGGGAGGGGGTTACAATGTTATACTTAAAAAGTAGCCTTATGTAAAGTTTTAAAAGGAGCTTGCCATGGACAAAAAGGGTCCTTTGAGTTGCACACATTCCCCAAAGGGTAGGAGTAGTGGTTCTGGACAGTAGTTTATTTCTCGGTCTGGACTCCTACTGGAGAGGAGTATTTTGATAGACCCTACTGTCAACTTGTTATTGGTTATGGTTGTTAGGATGTTGGGAGTGTGGGGGAGGGAGGAGGGGAACTATGTTTGTCTACAAAATGGAAGGCTATATCGGTGGTCCAGACGTCATGAGGGTGTCTGGGGGACAGTCCAAGCTGCACTTATTTGGTTTGCTGTGACATAATGACTGAACAGGTGACGATGTTGACTTGGAATGTGAGAGGGTTGAATGATAGGGTGAAGCGCAGGGCGGTGTTTGATTATGTGAAGACTTTCCCATCTTCAATAGTATGTTTGCAAGAGACTCATCTGACTAAAGACAGGACTCATCTGTTGAAGGCGGGGTGGATTGGTCATAGTTTCCATGCCACTTATTCAAACTACTCCAGAGGGGTCAGTCTGTTGGTGCATCGTAATGTACCCTTTGTCTGTCAATCGGTCAAAATAGATGTGGATGGGAGGTATATTTGTCTCCTGGCATAGTTGGCAGGGATGGCATACATAATAGTGGTGGTTTACATTCCTCCTCCATATTCGGGACAAGTCCTTCAGGATGTTCTTCACTTTGCGGCGCAAGCACCCTTGTTGCCCTTGTTAATCCTCGGAGATTTTAACAACATAATTGATGTGAAATTAGACAAAATGAGACGAACCGAACGGGGGGAGGAGAGGGTGGGGGACTGACGCCGTTTGGGAAACTGCTGTTGGAAGTTGAGTTGATAGATTTATGGAGAGTATGGAACCCGGGGGTGAAGGTTTACTAATGTTTGTCTGCCTCTTTCGGCTCGCTCTCAAGAATTGATATGGCCCTGGGCAATGCGCAAATGGCAAGGGCGGTGAGCTTAGTGGAGTATTTACCTCGTAGCATTTCAGACCATACCCCACTTCAGGTTGTGATACAGTTAGGGATAAGGGAGGGGGGGGTACCCATTCCTTGGAGGTTTAATCCATTTTGGTTAACTTTATTCCCTAAGAGTAGTAAGATTCCCACCCTACTTGAGGAATTCTTCACTTATAATGTGGGGTCGGCCTCGAAGGCTATGGTATGGGACACAATGAAAGCGTTCCTTAGGGGAACTCTGATTAAAGAGGTAAATGGGAATAAGAGCGTGTCCAGAGAATTTGGGAACACTCTGCGGAAAGAGGTACAGGAGGCTGAATCACTTTGTTACACATCCGTCAGACGGTAATAAGGCCACGGTAGAACGCGCACAGACACAGCTATCCCAACATATGTTGACAACAGCGGGGGATAAGTTATTCTTTAAAAAACAAAGCTATTTTGAAGAAGGAGAAAGGGCGGGACATTTAATGGCAGTGGTGTCGCGGGCCCAGCAGGGAGTGTCCTTTATTGCTGAATTGAAAAAGAGTGATGGCTCACTGACACGATCTGATAGGGAGGTGATGATGGTCTTTCAGGAATTCTTTGGGGAGCTCTATAGTTCTAAAGTGTCCCCTGCTGTGGAGGATATACAAGATTTTTTGATGCAGGGAGATCTACCGACTCTCCTGCAGGACGATGCACGGGCATTAGATGCCCCGTTTTGTCTGGAAGAGATGGAGCTTACGTTGTCATCAATGTCTACTAATAAGTCCCCGGGTGCGGATGGCCTACCGGCTGAGGTCTTTAAGTCTTATGGCTCAGTACTACTCCCCCAGCTGTTTGAAGTGTTCAATGAGGCACTAGAGATTGGAAGGCTGCCACCCTCCATGAACGAAGCCATAATTGTGGTAATTCCTAAACAGGATAAGGACCCCAGTCTGCCGGAATCCTACCACCCGATATCCCTTCTCCCTGTGGATGTTAAAATTCTGGCAAAACTCTTGGCTAACCGGTTAGCACGGATAATATCCTCCCTTATACATCCTGACCAAACGGGCTTTATGCCAAATAAATCTACGGCCATTAATATCCGATGGCTCTATCTAAATCTGCAACTACCAGCGGAAGGGGATCAGTTTAAAGCGGTGGTCTCTCTGGATGCCGCTAAGGCATTTGATAGTGTCGAGTGGAACTTTCTATGGGTGATATTGGATACAATGGGCTTTGGCGAAAGATTTATTTCATGGGTAAAGTTGTTATATGCGGCTCCTAGAGCCAGGGTAAAGGTAAACGGGCTGTTGCCAGAGGGGTTTTTATTGGCTAGAGGGACTAGGCAGGGATGCCCGTTGTCCTCACTGTTGTTTGCCATTGCCATTGAGCCACTTGCCGCGGTCCTGAGAGCATCAAGAGGCGTGAAAGGTTTCCGTCATGGTAACTTAACAGAGAAGGTCGCATTCTATGCGGACGATATGCTCCTTTTTTTAGATGACTGGCCAAACTCCCTAAGAGAAGCCATAGATGTTATTGATCGTTTTGGTGCACTATGGGGTCTGACAATTAATTGGGGAAATCATCTGTGATGACATTGGGACCCGTCCCCCCTACCCCTGAGAACTTGGTAGGGCAGTTGAAGATTACTCTTTCATTTAAGTACCTGGGAATCCTGATCAGTGAGAAGGTGGCAGACTTTGAGAAATTGAATATTACCCCTCTCTTGAGCAGATTTCAGCAGAAAACCAAGGCGTGGTGTAAACTCCCTTTCTCGGTGGTTGGCAGAGCTAATTTAGTGAAAATGATTCTAATGCCACAAGCTCTCTACCAGTTACATAATGCACCAATTTGGTTACCTCAACGGATTTTTCACAAAATCAACAGTATTTTCAGAGAGTTACTTTGGAAAAGGGGACTTGCGCGGATAAAATTGCAAACCTTCAAAAGTCTAAAATGAGGGCGGGGGGGGGGGGGGGGGGGCTGGTGGTTCCGGACCCATTTCTTTATTATCTGGCAGCCCAGTTACAACATTTTAAGAACTGGGAGGGGGAGGGTACGGGAACCCCATCGTCAATAGTGTCAGTATTGCGTCATGCTTTGAGGAAGAGAGACTTACCTGCGGAATTAGATTCAGGGTGATTTGGGGCGTGGCCAGGACCTCATGTAGAGAGGACGCAGCGTGGGTGAGCTCCTGCCTGGATCCTGAATCATTCTGCACACCGGCCTTGCTGACAGGCACTACCGACCCTGGAGGGCTGCAATACTACTTATAACACCCGGGGAAGCGAGCACCGCCAGGATATGCCGACACGCAGCAGCAATAAAAAGGACAGAGACGCGCAGGAGCGCACCTCTGAAGAATCCAATATGGTGCCGCCGGCGTCCACACCATCCCGCTGTGGAGCAGGGGGAGTAGCAGGCAGGCTGGAGCGGTTTGCCAGAGTGGCCCCTGGCACAGAGCCTACCTCCAACGAGGCACCCGATGGCAGCGCTGAACGGGCCCTGGAGCAGGGAGAAAACATACCCGACGGCGAGACTGTGAGTACCCTGGGCCCTGCATGTTCAGCAGCACAAGATATGCAGACACAGAGGCCTGCACTGGCAGAGGGAGGAGGGGGAGATGTGGAGCAAACAACACCTATCTTCACTGAGGCCATACTGAGAGACATTCTGGCAGCAATTAACTCTTGCAATACCACATTGGCCACTCTAAGCAGCCAGATGGGAACTGTCACCTCAGATATGGCCTGTATTAAACGTGAGCTGCAGGGGGTGACTGTCAGAATGGGGGAGCTGGAGGAACGAGTACAACAGAGGATAAATTACCACCAATGTCACGAGAGCTAGGAAAGGCCACGCAAAATATTTCCACACTGCTAAACAAGGTGGATGATTTGGAGAACTGCTCCCGCAGAAGTAATTAGAGACTGGTGGGGGTCCCAGAGAGGATGGAGGGCAATGACCCATTGAATTTCTTTGAAAAATGGCTTAAAAACACCATGGGAAAAGACATACTGTCCCCTTTCTTCACCATTGAAAGGGCGCACAGGGTCCCTGCGCGTGCCCCACAGCCGGGAGCACCCCCACGTCCTATTCTGATTAAACTACTGCACTATAAAGATAGGGACACTATCCTGCGCAGAGCCAGAGATATCAAAGAACTTGCAATTGATGGAAGGAAGATATCAATATTTCCTGATTTCTCCATGGAAGTGCAACGTAAAAGAGCGCAATTTATTGAGATCAAAAAACGCCTGCGCAACCTACAAGTGCCATACTCCATGATATACCCTGCTAAGCTGCGGATTGCTGCGAACAGAGAGACTCATTTTTTTGATACGGCTGGGGCGGTGCTGTCTTGGCTGGATATCAATGAGAGGTCTCTGAGGAGGAAGAATACCTGAGATTTCCCTTTCTGCCGCCAGGCGTTGTTTTTGTTTGGGACGCTATGCTGGTGAGCTCATTACAGTTAAATTCATCTAGGATCCAGGACGGGAGATGGCCGGTTCATTGTGGACACACGCTGCACTAGCGAGTTGTGGACCCCCCTCCCTACATGGAGTTGGGGCGTGTTTTTAGCCCTGATTCTCTATTTGGGAGAAATGTGTAAGATACACTTGATTTTGAGGGCAGGGGCACTGCGCACTGGTGTGCGGAGCCCTATCTCTCTCCTTGTTTTTCTTGTTTACTGTTGTATGATGCAATCTGTTTGGGAAGCGTGGTGTGCCTCAGTCGTGTCGCTCAACCTAATGTTTTTGAGAATTGGTGGAGAACACCTCTCTCCACCAGGTATAAAGTATCCGTCCGGATCATATCTTAGTCTACGCTTATGGCGACATCCTTAAATATTGTAGCGTGGAATGTTAGAGGGCTCGGAGATGTGAACAAAAGATGTGCTATATTTACTCACCTACAGAAACTTTTCCCGGCTATTTTATGTCTATCCGAGATCCATATGGTCAGGGATAATGTTCATTGCCTGAGGAGGGGATGGATTACGCATGAATATCATTCCACATACTCGACCCATGCACGGGGTGTGAGTGTGTTGGTGCACAAATCCATCCCGTTCTCATGTACCAAATCAGTGATTGACCCGGGGGCAGATTTGTCTGTTTGCTTTGCACGCTGTATGGTATACAATTTATTCTGGTTGCGATATATATCCCTCCACCATATTCAGTCGAACCGGTAAAAAGGATATTGTCTATTTTAGATTCCCTTCCATCTGCACCGACGCTTCTGATAGGGGATTTTAATAATTACCTACATCCCTATCTAGATAAATTACACTCAGGAAACATATCGGAGAACGCCGCCCCGACTTCATTTGCTAGAATGCTAACAGAGCTGGGTTTTGTAGATCTTTGGCGTGCCCAACACCCCACAACCAAACAATTCTCCTGTTACTCTAGCTCCCACCACACCATGTCACGGATAGACCTGGCTATTGGAAACACACTTCTGGCCTCATATACACAAAAGGTGGCCTACCTACCTAGAAGTGTATCTGATCACTCACCATTACATGTTACGCTTGCATGGGGAAACCCCCTCGCTCTGCCCAGGCCTATCTGGAAACTTAATCCCTTCTGGATCCAGCTTATTGGGGGATCTTTATATGATAACATTCTAGAATACTTTCATCTTAATGAGTGCTCTGCACCGCCACACATAGTTTGGGACTCTATGAAAGCTGTGGTAAGGGGCATATATATTAGAGAAATATGCATACGCAAAAATCAAACCAAATGTTACACCCAGAGTCTGATTCAGGAGGTATCTGATGCGGAGGCTGCGGTGGTGCTCAACCCGACAGTAGAAACTAAAAACACTCTAGAGAAGGCAAAGATGTCACTCAAAGAAAATCTCATGTCGGTGGCAGAAAATAAACGCTATTTCCTTAAAATTATTTTATGGTGGGGGAGGGCGTGGGACACCTACTGGCCACAGTCATTAGAGCACAGGAAGGCTCTTCTTATATAAATAGGTTAAAGACGGAATCAGGTGACTTTGTAACAGCAAGCGAGGATATAATAAGAGAAATAAAGAGGTATTATATGCGGCTATACACATCAGACTGTGACCTCATGGAGACTGAGATTGAGCAGTATTTGGATGCTCTCTCTCTTCCTACACTGAGTGATGTAAACAGGGAATTGCTGGACCGGGACATCTCATTGGAAGAACTGGAGGAAGCGCTTGGCCAGACACAAAATGAAAAAGCTCCGGGAACGGATGGCCTGCCTGGAGAGTTTTATAAAACGTATGCACCCTTACTGCTACCCAAACTACTTAAGGTATTTGAAGAATCTGAAAGGCAGAGGGTCCTCCCACCCTCTATGAGGGAAGCCTTAAAGGGGTGGTTCACCCATTTTTTTTATTTTCTGTCGAAGTTCTACTTACAATTCTAGGTATTTTCTCCATTGGCCTGTATTTCCATTTCTGGCACTGAGCGGCGCTATGCTGCACGCTCAGTGCCTGTCACATGACCCCCTGGAGCTGTGGCCGCCGGCATCCTCTGACGTCCCGGCATTTCCGGGCTCTCAAACAAGACGGGTACGTCACAGGATGCCGGCGCCACTCAGATTGAGTGACAGGGCTGTGGGCGGTGACTACCGCACGTCACAGCTCAGCATTGAAGGGAGGATCCGGAGGACGTCAGTGTGGAGCGGAGGAGTCCGGCAGATGGTGAGGCACAGGGCACCAGTGTGCACTTCCGGTGGGGGGGTTCATCAGCTGAATCCCCCCCTGCACGTAAGTATGTGATCACACTGTCCACCCGCCCGCTCTGCTGCGATGTCAGGAGAGCGGCCGGTGTCGGGCAGTGTGATCATCTGCTCCTCCCAGCAGCAAGACACTGACAGGCATGTCACCGCTGTGCTCTGCCATCTGTCCTGCTGCATGGGACCAACTGTCTGCACTCTGTCACCTGCACCACAAGTCACAGAGTGGAGACAGTTGGTGACAGAGCACCTCTGCCCCCCCCTCTTCTTTCCCCACTCTCTTCTCCCCCCCCTCTCTCTCTTCTCCCCCCCTCTCTCTCTTCTCCCCCCCTCTCTCTCTTCTCCCCCCTCTCTCTCTTCTCCCCCCCTCGCTCTCTTCTCCCCCCCTCGCTCTCGTCTCCCCCCCTCTCTCTCTTCTCCCCCCTCTCTCTCTTCTCCCCCCCTCTCTCTCTTCTCCCCCCCTCTCTCTCTCCCCCCCCTCTCTCTTCCCCCCCCCTCTTTCTCCCCCCTCTCTCTCTTCTCCCCAGCCTCTCTCTCTTCTCCCCAGCCTCTCTCTTCTCCCCCCCTCTCTCTCTTCTCCCCCCCTCTCTCTCTTCTTCCCCCCCCTCTCTCTCTTCTTCCCCCCCTCTCTCTCTTCCCCCCCTCTCTCTCTCTTCCCCCCCCTCTCTCTCTTCTCCCCCCCCTCTCTCTTCTCCACCCCCCTCTCTCTATTCTCCCCCCCTCCTCTCTCTTCTCCCCCCCTCCTCTCTCTTCTCCCCCCCGCTCGCTCTCTTTTCCTCGCTCTCTCCTGGCATGGTCAGTACAGAAATCTCTCCATCGTGGAGGGGTGAGAGGGAGTAATAAACATGGAGTCCCTACTGTGTCTGTGTATTTATTTCTAATAAAGTGTTTTTCTCTGTGTGATGTCTTTTTTTTTTTTTTTTAAACCCTTTGTTGGAGATTCTTAATGGCCAGGTTAAACTTGGCCTGACATTAAGAATCTCGGGCTTTATACCAGCTGGTAAAACAAAGCTGGTATTAACCTCTTATTACCCAGCGTGCCACCTGCCACCAGGGCCACTGGAAGAGTTGGATACAGCGCCTGAAGATGGCACTTCTATGAAAGCGCCATTTTCTGGGGCAGCTGTGGACTGCAATTCGCAGTGGGGGGCCCAGAAAGTTTGGGCACCCTGCACTGTGGATTCCAATCCCCAGCTGCCTAGTTGTACCTGGCTGGACTCAAAAATTTGGTGAAGCCCACATCATTTTTTTTTTTAATTATTTCATGAAATTCATGAAAAAAAAGGGCTTCTCTATATTTTTGGTTCCCAGCCGGGTACAACTAGGCAGCTGGGGGTTTGGGGGCAGCCCGTAGCTGCCTGCTGTACCTGGCTAGCATACAAAAATATGGCGAAGCCCACGTCATTTTCTTAAAAACGTTTTCAGGGAAAAACCTTTATAAAAAAAAAAAATGCTTCCCTGCATTTCTATTGCCAGTGAAAGTAACACCAAGCAGCGGGGGCTAGCAGCCAGTAGCTGCTTTGGTTACCCTTAGCAATAGAAAATGCAGCGGGAGCCCACAAACAATGTGATTTTTTTTGTTTTTTTATTTTTAATGATTTTTTTTTTAAAAAAATCGGCATGGGCTTCGCCCATCGAGCACCAGAGCATTTTACTGCTCAATTCATCCCAAGTAATCAGATGACTCCAGTGTCGGCCGATTACTTGTTCTGTGTCCCCCTGCATCCATCGCAGCGTGTACGGGCTGTGAGGTCAGCGGAGTGGAGACAGTGACATGCTCTGCTCTGACACATAGTGTGCTGCATGTCACTATCTTTCTCCACTCTGATACTTGTTGTGCAGGTGACCGGATGCTACATGTCACTAACTGTCTCCACTATGGGACTTGTGCAGGTGAGAGTGTATACAGTTGGTACTATGCAGCAGAAATCACAGAGTGGGGCAGTTAGTGACATGTATCATCCGGTCACCTGCACAACAAGTCCCAGAGTGGAGACAGTGACATGCAGCACACTATATGTCAGAGCAGAACATGTCACCAACTTGCTCTGCTCTGTCACCTGCGGTGCTGCATGTCACGCTTTTGCCGCGATTTGGTGCTTTTGCTGCGTTTTTGCTCACTGCGTTTTTAATCAGTGCACAATGCCATTAAAGATTGTTGATGAAAAAAAAAAAAAAGGTCTGATGTCATTTCCTTATTCAAAATGTTCATTGTATGCAGGAGAGCAGACAGCAGCTGCAGAACTACAAGGCTCAGCATCCTCCATTCACTAGTGTATGCAGGAGAGCAGACAGCAGCTGCAGAACTACAAGGCTCAGCATCCTCCATCCAGGACTGTATGCACTGTATGCAGTTTTTTACCCAAAAAGAAAAAAAAATGACATGGGCTTCGCCATATTTTTGTATGCTAGCCGGGTACAGCAGGCAGGTACGGGCTGCCCCCAACCCCCAGCTGCCTATTTGTACCCGGCTGGGAACCAAAAATATAGAGAAGCCCTTTTTTTTTAATTATTTCATGAATTTCATGAAATAATTTTAAAAAAAAATGACGTGAGCTTCGCCTAATTTTAGTGTCCAGCCGGGTACAACTAGGCAGCTGGGGATTGGAATCCACAGTGAAGGGTGCCCAAGCTTTCTGGGCACCCCCACTGCGAATTGCAGTCCGCAGCCACCCCAGAAAATGGCGCTTTCATAGAAGCGCCATCTTCTGGCGCTGTATCCAACTCTTCCAGCTGCCCTGATGCCGGGTGGCTAGCTAGGTAATAATGGAGTTAGGGCTAGCTGTATATTATCAGCTGGCCCTAAGCCCGAAATTCATGGTGTCACGCCAATATTAGACATGGCCACCATGAATTTCTAGTAAGGATAAAAAAAAAAAACACAACACAGAAAAATATTTTTATTAGAAATAAAACACAACACAATTAGTGACTCCATCTTTATTGAAATAAACCCCCCTCCGCAGTAATCCTGGGTTAGGGTCCCGCGCCGTCCAATCAGGATCCAATATCATCTGATCGGTTTGCTGGAAGGCAAAGCAATCAGATGATGTGTCAGGTTAAACTACGTGAATCACATGACACATCAGCTGATTGTATAAAAGCCGATTATACAATCAGCTGATGCATCAGTGCAAAAAAAAATAAATACGTCAGTGCTGATTACCGGTAGCTCCTGCAGCAGAGTCTGATCCTGGCCCATCACTGCAGGAGCTGCCGGTAATCAGCTGATGAAGTCCCCTGATGGCAGGATCAGCTGATAGCCGGCCGGGCGCGAAGAAGCCGGCGACACCACGAGAATCGATCAGCTGATGCGTCAGGTGACTGCATCAGGTGATCCACCGCCAGGTCCTGCAAGCTTCGTACGTGCCCCAGGGAGACTGCACACAGCCAGAGCGGCGGTACCGAGACAGGGGCTGGAAGCAGGCATGGCACCGGGACCCTGCAGACAGGTGAGTATAACATACACACACACTGTATATACACACACACTGTATATACGCACACACACTGTATATACACACACACACTGTATATACGCACACACACTGTATATACACACATACACTGTATATACGCGCACACACACTTTCTTCCCCTGGCTGTGTAGAGCTGCTGCTGTCTCTGTATGATTGATCTCAGTGCATCCACAGGAAAGAGGCAGGGAGGAGGGTTTGGGTGGGAGCAGAGTGGGTGTATTAGACATAATGGGTGTGTTAGATAAGCTAGACACCGCCCTAGAGCCACAAAGAATTCTGGGACTTGTAGGAACTGAACACAGGAAGTCAGAGGAGAGATTAACCCCATCAGAGCTGGAGCCAGCAATGACCGTGTGCTGCTAGAGCACAATAAAAGGTAATTTTGCTGAAAAAACATAATAGATGTGTTGAGGGGCACATATTAGCAAGATTTATCAGAAAAAAAAAAACAGTTTTGGTAACTGGACAACTTCTTTAATAGTCTTAATATTAAAACCCGGAAAAGATCCAGAGATCCCGGATTCGTATCGCCCAATCTCTCTCCTACAAACAGACATTAAATTGCTGGCCAAGGTGCTCGCCAATAGGATGTCCCGAGTCATCTCATCTATAGTGCCGAGTAATCAGACAGGATTCATTCTATGCAGAGCCACATCTATGAATCTCAGGAAATTATATTTGGGAATTCAACATAGTTCTGAGGAACCGGGGGAAAGGGCAATTTTGTCTTTAGACGCCGCTAAGGCGTTCGATAGCCTTGAATGGGAATATACAGTTAGGTCCAGAAATATTTGGACAGTGACACAAGTTTTGTTATTTTAGCTGTTTACAAAAACATGTTCAGAAATACAATTATATATATAATATGGGCTGAAAGTGCACACTCCCAGCTGCAATATGAGAGTTTTCACATCCAAATCGGAGAAAGGGTTTAGGAATCATAGCTCTGTAATGCATAGCCTCCTCTTTTTCAAGGGACCAAAAGTAATTGGACAAGGGACTCTAAGGGCTGCAATTAACTCTGAAGGCGTCTCCCTCGTTAACCTGTAATCAATGAAGTAGTTAAAAGGTCTGGGGTTGATTACAGGTGTGTGGTTTTGCATTTGGAAGCTGTTGCTGTGACCAGACAACATGCGGTCTAAGGAACTCTCAATTGAGGTGAAGCAGAACATCCTGAGGCTGAAAAAAAAGAAAAAATCCATCAGAGAGATAGCAGACATGCTTGGAGTAGCAAAATCAACAGTCGGGTACATTCTGAGAAAAAAGGAATTGACTGGTGAGCTTGGGAACTCAAAAAGGCCTGGGCGTCCACGGATGACAACAGTGGTGGATGATCACCGCATACTTTCTTTGGTGAAGAAGAACCCGTTCACAACATCAACTGAAGTCCAGAACACTCTCAGTGAAGTAGGTGTATCTGTCTCTAAGTCAACAGTAAAGAGAAGACTCCATGAAAGTAAATACAAAGGGTTCACATCTAGATGCAAACCATTCATCAATTCCAAAAATAGACAGGCCAGAGTTAAATTTGCTGAAAAACACCTCATGAAGCCAGCTCAGTTCTGGAAAAGTATTCTATGGACAGATGAGACAAAGATCAACCTGTACCAGAATGATGGGAAGAAAAAAGTTTGGAGAAGAAAGGGAACGGCACATGATCCAAGGCACACCACATCCTCTGTAAAACATGGTGGAGGCAACGTGATGGCATGGGCATGCATGGCTTTCAATGGCACTGGGTCACTTGTGCTTATTGATGACATAACAGCAGACAAGAGTAGCCGGATGAATTCTGAAGTGTACCGGGATATACTTTCAGCCCAGATTCAGCCAAATGCCGCAAAGTTGATCGAACGGCGCTTCATAGTACAGATGGACAATGACCCCAAGCATACAGCCAAAGCTACCCAGGAGTTCATGAGTGCAAAAAAGTGGAACATTCTGCAATGGCCAAGTCAATCACCAGATCTTAACCCAATTGAGCATGCATTTCACTTGCTCAAATCCAGACTTAAGACGGAAAGACCCACAAACAAGCAAGACCTGAAGGCTGTGGCTGTAAAGGCCTGGAAAAGCATTAAGAAGGAGGAAACCCAGCGTTTGGTGATGTCCATGGGTTCCAGACTTAAGGCAGTGATTGCCTCCAAAGGATTCGCAACAAAATATTGAAAATAAAAATATTTTTTTGGGGTTTGGTTTATTTGTCCAATTACTTTTGACCTCCTAAAATGTGGAGTGTTTGTAAAGAAATGTGTACAATTCCTACAATTTCTATCCGATATTTTTGTTCAAACCTTCAAATTAAACGTTACAATCTGCACTTGAATTCTGTTGTAGAGGTTTCATTTCAAATCCAATGAGGTGGCATACAGAGCCCAACTCGCGAAAATTGTGTCACTGTCCAAATATTTCTGGACCTAACTGTATGTGGGCTGTACTTCGGAAAATGGGCTTTGGACATAGATTCATAAATTGGGTAAAACTGCTATATGACTCACCGGTGGCGAAGGTTAGGGTTAATGGCAGGGTCTCCGAGTCGTTTCCTCTTGGAAGAGGTACTAGACAGGGGTGCCCGCTTTCACCCTTGCTATTCGCGACTGCAGTGGAGCCGTTGGCAGTGGCAATACGGAAATACAGGGAGGTAGAGGGATTTCGGTTTGGAGCCGTGGAACAAAAGATATCATTATACGCAGACGATCTACTCTTATATTTAGACAGGGTACGTTCCTCGATTTTGCCGGCAATGAATATCATTCTGGAATTTGGGCAGAGGTCTGGTCTACGAATCAAGTGGTCCAAGTCGGCTTTAATGCCGTTGGACCCCCTTCCTGGGGACTTTTCGGACTTACAGATTCCAGTTCCTGTGGTCCGGGAGTTTAAATATCTGGGAGTAATTGTCAGCCCAATCCCGAAGGATTTCCAGGCCCTAAATCTGGAACCCCTGTTACAGCGATTCAGAGCAAAAGTGCATACCTGGTGCCGTTTGCCGCTATCAAATATCGGCAGATCCAATTTAATTAAAATGGTAATGATGCCACAATTACTATATCTTATACATAATTCTCCAGTGTGGATATGTAGGGAATTTTTTGTAAAAATTAATACAATATTCCGGGAACTTATTTGGAAGAAAACGCAAGCTAGGATTCGACTGGAAGTGCTACAGCGGGGAAAGGAGGAGGGAGGACTGGCGGTACCAAACCCATATATATACTATATAGCCTCCCAGATGCAACATCTGAGGGGTTGGGGCAAAGAAGGAGGGTATGATACCAGTGGTGATATAGTGAGAGAGAGGGATCAGTATGGAAGTACCCAGGTTGCCGGTTGGATGTGGGACAAAGACAGATAAATGGGGCACGATATCCCACACTGGCTATGATATTCCAGGTGTGGGACAGGGGTAAATCTCTTTTGGGGATAAGCGGACCTACAGAGCTCTGGCCACTGTGGCAGAACCCCGACTTGCCAGAAATTAAAAAATTAGTAGGGTTCAGAGGATGGGAGGATAAAGGGATCCATTTAGTGTCACAAGTACTACAAAATAATACTCTTAAAAGCTTTGAACAACTGAGAACGGAGTTTCACCTTCCGCATGTCTTCTTTTATCAGTATTTGCAGCTGAGACACGCACTGGAAAGACAGGGGAGGACAAACCCGGTAACAGTGACACATAATCAAATATTACGTAGGCTGCTTACATCTGAGTCCTCTAAGGGTCTTATTTCAGAATTATATAAAAAATTACTACCTGCCCATCTGGAAACACATCCATTGATTGTTAAAAGCAAATGGGAACGAGACGTCGGTCCCCTGACGGAAGGCCAGTGGTCTGATATATTGAAACAAGTTCCTAAACTGGCAGTATCGGAGTGCCAAAAGCTGTCTCAAATATATCTCATCCACAGGGTATATAAAACTCCCAGTCTACTATTTAAGATGGGACTCAGACCAAACACACAGTGTGTTAGGTGTGGACAGGATGATGCCCATTTGATGCATGTTATGTGGGAGTGTGGACACATTGGTGATTTCTGGAACCAAACCCTGGGACTTATAGATCAAATATATCATATCACAATACAACCGTCGCCCCGCCTGTGCCTGTTGAGTCTGTGGGAAGGAGAAGTGGATCCGGATTCTCCAACAGCTCTGGGAATAGCCCGTATCTTGTACCAAGCAAGAAAGCTACTTGCATATCACTGGTTAGACCCTCTACCACCAACATTATCAGAGCTCAAAAACAAATTAAATAACGTCATAAGATTGGAAAGGGGAGTTTATTTAAAAAGAAAAACATTGAAAAAGTTTTACAACATTTGGCGGCCATGGATGGAGTTGCCGGGCCTACCCTCTAGTGCACTGGTTCGGGATGCAATGCTGGACCGGTTACTGTTGTGCCTGCAGTGATGGCATGTGTGAGGAAGGGAATTAAAACTAGTTTTTTCTGTGGCGAAGTGGACTTTGAATGAAAAGGTGAGAGAGGACTGGAACGGTTTCATTGATGACTGCACGGAGAGGGAGGGGCGGGAGAGTATAGTAATATGATGTGGAGCGACACGGCTGATGGAGGAGGTGCTTCTGTTAGTCTGAGGCATTATTGCATAATTTAAGTTTTGTTTATTTGTAGAGCCACGAGGTTTGTAGGCTCAAGCTATATAATATAATTATGATTTGAGAACTCTATTATATTTACATACATGCAGAGAAAGAACCTGATTTATAAATCACATGTGTTTATCTGTTGTTTATTGTTATCAGTTATATAAAAAGTGAAATACTCTCTGTATCGATCCCTAATGATTTAATAAAAAAAGATCTGATTTAAAAAAAAGATTCAGGGGGATTTCTGAGAACCCCTGCCCCCGAACATCATACCTTAAAAGAAATGGGGAAGATCTGGGTAAAAGTAAAAGAAGTACTAAAGGTGGGGGTAGTCACTAAGTACTCACTCATATGGGGAAACCCAAATCTTCCTGAACTGAACAAACTATGTGGGTTTGAGCTATGGCAGTGGAAAGGGATCAAGAAGGTACAGCAACTGTTTGAGGAGGGGCGGGTTAAGACGTTTGAAGTGCTTAGAGGGGAATTTGGGATTCCGAACAACAGGTTTTTCCAATACCTTCAGGTGCGTCATGCGTGCGAGGTACAATCGCTATCTGTGAGTATGTCGCCGGTGAATCGGACGCCGTTGTTGGACGCCTCGGTGGCGGCTGGGGACACTAAGGGCGCAATATCCTGGTATTACATGTACCTCCAAGATGCCAAATATAGGGGGTGACCTGTGGTCTTAGGGATAGATGGCAGGGAGACATAGGGGCCATTTCAGAGGAAATATGGGAGGAGGTATTGCAAAATATTCCACTGGTGTCGGTCAGTGAGTCACAGAGGCTGTCACAAGTGTTCTTAGTACATAGGAAATATAGAACCCTGGCCTTTTTATTCAAAATAGGTGTCAGCCCTGACTCGTGCTGCTGGAAGTGTGGAGCTCCGGATGCTGATCTAAGGGTATGTGCGCACGTTGCTTTTTACCTGCTTTTTACCTGCTTTTTTGCTGCTTTTTCTTCTGCGCTGTTTAATGCCAAAATGGATGTGTTCTTCTATTCAAGCAAAGTCTATGGGAATTTGGGTTTCTTGTTCACACTATGTTGTTCAAAATGCTGCCTTTTTGTGGCAGAACTTTGGTCAAAAACTCAGCTTTTCAGTGCAAAACCCAAATGGCAAAAACAATTGACATGTTGCTTCTTTGAAAAGCTGAGTTTTTGACCAAAGTTCTGCCACAAAAAGGCAGCATTTTGAACAACATAGTGTGAACAAGAAACCCAAATTCCCATAGACTTTGCTTGAATAGAAGAACACATCCATTTTGGCATTAAACAGCGCAGAAGAAAAAGCAGCAAAAAAGCAGGTAAAAAGCAGGTAAAAAGCAACGTGCGCACATACCCTAATTCATCTTATGTGGAATTGTCCACGTTTGAAAAAATATTGGGTGGGGGTCCTTGACCTTATTGATTCGGTCTATGGCTGCCGTATGGACCGCAAACCACTGACATATATTCTTGGCTATACGGCGGAACTTCCTGTCCAGGAGGGGCATAAGATTGCTATCGCGTGCATACTGTACCAGGCACGAAAAGTCATTGCACGGGACTGGAAGGATAGCAAGATCCCTGATATCAAAGAGTTAATTGATAAGGTGAACTACACACTTCGGATGGAGAAATACACTTATCAAAAAAGAAGGGCATATAGGAAATTTGAGGAGTTGTGGGCCCCGTGGCTTGTGATACCCTGAATTTGGCTCCAAGTATACTGACTTGGGCTAGGGCCCTGACGGCAAACCTGTCCTAAGCCCTGATGCATGAGAATGGGTATGAATGTTGGGTTGGATTGCAGATGCTCCAGTTGGATACTCTCAGTAGCTACTGTTCGATCACCGATACATGCCTTAACGTACCTTAGGATATAAAGTATTCAAATAAATATATACTGATTGGGGATCCTGTTTGGGGGAGGGGGAGAGGGGGATGGGAAGGGGTTTGTTGTGCATACCTGTGTGTATGCGGAATTTACCTGTTAAACCGAAATGTTAATAAAAAATTATTTGATTTAAAAAAACGAAACGGAGGGGAATAAAAACCGAAGCCTTCCTGTCGTCTGGGGACGTCTACGAGAACGGACTTCCTGAGAAGGACCTCCTCTTCCTGTTGCAGAGCCAGTTGCTTCTCCTCTGACCTCCTCTGAACATGAAGCCTGATCATTTTCTCCTAGTATCCTTCCAGGAATCTTTGGCTGCAGTGGGCTTCTTTTTAGGCTATTTCTTCTTCCTGAAGGAATGGATCCTAAATGGAGGAGAGGAAAAGGTAGGAAACCCTTGTTTCCTATCTCCTGCCTTCTCTAAGATGTCATATAGAGGCTTACCAAATAAGAACTCTCCTTCACAAGACATGGCACACAACTTAGATTTAGGCTGGAAGTCTCCTGGCCATCCCTTTAACCACAGTGATCTTCTTGCTGAATTGGATAATGCTGCTGACTTAGCCGACAGCCTCAAAGTATCCGCTGATGCATCCGCCAAGAATGCCGCAGCTCCTTTGCCCCCAGGGTAAGGCAGCGAGGATTCTTTCTCGAGGGGCATCTTTGAGCTGATCTTCCAATTGCTGTAGCCAGACCATTAAAGACCTGGCTACACAGGTGCCTGCTTCCGCTGGTCTAAGTGCCTCCGCCGACATCTTCCAAGCTGATCTCAGGTAGTTATCAGCTTTCCTATCGAGTTGATGCTTCAGACTACCTAGATCTTCAAATGGAAGGGAAGACTTCCTCACAGCCTTGGCCACCGCCACGTCAATCTTGAGACATCGATCCCAGAGGGAGAAATCTTCCTCCTGAAAGGGATATTTCTTCTTAAACAGGGAGGGAAAGTAAGCTCTCCTGTCATGTCTTCTCCACTGTTCCTCCACCAGCTTCTTAATTTTAACATGAACTGGGAAGGAGCACCTCTTTTTATGTTCCAAGCCTCTAAAAATTATATCCTCTAGGCTAGGGACTCAGGACCCCTAGTGGATCTGATAACCTTCACCAGGTGGTTAGCCTCAGCTGAGGGAAAACAAAGCCTGTCCTCAATATTCTCAGAAGAAGGCGAGGAAGAAGAAGAGGAACCCGAAGCTGAATCCGAGGTCTCCCCAGACTCCTGGTTCTGTACTCAGGTCTTGCTGGCTGGTTTCTTGACCATAGGCTGGGAAAATCCCTTATGGGCCTCCCTGACCTCCGCTCTTATAACCTCATTAAGACTGGAAGCAAAGTCCGGGGTCTCCTCAGCAACTGTTTTCTGGATGCAGTTACTGCATAACTTTTTCTGAGTCCCAGAAGGTAAGGAAAAAAAAAAAAAGAGAAATGCACAGCAAATGTACTGCAATATTGCACTGGGGGTGGTAATTGCCTATAAACCAATAAGTAAGAGGGGAGAAAAAGCATAGGCAAAAAAGAAGCACTCAGCCCACCAATATACAAAAATAAAAATTATAATTTTAGTGTTATATCAAGTTTAAAAACATATAAAAAAAAACACACACAACCATGTCTGCAAAAATCATATAAATATACCCATGCAATCGGTATATAACATCATGAAGCAAAACCACAAAAATGTTACATAAGGAAAACATGTACGATCATATAAATGTATCCATATAATGGCATATAATCATGTGCAACGATATCGCACACAAAATGTGGCACAAAAAGGTGATTACAAACCAACCATAGATAACAATTGATAGAAACTCGGCAAAAGCTCACCATTTAATACTTAATTAATTAATTAATTAATAATTCATTAAATAATTGCTCTCAACCACAAACAATCTCAAGGAGCAAAGCCCCTAAGGGTGGGCAAGCTATGCGAAGAATCACTCATCTAAATGCAAAACAATGTTAGATCAAATAAATCATGCTAGCATGATATGTAATAGAGAGAGACATGGAGGAAAGTCACACAACCCCCAAAGCGTGTCGCTCAATTGAGCTTCATCCAGAAGGTAAGGAGGACCTACACAAGGGGCATTCCCTGTCCTTAACTTTCGCCGTCCTCTTCCTAGGTCTGTACTAAGGGACACAGGAAGACAAACAGAGACAAAACTCCCATTAATGGGAATACAACCGGAAGTCACTTACCACCTGCACACGCACAAGGTACCGGGTCAATAGGTTGAGTGGTGTCCTGGGGACTCCTGAGGGAATCCATCGACCTCTGGCTGGGCTGCACACCACTGGAGTGACTGCCTCCACTTTCTCCATACCGACCTTTCTGCTGTGGCTACTGCTCCAGGATCCTCTGGTCCTGTTGATCCTCCATGTCAGACGATGAGGGCATGAACATCTGTTATTGCTACTCCATGCCACTTAATCATCAGCTGAAGCAGTAGCGGTGGACAGTGCCATGTTGCTACCTCATGCGCAGAGGCAGCTTCCGGTTCCTGCCGATGTCACATCCGCCGCCAGCACCCGGATCTTCTCCCGGTGTGTTCAACTGCAGGGACAGCCGACGGCCGCCAAGCAGGAACACAGGCATGGGCAGCAAACATTGTCTGGCGTGTTCCACTGGCGCCGAGCAGGAACACAGACCTGGAGGAAGGCAGGGTGATTCCTGCAGGGACAGCCGACAGGCACCAAGCAGGAATACAGCCTGGATTTTTGGAGCACTCGCTGCAGGGAAAGTCACCGGATGCTGAGCAGGTTTGCCATACACACAGGGTAGAAACTGCCCCTGCATCCCATCTCGAAGGAAAATTACCCCCGGAGACTCTTCCAGGGCTGAGGCCGATAATGTGGAAACAGCCAGTACTCCAGGCAGTACTCAACAGCCATCCTTCACCATGGCAGCGCCACAGCTCTTATGGGTCTCCCATCCTGGGACAGGAAACCGAACTGATGAGGTAGAAACGTGCCGCCCTTTTATTTCAGTGGGTTTCCTGTCCTAAGATGGGTGGACCTATCTCTCTGGTGGCACTGTCGTGGTGAAGGGATAAAAGATTTCTAGTGCAATTTTATAGTCAGTTTTATCATTCTTGCAAACAACAATGCAGCAAATAGGAACCCAACATACAGTTAGGTCCAGAAATATTTGGACAGTGACACAAGTTTTGTTATTTTAGCTGTTTACAAAAACATGTTCAGAAATACAATTATATATATAATATGGGCTGAAAGTGCACACTCCCAGCTGCAATATGAGAGTTTTCACATCCAAATCGGAGAAAGGGTTTAGGAATCATAGCTCTGTAATGCATAGCCTCCTCTTTTTCAAGGGACCAAAAGTAATTGGACAAGGGACTCTAAGGGCTGCAATTAACTCTGAAGGCGTCTCCCTCGTTAACCTGTAATCAATGAAGTAGTTAAAAGGTCTGGGGTTGATTACAGGTGTGTGGTTTTGCATTTGGAAGCTGTTGCTGTGACCAGACAACATGCGGTCTAAGGAACTCTCAATTGAGGTGAAGCAGAACATCCTGAGGCTGAAAAAAAAGAAAAAATCCATCAGAGAGATAGCAGACATGCTTGGAGTAGCAAAATCAACAGTCGGGTACATTCTGAGAAAAAAGGAATTGACTGGTGAGCTTGGGAATTCAAAAAGGCCTGGGCGTCCACGGATGACAACAGTGGTGGATGATCGCCGCATACTTTCTTTGGTGAAGAAGAACCCGTTCACAACATCAACTGAAGTCCAGAACACTCTCAGTGAAGTAGGTGTATCTGTCTCTAAGTCAACAGTAAAGAGAAGACTCCATGAAAGTAAATACAAAGGGTTCACATCTAGATGCAAACCATTCATCAATTCCAAAAATAGACAGGCCAGAGTTAAATTTGCAGAAAAACACCTCATGAAGCCAGCTCAGTTCTGGAAAAGTATTCTATGGACAGATGAGACAAAGATCAACCTGTACCAGAATGATGGGAAGAAAAAAGTTTGGAGAAGAAAGGGAACGGCACATGATCCAAGGCACACCACATCCTCTGTAAAACATGGTGGAGGCAACGTGATGGCATGGGCATGCATGGCTTTCAATGGCACTGGGTCACTTGTGTTTATTGATGACATAACAGCAGACAAGAGTAGCCGGATGAATTCTGAAGTGTACCGGGATATACTTTCAGCCCAGATTCAGCCAAATGCCGCAAAGTTGATTGGACGGCGCTTCATAGTACAGATGGACAATGACCCCAAGCATACAGCCAAAGCTACCCAGGAGTTCATGAGTGCAAAAAAGTGGAACATTCTGCAATGGCCAAGTCAATCACCAGATCTTAACCCAATTGAGCATGCATTTCACTTACTCAAATCCAGACTTAAGACGGAAAGACCCACAAACAAGCAAGACCTGAAGGCTGCGGCTGTAAAGGCCTGGCAAAGCATTAAGAAGGAGGAAACCCAGCGTTTGGTGATGTCCATGGGTTCCAGACTTAAGGCAGTGATTGCCTCCAAAGGATTCGCAACAAAATATTGAAAATAAAAATATTTTGTTTGGGTTTGGTTTATTTGTCCAATTACTTTTGACCTCCTAAAATGTGGAGTGTTTGGAAAGAAATGTGTACAATTCCTACAATTTCTATCAGATATTTTTGTTCAAATTAAACGTTACAATCTGCACTTGAATTCTGTTGTAGAGATTTCATTTCAAATCCAATGTGGTGGCATGCAGAGCCCAACTCGCGGAAATTGTTTCACTGTCCAAATATTTCTGGACCTAACTGTATATTTTGCACTATGGAGCACCATACTATTTGTGTAGTTTGGCTGTTATAATGCAAAGTTAAAAGGCACCCAAAGAATCCCTATAGAAAAGGTGTGATCAGAACAATCTCAATACTTGCTATATCTGTATGATAAGTATTAGATACCAACTCACACTGACAATTGAGTTGCAGCAACCAACATCAAACAACCAGTGATGGCAGCCATGTCACCATGAGTTGGCCCTAATTCTCATAATACAGATGATGGCAAAATTTACATTTTCAGACAATGGAGGGTTTCTACAAAACCTTATACTGATAAAGGCTTACCACTGCTTGTTCAGCTTTATAAATGAGGAGGTACATGGATCATTTGAGAAGGAGCAGTAATTAAGAGACATTGTGGTCCTCACTGGTATCTTTTCACAAGAAAGCGAAAGTGCAGGTTTTTAATTACTTGGCATTATAACCTTGTTCATTAAAGGGAACCAATCACCAGGATTTTCGTATATAACCTAAAACCAGTGCTATATTGGTACTATCAGGCTCATTCTCTACATACCTTTAAAAGGTCAGCTTGGATGTTTAGGTTTTGAAATCCAAGAAAGTACATTTTATAAAATCATCAGCTTCTTGATTGACAGCAGCTGAGGATCAGATAATATCTAGGGGGGAAGTCATAGTTATCGCCTCCCTCTGTAAGAATTGGCATAAGTATTATGCAATTGATTTACTTTGGTTTGCAAGACCTGTGTGAGGTCATACTGATGTGACCAGAATGGGCGGGGCCACAGCAAACAGAAAAATGCTGCTTTCTGGTATCAGCTTCTTTGACTGAGGCCCAACCCCTTCTTGTTACATGGGTATGATCTCACCACTGGTCCTGCAAGCCAAAGTAAATCAATTGTATAATACTTATGCCAATTCTAACACGGGGAGGGGAGAACTATGAATTCCCCCCCAGATATTATCTGATCCTCAGCTGCTGTCACTCAAGAAGCTGATGATTTTATAAACTTTACTTTCTTGGATTTCAAAACCTAAACATCCGAGCTGACCACTAAAGGTATGTAGAGAGTCAGCCTGATAGTTCCAGAATAGCACTGGCTTTGGGTTATACAGTGTGTCCACACATATCCTATCCACCGCCATTAACTTGAGAACGGCGGCAGCTATATAGGCATAGAAGTGGTGTCTAGGTATAGTAAAGTATCCATGCGCTGCACAATGAAATCACCTATAGCGCCACCTGGTGGAAAACAACGGAGTTAGCATTTTTATCTCGAAAACATAATGAAATAGAGAAAAAAGTGAATTACAAAGTTGTAGGGCATCATCAATTCAATACAAATCGACACCTTGCATACAGAAATGCTATGTTAGAACATGTAAAACTCACAAGGCTGCGGACGTGAAGCGATACCTCATGGAGACCTTCCTACAAGTCATTGGGTATGGTGGCTGCTTGGAATGGCCTCCATGCTCATCTGACCTGACCCCATTGGACTTCTTTCTGTGAGGTCACATCATACAGCAGGTGTATGCGACCCCTCCACCAACGTATTACAGATGCTTGTGCAAACGTGTCACCTACCATATTGCACAACATGCAGCAAGATACAGTATGCTGTCCAGAGTCCAGATGTACATTGCAGCTGACGGTGGCCACTTTGAGCATCAAAGTTAAATGAGCGCCATATGCGTGACCAGCATTCAATGTTTTGGGGGTCATGGGTTTCATATCATAGCGTTTCTGTATGCAAGGTGTTGATTCGTATTGAATTGATGATGCCCTACAATTTTTTAATTCACTTTTTTTTCTCTCGTTCTCTCGTTCCGTTTTCGAGATAAAAATGCTAACTCCGTTGTTTTCCACCAGGTGGCGCTATAGGTAGTTTCATTGCGTAGCGCATGGCTACTTTACTATACCTAGACACCACTTCTATGCCTATAGCTGCTGCCGTTCTCAAGTTAATGGCGGTGGACACACTGTATACAAAAACCCTGGTGATTGGATCCCTTTAACTTTTCAACTTCAGTTTTCTAAAAAAGAAAGGGCAAATGGAATATGTGTGGATAAACAAGTTTGCACAACAGAGCTGCAAAACATGCAAAGCATTACATATGATTTGGTTACCAGCGTTACATTTTTGAGACATGGTGACACATGAATGTTTAATAGTAGAATAAAAGAACAAAAATCACACCTGACCCTATACAACTCTATAGACAATTTTCTTTACATTATAAAATATAAATGTATCTTTTTTTAACCAAACAAAAGCTTCAAGCATTAAAACCGAACTCATCGCTAATGAGATATCGTTGGGGTCACGGAATTCGTGACGCACATCCGGCCTCGTTAGCGACGTCGTTGCGTGTGACACCTACAAGCGACTGCTACCGATCAGAAATACCAAATCGTTGACATGTCGTTTAGTTTCAAAATATCGTTGCTCGTGCTGGACGCAGGTTGTTCGTCGTTCCTGAGGCAGCACACATCGCTACGTGTGACACCCTGGGAACGACGAACAATAGCGTTCCTGCGTCATCCGGCAACGAGGTGGGAGTGACATGAATGCGGCTGCCCTCCGCTTCTATTGGTGGCCCGCTGATTGACGTCGCTGTGACGTCGCACGAACCTCCCCTTTAAAAAAGAGGTTGTTCGCCACCCAAACCGATGTCGCTAGGAAGGTAAGTCCGTTTGACGAGTCCTAGCAATATTGTTCGCCACCGGCAGCGATTTGCCCGTGACGCACAGGGGGCCCACCCCCTGTAATTCAAATGTTGGCGTGATCACCACAATGTTGAAAAAAACCATGTATATACATTTACATGTATATACATTTAAACACTACTCTAAATTTTTTTATACAACAAGACTTTTAAAAATCACAAAACAGAAAAAGAAAAAAACTATTTTTAGTAGCTAGAAAATAATGAAAGTCAAAAGCAGGTGTGGTGCTTTTATCATCTTCACGGTCAACCCAGCAGGCCTACAATGGCGTCATAGCTGGAGCTACAACATCACCATCCTGAAAGAGAAGAGTGGGAGCTTTATTTTCCATAAGAAAAGGAATAATAATAATAGTAATAATAATAATAATAATAAAAATAAATATCACAGAAATAGACAAGTCACATCAGTCATAGGAAACAGCATAAGGCCCCCTTCACACGCACATGCCTCCAATACGTGTTAGGTTCGTTCCTCCACGTACTGGAGACACGGGCACACGTACTCCAATGTTAATCAATGTATTGAGTTACACGTTCGTTTTTCCATACGGTGCGTGTGTCCGTGTGCGTGCTAGGTTTGTTGGTGCGTTAAAAACGGAAGCATGTCCGTTTTTCTCCGGCATCACGGGTGTCACACGAAACGCAAACGGACCACATGGAGGTGTTCCGTGTGACACGCACTGGAGAAAACACACGTGTCTGAGGAAAAAAAAAAAAACTTTACTCACCTTCTCTAGCCCTCCTGTCTCTGCCGCTGCTGTCACTTGCTGCCGACCGCCGCTCATTATGCTCATTGAATATTCACTTCACTGTGGCCGGAAGCAGCAGCAGCGGGGAGGCGGCAGGGCTGGAGACCGAAGATCATAACCACGGACAGCGACGCCAGAGATAGGTGAGTAGAAAGTTCCCGTTCTCCGTGTGTTACAAAGAAAAGAACACTGAACTTTCACCATATTTGACTGTAAGTACTAAGATGTTTTGGGGTTGTTTTGCTGCCTCTGGCACTGGGTACTTTGGCTGGTGCAAGGCATCATAAAATCTGAAGATTACCAAAAGGATTTTGCATGTAATGTAGTGCCCAGTGTCAGAAAGCTGAGTTTCTCTCATAGGTCATGGGTCTTCTGGTAGGACAATGGGCCCCAAATATACTTCGAGAAGCACGCAGAAATGGATGCAAACAAAGCGCTGGAGAGTTCTGAAGTGGCAGTAATGAGTCTGAATCCAAATCCCATTGAACAACTGTAGAGAGATCTTAAAAATTGTTGTTGGTAGAAGGCACCTTCAATACTTTATTTACAATGACCATTTGTTTGCATACCTACACGTCTCTCTAACCATCCTCTGAAGAGTTTATTAGGAGAGACTTTTCTCTATTTAACTACAGCCAACCCCCTTTCAACGTTTCCATAAATCCATTTCATAGGCCAGTTGTTGATGGTCCCTCCCCAAATGTCATAGTCATTTAGAACAATAACTATAACCCCCCCATTATTTCAATCCAAAAGGAGTCACTTCGATCAGTATATGTGGGTAGGTACAAGTGTAAATTGTTTTAGAGCTGGTGGCAGCATGAGCGCTATACCATTAAAGTGGTTGTCGGGGTGGAAATTAATTAGTAGTCTGCAGTCACTGTGTCATGATTCAGCAGTCTCCCTATATGTCCGAGTGGGCGGTCACGTGACTGCATGTATGCGACTTCTCTGAATTTTCTTCTATCTGGATAGTGCCAAATTTGAGTGATTATCCTATACAGGTAGCTTTCATCTCCTGGTTGTCTGCAGCATCCAGAGATACTGGAAACTGCAGGGTATCAGGATGCAAGTAGCAGAGGTACTGGAGGCCGCACCCAGACAGGACTCAAAACACAAAGTCTTAATAAAAAGACCCAGGTGTGTGTCTCGGTATGTCTTGGAAGTGAGGGAAATCCTTCTGAACTTGAGCACCACCTGGATGACGCGTCATCTGACTTCCAAGCACAAGGTGCAGTGGAGTAGTTTCCTGAGAAATCAGGTAAAAACTCCAGCTTCTCCTGCTCTCTCCTCTGTGGTGTTGGCTTGTTCAGCTGCGGTGTGAGCATCTTGCATCCGCTCATGATCGCCAGTGCCACCTTCCTCTCTGCAAATACATGATGTGGCAGCAACAGCAGCACCACCACCAGCATCTCCTACTATATCCACACTGTCCCGTGGATGTCTGCAGCCCTCCATCCCCCAAACACTCAATAGAAAGAGGAAATACCCTCCTAGCCACCCACGACCACTGGCCCTGAATGACAGCGTTTCCAAAATGCTTACCTTCAAAACGTTGTCATTCAGACTGATGGAGACGGACAGTTTCCAACAAATGATGTAGGTGGCTGTACCGCAGTACGTTGTTCCTAGCCACCACTATTGTTCTATGCAAATATAGTAGAAAACCAGCACACCATCTAGAATGCTGTGGAGAGGAATCACCAGATCCAGATGGATAATACCCTGGCTTGGGCTTCAGGCAGGAATAAAATCTTCATGCTTTATTAGAAACCATTAAAATAATATGTTCAGCGGCACTGGCACCTAACAAACCCCTCAGGGGGCGTATTCGACGCGTTTTGATGAAGGTATAATCTTATTCATGAATATAACAACATCTAAGTCTGGCTGTATATATATAAGTATTAGTGACCACAGCGATCACGTGAGGCTAAAATCATCAAGTCTATTATTTGCAGTATGCATAATATAATATGGAGGCCAGAATTTAAATGGATATGTTGTGATATTGTAAGATATTGAAAAGTTTATCATATTTTTTGGACAAATATAGTACCTACATAGTCCCAATAAAAGAGATTTTAGTTATGGGTGTGCATTTTTTGTTAACGCATAACTATTTTTCCTTTGATGGAAAATTCTTCATCCAGAGTTAGGGCATTAGCATGGGAGGGAAATTTTCAACTTCCCTTGCTAACACAATAGTTACAGTATGGGAGAAAAAAAAAATATTTTCATTGAATATAATCCACACATACAATTCATTGAATTTTACAGTCGCTATATAGATGACCTATTCCTTGTGTGGAAGGAAAGCAAATGGCAGTTTGACATGTTCATAGATTATATGAGTAGCAATGAATTTAATTTGAGATTCACGTAAAATTTTCAGGAATGTACCATCAATTATTTAGACATATTTTTAACAGGTGACACTAATAGTGGGACATTGATTATCAACTCCTATAGGAAACCCACAGATAGTAATTCTATGTTACAAGAAAATTGTTACCATCTACCTCATGTCGTAAATAATATTCCAACAGGAGAATTAATTAGAACTAAAAGAAACTGAAGTGATCTGCAGTGCTATGCAAAAGAATGTGATATTACGTACTCAAGGTTCAA
Source organism: Anomaloglossus baeobatrachus (assembly GCF_048569485.1). NCBI lineage: Eukaryota > Metazoa > Chordata > Amphibia > Anura > Aromobatidae > Anomaloglossus > Anomaloglossus baeobatrachus. The sequence continues at coordinate 350,734,947 of NC_134357.1, read as the reverse complement.
GGCTAGGGGATATATTCTAAATGGACATTAGATAGGGCTAAAAAATATGTCAATTTAATTAATAGAATTACTTTACTTCCAAAAAAAAAGTATCCATCATAGAAAAAATAATTTTACTTCTGCCCCATCATGTTTTCATCTCAATCTATATATATAATTGCCATATTCTGTCTGTCTTGCTACAAAATTGTGTCCTTACGGTGACAAACAGCGGATTGGCCGCTGGGCTCGCCATGGCCCCGCCCCCCGCACGGATTGGCCGCTCGCCTTGCCTCGGCTCCGCCCCCTCGCACGGATTAGCCTCTCGCCCCGGCCCCCTGCACGCATTGGCAACTCGGCCATGCCCCGCCCCCCTCAAGCATTGCACGCTCGCTCTGGCCCCGCCCCCCGCACGCATTCCCCGAACCGACTCCCAGGTGAGTGCTGTACCCCAGGGAGCCCACATCAGCGTACGCCGGTGTGCGTGTGTGTGTGTTCCGCCGCTGCAGGACCTTGATGCGCTCACCTGGGAGCCGGTGTACGCTGGTAACCATGCTACAATATTACTCGATGTGTTCCATGGTTACCAGCGTACCCCGCCCCCCGCTCGCACGGGAGCCCACACCAGTGGGTGGAGCACGATGGGGAGTGCGCAGCATGGGGGATGGAGCACGATGGGGAGTGCGCAGCATGGGGGATGGAGCACGATGGGGGGTGCGCAGCATGGGGGATGGAGCACGATGGGGGGTGCGCAGCATGGGGGATGGAGCACGATGGGGGGTGCGCAGCATGGGGGATGGAGCACGATGGGGGGTGCGCAGAATGGGGGATGGAGCACGATGGGGGGTGCGCAGCATGGGGGATGGAGCACGATGGGGGGTGCGCAGCATGGGGGATGGAGCACGATGGGGGGTGCGCAGCATGGGGGATGGAGCACGATGGGGGGTGCGCAGCATGGGGGATGGAGCACGATGGGGGGTGCGCAGCATGGGGGATGGAGCACGATGGGGGGTGCACACCTCCCCCCAAAACACACACAGACACCGCCACACACGCACTGCACAACACACCACACACACACTGGGAACCACAAACACTGCCCTACACAGACACCCACACACACAGACAACGCCGCACACACACACAACACCCAACACACAAACACCGCGGCACACACAAATATACGCACATACCGCACAACACACACATTGCACAAAACATACCTCCCCCCAAAACACACACACCCCACACCCACACAAACCGCGCAACACACACACAACGCTACAGACACACAGCGCTCTACAAACAACGCAACAGACAAACAACACCGCTCTCACCCCCCGCCACACCCAGACAACGCCCAGAACATGTACAGCGCCCTACACAAACACTTGGTAACTACACACAACAACATCTATATATATATATATATATATATATATATATATATATAAAACAAAAATCATACATTAACTACACAATACGTAAATTCTAGAATACCCGATGCGTAGAATCGGGCCACCTTCTAGTATAATATAATAGTCCTCAATATAATAATATAGAACAAATTATTAAAAAATTTCTCCCTATTCTAGAGCAGGATCCTACCCTGCCCTCAACTTTAAATGCTAATCCTGTCAGATATGTAGCTAAACGAGCACTTACTCTTAGCAATATATTGTGTCTAAGCTACCAAACTCAAAATAATACTACAACTAATAACATATGGCTTACATATAAAGGTTATTTTCAATGCAGTCACCACCCTTGTAAAACCTGTTACCATGTTGATAAGGGCAACAGCTTTCAGTCCTTTTCCACAGGTAAACAATACCCAATTAATCAACACATGCATTGTAATACTGATGGAGTAGTATATCTTGTGGACTGCATTAAATGTTAAGTGCAATATGTGGGATGCATGGTGGGACCTATCAAAAAGCGCAACAGGCTGCATATTTCTGATGCGACAAAAGCTGAAGCAGTAAACCTCTCAGCAGTTATTTTCTTTTACACCATAAAGGTGATGTCACTAGTCTCAAATTTAGAGCTATAGAAAAAGTCATTCCACCACCCAGAGGAGGCAATTTCAGAAAAAAAGTATTAAAATTGAGAATCCTTTTGGATTTTTAGATTATGTACTAGGGGGCCCTTAGGTTTAAATACACGTCAAGATCTAATTATGTGGCGCCCCTGAGGCTCCAGTTGTCACAGAAACTGCTGTGTGAGTAAGTTAAAAAACTTACCGTGTATGGGAAGCTGAGACCCAGGCTATATATACGATGTGGATTGGCAATAGGTGTGTATGGGGAGGGTTCCCAAACGAAAAACAACTAACAAATAAGAAATAACGTTTTAACTGCATGAGAGGACACACACAAGCTAGGGACCCCAACGTAGAGAAATACTTTGGCGTAGTGTTGGGGCTCTATTGCATTGATCAATTCAGTAGCTAAATCTCTCTTTATTCATATATTCATGGCAGTAATGCAGGTTCCATTTTTCACATTGCATCCTTACATATAGCTATTGAATTTTTCATGTCAGTATTCACACAGCAGTTTCTGCTATTCCATGTATTCCCCTTACATAGTCACTGGTGTGCATACCTTATCTCCCCATAGTGATGTTTTTTTAGGTTTTTGTACCCAGTTCAGACATAGAATGGAGTTCCAAACGTTATTTCTTATTTGCCAGTTGTCACAGAGGTACTACACCTCAGCCAGAGGTGTGGTATCCCATTCCTGGGTAAGGAGGAGGTCACAGGTCATTACACACAAATAGAGATACACTCTTTATTTAGCAACACTCCATCAAGCCATGGTTAGGGCCTAGTGCATTAAGCTATGGAATAGCTATTGTCCAGTAGTAGCACCGTCCCCTAAGCCAGCAGGGAGGTGGGGTTTAGTTAGTGAGAGCACACTGTAGAACGTTAGTCAGTCAGGAAGTAGAAGCGGAGGAGTGAAGACCTGTGGTCTGGAGCTGGAGCAGCTTGGCCCGGGATCAGGAGAGAAGGGGTCCTAAAGTCCACGGGAAGTGCGCTATACACCTGTGGCCTCATTCCACAAACTGCATACCGGAGTGGAGGGACTTGGCCGCAAAGGGAACCGACCTTCAACTAGTGGAGAACTACAAGGCTCAGCTAGCAAACCAGAGGCTGAGGTTACTGCAAGTACCAAAGCCACATCCACACACATCCAATGAAAAAGTGACCACATAGGGCCAAGGGATAGCGTTTCAAGCCACCCGACAGGGTCTGTGGACACTGGCTCAGGGCTCTGTGTGTGTTGTTGGCGCTTTGCGAGCTTTTGGTCTGGAAGGTGGCGTTTTGGCGCCAAAGATGGCAGAAAATGTCGGGAACAGGACTTTGACTCCGCAGCTTCGATTCTAAGGCACACATCACCCAGGTTAGTGGGTCCTGTCTGAATCCTGTTCGTGACGCCAAAGTTGTCCGGGACGCGTCTTGCTCCAGAAGCGGTCGGACCACTCTGATTCGGACGTTGCTGCTCGCGTGGTTCGAGGGTCTCCGGACCCGGGGGCTCGGGGTCGCGCCGGTACGTGATGGGGGGTTATTTACAGGGGATTTAGGTAGTTTGTGGCGCCACCCGTGGTGTGCGGTAATGGGGTGATGGAGTGGGGCAACCAGATGACGTTGCCCTCCATGGGTAGGTGAAGGCCCAGGGACTCTGGAAGGTGGTTTGGGGTGCAGGGGGAGCGCAGGCTTTCTGGTTGCAGGGGTTAATCAGGTACTCACTCAGAAGAAAGGAGACACTGACAATGTAGTAAACCAAGTCTCTGAATGCCGCTGCCCTCCTGGGGAGCTCGTCCAGGTCCCGTCCCCTGCAGCACTGCCTGGTGGTCTTTGGCCTGCACCTGGCACAGTATTTTAAAGTGTCCTTGGTGGCCCGTCAGCTTGGAGTTTTCCGGGTCCCGCTCCCTGCTATGAGTAGCAAGAGGAGCTTGCTCTCAGGAGCTCATGCTTGGGATTTCAGTGGGCTGCTTTACTTGGAAAACCCTATCCCCCTCGTTGCGCTAGTGCCCCCAATCTCTGAGCTTCGTGGGAACAGTCCATAGAGGCTCTGTCCTCCACAGGTTAATTGCCGGGTTGCTTGAAGCTTCTCCCCGACCTAGGGTCCATGTACCCCGACGTGCCTTCGGTCCCAGCCCGGCTATTGAACTGTGGCTGCTAGCTATCCTCCAAGACTAGCCAAGCACCCAGTCACAATCTCCCGCGACTGGGTCTCCAACTCCTCCGGGTCCAGACCACCGTCTGCGACCTAGTCTGCTTCTCCCCTGGGAGCTCCAACTCTCAGCTTCCTCGAGCTCCTCACAGCTCGAGGGCTACCACTGAACTTCCTCTCACTTTGCTCCCCTGGAGCCTACTGTCTTGTCACCTCCCAACTCCCTGCCTGACTGCTAGGTGGGCGGCCCTATTCCAGCTTAGCAGCCCACTGGTGTGCCTGACAGGGTGTGGTGCGAGGTGTCACTAGGATTTGTGAATGCTGGTGTTGGCAGTACTGCAAGATGGGACCCAGAAGCATGGGGGTTGAGTCCTGCACTGGAGATAAAGGACGTGCAGTACCCTGTGACGACCTGACTAGTCCAGGGGCGTCACAGTGCAACTTGCCCTTACCACGGTCCAGTGGAGTGTTGCTAAATGAGAGTTTCTGTGTTGTGTGTATACCAATTTGTGACCCCCTCCCTACCCAGGAATGGGATACTACACCTCTGGCTGAGGTGCAGTACCTCTGTGGCGACTGAAGCCTTAAGGGAGTCACAGAATCACTCTGTGGACCAACACCACTTCACTACCAACAAGTGGGTCTCCATGCAGAACCTGTGTGCCGCGTTGGGCTGCTTGGAATACTCTACCAACATGGCTAGCACTAATGACGCTATAATCAGCGTCACTACTGATTTTATGTCTGCTGCAAAAAACACTATAGGCCATGATGGACAAGGTGGTTGCACCGGAGGAAAAGGTGCAGGAGGAAACATTGCCTCATTTATCTGAGCTGTCATCTATCTGAGCCATCACATACATGGCTCCAAGGCAGGGTTTCTGAGCTGAAAGCGGACATGTCCCTAACTTTCCAGCCAGGAGACAGTTTCAGAGGTGGAGGAGGACTACTTTCACCGCTGCTTCAGGATCGAAAAATGCAAGAATATAAGTCCATGCTGTGTAACGGTGTACTTATGGCATTACCACCAGACATTGGGGGCTCGGTGGACCAACAAGGTGATGTAGGAAGAGAAAAGGAAGTCAACAACACAGCAGTTGCACCGGCCACACCTGAGGAGGGAGTGTCATCAGGGCTGCAATCTGGCAACAATTCTTGTGCAGAACTCCACACCATCAATCATCACTATCTGCTATGATGCATATGTCCAGGATTCAGCATTAAGCAGGCATGGTGGATGAGCACGTGTACACACGTATCACAGTGCTACAACCCCTGGCAAAAATTATGGAATCACCTGGTTCTGAGGATGTTCATTCAGTTGTTTACTTTTGTCTAAAAAAGCAGATCACAGATATGGCACAAAACTAAAGCCATTTCAAATGTAAACTTTCTGGCTTTAATAAACACTAAAAAAAATCATGAAAACATAATGTCCTAGCCAGTAACTGTTAATTTTCAAGACCAAACAGGGGGACAAATTATGGAATCACTCAATTATGAGGAAACAATTATGGAATCATCCTGTAAATTTTCATTCCCAAAACTAACACCTACATCAAATAAGATCTGCTCATTAGTCTGCATCTAAAAAAGAGTGATCACACCTTGGAGAGCTGTTGCACCAAGTGGACTGACTTGAATCTTGGCTCCAACATGAGAGATGTCAATTGAATCAAAGGAGAGGATTATCAAACTTTTAAAACAGGTTAAATCATCATGCAATGTTGCAAAATAATAATAATAATAATAATTATTATTATTATAAAACTTTTAAAACAGGTTAAATCATCACGCAATGTTGCAAAAGATGTTGGTTGTTCACAGTCAGCTGTGTCTAAAATCTGGACCAAATACAAACATGGGAAGATAGTTAAAAGCAAACATACTGGTAGACCAAGGAAGACATCAAAGCGTCAAGACAGGAAACTTAAAACAATATGTCTCCAAAACAGGAAATGCATAACAAAAGAAATGAGGAACAAATGGGAGGAAGCTGGAGTCAATGTCTTTGACCGAACTGTAAGAAAGCACCTAAAGGAAAGGGGATTTACATACAGAAAAGCTAAACAAAAGCCATCATTAACATGTAAAAAGAAAAACACAAGGTTACAATAAGCTGTGGATGACTGGATGAAAGTCATATTCAGTGATGAATCGGGAATCTGCATTGGGCAAGGCGATGATGCTGGAACTTTTGTAAATTTCCACAGTCGTTGATGATATGGAGCTGCATGTCAGGTAAAGGCACTGGGGAGATGGCTGTCATTACATCTTCAATAAATGCCCAAGTTTACATTGAACTGTTGGACACTTTTCTTTTTCCCATCAATTGAAAGGATGTTTGGGGATGATGACATCATTTATCAAGATGATAATGCATCCTGCCATAAAACAAAAACTGTGAAAACATTTCTTGAAAGAAGACACATAAGGACAATGACATGGCCTGCAAATAGTCCAGATCTCAATCCAATTGAAAATCTTTGGTAGAAGTTGAAGAAAATGGTCCATGACAAGGCTCCAACACAATATTACATTCAACAAGCTGTCACCCTAGGCATATAATCAGGAACCTGCCTGTTGGGGAATTCATGAGGGCTAGACGAGCGTGTAGTGATCCTAGTAATTACATCAATACCTCAACACAAATTGTGAATAGGCTAAAAAAAACGAGGTTATAATACTGCCTGTCTGAATAGGGCAAATAGGATTGCGACTTTTGCAACATGTAATCATTTTTTGTACAAAAACACGGCTAAAAGCAAAAATAATTCCTCTTTTTTTGTCCAAAGTAACTTTTTCTACAACATATTCTCAGGAATACGATAAAATTGTGGCAATAGTTAAAAAACACCTTCCAATATTGTATCAGGATCAGATAGTATCAGATATTTTGAACAGAGGAGTTAAATTTGTCCCCAAGAGAGCCAGCAGTCTTGGTAATTTATTATCACCTAGTAGTGTATATACGAATTCATAGAAAGGTAAAAAAACATGGTTATAACAACAGGGTTGCTACAAGTGTGGGTTACCCAGGTGTGGTTTATGCAGATATATAATGAAAAGTGCCACTATTATCTCTTGCACCACTGGAACACATTATACTCTGACTGAATTTGTCAATTGTAACACAACATACATTGTGTATGTGGTCACATGTGACTTATGTCACTTGCAGTATATCGGTTCCACGAAACGTGAACTTAAGATCCATATATATGAGCACATAGCTGATTGTAATCCGGGTACAGGTGCTGTAAAAAAACATATGTCTGGTTTATCAAGACATATTTTTTTAAAAACACGGTGGTTGCACGGATAGTCTAAAGCCCACTTTACACGTTGCAATTAGTTGTACAATCGCATTTGCGATGTGACACGCCCAGGTTGCATACGGGATCTATGAGATTTCACGTTGGTCGTTCATTTGCTGTCACACGAGCGTTAGTAGTCTATGTTAAATTGGTCAATTGTGTGTGCGATCCTTTAGATCATGTGTTCTGTGACGTATGCATTGGGCACCTTTTTTTTTTTTTATTTATTGACTTGCCAAGCGTGTGTAATGTGGGATGCGTTTTTACTATGTCATCTGCCATTCAGCTCTGCTACATGGCCGCTAACAGCAGACACAGACAGCCATGTAGCAGAGCTGAATGGCAGATGACAGCAGACACAGACAGAGCCGCACTGTCAGAATGAACTCAGGTGAACTTCACCCGACTTCATTGTCATGCTGCGGCTCTGTCTGTGTCGCGTCCTGATTAGCGGTCACCAGTGAAGACTCACCGGTGACCGCTAATCTCCTGAGTGACTGAAGTTACCAGCCCTCTCTCATACTCACCAATCCCCGATCCCCGGCGCTGCACGGCTTTCTCACTGCTCCGGCGGCTTTTACTGTTTTGAAAAAGCCGGCCGCCCATTAAACAATTTCGTATTCCCTGCTTTCCCCGCCCACCAGCGCCTATGATTGGTTACAGTGAGACACGCCCCCACTCTGAGTGACAGGTGTCACACTGCACCCAATCACAGCAGCCGGTGGGCGTGTCTATACTGTGTAGTGAAATAAATAATTAAATAATTAAAAAAAACGGCGTGCGGTTCCCCCCATTTTTAAAACCAGCCAGATAAAGCCATACGGCTGAAGGCTGGTATTCTCAGGATGGGGAGCTCCACGTTATGGGGAGCCCCCCACCCTAACAATATCAGCCAACAGCCGCCCAGAATTGCCGCATACATTATATGCGACAGTTCTGGGACTGTACCCGGCTCTTCCCGATTTGCCCTGGTGCGTTGGCAAATCGGGGTAATAAGGAGTTATTGGCAGCCCATAGCTGCCAATAAATCCTAGATTAATCATGTCAGGCGTCTATGAGACACCCTCCATGATTAATCTGTAAGTGACAGTAAATAAACACACACCCGAAAAAATCCTTTATTAGAAATAAAAACACACACATATACCCTGGTTCACCACTTTAATCAGCCCCAAAAAGCCCTCCTTGTCCGGCGTAATCCAGGATGATCCAGCGTCGCATCCAGCGCTGCTGCATGGAGGTGACCGGAGCCGCAGCAGACACAGCCGCTCCGGTCACCTCCACACAGCTAATGAAGACAGCCGGCGATCAGCTGAGCTGTCACTGAGTTTACCCGCGGCCACCGCTGCATCCACCGGTGGCCGCGGGTAACCTCAGTGACAGCAGCTGATCGCGCGGCTGTGTTCATTTGCTGTGTGGAGGTGACCGGAGCGGTTGTGTCTGCTGCGGCTCCGGTCACCTCCATGCAGCTGCGGTGGAAGCGACGCTGGACCATCCTGGATTACGCCGGACAAGGAGGGCTTTTTGGGGCTGATTAAAGTGGTGAACCAGGGTATATGTGTGTGTTTTTATTTCTAATAAAGGATTTTTTCGGGCGTGTGTTTATTTACTGTAACTTACAGATTAATCATGGAGGGTGTCTCATAGACGCCTGACATGATTAATCTAGGACTTATTGGCAGCTATGGGCTGCCAATAACTCCTTATTACCCCGATTTGCCAACGCACCAGGGTAAATCGGGAAGAGCCGGGTACAGTCCCAGAACTGTCGCATATAATGTATGCGGCAATTCTGGGCGGCTGTTGGCTGATATTGTTAGGGTGGGGGGCTCCCCATAACGTGGAGCTCCCCATCCTGAGAATACCAGCCCTCAGCCGTATGGCTTTATCTGGCTGGTTTTAAAAATGGGGGGAACCGCACGCCGTTTTTTTTAATTATTTAATTATTTATTTCACTACACAGTATAGACACGCCCACCGGCTGCTGTGATTGGGTGCAGTGTGACACCTGTCACTCAGCGTGTGGGCGTGTCTCACTGTAACCAATCATAGGCGCCGGTGGGCGGGGAAAGCAGGGAATACGAAATTGTTTAATGGGCGGCCGGCTTTTTCAAAACAGTAAAAGCCGCCGGATCAGTGTGAATGCCGTGCAGCGCCAGGGATCGGGGATCGGTGAGTATATGAGAGAGGGGGATAGACTGACATGGACTGAGAGTGAGGGACAGAGATAGTGACGGACTGACAGAGATTAGTGCATGACAGACATTGTGAGGCGCTTCAGAACGCAGCTTTTCAGCTGCGCTCTGAAGCAGACCTTTTTTAAGCTGCGGTGCAGAGCGCACACCTGCGCACATAGCATCAGACAACAAAATCGTATGAGGGATGTCACACATTACAATTGACTAGGTTCTTGCAACAAAACGCTCAATTCTAGAGAATGATACGATGTGTTTGCGATCAACGGTTTTGCGTTCAATCCTGATCGCATGTAGCTGTCACACGCAGATACGTCACAAACGATGCCGGATGTGCGTCACTTACAACTTGACCCCAACGACGGATTGTGAGATATATTGAAGCGTGTGTAGCGGGCTTAACTGTGTCCGTTCTAGAAAAGGTCTCATGCTGACGTAGGGTTGGAGATTGGATCTCTCAATTGAGAGCTAGGGAGGCTTTTTGGATTTCATGCCTCCAGACCAGCAGCTCCCCTGGCCTTAATTATAAGACGGATTTGCTATATTATTACTAAGATTTGTCATACATTACCTCATCTTATTAGACATCTGTGGTATTTATTTTTAATTCATTCATTCTATGGTACAAAATGCATATTTGGTATATATTCTCTCTTACGATGTTGATGTATATGACATTTTCTGATAATTTTTTGATAATAATATTGGTATACAAAAATTTGTTTAATGCCTATGATACATACCTTTGGACATATACTTATTCAATTTTTTATATCCTTTGGAGTTTACTGTGATGTATATTTTTGGTCTGATGTGTATATGTCTAAATGTATGCCTGATGTGACATAATGTTTTTGGTTTTTTTTTTTGCTAGCAATACTTTGAACATAAAATGCTTTTTTGGTGTTTTTGTCTTCATTCACTCATTATGTGAAGGGAATTTATCCTGGGACTCATGATGAACTTTGCTGGTTACGTGTTCACACCCTGATGATCCATCTGGTTGCATAGATTAATTAGCTAGAGGTGGGGTTATTTCTCCTCTTCCTGGTATGGTGTATAAAGTGTTTTTAGTTTGTCTGCTTACGTTATGCTATGTGTAAGAGCCCTTGTTTGGCTTGAAACGCGTAAGACGCAATGATTTTAATTATTTGTACTTTTGTACACCAATAAAATCAATAATGCTTTTATCAAGTCCGTGAATTTCGTGGAATTGGGATACTATATCTTCAAGTGCTGGATGAAACTTTTTTTCCTTGCTTCATTTATCCCGGGATCCGGCCCGATGACTGTCCGTGTACTGATCTCTAAAACCGGCCACAGCAAAACTAGGAGGTGAGCTGATCCTAAAAATTTTCTTTGTTTTGTTGTTACAACCGGTAGCTGCACGGATGGTCTAACTGTGTCCGTTTTAGAAAAGGTCTCATGCTCACGTAGGGTTGGAAATTGGATCTCTCATTTGAGAGCTGGGGAGACTTTTTGGATTTCATGCCTCCAGACCAGCAGCCCCTCTGGCCTTAATTATAAGACGGATTTGCTATATTATTACTAAGATTTGTCATACACTACCTTATCTTCTTAGACGTCTGTGGTATTTATTTTTAATTCATTCATTCTATGGTACAAAATGCATATTTGGTATATACGAGTTCTCTCTTACGATGTTGATGTATATGACATTTTCTGATAATTTTTTGATAATAATTAGAGATGAGCAAGCCTCTGAAGGCTCGAGTTCGGTTCGTCGAACGGAGGCCCCATTCGACGAACGTTCGACGAACAGTTCGACGAAGCTCTCGAACCCCATTGAAAACAATGGGAGGCAAACACAAACACATAAAAGCACACAGAAAACACCTTCAAAGGTATCCAAAAGGTGACAAACAACTCCCAAAACACCAAAAACACATGGGAAAGTGACAAGGACATATACTCATGTGAAAACAAAACAGCTGGACGAGGAAAAAGAGGAGGACACACAGATATATGAGTATATGCAAGTGAACATCGATGCCATTACTGTGCAACTTGAGCCTTGCTCATTTTAGGCTTCTAATCTGGATAAATTGCCTGAGCTCGCCACTTACGCCTTGGGGATCTTGTCGTGTCCCGCAGCCAGCGTTCTCTCGGAACGTGTCTTCAGTGCTGCTGGGGGTGTGCTGACAGATAAGCGCACGCATCTGTCCACTGACAATGTGGACAGACTAACGTTCATCAAGATGAGGAAGTCATGGATCAAAGAGGACTTTTATACCCCTGTGTCATCCAGGGGAGGCGAAAGGCTGGTGTATTTTTGAGAGTGCTTCATGCAAAGCATCTTTGTAAGATTGTAACTGGGGGACAACTGATGCCAGTGAAGTGGTGTGTGTGTGGCCCAATTTTTGGAAACGAGGGAGACTGTGGTTGGAGTCCCCTTGCTGTGTTTGACATGATTTTCGAAGGGCATGACATGGCTTAGAGGTTGACTTTCAGCATCTACAAACTGTTGGCTACAGAAATGCTGCCTTTCTAACCTTTTGAACACAGGATTTTCGAGACCTTATGCCCATCGCAGTGCCCCAAGAGCCGATACCCAGTCGCCACTCCTTCTCCAAGAAAGGCGTGCCCACGCTACACCAGCATGTCGCACACAACATCACCGCTTCCTTGAGAAACTCTGTATGTGACAGGGTGCATTTCACCACAGATACTTGGACCAGTAAGCATGGACAGGGGCGTTACATGTTGCTGACTGGGCACTGGGTAACTATGGTGAGAGATGGAGAAGGGTCTGCTGTACAAGTCTTTCCGTCCCCACGAGTTTTGTGTCAATCCTTCCTCTGTATGTAGAAGTTCCTCCACTGCTTCTGCCTCCTCAATCTCGTCTAGGTCCTCAACCTCCGCTCAAAACCTGTATTGTAAGACCCCCGGCGTTGTAACTGTACACAAGGAATCCCGCACACCTCCTTGCTATGCTGGCAGCAGAGCTCAACGGCATCAGGTGGTCGACTCTTTACTTTGAAATGTCTGGGAAATGTGAGTCACACCACTGAGGAGTTGTGGACGGTAAGCTTTGGAGAGTGAGACCGAGTTTCATCAATGGTTGTCTCCACTCAACCAGCAGCCAGGGAAGGCCGGGTGCGACAATGATGCAAACCTGGGTGCGGCCCTTCGCCGTGACAATGTGACACACGTGCCTTGTATGGCTCACGTGTTGAACCTGGCTATCCAGCAATTTTTAAACCACTATCCCGGCCTACGTGGCCTTCTGCAGAGGGCACGGTGTAGAGTCTGCCTGGATCCACACACTCAGACGGGCTGTTAAGGATAGGCTAGAGGAAAGCCACTCACCAAGCAGGACCCCCAGAACCCTGAAACCCTTTAACCCCTATACAGGGATTTGAAATTACACAGGACCCAAGGTGATCAATACCTGTGGAAGACTGCAGTCCGAGAGAGTAGTAGTCAGGCAGGGTCAAACCATGAATTAAGGAACATGACCAGAATGGGACAGCCAGGACTTAATCAGAAAACAAGCTGAGGTCAAATGCAGATCGGGCAACGAGGTACATAAACAGCAGGCAGGAGACGTAGTCAGGAAACAAGCCATAGTCAGCACACAAAATCACAAAATAGAACTGGGCGGAACAGGAACCAGAGGTTCAGAGATATATCTGGCAGTACGCAAAAAAGGAGGGGAGCCAGCACTGCTTATGAGTGGCATGCAACAATGAGAAAATAAAAAGTGTAATATTCACAAATTCATTCTTACTGTAACAATTCAATGAGATTTTTTGCAAATAATTGATCAATGATTTGAGCCCCCCTGCCCCGTCACGGCAAATCTCTATAACGTTTGGAACTCCATTCTATGTCTGAACTGGGTGCAAAAAACCTAAAAAACATCACTATGGGGAGATAAGGTATGCACACCAGTGACTATGGAAGGGGAATACATGGAATAGCAGAAACTGCTGTGTGAATACTGACATGAAAAATTCAATCGCTATTTGTTAGAATGAAATGTGAAAAATGGAACCTGCATTACTGCCATGAATATATGAATAAAGAGAAATTTAGCTACTGAATTGATCAATGCAGAAGAGCCCCAACACTACGCCAAAGTATTTCTCTACGTTGGGGTCCCTAGCTTGTGTGTGTCCTCTCATGCAGTTAAAAAACTTACCGTGTATGGGACGCTGAGACCCAGGCTATATATGCGTATAATGTGGATTGGCAATAGGTGTGTATGGGGAGGGTTCACAAACGAAAAACTACTAACATTAAGGAATAACGTTTGGAACTCCATTCTATGTCTGAACTGGGTGCAAAAAACCTAAAAAACATCACTATGGGGAGATAAGGTATGCACACCAGTGACTATGGAAGGGGAATACATGGAATAGCAGAAACTGCTGTGTGAATACTGACATGAAAAATTCAATAGCTATTTGTTAGAATGAAATGTGAAAAATGGAACCTGCATTACTGCCATGAATATATGAATAAAGAGAAATTTAGCTACTGAATTGATCAATGCAGAAGAGCCCCAACACTACGCCAAAGTATTTCTCTACGTTGGGGTCCCTAGCTTGTGTGTGTCCTCTCAGCGTCCCATACACGGTAAGTTTTTTAACTGCATGAGAGGACACACACAAGCTAGGGACCCCAACGTAGAGAAATACTTTGGCGTAGTGTTGGGGCTCTTCTGCATTGATCAATTCAGTAGCTAAATTTCTCTTTATTCATATATTCATGGCAGTAATGCAGGTTCCATTTTTCACATTTCATTCTAACAAATAGCTATTGAATTTTTCATGTCAGTATTCACACAGCAGTTTCTGCTATTCCATGTATTCCCCTTCCATAGTCACTGGTGTGCATACCTTATCTCCCCATAGTGATGTTTTTTAGGTTTTTTGCACCCAGTTCAGACATAGAATGGCGTTCCAAACGTTATTCCTTAATGTTAGTAGTTTTTCGTTTGTGAACCCTCCCCATACACACCTATTGCCAATCCACATTATACGCATATATAGCCTGGGTCTCAGCGTCCCATACACGGTAAGTTTTTTAACTGCATGAGAGGACACACACAAGCTAGGGACCCCAACGTAGAGAAATACTTTGGCGTAGTGTTGGGGCTCTTCTGCATTGATCAATTCAGTAGCTAAATTTCTCTTTATTCATATATTCATGGCAGTAATGCAGGTTCCATTTTTCACATTTCATTCTAACAAATAGCTATTGAATTTTTCATGTCAGTATTCACACAGCAGTTTCTGCTATTCCATGTATTCCCCTTCCATAGTCACTGGTGTGCATACCTTATCTCCCCATGGCAAATCTCTATAGGGGGGTCCCTACACTATATAATTTATATACGTACCATAAGGTCTCATGTAATGCGCAGGACCATATAAGAACACCACCTACCTGAGAAATGTCAGAACCGCTCCCATGCTGCAAGGACTGACAACTGCGAGTAAAAGAGCAGCTCAGGTGCCAGTGTGTGTGGCAGAACCACACACACCAGCACAATGTCAGATCTGGCCCCCACAGTGCCAGACCAGCAAACATGGATGAGGGCGGAACAGCCTCAGGCAGGTGGTGCTTAAGTAATAATGTAAATGGAACAGGGGGCGGTGGCTGTGTGTGAACAGGCACCAACATAAATTTTGATGGCAACAGAAGGAATTTGCAAACCCCACTTGGCATCCACGGCAAGGTGGCGGTCAACCACCGACCAGCTAAACGCAAAAAAGGAGGGGAGCCAGCACTGCTTATGAGTGGCATGCAACAATGAGAAAATAAAAAGGGTAATATTCACAAATTCATGGTGTTCTTATATGGTCCTGCGCATTACATGAGACCTTATGGTACGTATATAAATTATAAATATAGTGTAGGGACCCCCCTATAGAGATTTGCTGTGACGGGGCAGGGGGGCTCAAATCATTGATCAATCATTTGCAAAAAATCTCATTGAATTGTTACAGTAGGAATGAATTTATGAATATTACACTTCTTACTTTCTCATTGTTGCATGCCACTCATAAGCAGTGCTGGCTCCGCTTCTTTTTTGCGTTTATGTCTGGCAGTGGTCAGCAGACAAGATG
Organism: Anomaloglossus baeobatrachus; assembly: GCF_048569485.1. Lineage (NCBI taxonomy): Eukaryota > Metazoa > Chordata > Amphibia > Anura > Aromobatidae > Anomaloglossus > Anomaloglossus baeobatrachus. The sequence goes on along the minus strand of NC_134357.1, from coordinate 350,719,177 downwards.
GGCCTAAAAAAGGGTGTGGTGTCTTCCCATTGGTTGTAGTTGAATGATGGTACTTCAGCTGTGAGACACCCACCACCTACAGTCAGCCAGTGGTTCTGCATATCTCAAGGTATCAAGGTAACCCAGTCCAGTGGGTGAGCAGAACCTGCGGCCACCGGCGCCGCTGGCATCGACTCCTCTCCCATCATCAGCACTATCTACGAAAGGAACACGGTATCACCTGGAGATCGAGTACAAATTGATGGAGCGGACTCCGGTGGTGACTTAACAGCCGTGTGCGACAATGATGCAAACCTGGGTGCCGCCCTTCGTCAGGGCAATGTGACACACGTGCCTTGTATGGCTCACGTGTTGAACCTGGTTGTTCAGCAATTTTTAAACCACCATCCCGGCCTACATGGCCTTCTGCAGTGGGCACGCTCGCTATGTGCTCACATCCACTGTTCACACCCAGCAGCTCAACAACTTGCATCGCTCCAAAAGTCTTTCGGTCTGGCGGTTCACCGCCTGAAATGCGATGTACCGACACGCTGAAATTTGAATCTCCACATGTTGCAGCGTCTGTGGCAGCACCGGCAAGCCCTGCTGCAATACGTTATGACGTATAGCCTGGGCTAAAGAGATCCAGAGGTGGGGAAGATCACGTTGCTGGAGTGGTCTCAGATCAAGGACCTATGCACCCTTCTTCGAAGTTTAAAAATGGTGACGAAGATGTTTAGCGCTGACGTTGCCGTTATCGGCATGACAATTCCGGTCATCTACATGCTGGAGCACACTCTAAACAGCATTCATAGTCAGGTGGTGGGACAAGAGGAATGGGAGGAAGTACAGGAGGAGTCATATGCGCAAGGCATAACAACATCTACAAGGTCCAGACGGTCAGCAGCACCAAGGCGGCAGGCATGGGACGGTGGGGGAGAGGGATTAACAAGGGCGCATAGTATCAGCCTAACTGTTGAGGAAGGTGCAGGAGCCCAGTAAGAAATGGAGGACGAACTGTCGATGGGCATGGAAGACTGAGCAGATGAGGGAGAGCTTGCTCACATTTCGGTTTTGCGAGGTTGGAGGGAGAGGGCAGAGGAAGGAGGCATGATTCTTACCTCTCCGCCACCAACACAACAAGGACTTGGTCCTCCTGGATGCGCAAGACACATGAGCGCCTTCTTGCTGCACTACCTACAACATGACCCTATAACAATAAAGGACAGAGAGGGCGCTCCTGTGTGAAAACTGATTATAGGAGTAAAACAGTGTGATGGACACACTCACCTGGTACTGTTGTACATCAGGTACAACGCTGGGGAGATAGCCTTAGGGAATTGCAGGGTGTACAACTTGGCGTAAGCAGGGAGCCGATCCTTTCAAACCCACAGGGGTCCTGTCCTCGGTGGCTGCTCACACGATCAATAATCCCACATGGAGATCACAGCCGCTAGACCAGGGCTGAGTTTACAGCTCCTCCTCTGGGATGGACGGTCCTCTGAATACAATGCCGATGACTCACCAGCCCTTCAGGCAAGCGTTGATGGATGCAGACAAATCCCAGATAAGCTGCAGCAGCCCCGTGAGCTCCACAAGGAGATACAAGCTTCAGAGAATAAAGGAAAAAATCACGGTATGGCTGCGCTGCTAAGGATGAAGATAAGGTGATGGTTTTAAGAATTTTATTTCAGACTAGAAGGTGGCCCGATTCTACGCATCGGGTGTTCTAGAATTTACGTATTGTGTAGTTAATGTATGATTTTTGTTATATATATATATATATATATATAGATGTTGTTGTGTGTAGTTACCAAGTGTTTGTGTAGGGCGCTGTACATGTTCTGGGTGTTGTCTGGGTGTGGCGGGGGGTGAGAGCGGTGTTGTTTGTGTGTTGCGTTGTGTGTCGTTATTTGTGGAGCACTGTGTGTGCGTATCGTTGTGTATGTGTGTTGCGCGGTTTGTGTGGGTGTGTGTGTGTTTTGGGGGAGGTATGTTTTGTGCAATGTGTGTGTTGTGCGGTATGTGCGTATATTTGTGTGTGCTGCGGTGTTTGTGTGTTGGGTGTTGTGTGTGTGCGGCGTTGTGTGTGTGGGTGTCTGTGTAGGGCAGTGTTTGTGGTTCCCAGTGTGTGTGTGGTGTGTTGTGCAGTGCGTGTGTGGCAGTGTGTGTGTGTGTGTGTGTTTTGGGGGGCTGCACACTCCCAATCGTGCTCCATCCCCCATGCTGTGCACCCCCCATCGTGCTCCACAGTCACACATCAGACAGTAAACACGCACACATCTGATCGCATACACTCACACACACACACCACTTCTCCCTGTGCCCACCGGTGGGCGGTCCCAGCAGCTGTGCTGCACGCCGTGCTCCTCTGCCGACACTCACAGATCCGATCGCATACACGCACACACACACACTCACACACATCCGATCGCATACACTCACACACACACACTCACACACATCCGATCGCATACACTCACACACACTCACACACATCCGATCACATACACTCACACACACACACTCACACATATCCGATCGCATACACTCACACACATCCGATCGCATACACTCACACACACACACACACATCCGATCGCATACACTCACACACACACTCACACACATCCGATCACATACACTCACACACACACTCACACACATCCGATCGCATACACTCACACACACTTATCCGATCGCATACACTCACACTCACACACATCCGATCGCATACACACACACACACACACTCATACACATCCGATCGCATACACTCACACACACACTCACACACATCTGATCGCATACACTCACACACACTCACACACATCCGATCGCATACACTCACACACACACTCACACACATCCGATCGCATACACTCACACACACACACTCACACACATCCGATCGCATACACTCACACACACACTCACACACACCCGATCGCATACACTCACACACACACTGACGATATCGCACATACGCGCTGACACAATCACAACATCCGGAGATACCACATGCTTCCGGCCATGTGATCCTCCGGCAGGTCCTGGAAGATCACAGCACAATATCACCGTCGAGAAGCAAGCGATATCACGGGATGTTGTGAGTATGTGGATGCGATCTGATGTGTGTGTGAGGTGTGTGTGAGAGTGAGTGTGATCTGATGTGTGTGTGTGTCTGTTCTTATGTGTGTGCGTGTGTGTGTGTGTGTTCCGCCGCTGCAGGACGTGGATGCGATCTGATGTGTGTGTGAGGTGTGTGTGAGAGTGAGGCTATGTGCGCACGTTGCGTAAATACATGCAGTTACGCTGCGCTTTGTAGCGCAGCGTAACTGCATGCGTCCTGCGTCCCCTGCACAGTCTATGGAGATTGTGCAGGGGCCGTGCGCACGTGGCGTCTTAGAGCGCAGCGCTTCGGCTGCTGCCCGAAGCGCTGCGTTCTAAGAAGTGACATGTCACTTCTTCCGTGCGCTTTGCCGACAGCTCCTGCTCTGTCTATGGCAGGAGCTGCAGGCAGAGCGCATGGAATCGGCTGTGATCTGATGTGTGTGTGTGTGTCTGTTCTTATGTGTGTGTGTGTTCCGCCGCTGCAGGACCTTGATGCGCTCACCTCGGGGCGAGAAGCCATTCCATGTGGGGGGCGGAGCCTGGGCGAGCGGCCAATCCGTGCGGGGGGGCGGAGCCGAGGCGAGGAAAGCGGCCAATCCGTGCGGGGGGCGGACCCGAGGCGAGCGGCCAATCCGTGCGGGGGGGAGGAGCCGAGGCGAGCGGCCAATCCGTGCGGGGGGGGCGGGGCCATGGCGAGGCCAGCGGCCAATCCGCTGTTTGTCACGGTAAGGACATGTCACGGTAAGGACACAATTTTGGAGCAAGACAGACAGACAGACAGACAGACAGACAGAATAAGGCAATTATATATATAGATAACTGTGGCACAGTTATCTGTAATAAAATTCTTAAAACCATCACCTTATCTTCATCCTTAGCAGCGCAGCCATACCGTGATTTTTTCCTTTATTCTCTGATACAACATGACCCTCGGATTGTCCGAATTCGAAGTAATGCTGACTAGTGGGTTGCCACACTGTTAGATCCCCGGTACAAGACAAAATTTGGCAAAATAAATCCTGCCATACAAAGGGACGCACGTATGCAGGAGCATCAGCAGAAGCAGGTATGCAATCTTAGCTCGGCTTTTCCACTAAACACCAGTGCTGCACAGAGTGAATCTCAACGCTTTGTCATGGCTAGGAGGAAATGGTCTTTTACTTGTCCACATCTGAGGGACCGAGGGCTGGCTGCTGTGCTGAGACGGCGTTGACTATGGTGTCCCTGCAGAGTTGCAAATTTGTAAATATACAAAATGAGTGGCAAAAGGCCATATGCTGGTGGAAAGGGGAACAGGTGTTGGAAAGTAGAAAAAAGTTTGTGTCCGTGGATTTGGTGGTTAAGCAAAAGTAACATCTGCTGAAGAAACACCATCTGTTACGGGGGGACTGGCAGATTAGGATAAGGTGGTATATATCCCAATCGCCAGTCGGGGTCCACCGTGCTCAGAGATGGAAAAGGAGATGCTGGCAACACGAAGGTTAGGCGAGGATACAGAGCTGAGTGTCTCTGAAACTAATAGTAGCCTGAACCGAGTTACACGACACTCGGATCTGGAGACTGGGAACCCTGTTAGCATCACAGGGTCCACACACCCACCCAGCCCAGGAACTCCCTGTTAACAACACAGGGGCCATTTGGTACGCTGTCCGTGTGCGTAGGGGGCACACCTGTGGACAGCAGGCGCAGCAGCAGCCCAGTTAATGCCATTGGGCTACACTAGCAGGACTGGTAGGACAGGAGCTGGTCTTAACCGTTCTGCGTTACCAAGTGTGGTGGCGGCCTGCACCGACGCCCTATCCCTTCCCACCTCTGGCCTAAAGCCGCAATGGGTTCAACACATGAAGGTGTGCTCTTTCTGAGCATAATAGAAGACTGCGCACCTACTTGTTTTCTCCAGCCCCTTTTATAACCTGGGTCCACCCCAACCCAGGGTGGACCACAATGCACCTCCTAGAGCCAAAAATAGAGTGCCCTGTCATGAGTGGCATAACCAGCGGCCTATTCGAAACCGCCACTTCAATGATGACCTCATGGCAGCCATGACCCAAACACCTCACCAGTCATCGTCTGACGAACAATAATGAGGTGACAAGTCATAGGGGCGGGCCTCTGCAAGCCAGTCCGGAGTTGCCTGGCCACATCATCAGGACACCTGATGCCCTGTGGCCTATCTGGGCCTGCCACGTCACGGACAGGGCCAAAGAGTTCATTACCAGACCTAACCTCTGATGCACTAAGTGCCTGAGCATGCTCAGTAGCCTGAACAACAGTCTCAGAAAAAAGACTATCAGCTTCAGCATGCTCTCTAGGCACAACAAAGGACTTACACACGGCACGGCGTCCAAGTACCTCTGCAAAGAGGCCTTTCACACTAAGTGTGGGAGCATACGCTGTAGCCCGAACTGAGGACTTATGCGGGCTTTACATGCTACGATATTTCTAGCAATTGCTAGCGATATCGTACGCAAAAGCACCCGCCCCCGTCGTGCATGCGATATCGTGTGATCGCTGCCACAGCGAACATTATCGCTATGGCAGCGTCACGCAAACTTACCTGGTCGGCGGCGTCGCTGTGACTGCCGAACAATCCCTCCCTCAAGGGGGAGGTGCATTCAGCGTCATGGCGACGTCACTGCAACGTCACTAAGCGGCCAGCCAATCAAAGCGGAGGGGCGGAGATGAGCGGGACGAACATCCCGCCCACCTCCTTCTTTCTTCATTGCGGGTGGGACTCAGGTAAGGTGATGTTCATCGCTCCTGCGGTGTCACACATAGCGATGTGTGCTGCCACAGGAACGAGGAACAACATCTATAAACAACCATTAACAATTTTTGTTTTTAGGACGAACTCTCCATGGTGAACGATTTTCACCACTTGGAGGACGATTAAGGTCGCTGGTAAGTGTTACATGCTGCGATACCGTTAATGACGCCAGATGTGCGTCACTAACGACGTGACCCTGACAATAAAACATTAACGATATCGTAGCGTGTAAAGCCCCCTTTAGCCTCAGGAATGGCACAGTCAGGCTGAGCATACTCACTAGGCGAAACACTGGACTTAGGCTGTGGCTGGGGTAAATCGGCACACGCATGCGCACTAGCCGCCTCTCCACACTTAGACGTGGATGAGAAAGCAGCCAGCTGGACGAGCCGAGGCACAGCCAAAAATGGCAGCTGACGCCTAGGCGCAACTGGAACCGCAGCAGGCTGCTTGCCTCTACGGGGGCACCGATTCGTAACACCAACTACCAGCCAAAATAACAGATGTACTTCTTCCCGTGGATAATCTGATATGATCTCTTTTTTCATGGACACGACCATCGCTACCAAATGTAGATGAGGCACCAAAACAGCAGCTGCTTCAATGGATCTCAACTGCTCCATAAAGTGGCCTCTCCTCCACCTCAAGTTCAATATCCCAAATACTCCATTCCTCTGTGGTGTCAACCCAATTGCAGTTGCTTCCAAACAGCTCTCAAGTTTCCACCAGCCCTGCTAAGTATGGCGTAACAGAGATGTTTGAGTCTGCAGAGCTGTTCAGTCACACTATAGCCTGGGAATCAGAGGTCTGCTCCAAAGCTGCAGTGAGTCCAGACAAGGAAATGATCTGCACTGATGCCCAGAAGCTTTGTGAGTCGGATCCAGGCCCCGATGAAGAAGGTGCTGAGCATAAAAAACACCGTCATTCCCAAACTGTAAATCCTCCTGGTGGAGACAATGGGGAACATCCTGAGGAGACTCAGATACCTGATTGGAACGACAACTTTACTATTCGGTCAGGGCAGGAAGAGGTTGTCTCGGAGGATTCAGGACGAGGGGAATGAAAACACACAGGGTGATGATGAGGTTGGAGACCTCACTTACTGTCAAACCAAAGTCACCCAGTCGATGAGGTCAGCAGAGGAGGTGGAGGAGGATGCTACTGACTATGAGATTATGTTGCGTCTTCCTGGACAGAGACAAAGTACTGGAAGCACGTCAACAACTGAATCCTCAGCCACAACTCTGCCTCTGAGCAGAAGTCGTGGTGGCTCTGCAGGTCACATGGGCTCTAAGCCTTGCCTAAATTGGGGCTTTTTTTTACATTGAAAAGGATCACCCAAGTCATGTAATCTGTAAGATTTGTCACCAATCTCTAAGTAGAGGCCAAAAACTCAATACTTTGAGTACATCATCCATGAAGTGTCACATGGATATGAATTGATAGCGTGAGGATGTATTGATCAGCTTTATCCAATGTCAATGCAACATGCTTATTTGCCGATCATTGCATGCATTGTTGCAGAGTCCACACAAGGGGCTGCTGTTTTTTTGCATCTTCCTTTGTCTGTTTGGTCACTATAGCAATAGCAAAACGGTCTTCGGCTGTGAACTTGGAGAGCGGAGGAGATTCTGTCTATGAACAGAAGGAAAAGCTAAAGGTGTGTGTTAAAGCAAGGAGCCACCGCTGAAACATTTCGGTCAATTGTGAGGGGAGTCGTGTTGGAGTTTGGTGAGGAGTACCGCAACACCTGAGAGCAGCATCCTGTGCCAGAGACCAACATTCTTCCGGTGCTGTCTATACGGTTTACCGTGAGAGGAGCGTAAAGTCTGTATTTATGGCAACTGGACACCACAGTATCCGGGTACGGTAGGGTGGGCCCATACAGTAATGCGTGCACACAACACTTTGTTTTATTAGCAAAACACATATCTGTTCTGGTTAGGCCGACTATATAGACAATAAAAACTTGCTGCCTCTGCACTGTCAAATTGTCACTTACAGTTAAAATCATAGAGGGACAGCGACACATGTTTGCAATGACTGTTGCTTTACAAGATTTCCATGACTGTGTTGCTGAGCTGTGTGGTTTGCATTCACACTGTTATCATCTGCCTTATCTGTGAGGCTTCAGCTACCAAGAGTATTCAGGGGGGGGGGGGTAATGGGTTTTGGTAGATAAGTTGTAAGCTCTTGTGATGCGCCACTGAGAAGTCGTGTTCGCGCACACACACACACACAATTACTCCTGCAACGCAGAGGGATTACCAGGTAGTAGGCAACTGTTTACACAGTCCCTTGGTTAGTCCAAATTTGGTGAGCAGGGTGTATAAATCGCCATTACGAGTGTCGCAGCATAGGGGTGTAGGCTTTTGGAATTGTGAAAAGATTGTTCTATTCTTTCAGTTTTATGCATGCTTCTTATTGTTTGTTTTGAGAAAGTTAAACAATCATTTATCAACCCAAGTGCCTAGAGTCCTTTTCCTGTTGCATGGTTTTGATGTATACTGGGGAGCCCACCCTGTACATGATTTTAAATGAAGCATAAGTCGCAATGGGAAGTTTACTGTGCTACAATGCGGCATAGCGGGGCTGTGCAACCACCGTCTACCCCATCAAGTGCATCTGCGTGCTCTTCATCCTCTGCCACTGAGGGGACAGCAGTCACACATGCTTTTTCACGCTGACCTTCCAACCCTTTACCCGCAACAGTATGATTGGCAGGTCGTCAGTTGTTTTGGAAGTGGAAACAGCTGGTGGTGCTGAGCTCTGTCAGACATTGAGAGAACCACCTTTGGATGAAGGAAACATTATATCCACACCTGCACCTTCGTCACAAATTGGCTGGACTACCTGCAGTTAATAATTGCGTAGCAGAAATGGAGAGGAGTTTAGAATGCACATATGGTGTACCTTGCTTGGCAGCAAAGGAACACTAAGGTAGTATCCCAGACAATTGGAGTATGCCCCTAATAGTGGCAGCACTTTTGTAAATTAAAATTGCGTAGCAGAAATGGAGAGGAGTGTAGAATGCACATGTGGTGTATCTTGCTTGGCAGCAAAGGAACACTAAGGGGCATACTTCAATTGTCTGGGATACTACCTAACAGTGGCAGCACTTTTGTAAATTATAATTGCGTAGCAGAAATGGAGAGGAGTGTAGAATGCACATGTGGTGTACCTTCCTTGGCAGCAAAGGAATACTAAGGTAATATCCCAGACAATTGGAGTATGCCCCTAACAGTGGCAGCACTTTTGTAAATTAAAATTGCGTAGCAGAAATGGAGAGGAGTGTAGAATGCACATGTGGTGTACCTTGCTTGGCAGCAAAGGAACACTAACTTAGCATTCCAGACACTTTTAGGATGCCACAAAATGTGTCAGTTCTTTGGGGCAATAAAATAGCGTGGCAAAAATGGGCAGGTGGGTAGAATGCATGGGTGCTGTGGGTCAGTGGACAGCAAAGGAACACTAACTTAGTATTCCAGACACTTTTAGGATGCCACAAACAGTGTCAGCTCTTTGGGGAAATAAAATAGGGTGGCAAAAATGGGCAGGTGGGTAGAATGCACGGGTGCTGTAGGTAGCAGGACAGCAAAGGAAGCCCCACTTTCTATCCCTGCTAATGAAAAAATGCAGCAAGGATTTGCCTGAGCTGAGGTAGCCAGACGCTGTTATCTAAAGCCCTACACAGCGTTTGCACGGACCTGCCTAGCAGCTATGAACGCCTGTAAATCAGCCCTGAAAAGGGCTGAAATAACCAGTAGTGCCTAACCCCTAAAGCGCTGTGTAGATTGCACTGTATCTCTATAAGCGCACACAGCTGTAGCGGTGACTGTCACCCACACGCAGCAGAGAGATAATGGCGGCGATGGGGAAAATGGCCGTATCTTATAAGTCAAGGACATGTGACATGCACAGCCTATGACACATGCCCTTGCTTGTCTGGCAAAAATCCACTTTGCAGTGTGTGTCTCTGTGATTTGCTGACAGCCTGGCCCGCCTCACTGTACACGCGGTTAGGGAGAAAAAAAAATGGCGATCAGCATTCTCTCAGCCCTCAGCAGCAGCACTGATCTAAACCCCGTCCCCCCGCACACTATACGCTGAATTTTGATAATAGCGTGATTCACAGTGACTCACGCTATTAGGCTATGTGCGCACATTGCGTACTGTCCCTGCAGAAATTTCTGCAGCGATTTGAACAGCACACGTGCGCTTCAAATCGCTGCAGAAAGAGTCCGTAATGAAAAAAAAAAAAGCCAATTTCATTCTGAGTGCAGCCCCTCCCATAGACAGAGCGGGACCTGCATGCAGAGCGCACAAAAGAAGTGACATGTCACTTCTTAGAACGCGCGCTTCGGGCAGTAGCCGAAGCGCTGCGCTCTAATACACCACGTGCACACGGCTCCTACATAATCTTCATAGATTATGCTGGGGACGCAGGACGCATTCAGTTACGCTGCGGTGCAGATCGCAGCTTAACTGCATGCAAATACGCAACGTGCTCACATAGCCTTACAGTGAAAAGCCAGCTAGTAACTAGCTAGGCTTTTTGTTGATCGAACCGTTCTTGAACGCTACTCGAACTGTCGAGCTTTTAGCAAAAGGCTCGAGTTCGTCGAACATCTCGAACACCCCCCAAAATCACTCGAACATGAAATTGGTGAACCTCGAGCCTCGAACATTGCTCATCTCTAATAATATTTGTACACAAAAATTTGTTTAATACCTGTGATACATACCTTTGGACATAGTTAGGTCCAGAAATATTTGGACAGTGACACAATTTTCGCGAGTTGGGCTCTGCATGCCACCACATTGGATTTGAAATGAAACCTCTACAACAGAATTCAAGTGCAGATTGTAACGTTTAATTTGAAGGTTTGAACAAAAATATCTGATAGGAATTGTACACATTTCTTTACAAACACTCCACATTTTAGGAGGTCAAAAGTAATTGGACAAATAAACCAAACCCAAACAAAATATTTTTATTTTCAATATTTTGTTGCGAATCCTTTGGAGGCAATCACTGCATTAAGTCTGGAACCCATGGACATCACCAAACGCTGGGTTTCCTCCTTCTTAATGCTTTGCCAGGCCTTTACAGCCGCAGCCTTCAGGTCTTGCTTGTTTGTGGGTCTTTCCGTCTTAAGTCTGGATTTGAGCAAGTGAAATGCATGCTCAATTGGGTTAAGATCTGGTGATTGACTTGGCCATTGCAGAATGTTCCACTTTTTTGAACTCATGAACTCCTGGGTAGCTTTGGCTGTATGCTTGGGGTCATTGTCCAGCTGTACTATGAAGCGCCATCCGATCAACTTTGCGGCATTTGGCTGAATCTGGGCTGAAAGTATATCCCGGTACACTTCAGAATTCATCCGGCTACTCTTGTCTGCTGTTATGTCATCAATAAACACAAGTGACCCAGTGCCATTGAAAGCCATGCATGCCCATGCCATTACGTTGCCCCCACTATGTTTTACAGAGGATGTGGTGTGCCTTGGATCATGTGCCGTTCCCTTTCTTCTCCAAACTTTTTTCTTCCCATCATTCCGGTACAGGTTGATCTTTGTCTCATCTGTCCATAGAATACTTTTCCAGAACTGAGCTGGCTTCATGAGGTGTTTTTCAGCAAATTTAACTCTGGCCTGTCTATTTTTGGAATTGATGAATGGTTTGCATCTAGATGTGAACCCTTTGTATTTACTTTCATGGAGTCTTCTCTTTACTGTTGACTTAGAGACAGATACACCTACTTCACTGAGAGTGTTCTGGACTTCAGTTGATGTTGTGAACGGGTTCTTCTTCACCAAAGAAAGTATGCGGCGATCATCCACCACTGTTGTCATCCGTGGACGCCCAGGCCTTTTTGAGTTCCCAAGCTCACCAGTCAATTCCTTTTTTCTCAGAATGTACCCGACTGTTGATTTTGCTACTCCAAGCATGTCTGCTATCTCTCTGATGGATTTTTTCTTTTTTTTCAGCCTCAGGATGTTCTGCTTCACCTCAATTGAGAGTTCCTTAGACCCCATGTTGTCTGGTCACAGCAACAGCTTCCAAATGCAAAACCACACACCTGTAATCAACCCCAGACCTTTTAACTACTTCATTGATTACAGGTTAACGAGGGAGATGCCTTCAGAGTTAATTGCAGCCCTTAGAGTCCCTTGTCCAATTACTTTTGGTCCCTTGAAAAAGAGGAGGCTATGCATTACAGAGCTATGATTCCTAAACCCTTTCTCCGATTTGGATGTGAAAACTCTCATATTGCAGCTGGGAGTGTGCACTTTCAGCCCATATTATATATATAATTGTATTTCTGAACATGTTTTTGTAAACAGCTAAAATAACAAAACTTGTGTCACTGTCCAAATATTTCTGGCCCTGACTGTATACTTATTCAATTTTTTATATCCTTTGGAGTTTACTGTGATGTATATTTTTGGTCTGATGTGTATATGTCTAAATGTATGCCTGATGTGATATAATGGTTTTTTTTGTTTTTGTTTTTTTTTTTTTGCTAGCAATACTTTGAACATAAAATGCTTTTTTGGTGTTTTTCTCTTCTTTCACTCATTACGTGAAGGGAATTTATCCTGGGACTCATGATGAACTTTGCTGGTTACGTGTTCACACCCTGATGATCCATCTGGTTGCATAGATTAATTAGCTAGAGGTGGGGTTATTTCTCCTCTTCCTGGTATGGTGTATAAAGTGTTTTTAGTTTGTCTGCTTACGTTATGCTATGTGTAAGAGCTCTTGTTTGGCTTGAAACGCGTAAGACGCAATGATTTTAATTATTTGTACTTTTGTACACCAATAAACTCAATAATGTTTTTATCAAGTCCGTGAATTTTGTGGAATTGGGATACTATATCTTCAAGTGCTGGATGAAACATTTTTTCCTTGCTTCAGTCAGGATCTCAATCCAATTGAAAATCTTTGGTGGAAGTTGAAGAAAATGGTCCATGACAAGGCTCCAACCTGCAAAGCTGATCTGGCAGCAGAAATCAGAGAAAGTTGGAGCCATATTGATGAAGAGTACTATTTGTTACTCATTAAGTCCATGCCGCAGAGACTGCAAGCTGTTATAAAAGCCAGAGGTGGTGCAACAAAATACTAGTGCGGAATTGGAGTGTTCTTTTTTGATTATTCCATAATTTTTTCCCCCTGTTTGGTCTTGAAAAGTAACCGTTACTGGCTAGCACATTATGTTTTCATGATTTTTTTAGTGTTTCTTAAAGCCAGAAAGTTAACATTTGAAATTACTTTAGTTTTGGGCCACGTCTGTGATCTGCTTTTTTTCTAGAAATCCCGTGACCACTGTGCTTGTTTTTTCCACAGCTAACACTGACCTGCGGAGCGTTTTTCCAGACCGCAGCATGTCAATTGTTTGCTGCGTATTCGCATGCGTCCTCCGTAGGGAGAACACAAGTGAGAGACCGCAGCACACTGAACCCTGATCGTGGGTACGAGCAGCTGCGGTCTCCTGCATTCTCCTGCGGAGGAGACACGCTTCCCCACAGGTCAGGACCTGCTGCGTCCATGGCGCAGTGAGTCCTGATCATGGGCACATACCCGTAAACTCATCTTCCTGGGGGACAAACCTTACACTGTGCTGGAGCTGTGGACGGACATAGAACAACAAACAGATTAGTGGCTGTTGAAAGTGAACCGACAGCCTGGTGGTGTTCGATAAAGACTGAAATTTCCTTGCAGCTCTGGGCCTAGGCGGCTTGACACACATCCCTTTCCTGGCACGTGCTGAATTTGGTGGTGCAGAGCTTCCTGCAAAATTACCGACATATGTGTCAGAGCTTCTGCTGAAAGGGCGGGCTGTATGTGCACACCTTCAGCATTCTCACCCTGCTGCTCTTCACCTGTCTGCACTGCAAAGTCACTTCGACCTTCCCGCTTACCACCTCATATGTGACGTACCAACAAGGTGGAGCAAGCAGCAGCCAATAGGTGAGTGTCTATATAGGTAAGGATGATTGACCGTAGGGAGATCAACATCCAGCACCGCGGAGCACCATCACGTGTTTTCTCAACGCAGTGATTCTAGAGCAATGCCCCCTGGGAAATATGCAAAACAAGAAAGCCGCGGAGACACCATCACATGTTTCTCAACGCTGGCAGGTAACTAGCCAGGTATTTCACTGGGAAGGAAAAACCACGGGAAGGGCAGTCTTCAGTCAAGGAAACCACCTAGGCCAAAACATGGTATCCATCCACAGACAGCTGTTTCGGGGTATTTGCCCCTCATCAGTGTGGAGTAGGAAACTGGCTAGTGGCAGCAATGCCTAGTAGAAGACTATATAGGTAAGGATGATTCACCTTAGGGAGATCAACATCCAGCACCGCGGAGCACCATCACATGTTTTCTCAACGCAGTGATTCTAGAGCAATGCCCCCTGGGAAATATGCAAAACAAGGAAGCCGCGGAGACACCATCACATGTTTCTCAACGCTGGCAGGTAACTAGCCAGGTCTTTCACCGGGAAGGAAAAACCACGGGAAGGGCAGTCTCCAGTCAAGGAAACCACCTAGGCCAAAACATGGTATCCATCCACAGACAGCTGTTTCGGGGTATTTGCCCCTCATCAGTGTGGAGTAGGAAACTGGCTAGTGAGAGCAATGCCTAGTAGAAGTATAAGTACAAGAATAGTGGAGTGTCAGCTGCAGCACGGACTGCAAAAATTAAAAAATGGCAACAGAGTCTTATTCCTTTATTCTTAGCTGTTGTATTTAGCCATGGTTCCCTGCTTTGAACTATAATTTTTTCAAAATAAATGCTTTGGATTCCCGGGATAGCCAATCAAGAGCATGGGTGAGCCGCTTCAAGTGTAAATGGCTGTCAGTAGCAAATCTAGCTGCTGGACTGGCAGCTTAATGACAAATAAAACTAGCAGGTTTTTTTTTTATCTGCGACTGCTATACTGTGTGCTATGGGAATAGAACATTAAGCTCTGTAGGGAAAACCTTGAAAACAGGCGGTCTTCTCTGGTCCTTTTAAAAAAATGTGATGGTGAAATGTGAAAACTGGGTAGGCAGGGTGTCATATAATGTGGCCTGTGCCTTAGGCAGAGACCGCTTTTGCGTATGTTAGATACACTGTGTGCAGAATTATTAGGCAAATGTAATGATGAGGGGTGTGGTGTAATGACATCAACACCCTATATAAGGTGTGTTTAATTATTAGGCAACTTCCTTTCATTTGGCAGAAAAGAGATTTGACGGGCTCTGAAAAGTCTAAAATTGTGAGATGTCTTGCAGAGGGATGCAGCAGTCTTGAAGTTACCAAACATTTGAAGCGTGATCACCGAACAATTAAGCGTTTCATGGCAAATAGCCATAGCCAACAGAGTCGCAAGAAGCGTGTTGGGCAAAAAAGGCGCAAAATAACTGCCCATGAATTGAGGAAAATCAAGTGTGAAGCTGCCAAGATGCCATTTGCCACCAGTTTGGCCATATTTCAGAGCTCCAACGTTACTGGAGTATCAAAAAGCACAAGGTGTGCCATACTCAGGGACATGGCCAAGGTAAGGAAGGCTGAAAAACGACCACCTTTGAACAAGAAATATAAGATAAAACGTCAAGACTGGGTCAAGAAATATCTTAAGACTGATTTTTCAAAGGTTTTATGGACTGATGAAATGAGAGTGATTATTGATGGGTCAGATGGAGGAGTCAGAGGCTGGATCAGTAAAGAGCAGAGAGCTCCACTCCGACTCAGACACCAGCAAGATGCAAGTGTGGTACTGATATGGGCTGGTATCATCAAAGATTAACTTGTGGGATCTTTTCGGGTTGAGGATGGAGTGAAGCTCAACTCCCAGACCTACTGCCAGTTTCTGGAAGACAACTTCTTCAAGCAGTGGAACAGGAAGAAGTCGGTATTGTTCAAGAAAAGCATGATTTTCATGCAGGTCAATGCTCCATCACATGCATCCAACTATTCCACAGTGTGGCTGGCTAGTAAAGGTCTAAAAGATGAAAAAATAATGATATGGAATATATTTGGTTTTTATTAAGTTGCCTAATAATTATAAATATCCTCCTAAGATAGCCAAATCTAAAAAAAAACCCACTCCAACTTCCAAAAATATTAAGCTTTGATATTTAGGAGTCTTTTGGGTTGATTGAGAACATAGTTGTTGATCAATAATAAAAAAAATAAAATACAACTTGCCTAATAATTCTGCACACAGTGTATATAAGCCGCAAACTTGCTATCAATAAAAAAAAACCTCGATACGAATAGGTACAGTTATCACCACAGAAAAAACAATTACCTATATATGAAAAATTACTTTTGCGCTAAATTTATGAACAAATACCAAAACGTGAAATCATAAAAATTACACATATACGCAACTGGAGGTACAGTTCCCTAGGACCTACCTACTAACGGAGGTATTAAATGCCCTAATGCACAGTGGCGCCCTCACTCAGCCCTGGCTCTCCCAATTGAATCCTAGGGTATATACTAATCGATAATGGAACTGACCTACAAGGCGTATCTGCGAAAATATCCTCTAATTGCATCCATATATTATATCCCTTGATGCCCGGCCTACCTTATCAAGGTCTGTCATGTAAAACTCTTGAAGGGTCCTTACCCCCCTCCCCACCATCAGCCACAGATCGTCATGACGATTATCTGATCGACCTGAAAGTTTAGGAATTTATGACTCGGGGATGGTAGACCTACAGCCAAAACATGCACAGAAAAGACAATCCTTGATAATCCTTTGTTCTGTTGGAGGGAAAACACAGTTTTTTATGTGGCCCGTTAATGCTAGAAAAATGAAAAACATACTGCCAGAATCCCTGTGGAGCGCACCATTTAGCTTGACTGGGAGATCGCTGGTATCATGACAAATTAGTATTGGCCAGTAAAATCATGCTAGATGCGTTGTGTTTGGTATCTATGTAAATGTGAAATCGAGATATAAAATATGATGCTAATATCTTTCACCTGTGTTGCCCAGGGGCAAAGATATGTGAAAAGCTAGAATTAAAGAACTTTGTGACACTCTTGGCAGAGCACACAAGAGACTGTAAAATGAGGTCACAGAGAGGGGTGGTTACCTGAGGGCATAAGAGCGACTAGCTCCTTGCTGGGGGGAGTCAGTATTGGAAGGCAACAGTAAGGGTTACTTTGCACACTACGACATCGCAGCTGCGATGTCGGTGGGGTCAAATAGAAAGTGACGCACATCCAGCATCGCAGACGATTTCGTAGTGTGTAAAGCCCAGATGATACGATTAACGAGCGCAAAAGCGTTGTAATTGTATCATCGGTGTAGCGTCGGCGTAACCCATAATTACGCTGACGCAACGGTCCGATGTTGTTCCTTGCTCCTGCGGCAGCACACATCGCTGTATGTGAAGTCGCAGGAGCGAGGAACATCTCCTACCGGCGTCACCGCAGCTCCCGTAGCATATGCGGAAGGAAGGAGGTGGGCGGGATGTTTACATCCCGCTCATCTCCGCCCCTCCGCTCCTATTGGCCGCCTGCCGTGTGACGTCGCACTTTACAAGGAGGCGGTTCGCCGGCCAGAGCGACGTCGCAGGACAGGTGAGTGAGTCCATGTGAAGCTGCCGTAGCGATTATGTTCGCTACGGCAGCTATCACAAGGATATCGCAGCTGCGACGGGGGCGGGGACTATCACGCTCGACATCGCAGCGTGCAAAGTACCCCTAAGGGATGACGCTGGCCGTCTTTCTACCATCTTCTTCTCTTGGAGACCTTCCCTCCCTAAATTCAGACGTCACATCTATGGCACGAGTTTAGTAAGTTTCACGGTTATACCTTTTATTTTTATGTAACTGTCTATACTGTATTTATATTGTTCCCTTTTGTAAATTCTTGTTTTTTTTTTTAAATACTGCCTATTTTCGGATTAAATATTTAAAATGTAATAGTTTGTTTCCTTCTGTTCTATATATGAACCCAATCCCGTCCGAAAAGCCTTCTGCTATCTGAAATTGGTCCCCAGCTACCTGTAGAAAGTTGGGTGGTGGCAGCGTAATTATTATTGCATAAAATTATTGGGGTGCTATCATTATGGGTACCGAGGTATATATATATATTCCATTAGCGGGAATCGGTGATATATACATTTACCCTTGCTGTGAGACCTCCGATATTTGGCATTATTAGCTCAGCAGCCTCATTTTATTCATTGTCCTGCAGTACCAAAAATGGCCTGCCGACAAGAGGTGCGCTAGAGAGTAATCGTGTTCGTGACAAATTAGTGAACAGCTGCGGGATATCCGAGTGACTCCCCCGGCTGTTCGTGACAAATTGGTGGCAAGCAGTGGGATATAGAGCATTATGCGGACGTCACACGAGGCGATCTATCGTGCAATAGGTCGTCGGGGTCACGGTTTTCGTGACGCACATCCGGCTTCGTTGGCGACGTCGTCCCGTGTGACACCTACGAGCGATCGCAAATCAGTGACAAATCGTGTATCGTGTACTAGTCGTTCATTTTTAAAAAATCATTTATTTTACTTTGCGCTGGTTGTTCATCGTACCCGGGGTAGCACACATCCCACTGTGTGACACCCCGGGAACGATGAACACAGCTTACCTGCGTCCCGCGGCTCCTGCCGGCTATGCGGAAGGAAGGAGGTGGGCAGGATGTTTATGTCCCCTCATCTCCGCCCCTCCACTTCTATTGGCCGGCCGCTGTGTGACGTCGCTGTGACGCCGAACGTCCAACTCCCTTCTAGAAGTGGATGTTTGCCGCACACAGCGACGTCGCTCAGCACGTAAGTATGTGTGACAAGGGTTAATCGACTTTTTGCGACACGGGCAGCGATTTGCCCGTGACGCACAAACGACGGGGGCGGGTACGATCGCACATGCGATCGCACGATAGATCGCATCGTGTGACGCCCGCATTAGTGATCTGGTTTGAGCAATCATCCCTTTCACTAAAAATTTGCAAAAGTTTTGAGGATCGAACTCAGTGTTTAAATATACCTGGAACAATGCTGTACTTGTAGCAGTTACCCCCTCCCTTCTCTCTTTTTTTTCTATCCTATCTTTTATTTGGTAATTATGGCTGCATTGACCGAAGCCTGGTATAGCCAGCTGACAAAGGAGACTCTGATTGCCAACTGCACGACCTGAGAGATTGATGGCAATGGCAAAAACAAGCCAGACCTCATTAAAGAACTGTTACAATGGGACGCAAAGCAAGTCCGTTCCCCCAGTGCTGATGACGGGGAGACAAGCCAAGCCCTGGATGATACTGCGGCCAGGGCCTCTTCTGCAGCTTCAAGCCAGAGCAGGGACCGGAGCAGCATGGACTCCTACCTGCAGATGGCCCTACAACAACTCGCTGCAGATGACCGGGAGGGACGGCTGAAGCTCATTCAGCAATATCAGGAGAGAGCTGAGTGAGAGGCCGAGCGAGATGCTGAGAGAGCCGAGCGAGAGCGCCAGGCCCAGAGAGACCATGAATTGAAGGTCCTCCAAGCCCGGCAGCAGACCTCTTCAATACTGAACTGTGAGTCCAATAATGCCAACAGTTTTAAGCTCCGACCGGAGCACTTTCCTGTGATGGAAAAGGACGGGGACTTGGACACCTTTTTGAGGGGATTTGAAAAGACTTGCTTGCAGTACCAGTTGCCCCCAGCACAATGGGCACGATACTTAACCCCAGGGCTGCGAGGCAAGGCCCTGGAGGCGTTTGCCAGTCTCCCTCAAGAGCAGAGGGGAGACTATGAGGCTATAAAGCAGGCCCTATTATGGAAGTATCAGCTAACTCCAGAGATGAAGCTAAAAAGTTCCGGACCCTCCAGCGTGGACCACACGACAGCAACAGAGACGTTGTGGATGGGCTCCAGACCAACTTTAACCAATGGGTCCAAGGACTGTCCGCCACCACTTCTGAGCAGATAACAGACCTGATGGTAAAGGACCAATTCCTACACCTTTGTCTTGCGGACGTGCGGCAGTTCGTGATGGACCGGGAACCAAAGGATGCGAATACAGCAGCACAGATTGCTGACACCTATGAGGCCAACCGTGCATCGGGGGTGCAGAGGCCGTCCGCTGCCAGCTGGAAAGGGGGTAAGATGACAACTAGACAACCAGAGTGTCACAGACCTGGCCTGGTCATGTCAAGGGATTACTCCCATCAGCCTCATTCTCGTTTCAGGAGACACTATATGGTCTCTGAACCTGCATTCCTGTGCTGGTTATAGTTTTGCTCTGCAGTCTGTGACTTGCTCTGGTGAGAATTTCTGTTTGATCCGACTCTTTGATACCGTGCCCTGACCTGTACCCTCCCCCGTTCGTCCGTCTATCCAGGTCCCTGACTTCCCGCTCCTGTTTGTTGTTTGTGTTTCCCTCTGCATACCTGATCTCCCGGATTCCGACTCTATTCTGTTTTCTGACTTGATTTTAATCCTCCCTTTGCTGTGACTTGACTTTCCTGGCTAGACCCTGACTGTTTGACTACTCTATTGTCCCCTGGGGGTTTGCCTGTTAACTGCCTGCTGAAGTTACTCAGCTGTACTTCAGCTGCCTTTATGTTACAGTGTTACTTTGACTCTCCTTCCCTACTCTGCTGCCACCTAGTGGGGAATACGCTGTACTACGTCTTACTTGCCCTTCGTACAGCGTGATACCAGGTAAGACGCTTCTGGTGTTGTAAATTGGTCATGAGTGGCTTGAAATAAGGAATGTGACACTTGTAGCCCATGTCCTAGATACGTCTGTGTGTGGTGGCTTTTGAAGCACTGACTCCAGCAGCAGTCCACTATTTGTGAATGTCACCCAAATTTTTCAATGGCCTTTTCCTAACAATCCTATCAAGGCTGTGCTTATCCCGGTGTCCTGTGAGCCTTTTCCTACCACACTTTTTCCTTTCACTCAACTGTCCATTTATATGCTTGGATACAGCACTCTGTGAACAGCCAGCTTTTTTAGCAATGACCTTTTATGGCTTACTCTTCTTGTCGAGTGTGTCAATGACTGCCTTCTGTCAAGTCAGCAGACTTCCCCATGATCGTGTAATCTGCTGAACCAGACTAAGGGACCATTTTAAACGCCTAGGAAGCCTTTGCAGGTGTTTTGTGGTAATTATTCTAATTTTCTGAGATAATGACTTTCGGGTCTTCATTGGCTGTAAGCCATAATCATCAACATTAAGAAAAATAAATATTTGAAATAGATCACTCTGTAAAGACTATATATGCATTTCCCTTTTTTCTATTGAATTACCGAAATAAATTAACTTTTTATCTCTCTTTCTCTCTCTCTCTCTATCTCTCTATCTCTGTCTTTCAAATCAAAATCAAATAAGCTTTATTGGCAGGACCAAATACAAATTAGTTTTGCCAAAGCAAGTGTACATTAGGGACTGGGGCTGTGGGGATGGTGGGTGGGGACTGTAGGAAGGATGGATGGGGCACATCCAGGGTGGGGACTGTGGGGGGGCACTTCTAGGATTGGGGCTATGGAAGTCCATGGCTTATGATGGGGCATATCCAGGGTGGGGACTGTAGTAATGGTGCATGGGGTATATCCAGGGTGGGGATTGGGGGGCCACATCTGGGATGGGGGGCTATGGAAGTCCATGACTTATCATAGTTCTCTTTCTCGAAGTCTTTGACATTCGCTCACATACCGCGCTGCTATCTCCACTGCGCTCTCTTCTTCCCCCAGCAGGATAAATATTTTCTCTTCCTCCTTCATGGAGCTGAAATCCGGGAAGAGATGGGAGAGTCTCCTGAAGTGAGTGTCCCTCACTGCTGAGTACTTGGTGCAGTGTAGCAGGAAGTGGGTTTCATCCTCCAGGGCCTCCAGGTCACAGTGTTGGCACAGTCTGTCCTCCCTGGGCTTGTAGCTCTGCTTGTGTCGGCCGGATTCGATGGCTAGACTGTGGGCACTGAGTCTATATCAGCTCAGGGTCCTGCGGTCTCTGGGATCCGGGAGTTTTTCCAGATATGGGGCCAGTCTGTAGTCTCTCTGTAGTCTCTGGTACGTGGTCAGTTTCTGTGAGGTGTTAATGTCGGTCCTCCAGTCATTGACATACCTCTCTCCTGGCCCTCATCTACCATCTTCCTGATTCTGGTTCTTGTCAGGCTGGTGTGATTGGTTATTTTGTCCAGTTGGGTTTGGGAGGGCTGTGCCAGGGGTCCTGGTTCATCTGGACCACGTATATATATCAGAGCTTTGTGGTGATGGGAGCTTGGATTGCTACTCTGTAGATGAGCCTGAAATGATAGTGACCTCTTCAGAGCTGCTAGGTGAAGAGGGAATCTGCCCAGCTCGGCTCGACAGGCACTGTTGGAAGTGCTTCGATGGACCTGGAGAAGGTGCTTACAGAATTCCAGGTGAAAAATTTCTGTTGGGCTGGAATCCCACCTTGACCAATCTGGGTAAGTGTGAGGGCCCCAGACTTCGCTGCCGTACAGGAGGATTGGGGCGATGATGGAATCGAAGATTTGTAGCCAGACCCTCACTGGTGGCTTCAGATGATACAATTTCCTTCGGATGGCATAAAAGGTTTTGCAGGCCTTGTTTTTCAGGGTCTCTATGGCTTGTTTGTAGCTCCCTGACTGGTGAATTTCCAAGCCCAAGTAGGTGTATTTGTCTGTTCCTGTAAGAGTGCAGTTGTTTTAGGACAAATGGAGGATGCTGGTCAAATCTTCTTTTTGTCTTCTGGAACACCATGATGTTGGTTTTCTTTAGATTGATAGGTAGTGCCCATGAGGAGCTGAATTTCTCCAAGATTTGTAGGTTGTCTTGAAGACCTTTCTCGGTTGGTGACACCAGCAGTAGGTCATCTGCATAGAGCAAGAATTTTACCTGGGCGTCATGGAGTGTGAAACCTGGAACAGGTGAAGATTCTAGGGCAGTAGTCGGCTCATTGATGTAAATATTGAAGAGCGTTGGACTTAGGCTGCAGCCCTGTCTGACTCCTCGGCTCTGCTGGAAATAAGCCGTTCTTCTACCGTTCACACTCACGCTGCAGAGGTTCTCAGTGTAGGAGCTTTTGATGACATTGTAGGTCTTTCCTCCTATTCCGCTTTCCAGCAGTTTCAAGAACAAGCCCGGGTGCCACACTGAGTCAAAGGCCTTTTTAAAGTCTACAAAGCAGGCGTATATCTTCCCATGCTTTGTATTGTGGACTTGGCTATGAATGAGACTGTGCAGGGTGTAGATGTGGTCCGTGGTGCAGTGGTTTGGTACGAACCCTGCTTGGCTTTGCTCAGGACATTGTGCTCGGTAAGGAAACTGATGATCCTTTTGTTTAGGATGCTGTTGAACAGTTTTCCCAAGTTACTGCTGACACATATGCCTCTGTAGTTGGCAGGGTCATACCTGTCCCCACTCTTGTGGATCGGTGTAATGAGTCCTTGGTTCCAGGTACGAGGGAAGTAGCCAGCACTCAGCACAATGTTGAACAGTTTAACCATTGCAGCTTGAATTTCTGGTGGGCTGTACTTCAACATCTCTGGAGGGATTCCATCCGGACCACTAGATTTTTTACACTTTATGGAAGTGATTTTCTCTGCAACTTCCTGTAATGTAACTAGTGTGTCCAGTGGGTTTTGGAAATTTTTGATATTCTCCTCCATTGCCTTTAGTTTGGATGCTCTGTTTTCCTGCTCTTGGCTTAGTCCTTC
The DNA here is from genome assembly GCF_048569485.1 of Anomaloglossus baeobatrachus. Classification (NCBI taxonomy): domain Eukaryota; kingdom Metazoa; phylum Chordata; class Amphibia; order Anura; family Aromobatidae; genus Anomaloglossus; species Anomaloglossus baeobatrachus. The sequence goes on along the minus strand of NC_134357.1, from coordinate 350,695,652 downwards.
TTTTGGGATGTCTTTGTAGAGGTCTCTGAAGTACTGGAGCCAGATGTTGCCATTTTGGATATGGATGTCATTCTTTTTCTTGCTCTTCGTGTCCATGTGGTTCCATATTTCCCAGAAGGAGTTGTCTTGGAGGGCGTCTTGGAGTTGGCTAAGTTTGGTAGAGATGTAGCTCTGCTTCTTCCTCCTGAGGATGGTTTTGTACTGCCTTTGTATGTTGTCATAGGCTTCCCTCAGGTCTGGGTTGTTGGGGTTTCTGTGTTTGTTTGAGGCTGTTCTCAGGGTCTTTCGAACGGCTTTACACTCTGTCAAACCAACCATCTCTCTCTTTCTATCTCTTTTTCTAACTCTCTTTCTATTTCTCTTTCTATTTCTCTCTCTCTTTCTATTTTTCTCTCTCTTTCTCTCTCTATCTCTCTCTCTTTCTATCTCTCTCTCTTTCTATCTCTCTCTTTTTTTTTTTTTAACTTCGTTTTATTAACAATTTCAAACATGGTACAACTGACATTTGCCATATAAAGATAGCTCAGTATATAGATAGTAATATTTAAATATAACAATAAACAGTGATATAAAGTCCATAATATCTTTAGCACTTAAGATAGAACAATGTTATTATCCATACTTCTTATCATTTACATACAGTATATATCTAATTTTACATTGAGCATAAGAACAGCTGTAACTATCAGCATGACCAAATTTTGAAACCAAGATAGAAAGAGGAATAGAAAAAGGACGAAAGAAAGAACAACAACAGCCACATTGCATTATTATATCTCAATATACCATTGGACAGTGTTTCATATCCCAACATCTAACGGGAACCACCATTATCTGCATAATCTCCCTCAAACCTCCGCAAGTGTGTCTGGAGAAGAATTCCACAAACCCCAGATTTTGTTAAATTTTCCCGGGCACCCCCTATTATAATATACCACCCGCTCATAGACTATGGTTGCATTGACTAGTTTAACCCAGGACCGCACAGTTGGATTCGAATCTCCCATCCACCTCAGAGCTATTAATTTCCTAGCCAGAAACAATGCCTCTCTGAGGAATATTGTCATGTAATGATCCCAGGACTCTTCCTCCATCACCAAAAACAGGCATGTCAAAGGGTCACACAAAACAGGAATCGACACAATCGATGTCAGCAGAGATGTCACTCCCCGCCAGTACGAAGATATATTGGGACAGCTCCAAATCATATGTATGAAATTTGCCCCTGAGACATGACACCTCGGGCACTCTGATGTACGAGAACGGCCCATACTAAATAATCGAGTTGGAGTAAGGTATGCCTGGTGGACAATGTAGCATTGAATCAACTTATTATTAACCGAAGGGTATACCGCAGTCGGAGATTCCAATATCTCTTCCCATTCCTCTCCCTGTAGAGAGGGAATTAGAGATTTCCATCTATCCTGGGCTGGCAAGGGGTCCGACTCCACCCCCACTGACAACAGGTAAGTATATATAGCTGAGATGAGGCCTCGAGGTCCTTGTGATTTTAGAATACCTATCATAGGAAGTGATGATATGAATTTCCTCACTCCAATTTTCTGTATGTGGGATTGAATCGCTGTGCGAATCTGCAGGTATCTAAAAAACTGTGATCTTGGAACATTATATTCAATCTGGACTTGTTCAAAGGACTTGAAGGTTGTGGTTCCCGGGACAAAAAGATCACCTAATGCACTGACGCTGTGAGTGGCCCAGAATTGCGCCGAGGGGTGATCTCTCAGAGTATGGAAGTGGCTATTCCCCCATAATGGGAGTTCCGCCACCACCCCTTCGAAGTGTACCACCCTCTTGGCTTGTCGCCAGACTAATCTTGCCAACCTGAGGAGGGGTAATTGCCGTGGTGTTCTCAGTCCTTCTGATTCGAGAAAACCCACTAAACAATCAGTCCAAGCCGCGTGTGCCAAGTGACTCTCAGAGTTTGGCAGCTGACATCCAGGCATCCAAGTCTCTAGTGCCCTAAGCTGTCCCGCGAGGTAATAGAGGAAGAACTCCGGTAAAGCCATCCCTCCCAATCTTTTGGATCTCTGTAAAATGGATAACCGAAGTTTGGGTCTGGATTTCCCCCATATGAAAGAAGTAGTAAGCGAGTTCAACATTGAGAAGAAGGATTTGGGTACTGATACTGCACTATGTTGTAGTGTATAACTAAGCTTTGGAAGTAATATCATTTTGATTAAATTTATTCTGCCAACCACTGACAGGGGTAGCTTGCTCCACAAGTTATATTTAAGTTTAACGTGCTCCAGAAGTGGTGTTATACTCGTCTGCAGGTCTAGTGTATGGTATTTCTGTATGTGTATTCCCAGGTATTTAAAGCTAGTTACCACTTGCAAAGGTGACCTACCCTCCATTGAAATTCCAGACCTATGCATTAATGGCATCAAAGCCGACTTATCCCAGTTGATGCGTAGTCCCGAAAACTCCCCAAATGTATCTATAGTGTCTATAACCACCGGTAGAGTCTCTTGCACTCGATCTAAGAAGACAACAATGTCATCCGCATACAATCCTATTTGATCTGTTCGGTCGGCTATAGTGATTCCAGTGATCTGTGGATGAGAGCGGATTCTAATTGCCAAAGCTTCAATAACTAGTGCAAACAATGCTGGAGACAGCTTGTATCCCTGTCTTGTGCCCCGATTCAATGCGAAGGGTGTAGACATAGCACCATTGACTAGTATCCTGGCTGTCGGGGACCTATACAACATATGAATCCAATTACTGAATTTAGGCCCAAAAGCGAATCTCTGGAGGCAGGCAAATAAAAATGGCCATACTACCGAGTCAAATGCCTTGGCCGCGTCCAGCGAGGCCAAGGCACACTCGTTCTCCTGGACCAGCGTGCTATATTGCACTATGGACTGGACGACTCTTATATTTACAGAGGTGTTTTTCCCAGGCATAAATCTGGTTTGATCTGGGTGAACTATACTCCATATGACTGAATTAAGCCTGGACACCAGTATTTTGGTAAAGATCTTGTAATCCACGTTGACTAGGGATATAGGACGGTATGAACCGCAGTCTAGTGGGTCTTTACCCTCCTTCCTCAGCACGACTATATGTGCTTCGTACAAGGAAGCAGGTAGAGAGTCGACGGCTGAAAAATGTGACAAAACCTCTAAAAGAATCGGGGCCAATACGTCACAATATTTACTATAGAATTCTATGGGAAGGCCATCTGGACCCGGAGATTTCGCCCTAGCCATATCCGAGATGGCAGTAATCACTTCATCCAGTGTGATGTCCGCCTCCAGAGACTCCCGCTGTAATTCACTCAAAGTGGGAAACTCCAAATCCGACAAATATGTCACGCAACTTTGAACTCCATGAGGATTTCTAGATGTGTATAGGGTTTTATAGTATTCACAAAAGCACTCTAATATATCTTCAGGGGATGTAGCTATTGAGCCATCCATCCTCCGTATACCCAATATTGTATTTGAAGTGTTGTGTTGCCTAACCATATATGCCAATAATTTACTGGATTGATTTCCAAGCTCAAAATATGATTGTCGGGTAAAGAACAATTTGCGTTTGGACTTGGTCTCAGAGTGAGTGCTGCATATATAACCTATATGATTGCATCCAGGCCGCTCTATTTCCATCGGTTGGGGCCGATATATATATTGCCTCTAAGTCCCTAAGTCTCCCCTCTACTATATCATCCTCAGTTTTAGTCACTCTTTTAAGATATGTTATGGTTGAAAACGAACACCCTCTAAGGTAGGCTCTAAGAGTGTCCCACACCAAGTTAATATTCCAGGGTTTAGGGTGGGCTTCCAGGAAATCCTCTATTTGGGACAGAGTTCTATCACTTTGATCTATTAGTTTCAGCCAAAAGGGGTTTAACCTCCAAAAGGGTTTACCAACACCTTGGTTAGTCTTCATAGTAAGAATCACTGGGCTGTGATCTGATATGCCCCTGACCCCGTGTACCACGTCATCCACCCAGGTTGAGATATTGCTCGACCCAAAAATATAATCTAGTCGGAACAGCGTGCGTCTAGTAGAAGAATGACATGTATATTCTCGGGTGTTAGGATGCCGGAGTCGCCAAAGGTCAATCCACCCACCTCCCTCCGCGCATTGCTGCAAATCAGTCAAGTGTGTGGCCGAATGTTGTCCCCCTCCATCCATCCGAAACCTGTCCTGCTCCTCATTCATCACAAGATTAAAATCCACCATACATAACACATACGCATCTGGATAATTGAGGGCAAAGCTCATTGCTTGTTTAAGAATGGAGATGCGAGCTGGCGGGGGGTTGTAAATACATAACAGCACATAATCTCTAGAGTTTATAGACGCATATATAAACACAAATCGCCCCTCCGGGTCACGCCTCACCACCTTCACTTCCCAACGGATATGTCTATGGACCAATAGAGAGACACCCCTGGAGTAGCTGGTGTGGAACGCATGTGCCGACCATTGTACCCACGGTTTGTTTACTAGTCTGGCTGTGTCCCGTGTGAGGCGAGTCTCTACCAGTACCACCAGTTGGGCCTTGACTTGCTTAATTTGGGAGAATACCTTAATACGTTTTTTGGGAGATTTAAGGCCTCTGACATTCCAGGTCATAAATATTAGCTCTGACCCCATATCACATAGATCTTTTTATAGAACCAGGATCCCAGGTATAAGACGCTTTCTGCCCTGCAATTAAGTGTGGTTAACCATCCAAAAGTAATAAGCCTGTCCCTGCAAAGAAATAAAGTTAATGCAATTGCAGCTGTAAACATATAGAACCAATATCGAACTTCAGGACCTTTCCGATAAGTCCTGTAAAACATTTCAAACATCAATGAGGATACCACCACTGAATACAGTGTCCTGGTATAGGTGGTATAAGGGTGCACAAGATAGGGCTCCCATTTCACAAGAACCAATTCCTGGCCAATTCCTCCATCACTCGAGCCACGGGGAAGTCCCATCTGTCTCCAAAGGGGGCTTCAAGCAACCATGAAAGAAGAGGGTCGCCAGGGGGCACAGAAAATTTCCCCTAGGAAAGTAATCTCATGGCTTCTGCCCCTTAGGTTTCGGGTGTACCTGTAGCCAGTCCTCAGCCTCAGCAGGTGTAGTAAAAAACAGAGGCGACCCTTCATGCACTATGCGGAGCCGGGCAGGGTACAGCATAGAGTCGATGATGTTCCGGTCCCTTAATTTCTTTAAGTTTCTGAAGGTCCACCGAAAAGTCCGGAAAGATCGAGAGCGCAGCATTATTGAACTTGAGTGGGCTCTTCTGTCGGGCCAGACGGAGTGCTGTGTCTCTATTTCTGTAGTTGAGCATCCTTGCTAAAAAGGGACGTGGTGGCGCGCCTGGAATAGGAGGCCTCGTTGGAACTCTGTGCGCCCTCTCCACCGCAAATGTCGAGGAGAACTCATCTCCGAGATTACATTTCAGTCACTCCTCCAGGAATTGTTCCGGATGCTGACCTTCCGAGCGCTCTGGCAGTCCTATGATTCGTATATTGTTTCGACGCATGCGGTTCTCCAGATCGTCTGCTTTCTGGCGCTATGCATTTGCCGATCCGGCCATTGTGGTCATTTTTGTTTTGAGTGTTACAGTTTGATCCTCCAGTTCAGACATTCGCGTCTCGACTGTTCGGGCCCTCAGGGATTGCATGTCCTGACGCAGGAGGCCCACCTCTGAATGTACCTGCTCAATCTTCCCTGTGAGGGAGCTGTTGCTTGTAGAAATTGCTTGTAGAAGCTGTTCATACACCTGCCTCAGGGTTAAATCATCTTGATCCCCTGAGCCGTCATCCAATAGTGCCTGACCTTTTGGGGTGGCATTTCTCTTGGCTTTAGGGGCATCTGCCTGACCACCCCTTGCGAACTCCTTAGGTTTGTCAATAGCTCCACTTTGTTTAGGGGGACTCATATTGATACACTGGGGATTTGCTGATTCTGCACCCCTCTCTTATCGTGCCCCCGTGCGTCTGAATCTGTGCCTTTATAATGTATATTTAGTAATATAATTAACACACAAGCAGAAAATATACAAAGCAGCCGGCTCGACTGTAGCAAAAAGGCAAAGGATACTGTCCCCTTGTGGGAATAAGGTCCAACCTTGTTCATAGACAGATCCACCAGTCACTGGGTTACTTAGCACAGAATATTTGTAATCCTGGATATTTAGTGACCAACTATGATGAAGTTAATTATATAGGGACTTGTGGCTGACTGATCCGGTTTGGATGTCGGGACGTTGACCAGTTTTACATGTATACGGCAGAGTGGACATCTCCCTAGTGGGGTTGTTCCATGCCATAAGCAACTGGCACGACGGCAGTAAAAGGCAAGGATACTGTCCCTAATTGGGAATAAGGTCCAGCCTTGTTCATAGACGGATCCGTCATCCACCAGTCATTGGGATACTCAGTACATAACGGATTTTATCCTGGATATGAACACTGTGTCTTATACGCTGGATAGGGGCTCAAGGGGATTCTCTTTTGTGGAACTGTTATTTAGATATTGATGCCCCTAACCCAGACATAATTTTTGGTGGGTCTGAGAATAACCCTGTTTACTGTAATAGCACGTGTCACTTTTTTCCAGGTTGGACTCTTTTAATGTGCAATATTATGCTGCTTAAGTCGTTCTGTTTACTGTACATATCCTTTTAATTGTGTGTTTATTCATAAAATAAAGATTATTATTCATTATCAGGACTTATGAACTCCTCTTTTGAAGAAATGTTACACGTAAAATATTTTTTCATAGTGTTGTTATATTTAGTAATATGTCTGTCTCCACTTCGTCACCACGTCCAGAGAGCCGGAAAACAGCCACTTATATGGTGGATAATAAGAATGAAGGGAGTCCCAGGGCAGCACAGCACTCAGGGTGTATTTATCAGGATGATGCAGGCCTGCGCAGCGTGGGGACTTCAGTATGTGCCACTTATTTGTTTTCATGTGTCAGGAAAAATCTGCAGGGCCTGTTTTTCAAGGCACACACTCCAGACCCTCCAGCACTCTATGGGTTAAAGTCTTCCACACTGCAGCCGGCCCCCTAATGTGCTGCACACTGACTGCCAGTTACACAGCTAAGGCTACTTTCACACTTGCGTTGAACGGTATCCGTTGCATTGCGTTGTGTAACGGATGCAACGGATGTGTTGCATATAGTGACACAACGGATGCAACGGATGCTGCAAAACAACGCAATTCGTTTTGATTTTTTTTTTTTTTTTTTCCCGGTTTTACCAGCGGCAGACTATAGTGAACGATCAGCTGATCGTTCCCTGCAGCCGGCCGCTGGGTGATCAGCTGATTGCTCCCAGTAGCCGGCCGCCGGGTGATCAGCTGATCGCTCCCGCCCGCCGGGTGATCAGCTGATCGCTCCCGGCTGCCGGGTGATCAGCTGATCGCTCCCGGCTGCCGGGTGATCAGCTGATCGCTCCCGGCTGCCGGGTGATCAGCTGATCGCTCCCGGCCGCCGGGTGATCAGCTGATCGCTCCCTGCAGCCGGCCGCCGGGTGATCAGCTGATCGCTGTCACTTGCCGGCGCCCGGGCATGCCGGCGGGCGGGCGCTCAGCTGAGCGCTGTGACTTGCCGGCGGCCGGGCATGCTGGTGGCCGGTCATTCAGCTGAGCGCTGTCGCTTGCCGACGGCCGGGCGCTCAGCTGAACGTTCGGCCACCGCGAGCCAAAATAAAGTTTGATTTAAAAAAAAAAAAAAAAAAAAAAAAGAGCATGCGCAGTGAAATCCAGAGGATTCCGCTGCTCAAAATAACGTTACATGCTGCGTTCCTCCCGCTGGGCGGAAGCAACGGAGCGTCGCCCAGCGGAAGCAACGCAGCTCCTTTTGTTACAATCCGTCAACCATACAAGTCTATGGGAAACAGCGGAATCCGTTAACGGATTCCGCTGTTTCCCAAAAGGGCGGATTGTAACGGAAGGAAAATAACGCAAGTGTGAAAGTACCCTAAGGGAGAATTAACTTCCCTGTGCTCACCGCTCCTGGGTCTTCACCTCTGGCCATAAATCTGTCACTCCTCACTGCTCTCCGGAGTCATGCTCTGCTGCTCACTGTGGAAATGCATGCTGTAGGCAAGATGGCTGCTGCTCCACACTCTCCAGCCTCAGGAGGTCCAGCAACGCCATGCAAGAGTCAGGGAATAGCTCCAGTGGGAATCGGCAGCCTCCAGATGGTGTCTCCTGTCACAGCAGCAGGTCAGTGAGTAAATAGGTCAGGTAACCGGGTGTAAATTGCCAGGATAAAATCAGGATTATAGGAGCTCTCTTCCCATGCGTCCTCTCTGGTCGGCTACATCGCCCCACCCCCCATCTCTCTCTTTCTCTCTCTCTTTCTATCTCTCTCTCTATATCTTTTTCTATCTCTTTCTCTATTTCTATCTCTCTTTCTATCTCTCTCTTTCTTTCTATCTCTATCTCTTTCTCTCTCTTTTTCTATCTCTATCTCTCTCTCTTTCTATCTCTCTTTCTATCTCTCGCTATCTCTCTCTCTCTTTCCATCTCTCTCTCTATATCTCTCTGTCTATCTATCTCTCTCTTTTTCTATTTCTATCTCTCTTTCTATCTCTTTCTATCTCTATTTCTCTATCTTTCTATCTCTCTTTCTCTTTCTATCTCTCTTTCTATCTCTCTCTCTTTTTCTCTTTCTATTTCTCTCTCTCTCTCTATCTCTCTATCTTTTTCTCTTTCGATCTCTATCTCTTTCTATCTCTCTCTATTTCTATCTCTTTCTATCTCTCTTTCTTTCTCTCTCTCTCTATCTCATCTCTCTTTATTTCTCTAGCTTTCTATCTCTTTCTCTCTCTATCTCTCTCTTTCTATGTCTCTCTCTCTTTCTATCTCTCTCTCTCTCTCTTTTTCTCTATTTCTATCTCTATCTCTCTTTCTATCTCTCTTTCAAATCAAATCAAATAAGCTTTATTGGCAGGACCAAATACAAATTAGTTTTGCCAAAGCAAGTGTACAGTTGTTACGTCACCGCCGGAGTCTGCTCCAGCGACTTCTGCTCCGCTCGCCAGGTGACGCCGTGTTCCTGCCGTGGATGGTGCTGCTGATGGGAGAGAAGTCGATGCCAGCGGCACCAGTAGGCGCAGGCTCCGATCATCCACTGGGCTGGGTTAGCTTGGGATCTGCAGTCCCGCTGGCTGACTGTGGGTGGCATATGTCTTCCAGCTGAAGTTGCCAGCGTTCAGCTACAGCCAATGGGAAGACACCACACCCTTCTTATTTCCCCTCCTGTCACATGATTACTGCCAGATATAGTTCTGATTTTCCTGGCTCCTGTTATGTCCTATTCTGTTTGGTGATTCCTGTGTGTTGACTTCTGCGTGTTTTGACTACTCTTCTGCCTACTGTTTTTGGACCCGGATCTGACCTCTGCTACGTTTTCTGACTACGTCACTGCCTACCGATTCTGTCCCTGTTCCGCTATTCCTGGTTTGACCCTGCCTGACTACTACTCTCATCGGACTGCAGCCTTCCACAGGTAGTGATCTCCAGTTCCCTGTGTAATTCCAAATCCCTGTATAGGGGTTAAAGGGTTTCAGGGTTCTGGGGGTCCTACCTGGTGAGTGGCTTCCCTCTAGCCTCCCCGTTACAGCCCATCTGAGTCTGTGGATCCAGGCAGGCGTTACAACAGTAGGGACTGGGGGGATGGTGGGTAGGGACCATAGTAAGGATGGATGGGGCACATCCAGGGTGGGAACAGTAGGTAGGATGGATGGGGCACGTCCAGGGTGGGGACTATAGGAACAATGGATGGGGCACATCTAGGGTGGGGACGTTGGGGGCTATGGAAGTCCATGGCTTATGATGGGGCATATCCAGGGTGGGGACTGTAGGAAGGATGGATGGGGCACATCCAGGGTGGGGTCTGGGAGGCCACATCTAGGATGGTGGGCTATGGAAGTTCATGGCTTATCATAGTTCTCTTTCTCGAAGTCTATGACATTCGCTCATATACCGCGCTGCTATCTCCACTGCGCTCTCTTCTTACCCCAGCAGGATGTATATTTTCTCTTCCTCCTTCATGGAGCTGAAATCCGGGAAGAGATGAGAGAGTCTCCTGAAGTGACTGTCCCTCACTGCTGAGTACTTGGTGCAGTGTAGCAGAAAGTGGGTTTCATCCTCCAGGGCCTCCAGGTCACAGTGTTGGCACAGTCTGTCCTCCCTGGGCTTGTAGCTCTTCTTGTGTCGGCTGGATTCGATGGCTAGACTGTGGGCACGGAGTCTATATCGGCTCAGGGTCCTGCGGTCTCTGGGATCCGGGAGTTTTTCCAGATATGGGGCCAGTCTGTAGTCTCTCTGTAGTCTCTGGTATATGGTCAGTTTCTGTGAGGTGTTGATGTCGGTCCTCCAGTCATTGACATACCTCTCCTGGCCCTCGTCTACCATCTTCCTGATTCTGGTTCTTGACAGGCTGCTGTGATTGGTTATTTTGTCCAGTTGGGTTTGGGAGAGCTGTGCCAGGGGTCCTGGTTCATCTGGACCACGTATATATATCAGAGCTTTGTGGTGATGGGAGCTTGGATTGCTACTCTGTAGATGAGCCCGAAATGATAGTGTCCTCTTCAGAACCGCTAGGTGTTGAGGGAATCTGCCCAGCTCGGCTCGACAGGCGCTGTTGGAAGTGCTTCGATGGACCTGGAGAAGGTGCTTACAAAATTCCAGGTGGAATATTTCTGTTGGGCTGGAATACCACCTTGACCAATCTGAGTAAGTGTGAGGGCCCCAGACTTCACTGCCGTACAGGAGGATTGGGGCGATGATGGAATCGAAGATTTTTAGCCAGACCCTCACTGGAGGCTTCAGATGATAGAGTTTCCTTCAGATGGCATAGAAGGTCTTGGAGGCCTTGTTTTTCAGGGTCTCTATGGCTTGTTTGAAGCTCCCTGACTGGTGAATTTCCAGGCCCAAGTAGGTGTATTTGTTTGTTCCTGTAAGAGTGTAGTTGTTTAGGACAAATTGAGGATACTGGTCAAATCTCCTTTTTCTCTTCTGGAACACCATGATGTTGGTTTTCTTTAGATTGATCGGTAGTGCCCATGTGGAGCTGAATTTCTCCAAGATTTGTAGGTTGTCTTGAAGGCCTCTCTCGGTTGGGGACAGCAGCAGTAGGTCATCTGCATCTTTCCATCTCTCATTTCCATCTCTCATTTCCATCTCTCTCTCTTTCTTTCTATATCTCTCTATCTCTCAGAGAGATAGAAAGAGAGAGAGAAAGGGATATAAAGAGATAGATAGAAAGAGAGATAGAAAAAGAGATAGAGAGAGATATAAGATGTACAAGGAGAGCTTGTGCCACATATCCAGCTTCGACACCCAATAGTTATATGGCACTGAGGAATCACAAAGGATGCTGGTACAGTTGCCTAGGTACTCCTTCACCATCTTCATCAACTTCTCCTTCCTTGTCAGAGCATCTCTTGGTGCTGGGACGGTTTGATGACACTGTTCTAGGTCTTGTACATTACCCCTGCCTGTGTTGCACCTGGTCTGCATGTCCCTCCGCTCTAATCCTTGGTTGGCTAAAGAAGTGGAGCTTTGCTACCAGCGTTGTCTGAAGGGATTTTTCGAGCAACTGTTCAACAATGGCCTTCTTGCAGTGTAGTATATTAGTAGCCCTTCCTGACACCGGACGGAGAGATGGAAATTTCTCCTTGTACCATGGATCAAGAAAGGTGCACAACCAGTATTTGGTGGTGGTCAAAATGCGTATCCCACGAGGGTCTTGGCAAGGGCAGGACATGAATTCTGCCATGTGTGTCAGACTAGCAAGAGGCAACCTTTCAGTATCCCCACCAGGACAAAGATTATCCACTATCTCCTCCTCCTCTTCAAGCCATCCACAGTGAACAGACAAGGAGCTGGTGTTGGTAGCACAAACATGCAACTCATATTCTTCCTCCTCAACCTTGTCCAGATTATCACTTAATCTGAACTAAGAAGATGGGATGACACTGGGCTGGGTATTATCACCCAATGTAAGTTCCCAGTGTAAATTCTTGCTCCATAGGCACTTGCTCAGCATGCAAAGCTTCCTCCTTCAAAGTGAGCAGCAAACATTTCAGCAGACACAGCAGCAGGATGGTTTGGGCGGATTATGGCATCATAACCGCTCACCATCTTGGTGTAGTCCTTAAAGGTTTTGAGAAACTCACAGATGTCAGACATCCATGCCTACTGCGCAGTGGTTATATGCGGATGCTGATTGGAAGTCCAACGAGCATGCTGGCGCTAGTATTCAACTACTGCCCTCTGCTGCTCACTAAACCTTTCTAACATGTGTAATGTTGAGTTCCAGTGAGTGGGCAGTTCACAAAGCATTCGGTGAGGTGGCAATTTAAAGCACTGCAGCAGCACTTCAGACCAGCGGCAGCAATGCGTGACTTTATGAAATGGGTGCAGATGTAGTATACCTTGACAAGTAGGTCCGGTAAATCTGGGTATGTTTTCAGAAATCGCTGTACAACCACGTTAAGCATGAGGGCCAGGCATGGAACGTATTCCATGTTGCCAAGCTTCAAAGCAGCCACGAGGTTACACCCATTATTGCACAGAACCAGGTCTAGTTCTAGGTTCAGCAGCGAGAGCCACCAATCTGTCTGGTCTTTTACACCTTTCAACAGCTCTACTGTGGCATATGGTTTATCATCTAAAGAGAGGAGTTTCAGCAGAGCCTTTTGCCGCTTTGCCGAGGCAGTGCTACTGTCACACTAGGTACGTAGAAGCACCAAGCAAATGGCGAAAGGGAAGTGGGAAGATGGTGGCCGCTGACCAAGCCTACCGCTGGGCCTGGGTTCCCTCACTACCCTAGATGATTCCACAAGATGAATTCCGAGCCAAATACCTCACCCTAAGCTGATCCTGATCTGGGCCCTAGTTAGGGAGCCGATGGGATGAGCTCTTCGTCAACCCCACTAGGCACTAAAGGACACACTGGGATAACAAACAAGGGAAAAGCACAAAAAACAACCTCTCTATAGTTGATTCAGGGAGAGAAGCTGCAACAACCAAGATTTTCCTGATGTATGCAAGCCTGCTGCTTGCACTGAAGACTTGATAAAGATGTATCAAATATCACCATCACAGAGTATTAAAAATTGAAAGTATATGTAGACAAGGAAAGTACTGATTAACAGCAGCTGACAGGCTGAAAAACACCCCAGAGTCCTAAAGGGAAGGGGATGAAAACCAAACAGAAATGATAGAAGGTCAGGGAGCAGTTTGTGCTGCCAAACACTGTGATCGTCTATAGCCAGACACCACAGCACTGTGTTACACGTGACACCTGCAGCGCTCCCAGCTTGGGATTGATGGGGAGGCCAATTCAGCTGAAGATGAAAAGCAGGAGAAGGAGGAGGGAGTGCAGGAACTGGAGTATGATGAGAGAGAAACCCTGTTAGACTCCGTCCCAACCTCCACCAGGGAAATATAGCATCCCTATGCACAAGAACTTGTCCACATGTCTGTGGTTAACTGGACCTTCCAAGTAACTGTTGGTCAGAGCACAGGTGATGTTGTTGGACACATGTTTGTGTAAGGTGCGAATGGCACACCGGGAGAAATAGTGGCAGCTGGGGACTGAGTACCAAGGGACAGCCACCGGCAAGAGATTGTGAAAAGACTCAGTCTCCACAAGCCGACACAGCAACATTTAAAGGGGGAGCAGTCTGTTAACATGGTCATTTAGTCTTTGGGCCTGTGGGTGGGTAGCTAAGTATTTCCACTTCTGTTCCAAAGTCTGGGGTAGGGACAACTGAATGCTGCACTGGGACGTGAATGTGGTTGCAGATTTTAGTTGTGTATGTGCAACAACAGGTTCAAGGGAGGAGGCATCCACACCTGTTCCCTGGACAGCAGATTGGGAAGCACACAGCCTAGGGGAAGTGGCAGTGGTTTCACCCTCAGACACTGGTGTTCTACCCAAGCCTTCCAACCACCTAGTTCGGTGCTTGGCTGACATGTGCTTGAGCATGCTCAGGTCCTTATGTCTTCAGGACTTTCACGAAAAAAAAATAGCCAGACTGCGGAACACCAAACCCTTGGCCTATGACCTCGCCACATGGGGATGTTCTGGGGAATAATTGAATGTCTTCTTCTAGTCAACCCACTGCTTCTACCTGGATGTTGCAGTGCTACAGATGACTCCCCCTCTGCGCTGCTGTGCTCACTAGTATTTACACCACCTTGCCAGGTTGGGTTCATGGCTTCATCACCCACCACTTCGTCTTCCACTTCCTCAATCTGATCCTCCTCCTGCTTTGTGCTCTTAACCTGACCTGATGGTAGCTGTCTCATCATCATCCACCTCTTGAAACAGTAATTGCCATTCCCCAGTCAGCTTCTTATGACTGTGGCTGCTCAAATACTTGTGAATCACCGCACACAACCTCTTCATGTCCCTCTTGGAGCATGCATAGTAAGAGACCAGAAAAAGCCATAAATGAAAAGGTTAAGAATTGTACGGAGTGTCCAAGTATAGGGTGACATCTCCTGTGACTCATCATGGTGGAAGGAAGGAGGAGGAGTGTGAGGATTATGTGGTACAGCCTACTGGCTAGCAAGACTGGACCATGTGGAAGACAAGGTGGTGCTGGTAAACAGATTGGAAGCATTATCTACCATCCAGCCCACAAACTGCTTGCACTGTCCTGGCTTCAACAGTAGTATACCGCACTGCCCTATAAAATTAGACCAGTAACTGAGGACAAGATGAAGTTTCGGGTGTTACCGCAGAAGCAAGCAGTTTCCCCTGTCACACAGCATCCACCAACCTCAACACACTGTCCACTTCTCCATCCCTTAATGAATGACTTGCGCATATTAAATTAGGTACACAACTACACAAACTCTTATTACAGAACAGAATGTATTTGAATTATCCCTTTAAAGCTGGTGTCACACACAGCGACAACGACGTCGCTGCTACGTCACCATTTTCTGTGACGTTGCAGCGACGTCCCGTCGCTGTCGCTGTGTGTGACATCCAGCAACGACCTGGCCCCTGCTGTGAGGTCGCCGGTCGTTGCTGAATGTCCAGCTTCATTTTTTGGTCGTCATTCTCCCGCTGTGACACACACATCGCTGTGTGTGACAGCGAGAGAGCGACGAAATGAAGCGAGCAGGGAGCAGGAGCCGGCGTCTGGCAGCTGCGGTAAGGTGTAACCAGCGTAAACATCAGGTAACCAAGGGAAGACCTTTCCCTGGTTACCCGATATTTACCTTCATTACCAGCCTCCGCCCTTGCTGCCAGTGCCGGCTCCTGCTCTGTGCACATGTGGCTACAGTACACATCGGGTAATTAACCCGATGTATACTGTAGCAAGGAGAGCAAGGAGCCAGCGCTAAACAGTGTGCGCGGCTCCCTGCTCTCTGCACTGTGACATGTAGCTGCAGTACACATCGGGTTAATTAACCCGATGTGTACTGTACCTAGGAGAGCAAGGAGCCAGCGCTAAGCGCGGCTCCCTGCTCTCTGCACATGTAGCACAGCGACGTTATGATCGCTGCTGCGTCGCTGTGTTTGACAGCTAAGCAGCGATCATAACAGCGACTTACAAGGTCGCTGTTACGTCACAGAAAATGGTGACGTAACAGCGACGTCGTTGTCGCTTAGTGTGAACCCAGCTTAAGGGACTGTTTGACCTGGCAGCAGGTAATTTAATGCAATCAACTCTGCCTAAGTGGTTTAAACACTCTGTAGAGCTTACTCCATTAAACTTCATAAGCATTAACAAGGAATGATACCAGCAGTTTAAGAATATTCCCTTTAACCCCTTAACGACCCATGACGTACTAGATACGTCATAGATCGTTTTCCGGTAAGCCCCGCCCCCTGCCGCCGGCGGGCGGCGGCGATCGGCGCACATATCAGCTGTTATCAACAGCTGATATGTGTGCCTGCTAGCCGCGGGTGGAATCGCTTCCACCCGCGGCCATTAACCCCTTACATTTCGCTGCCAAAGTCTTGGCAGCGATATGTATATGGGCGCCGCCATTACAGTGACTTACCCCGCCCCCGCCGGAAGTCACGTGACATGATCACGTGACTTTCGGCGGTTGCCATGGTAGCACAGGGTCATGTGATGACGCCTGTGGCTAACATGAGTCACTTCCTCTCAATGCCGGAATACAGCCGGCATTGAAAGTGAAGCAGCAAATCTGCAGTTCTCAGCTCTGTAGCTGAGATCTGCAGATTGTGCAAAGCGATCAGATTGCTGATCGCTATAGCCCCCTAGGGGGACTAGTAAAATAAAAAAAAAAAGTAAAAAAAAAAGTTTTAAAAAATTAAAAAAAAATAAAAAAACCTAAAAAGTTCAAATCACCCCCCTTTCACCCCATTGAAAATGAAAGGGTTAAAAAAATAAAAAATACACACATATTTGGTATCGCCACGTTCAGAAATGCCCGATCTATCAAAATATAAAATCAATGAATCTGATCAGTAAACGGCGTAGCGGCAAAAAAATTCCAAACGCCAAAATTACGTTTTTTGGTCGCCGCAAATTTTGCGCAAAATGCAATAACAGGCGATCAAAACGTAGCATCTGCGCAAAAATGGTACCGTTAAGAACGTCAGGTCAAGACGCAAAAAATAAGCCATCACTGAGCCTCAGATCCTGAAAAATGAGAACGCTACGGGTTTTGGAAAATGGCGCAAAACGTGCGCCACGTTTTTCGGACAAGCTTGTGAATTTTTTTTAACCCCTTAGATACAAGTAAACCTATACATGTTTGGTGTCTACAAACTCGCACCGACCTGAGGCATCATACCCACACATCAGTTTTACCATATAGTGAACACGGTGAATAAAATATCCCAAAAACTATTGTACAATCCCAGTTTTTTTGCAATTTTTCCGCACTTGGAATTTTTTTGCCATTTTCCAGTACACTATATGGTAAAACTTATGGTTTCATTTAAAAGTACAACTCGTCCCGCAAAAAACAAGCCCTCATATGGCAAGATTGATGGAAAAATAAAAAAGTTACGCCTCTCGGAAGAAGGGGAGCAAAAAACAAAAACGCAAAAACGGAAAGTGCCCGGGGGCTGAAGGGGTTAAAATGTTTTTTTTGTTTGGTGCAGCAGGTAGTTTAAAGCGGGCTTTACACGTTACGATATTTCTAGCAATTGCTAGCGATATCGTACGCAAAAGCACCCGCCCCCGTCGTGCGTGCGATATCGTGTGATCGCTGCCGCAACGAACATTACGACTACGACAGTGTCACACGCACTTACCTGGTCGTCGTCGTCGCTCTGACTGCCGAACAATCCCTCCCTCAAGGGGGAGGTGCGTTCGGCGTCACGGCGACGTCACTAAGCGGCCGGCCAATCAAAGCGGAGGGGCGGAGATGAGCGGGACGACCATCCCTCCCACCTCCTTCCTTCCTCATTGCGGACGGGACGCAGGTAAGGTGAGGTTCCTCGCTCCTGCGGTGTCACACACAGCGATGTGTGCTGCCGCAGGAACGAGGAACAACATCTATAAACAACCATTAACAATTTTTGGTTTTAGGACGACCTATCCATGGTGAACGATTTTCACCACTTTGGAGGATGTTTAAGGTCGCTGGTAAGTGTTACACGCTGCGATACTGTTAATGACGCCAGATGTGCGTCACTAACGACGTGACCCCGACGATAAAACATTAACGATATCGTAGCGTGTAAAGCCCCCTTTACACAAGAAATCCTGCCTAAATTATTTTTAAACACTCTGTAGACCTTTCTCCAATAAACTCTATAAGCACTAACAATGCTAAGTGTCAGTGAGAAGTAGATGAACTCTAGTGCCACCTAGTCAAGGTAGCAATCTTAAAAATCAAAAGTGACCCTTTAACAAGCCTTGTCATATGACTTAGGATTTATGACAGATCAGAACCTCAATTTGCAGACAGTGTTTCAGGACGGTTGTCCCTCGTCTGTGCAAAGTATGAGATCTGTTCTGCCTGTACGAGAGGCTAAAACCTGCTTTACACCTTACAGTTACACATGCGATCTCGTATGTGATCGTACACGCCCCCATCGTATGTGCGGCACGTTCAATTTGTTGCCCATGTCGCACAAACGATTAAATCCCGTCACACGTACTTACCTTCCATACGACCTCGCTGTGGGCAGCAAACATCCTCTTCCTGTAGTGGGAGGGACGTTCGGTGTCACAGCGACGTCACATGGCAGCCGGCCAATAGACGCGGAGGGGCGGAGATGAGAGGGGCGTAAACATCCCGTCCACCTACTTCCTTCTGCATTGCAGGCGGGACGCAGGTAAGATGTGTTCATCGTTCCCGAGGTGTCACACACAGCGATGTGTGCTGCCTCGGGAACATTGAACAACCGGACGTTCAATTTTTAGAATTTGAACGACGTGTATGCGATCAGCGTGTTTTCATACAATCGCACGAAGTTTTCACACGCTACAACAACACTAACGATGCCGGATGTGCGTCAGTTACGATGTGACCCCGCCGACACATCAGATTTATTGTAGCGTGTAAAGCCCGCTAAAGACGAGGTCTAAGGGGAAACCTATTCACCTTGCAGAGACTGACACATCAATCCAGCATGCCAGTGGTGAGGAGACTTTAAACCACAAATGTCATTTTGTTTGGTGCAGAAGGTAATTTAACACAATCAACCCTGCGTAAATGGATTTTTTTAAAAACACTCTGTAGATCTTACTCCATTAAACTTTATAAGCACTAACTACTTGGTGCAGCACGTAGTTTAACTACTTCAGAATCTCTTCCTGTATTAACAAACTCAGATAGCAGCGATTTAAGAATAATCTCTTTAAAATGATGTTTTCATTGTGGCAGCAGTAGGTCCTTTAAAACAATCAACCCTGCTTAAATGCCTTTTTAAACAAACTGCACTTTACTCTGGTATCTCACCCTGCACTAAATTCAGCTTGCAGCAGTCTTGTGATTTAGGCGTTAAAAAGGGTTGTTGGTTGAATCTTCAAGCAGGTCCTGCCACACACTAAGGCTGTGTGCACGCTGCGTTTTTTTGACGCTGCGTTTTTGGCTGATAAAAACGCACCTGCGTCGAAAAAACACGTAAAAAAACGCATGCGTTTTTACCGCGATTTGGTGCGTTTTTGGCTGAGTTTTGCTGCGTTTTTGATCTCTGCGTTTTGCTGCATTTTTCCAATACATTGCATGGGCGGAAAACGCAGAAAAACGCAGGAAAGAATTGACATGTCCATTTTTTTTTTCAAGCTCAAAAACGCAGCTTAAAAAAAAAGTTGTGTGCGGACAGCAAAAATGAAAACTCATAGACTTTGCTGGGGAAGCAAAGTCATGCAGTTTTGAGGCCAAAAATCACACCCGAAAAACGCACATAGCCTAATACTGTCTCTTCTCCAACAGCAGCTCTCCCTACACTTGATCCAGATGGAATGCATCTAAGATGGCGTCAACGGAGGGTCTTATATAGACCTGTTAACATGATCTGTTAACTAACTTTGTCTAGCAGGACCTGTGGTGAGCTCATACCCATGTGACCAGAAGGGGCGGGGGGCCTCAGACAGCAAAGCTGGATACCAGGTCACATGGCTATGACCTCACACAGGTCCCGCAACAGACAAAGTGAGTCATTTGTATAATGCTTATGAAAATTCTAACAGGGGGAGGGGATAACTCTGAATATATGATCTGCTCCAGTGCAACTGTTACTCAAGAAGCAGCTAATTTTGCAAACTTCACTTTCTTGGATTTCAAAACCTAAACATCTGAGCTGACCACTACAGGTATGTATATAATCAGCCTGATAGTGCCAGTATAGCACTGGCTTTAGGTTACATATGAAAATCCTGGTGATTTGTTCCCTTTAATTAGTATGTAGAGAATCAGCCTGATAGTGCCAGTATAGCACTGGCTTTAGCTTATATGCGAAAAAGGGTGATTTAATGTCTTTAATCATAATCACAGATGCAGATTCTTTACTGCAAGAGAAGTGAGACTATGGAACTCTGCCACATAATGTTGTAATGGTTGATTCACTATAAAAATAGCAACAAAAAGAGGAATAAATATCCTCCAAAAATTAAGCATTACTCACAGCAAAGATGGGCTGCATTTGTACATCGCCCAGGCCAAAAACTAGTACTCTAGCAGGATGCAGCTAAGCCCCCACTAAGTGGAGGCATCATAGGTGCAGGAGGAGCAAATCACACACACACACACACACACACACACACACACACACACACACACACACATCCAAAAAAAATGAAGGGGGCAATTGCTGGTTGATAAAACTGCACACTGATGACTTGCATAGAGCGCTGTTCACACATGCAGATGCACAGTCACAAGCCCGCATCCTATTAGGTGATGCCCATACTATTAGATCAGGCGGGCTGCCAAGCCGTACTCGATCTGTGCACCATACAGGGACAGGAACTCTAATTTGCAAGGCCTAACAAAAAGGGGCCTGGCTGCATCCTGTACAAAAAAAATATGAGGTTTTAGTTGGTATTATGGCCAGAATATGGAAGCCTACAACCCTCGTCACGGGAACCTCATGCTTGTAGGTCCCTACACTAAATATAAAAATAGCAACAAAAAGGAGGAATAAATATCCTACAAAAATTAAGCATTACTCACAGCAAAGATGGGCTGCAGTTGTACATCACCCAGGCTAAAAACTAGTACTCTAGCAGGTGGCAACTAAGCCCCCACTAGTGGAGGCATCACATCTTTGCTGTATATAATGGTTGATTCACTACTAAAATTTAAGAGAGGCCTGGATGCTTTTCTTGAAAAATAGAAAATTACTGGTTATGTGCATTAGATTCAGTGATGTGACGATGATCCAGTGAACTAGGCAGATTGACGTATGTGGAGTCAGGAAGGAATTTTTCCCCTAATATGAAGCTTACTGTCTGACACATGGAGTTTTTGCCTTCCTCTGGATCAACATGTTAGGGTATTGGTTGAACTCAATGGACTTAAGTCTATCTTCAATCTTAAAAACTATCAAACTATTAATGTCAAAGTGACCTCAACCTACCTGTCTAGGATAAAACAGATGGTAACCGGTGATTAACAACTGCCTAGTTTACTACACACTGCAGTTTGAGACTTTGCAAGCAGATCAGAGTATTGTAGTATTTATGCGTGGGCAGTCATTGACCTTTCCTCGTGCCTGTGAATTACAATACTTTAAACACGAACAGTAAGGAAGAAGTATAGTGGCACTGACCATGTAAGATATAAAAATCCTTTATTTCTTCAACAATCGGAATAAGCAGGGAGGGGGTGTGGGGAATGTTAGGACAACAGTGGCTGTTTTGCGCGTATATATCTGCGCTTCAACAAGTCCTGACACCACATGACGTGATATCACTTACTTTTCAGGTGGATTTCAGTACATGTCATATTCCAAAAATTAAAAACATATTACTCGTATGTACAAAAGAGTGCAATGTTAAAACTGATACAAATGTTAAATTAATCAAGAATACCGACATAGTGTTTTTGCTATTCAGTTCAAGAGCTCCTTGTGCTCTCAATTTAATGATCCGTAGCGCTTCTCTTCTTAGTAGACTCTTATGCATATCACCCCCTTGCGGTAGATAATTGACCTTTTTGAGCCCCACAAAAGGTTAAAACTTCATGATTGCTCGTATGTTTATCCCTAATATGTTCTATAAGGCAAATGGGGCCCTTACCTGGATAGATGGAATTGAAATGTTCATGAAATCTCATATTGAGAGGTCTAATGGTCTTCCCGATATAAAACCTTTTAAAAGGTCAAAAAAATACACAGTGAATTTGGCTTTACAATATATAAAATTCATAACCTTGTGAATTTGATCCCCGATTGTAATGGGATTATCAATGACATTAAAACTGTAAAATATGCAACTACCGCATCTAAATTTCCCAATTGGACTGGATTTAGCTAGCCAATTAGTTTTAGGTCTTATCCGATATTTTACAAGAACTCGCAAATTATTACACCTTGTGTGTGATCAGAGGTTTCAAATGTGCTATCTCAGCTAAATCCCTATTAGTTTCTAAAATATCCCAATTATATATAGCTGATCAACTAATATTACCCGCAGGGCCAGATTTAAAATGAAAAATGAATCCTTTCCTTTCACCATTATTTCTTTTAGTTTTCCTATTGCCTGCATCTTTTGCAGTAGTGAAGACAGCCCTGTTCATCTACTAGTACCCCAGGATACCCTCCACATAAAAAGCTAGGCTTAAATTCTAAAGCCTGCAACTTAAATGTTTTCTTTACTGTTGATTTTTTTTTAATCAGATCTTTTTTTTATTAATACAGGTAAAATAGTGCAAAACAGATATAAGTGGTCATTGCATAACACATATGTAATTATCATAGTAAGCTGATCATATTATGCAGGGCCATACAATTACTCCCTGTACATATTTAGGATACTATTTCGGTTTTCCATAAACTAACCAATTAAACACCTTAACATCATTAAGATAACAAAGAGTCATTAAGGATAAAATTTTCCACTATGTCCGTCCCATTTAACACTCATTTTTTTAACCATGTCACTTCATAACATTTTCCCCGATCAAGTCTACCCCTCCCTCTCCCTCCTGGACATCAAATCACTTCCTGCTCTCCTCTCAGTGCCCCCCCAGAGGCTCCGATACCATATGGAAAATCTAAGCTCCCAGCTCCTTAGTGGCTTCCCCTATTGTAAGCATACCAACAGACTGTCCAACATGCCATACTGTATTAACGCACTAAAGGGAAGACCAGGAACATCCATCCAGGGCTGCCAGATCTTATAGAGTTTTCCCAGTGTCTTCCTCTTTAAATATACTCCTGTCTCCAGTCAGAGTAGGATATTCAGTTTATTTTTGAGCTCTACTATAGTCGGAGGTGAGGAATCAAGCCAGTGGTACGCCGGTAACTTCCTCGCTTGGTATAGAATGCGTGATATACCCAGGGCTACCAGGGAATCCGTATCTACTCCATTTTCCCACAGGTTCACTAGGCAGGTGCACGGCTAGAGAGGGACCCTGATATGATACATCTGCTCTTTAAGTCCCAAGGTTTGCTTCTAGAATTCTCCTATTTGTCCACATTCCACATTACATGCATTAAATGAGCCCCCTCTTGTCCACACCTAACACACTGCGCATTTGGGCTAAGTCTAATCTTGAACAGAAGGCTAGGTGTTCTGTATACCCTGTGAATAAGAAACAGTTGAGAGAGCCTCTAACACCGCTATTTTGGGAATCTGCTCCAGTATATCAGGCCATTGGTCATCAATTAAGGAACCTAGGTCCCGCTCCCACTTATTTTTGACCATTAACGGAAATCTATCTAAATGGGAAGGTAGCAACCTTTTATATATTTCAGATATGAAGCCTCTAGAGGATTCAGATATAGCTAAGATATACGGCATGGAGTTATGTGTCACCTTCATGGGGCCTGATCTCCGTTGTTTCTCGAGTGCGTGCCGCAACTGCAAATACTGATAGAAAAAAGCATGTGGAAGACAAAATTCCGTTCGCAATTGTTCAAAGCTCTTAACAGCATTATCTTGCAGAACATGTGACACCAGGCAGATCCCTCTATCTTCCCACCCCCTAAAGCCAGTCAACCTCTGGATTTCTTGCAGATACTGATTCTACCATAGTGGCCAATACTCCGCAGGCCCATCAACCTTCAGGAGAGATTTGCCCCTATCCCACACCTTAAAGATCATAGATAGCGTTGGGTGTCTCACTTTATTTACATGTCGCCATCTCACCTCCAACCAGCTTATCGGGTACTTCCAGTCCGAAGCTTCTTTCACCAGTTCACCACTTACGTCATATGCCCCCTCACTTCCTCATCCCCTGAAGTGTTGCATTTGGGAAGCAATCTAATACAAATATGGATTCTGAACTGCCAACTCCCCTTCCTCTTTGCCTCTCTGCAGCACCTCCAGACAGATCCTAGCATGTTTTTTCTTCCATGTGAGCTCACGGAACAGGGTGTCTATTCTTGGTAAAAAATTCCATGTTACATTAGTTGCATAGGTTGAAAAAAGACCTAGGTCCATCTAGTTCAACCTTCCTCCACCAATTCTACATTTTGTCACTAAGTCATTTATAACCAACAATGTTGTGTGTACTGAGGAAATCATCCAGTCATTTTTTAAAAGCGGTTATAGTATCTGCCATTATTACCTCTTGTGGCAGGGCATTCCACAGTCTGAGTGCTCTAACTGTAAAGAACCCTTTCCTATTTAGCTGCCGGAATCGCTTTTCTTCCACTTGCAGTGTATGCCCCCTGGTCCTTAGTATTGTCTTTGGAAAGAATAAGTCATGTACCAGTCCTTTATATTGAGCACACATGTATTTATACATAGAAATGAGATCTCCTCTGAGACGTCTTTTATCGAAGGTAAACATTTCTAATTTTTTCAACCTCTCATCATATAGGAGGCCTTGCATTCCTTGTAGTAGTCTAGTTAACCACCTTTGAACTAACTTCTGCCCAAAAGTGAATACCATATTCTAGATGTGGCCTTACAAGTGATTTATAGAGGGGTAACAATACGTTGGGATCACGAGATCTAATCTCTCTTTTTATACACCCTAAAATCTTGTTTGCTTTAGCAACTGCATACTGACATGGAGTGCTGCTGCTCAGTTTATTTGTAATGAGAATACCCAGGTCCTTCTCATGTTCTGTAGTCCTGAGTTTACTTCCGTTTAATGTTTACGCAGCTATAGGATTACTCTGTCCTAGGTGCATTACTTTACATTTATCAACATTAAATCTCATTTGCCAAGTATCTGCCCATTCTGACATCTTATCCAGATCTTTTGGTAATATTGTACTATCAAGGTCAGTTTTTAATATCCTACATAGTTTGGTGTCATCAGCAAAGACTCACTTTACTATCTATCCCATCCACAAGATCATTAATAAAGAGATTAAAAAGAATTGGTCCTAGGGCAGATCCCTGCGGCACCCCACTGCTGACTATAGCCCATTTAGAATGTACCATGTATGACTACTCTTTATTTCTTATCTTTTAGCCAATTCCTTTCCCAGTTGCATAGAGTTTTCCTTAGTCCTTGCTTTTGGAGCTTTAGTATAAGGCTATTATGTGGTACAGTATCAAATGTCTTTGCAAAGTCCAAATAAATCACATCAGCAGCATACCAATATCCAGATTTGCACTTACCTACTCATAGAACCCCAACATGTTGGTTAGACATGACTTAACTGACAGCATGGATTCATGAAAGATGAAGGGAATTTTGTTTACTTACCGTAAATTCCTTTTCTTCTAGCTCCTATTGGGAGACCCAGACAATTGGGTGTATAGCTTCTGCCTCCGGAGGCCACACAAAGTATTACACTTTTAAAAAAGTGTAAACCCTCCCCTCTGCCTATACACCCTCCCGTGGATCACGGGCTCCTCAGTTTTGATGCAAAAGCAGGAAGGAGAAGACTTATGAATTGGTCAAGGGTAAATTCAATCCGAAGGATGTTCGGAGAACTGAACCATGAACCAAAAGAACAATTCAACATGAACAACATGTGTACACAAAAGAACAACCAGCCCGAAGGGAACAGGGGCGGGTGCTGGGTCTCCCAATAGGAGCTAGAAGAAAAGGAATTTACGGTAAGTAAACAAAATTCCCTTCTTTGTCGCTCCATTGGGAGACCCAGACAATTGGGACGTCCAAAAGCAGTCCCTGGGTGGGTAAAAGAATACCTCAATAAAAAGAGCCGAAACGGCCCTCCTCTTACAGGTGGGCAACCGCCGCCTGAAGGACTCGCCTACCTAGACTGGCGTCTGCCGAAGCATAGGCATGCACTTGATAGTGTTTCGTGAAAGTGTGCAGACTAGACCACGTCGCTGCCTGACACACCTGCTGAGCCGTAGCCCGGTGCCGCAATGCCCAGGACGCACCCACGGCTCTGGTAGAATGGGCTTTCAGCCCTGAAGGAAGCGGAAGCCCAGAAGAACGGTAGGCTTCGAGAATCGGTTCCTTGATCTACCGAGCCAAGGTTGACTTGGAAGCCTGCGAACCCTTACGCTGGCCAGTGACAAGGACAAAGAGCGCATCTGAACGACGCAGGGGCGCCGTGCGAGACACGTAGAGCCGGAGTGCTCTCACCAGATCCAAAGAGTGCAAATCCTTTTCACATTGGTGAATTGGATTAGGGCAAAATGAAGGCAAGGAGATATCTTGATTGAGATGAAAAGGAGATACCACCTTAGGGAGAAATTCCGGGACCGGACGCAGAACCACCTTATCCTGGTGAAACACCAGGAAAGGGGCTTTGCATGATAGCGCTGCAAGCTCAGACACTCTCCGGAGTGATGTAACTGCCACTAGAAAGGCCACCTTTTGCGAAAGACGTGATAAAGAGACATCCCGCAGCGGCTCGAAAGGTGGTTTCTGAAGAGCCGTTAGCACCCTGTTAAGATCCCAGGGTTCCAGCGGACGCTTGTAAGGCGGGACTAAGTGGCAAACTCCCTGCAGGAACGTGCGGACCTGCGGAAGCCTGGCTAGACGCTTTTGAAAAAATACGGAGAGTGCCGATACTTGGCCCTTGAGAGAGCCGAGTGACAAACCCTTGTCCATTCCGGATTGGAGGAATGAAAGAAAAGTGGGTAAGGCAAACGGCCATGGAAAGAAACCGTTATCAGAGCACCAGGATAAGAAGATTTGCCAAGACCTGTAATAGATCTTGGCGGATGTTGGCTTCCTGGCCTGTCTCATGGTGGCAATGACATCCTGAGATAACCCTGAAGACGCTAGGAGCCAGGACTCAATGGCCACACAGTCAGGTTGAGGGCCACAGAATTCAGATGGAAAAATGGCCCTTGTGACAGCAAGTCTGGGCGGTCTGGAAGCGCCCACGGCTGACCCACCGTGAGGTGCCACAGATCCGGGTACCACGACCGCCTGGGCCAGTCTGGAGCGACGAGAATGGCGCGACGGCAGTCGGACCTGATCTTGCGTAACACTCTGGGTAGCATCGCCAGAGGAGGAAACACATAAGGCAGTCGGAACTGCGACCAGTCCTGAACTAACGCGTCCGCCGCCAGAGCTCTGTGATCCTGAGACCGTGCCATGAATGCTGGGACTTTGTTGTTGTGCCGTGACGCCATGAGATCGACGTCCGGCGTTCCCCCCAGCGGCGATAGATCTCTCGAAACACTTCTGGGTGCAGAGACCATTCCCCCGCATCCATGCCCTGACGACTGAGAAAATCTGCTTCCCAGTTTTCTACGCCCGGGATGTGAACTGCGGAGATGGTGGAGGCTGAGGCTTCCACCCACTGCAGAATCCGTCGGACTTCCTGGAAGGCTTGACGACTGCGAGTGCCGCCTTGGTGGTTGATGTATGCGACGGCAGTGGCGTTGTCCGACTGGATACGGATCTGCCTGCCCTCCAGCCACCGCTGAAAAGCCAATAGGGCTAGATACACTGCCCTTATTTCCAGAACATTGATCTGAAGGGAAGACTCTATCGGAGTCCAGGTTCCCTGAGCCCTGTGGTGGAGAAAAACCGCTCCCCACCCTGACAGGCTCGCGTCCGTGGTGACCACAGCCCAGGTTGGGGGTAGGAAGGATTTTCCCTGCGATAGAGAATTGGGAAGGAGCCACCACCGAAGTGACGTCTTGGTTGCAAGGGAAAGAGACGTTCCTGTCGAGGGAAGCCGACCTCCTGTCCCATTTGCGGAGAATGTCCCATTGGAGCTGCCGTAGATGGAATTGCGCGAACGGCACTGCCTCCATCGCTGCCACCATCTTCCCCAGGAAGTGCATGAGGCGCCTTAAGGGGTGTGACTGACTCCGAAGAAGTGATTGCACCCCTGCCTGCAGAGAAAGCTGTTTGTCCCGCGGTAGCTTGACTACCGCTGACTGTGTATGAAACTCCATCCAGAGGTAAGTCAGTGATTGGGTCGGTGTCAACTTGGATTTCGGGAAGTTGATGATCCACCCGAACTGCTGGAGAGTCGTCAGAGCGACTGTAAGGCTGTGTTGACACGCCACCCGAGAAGGGGCCCTGACTAGGAGATCGTCTAGGTAGGGAATCACCGAGTGGCCCTGAGAGAGTGTAGGACCGCCACGACGGATGCCATGACTTTGGTGAAAACCCGTGGGGCTGTCGCCAGGCCGAAAGGCAATGCCACGAACTGAAGGTGTTCGTCCCTGATGGCGAAACGCAAGAAGCGTTGATGTTCGGGTGCGATCGGCACGTGGAGATAAGCATCTTTGATGTCGATCGATGCTAGGAAGTCTCCTTGTGACATCGAGGCGATGACCGAGCGGAGAGATTCCATCCGAAACCGTCTGGTTCTCGCGTGTCTGTTGAGCAGTTTGAGGTCCAGAACGGGACGGAATGATCCGTCCTTTTTTGGCACCACGAACAAGTTGGAGTAAAAGCCGCGACCACGTTCCTGAAGGGGAACGGGGGTCACAACTCCTTCTGTCTTCAGAGCGTCCACCGCCTGAAAAAGTGCGTCGGCCTGAGTGGGGGGCGGAGAGGTTCTGAAGAAACGAGCCGCAGGACGGGAGCTGAACTCTATCCTGTAACCGTGAGACAGAATGTCTCTCACCCATCGGTCTTGAACATGTGGCCACCAGGCGTCGCCAAAGCGGGAGAGCCTGCCACCGACCGAGGATGCTGTTAGGTGATGCCGAGAGTCATAAGGAGGCTGCCTTGGAGGCAGTGCCTCCTGCGGCCTTTTGGGGGCGTGACTTGGACCGCCACGCATAGGAGTTCCTCTGGCCTTTCTCCTGCCTGCTGGACGAAGAGGATTGGGGCTTGGCGGAGGGATGAAAGGACCGAAACCTCGATTGTATTTTCCGTTGTTGAGGTCTCTTAGGTCTGGACTGGGGTAAGGAGGAATGCTTTCCCTTGGATTCCTTGATAATCTCATCCAATCGTTCGCCAAACAAGCGTTCGCCAGAAAACGGCAAACCGGTTAAGAACCTCTTGGAGGCCGAGTCTGCCTTCCATTCGCGCAGCCACATGGCCCTGCGGACTGCCACAGAGTTAACGGATGCTACAGCTGTACGGCTAGCCGAGTCTAGGACTGCGTTCATGGCGTAGGAAGAAAAAGCTGACGCTTGAGAAGTCAAAGACGCAACTTGCGGAGCAGAATTACGTGTGACAGCATTAATCTCAGCCAGACAAGCTGAGATAGCTTGGAGTGCCCACACGGCTGCAAAGGCCGGGGCAAAAGACGCGCCCGTGGCCTCATAGATGGACTTCACCAGGAGCTCTATCTGCCTGTCAGTGGCATCCTTTAGCGATGAGCCATCTGCCACCGATACCACAGATCTAGCCGCCAATCTAGAGACTGGAGGATCCACCTTGGGACATTGAGCCCACCCCTTAATGACTTCAGCGGGGAAGGGGTAACGCGTGTCAGTGAGGCGCTTAGTAAAGCGCTTGTCCGGGACCGCTCTGGGCTTCTGGACAGCGTCTCTGAAGTTAGAGTGATCGAAGAACGCACTACGTGTACGTTTGGGGAACCGAAACTGGTGTTTCTCCTGCTGAGACGCAGACTCCTCCACAGTAGGAGGCGGGGGAGAGAGATCCAACACCTGGTTGATGGACGAGATAAGATCATTCACTAATGCGTCCCCCTCAGGTGTATCAAGGTTAAGGGCAACGTCAGGGTCAGAACCCTGAGCTGCGACGTCCGCCTCGTCCTCCAGAGAGTCCTCAAGCTGGGAACCCGAGCAGCGTGAAGAAGTCGGGGAAGATTCCCAGCGAGCCCGCTTAGCCTGTCTAGGACTGTGGTCCTGGCAGGAGTCCTCAGCGTGGGACCTAGGGCCCAACCTGGGAGCGCGCTGCGGCTCGGACCGAGAGGGGCCTGGAGGTGACGAACCAACAGGTGCCGGGGCCTGTGTAAGGACCGGTCTGGACTGCAAAGCTTCTAGCAGCTTGGCAGACCATTTGTCCATGGACTGAGCCATGGATTGTGAAAGCGACTCAGAGTTTCTCAGCAAAAGAGAACTCTGTCCCTGCCGCCTGGACAGGGGGAGCAGGGGGGTCTATATGAGCCGAGGGGTCCACTAGTGACCGAGGCTCCGGCTGAGCAAGTGAAACAGGGGTCGAGCATTGCTCACAGTGAGGGTAGGTGGAACCCGCAGGTAACATAGCCCCACAAGAGGTACAGGTCGCAAAAAACCCCTGTGCCTTAACAGCTTTGCTCCTTGTGGACGACATGCTGTTGTCTCCTAGGAGAATGATCACTGAGGGTATATGGGCAAAAACAGGGTATACAGCCCGACCGAACAGAAATATATATATAAATACGTATCTATTCCGGCACCCTAGGGGGGACCGGTGTGGCTTACCGACCGCTAACAAGCGGAGTGTGTGCCTCCAGATTCCCAGCCTTAGGTCCCCCAGAGCTGTTCCTGAGAATCCTCCACCGGCAGAATGCCCAAAAAATGGCTGCCGGAGATCTCAGGGGAGGAGTGGAGCCGTGGGCGGTGCCAGGAAAGTGCGGGAATCTGGGGTCCCCACAGTGATCAGTGAGGGGGGAGGAAACATGCAGGATGCTCCAGCCCTCACATCCGACGTCAAGTCGGCAGTCTCGCCCTTACCCCTGACAGGCAGGCCCGGGGGCGGGATTTTTGCGACTAGGCCGCGATGAAGCCGGGGACTAAATTTGAGACCGCGCCCGACAAGCAGGCACGGTCGGCGCGGAAGTCCGCCGGTCTTCTCAATTCAGCAGCTGCCGCAGCGTCCGGGAAGAAGGTGCGCTCCTGCACAGTCCCCAATGAGGACACAGAGTACCTTATAGTTGCAGGGCCCGGTCCCTGAGGTTGAATAGGCTCCGGTCCGGCAGATTCCCACAGGGGCTGCGGAGGGAGCACGGTCCCAGCAAATGGATGACCGCTCAGGATCCCACTTCTCCCAGAGCCGCTAAGGGATGGTGAAGGAGACGGCATGAGGCTCCGGCCTTTGTACCCGCAATGGGTACCTCAACCTTAACAACACCGCCGACGTAGTGGGGTGAGAAGGGAACATGCCGGGGGCCCCGTGGGGGCCTTCTTTTCTTCCAACCGACATAACTAATATGAGAATGCATGAGTGGATGTGTGCCTCCTTCCACACAAAGCATAAAACTGAGGAGCCCGTGATCCACGGGAGGGTGTATAGGCAGAGGGGAGGGGTTACACTTTTTAAAGTGTAATACTTTGTGTGGCCTCCGGAGGCAGAAGCTATACACCCAATTGTCTGGGTCTCCCAATGGAGCGACAAAGAAATATTATTTTCTGCAATATATTTTTGCATGTCATCCCTTAAAATGCCCTCAAAAACTTTGTATACTACTGATGTCAGGCTTACTGGATGGTAGTTGCCTGGATCCACCCGCTTACATTTTTTAAATATTGGAACCACATCAGCAATCCTCCAATCCTAAGGCACCAACCCTGTTACAAGCTCAATTTCCTCTATATCCGTGGATGAGTGCCATCTGGCCCGGGGAATTTGTCAATGTTTCATTTACTCAGACGCAGGTGTACTTCTTCTTGTGTCAACTATATCAGCTGCTGAACTTTGATTTTTCACTTGTTGAATTATCCCTGGAACAGCCAGTTCCTTGGTGAACATGGATGAGAAGTGCCTGTTTAATATCTCAGTCTTTTGTTTGTCTTCTATAACAAACTTGTTGTTATATTTTAAGGGGCCGATACTATCCTTTGTTTTCCTTTGGGCATTAATGTATTTATATAAGAATTTGGGATTTACTTTAATGTCCTTGGCAATTTTTGTTTCAGTAGCTAATTTTGCTTGCTTGATTTCTTTTTTTACATTTCCTATTGATATCTTTATACTTCTGAAATGCTATTTCTGAATTCTCAGACTTCAAGATGTTAAATGCCCTTTGTTTTTGTTTTATTATAATTTATGCAGTCTTATTTATCCATAGTGGTTTCTTTTTATTCCTGGACATTTTTATTACCAGAGGGTATAAGTTTTTTACAGGACTCTAGGGCATATATCCTTAAACTTACCATATTTATTTTTGGGTATCCCCAGTTACCATGACATTGTCCCAATCTACAAATTTAAGCTCTTCCCTTAATTTTAAGCACTTCCCCTTTTAAATGTTCTATTGAATATTACTTTGATGCTTACCATATTATGATCACTGCTGCCCAAGTGCTCCTGGACCTGTAGATCTGAAATTGTATCTAGTCTATTTGACAGGACCAGATCTAGCAAATTATCTCCCCTCGTTGGTTTATCTACCATCTGAGAGAGGAAATAGTCTTGAATAGTAGATAAAAACTTACAGCTTTTTGCACAACCAGAAGATTTTATGTCCCACTGAATGTCTGAATAGTTAAGATCCCCCATAATAAGAACCCGATTATTATTATTATTAGCTGCCTTTTCAATTTGTTGCAGCATTTCACTCTCTACCTGTTCAGGTACGTTAGGAGGCTTATAGCAAACTACAATTAATAGAAAAATGCTATTTCCCTCCCCATGTATATTTACCCATATTGACTCTACATTGATGACATTGGGGGAACTGCAACATTCAACACAGGTTTTAGGTTAGATTTGATAAATACACACCCCACCACCATTTTTTTTTTGTCTTTCCTGTCCTTCCTGAATGTAGTATAACCCTCTACTTTGTCACCCAGTCATGACTTTCATCCAGCCAGGTTTCCGTAATGCCCACCACATCATAAGCCATGGTTGACATACCAGTCTCCAATTCATTCATTTTGTTTGCAAGACTTCTTGCATTTGCTAGTAGACATTTAATACTATTAACACATTCCTTACTTCTAGCCTCCTTACGTTCCTTGCTTGTCCCAGCACCCCTAATCCTTCATTGACCCCTACCGTCTCACTGTCTTGATCTGCTCTATCTCCTTATTTTCTCCACTACCCTCCTTCCCCTAGATCCTAGTTTAAAAGCTTTTCCATCCGTCTGACTATTTTCTCCCCCAGCACAGCTGCACCCTTCCCATTGAGATGGAGCCTATCCCTACCGTAGAGCCTCTAGCCGACTGAGAAGTTGGCCCAGTTCTCCATGAACCTGTACACTTCCTTCCTGCACCAATTGCTAAGCCAAGTATTTATCTCCCTAAGCTCCCGCTGTCTTTCTAGTGACGCTCGTGGCACCGGTAGTATTTCTGAAACCACCTTGGAGGTCCTGACCTTCCGCTTCTCTTCTATTTCCCTGTAATCATGTTTAAGGACCTTCCACCTGCCTCTAACTTTGTCATTAGTACCAATGTGCACCATGACTGCTGGGTTTTCCCCAGCCACACCCAGCAATCTGTCTATCCGATCCGCAATATGCCGAACCCAAGCACCTGGCAGACAACATACTGTTCGGCATTCATGATCTCTGCGACAGATGACCCTGTCTGTCCACCTAATTAGAGTCCCCTACCACCAACATCTGTCTGGCCTTTGCTGCACTCCTATTTCCCTCCTTCCTACAGCAGTCGTTTTCCTGGTAGCTAGGAGCAACGTCCTGCTGTAGGGATCCTATACCTGGCCCTTCATTCCTAATATCAGCCAAACAGGCATATTTACTAGGTTGTGCCAGATCAGGGCTAGGCTCCCTTATACCTTTCCCCCTACCTATTCTTCTGTTACCAAGCTACCTACCTCTGGGTCCTGACCTTCCCCCCCTCCACCCTCCCCCATAGCACTGGCCCCAGCCAGAGAAAGCTCAGTGAGCTCTAAACTCCTTTCCAGGTTTGCAATGCTCCTGAGTGTTGAAAGCTGCATATTTGGATCAGTTACCTGGGCTTCCAAATATGTAACATGCTTGCATCAAGTGCAGACATATTCACCCTCGAACGGCTGTTCAAGGTATGCATACATCTGACATGATACACACCTGGTAGTATTGTCCATGGAGCACCTATTAGATGAGGATAAACAGTACAGATAAAACTAGAAAAACAAAAAAAAAAAAATGGGAAACTTATAAGGATAATTTCAAACTATTTTCTTGTGTCAAACTAGGATATTGTGCTTAAACTTTGCACTTACCTGCAACCCCGCAAGCTCAGTAACCCTCGCTTGCTGGCTGGAATACGTAGTTCCACAAGAATTACCAGTAGTTCCACTGGACTGGGGAATTATGTATCAAATACAACAACTGCGGCATCAGTACCATCTTAGTTAAGTTTGTTCTATCAATGTTTGATAGGGGAAGTCGGCACCAGGTATTTATCTTCAGTCTTAATTGCAACAGTGAGGGGTCAATGTTTAGGGACCGGTATTCACTTGGATTCGGGCTAATACCCCCAAATATTTAAACTCTGGAACTAGAGGAACTGGAATCTGCAGATCAGAGAAATTTGTCGGGAGATGATCTACCGGCATCAGGCCTGACAGACCAATTAATCCTTAAGCCCGGTCTCCGCCCAAATTCCCAGATGATATCTTTCGTTGGCATAATTGAGGAGCGCACCCTACCCAGATATAAAAACAGATCATCTGCATATAAAGACAACTTCTGTTCCACAGCCCCACATTGAAATCCCCTAACCTCTCTGGACATCCGTATTATGACTGCAAATGGCGCTATTGCAGTAGCAAACAGCAAGGGGGAGAGCGGGCACCCCTGCCTTGTACCTCTTTTCAGAAGAAAAGAACTGGAGACCCGACCAT
The DNA here is from genome assembly GCF_048569485.1 of Anomaloglossus baeobatrachus. Taxonomy (NCBI): domain Eukaryota; kingdom Metazoa; phylum Chordata; class Amphibia; order Anura; family Aromobatidae; genus Anomaloglossus; species Anomaloglossus baeobatrachus. The sequence continues at coordinate 350,661,000 of NC_134357.1, read as the reverse complement.
CCACCCTAACCCTCGCCACCGGGGAGTCTTATAACAGTTTAACCCAATTTATGAACCTGTTTCCAAACCCCATTTTCTCAAGAACTGCCCACAAGAATCTCTATTCCAGTCTGTCAAACAAGTGACAATACTGCTCTCTCCCCAGGTCTCTCAGAGCTGAGTTGCAAACCTAAATACAATTTCCTAAGGTTTAACGCTGTAGCTATGCTTGGAAAAAAATCTGTTTGGTCTTCATTCACGACAGAGGAGACTACTCGGGCCATCCTATTAGTGAGCACCTTGGCCAATAATTTAACAACTGTTGATAGAAGGGAAATTGAGCGGTATGATTTTGGTGCTTCAGGGTTTTTCCCGGGTTTTAAAATTATAACTATTAGAGCTTCTTTCATTGAAGATGGTAGAGCCTTTTGCCTCTCTGCTTCCTCAAACACCTTAAGCAATTTAGGCAATAGCAAGGGAACATAAGTTTTGAAAAACTGTCCGGGCAAGCCATCTACACCCGAAGCCCTTTAATTTTGTGTTTGGCCAAGCGCTCCAACTCCTCCAGCAGGATGTACCTATCCAACAATTCCCGGTCTTCATCAGTTAATCTGGGTAGAGGGAGCGCATCTAGATATTGTGTGATCTCATTCGCCGTGAAGTCACAATCTGAGGTATATAACCAAGAATAATATGAGCGCATTTCTGCAACTATACCCTCACCATTTTCTACTACATCTCCTGTGCCCGTGACTAACATATTAATATAGGAGGACCTATCCAGAGCCTCAATAATTGTGGCTAGTAATGTCCCACTCCCTCCCCTTCTATGAAAAATTTCTGCTTGAGGAAAAAGCGTTAATTTGTTGCCACAGACATAAGATGTTCCCTCAGTGACACTTGTGTCCTCTCTAGGTGTTGTTTGTTTGCTTCTAATCGGGTTTAATATCACCGCAGCTTCCGACGCAGCCAGTTCCCCAGCTAAGTATTGAGTGTGTTGTCTAGTTTGGGTTTTACAGGTGCTAATTTCCCTATCTTCCCTTACGAAGGCCTTCAAAGAATCCCACACTATATGAAATGACGCAGAGCCCTTATTCAAATGAAAGAATTCCAAAATGTTCATATGCAAAGATCCCCCAATGAGCTAAACCCAAAAAGGGCTAAGTCTCCACAAGGGTCTAAGAAAAGAGGGTTTCCTCTTAGGATGATAACATGTAGTGGTGAGTGATCAGACACGCTTCTAGGTAGATAAGTCACCAAGTGTACGTATGTGACCATAAGCAAGTTGCCAACAGCCAAGTCTATCCGAGACATAGTGTGATGTGAACTAGAACAACAAAAGAATTGCTTAGCTGTAGGGTTTTTGTGCGCCAGAAATTAATCATCGCTATCTTATCCAGTGTTTTAGCAAAGGAGGATGGGGCAGCGCTCTGTGAGATATTGCCCGTGTGTAGCTTCCAGGAATAGGTGTAAAGAAGTGTTGAAATCCCCCACCAAAAGGGTTGATACTGCAGGGAGAGAATCAAGAGCATGGAGTATTTTTTTCATTGGCTCCGCTGAGTAAGGCGGGGGGATATATACTGCCACTAGGATGATTTGTATATTATATATCGTACAAAGTATACATAGAAAGCGTCCCTCTGGACCAATCACTGATTTAGTGCAGGTGAATGGAATGGACTCGTGCACCAATATACTCACACCCCTTGCATGGGTTGAATATGTGGAATGATATACGTACACAATCCATTTTTCTTCGTAATAGGTGAATATTATCCTTCACTATGTGGGTCTCAGACAGGCACAAAACAGCTGGACATAATTGCTGTAACTGGGTAAAAACAGCACATCGCTTATTTGTGTCTTCCATTCCCCTGACATTCCATGCTACAACATTTATCAATGGCGCCATAGCGTGGATTAGGAAAGGAACCAAGGAGACACTGCCGTCCACGGAGGCAGAGAGATGGGTCCTGCAATTGTGCACAGTTACTGAATAGAGCAACATAGCCAAAGTACGAGGGGCGATCCAAAAGTAATGATAATCGGTTATTTCTATTGCACACAGAAATTAAAATAAAATGTTTTCTTCTCTCTTAGGTACCCACTAGTCCAGGGAAAAAAAAAAATCACTTAAATAGGCCACAATTCCCGGGAGCTACATTCATTTGAATATGAACTGCCGAGGAGTGAACATCAAAATGGAAAAAAACGAGCTCAGAGCGGTCATCAAATACCTCTGCTTGAAAAAAATGACTACCAAAGACATACACAGCGACTTGGTGGAAACATTGGGGGACTCTTCTCCTCCATATTGCACAGTTGCACGCTGGGCCAAGGAATTTAAGCTGGGAAGAACATCGACGGAAGATGAACATCGTGAAGGACGCCCATCCACGTCCCTCAATGAAGAAAATGTGAAAAAAGTTGAAGTTGTATTGGCAGATCGAAGAGTGACTATCAGGCATGTAGCTGAGGTCACAGGGATCTCATATGGCAGTATTCAAAGAATCCTTGCAAAAGAATTGCATATGAGAAAGGTTTCCGCGCGTTGGGTGCCAAAAATGTTAACCGACGAGCAAAAGAAGAAACGAGTTGACATTTCAATAGCAAATCTCGAAAAGTTCCAAGCAGACAAGGAGAATTTTGTGTCACGTTTTTTGACCATGGACGAAACCTGGATCCACCACTTTGATCCCGAAACGAAACAACAATCGATGACATGGAAACGAGCCGACGAACCGATGCCGAAGAAATTCAAAGTGTCAAGCTCAGCAGGGAAGGTTATGGCGTCCGTTTTTTTGGGACGCTGAAGGAATTATTATGGTGGACTATTTGGAGAAGGGAGACACTATGACGGGCTCCTACTACGCAGAACAAATAAGAAGATTGCGGGAGGCTATCAAGGAGAAAAGGCGCGGCAGGCTGGAGTGCTGTTTCACCAAGATAACGCGCCGGCTCAAAGCTGCAGTTGCCATGGCAACCATTCAAGAAGCGGGCTTTGAACTGGTGGAACACCCCCCTATTCGCCAGATCTAGACCCCAGTGACTTCTTTCTCTTTCCTCGCCTCAAGGAACACCTCCAGGGCAAGAAATTTGACGACAATAGCGACGTGATAACCGCTGTTGGGGATTTTTTTGAGGGTCAAGATCAAGAATTGTTTTTGAAGGGAATTCTAAGTTTACAAAAGAGATGGACTAAATGTAAAGACTTGTTAGGAGACTATGTAGAAAAAGATTTTTTTTTTTAATATATTCATTGTGTTTATTATTGATTATCATTACTTTTGGATCGCCATCTAGTACAATACATGAAAGAAAAATGGGACGAGAAATAAGAAAAGGAGGAAAAAGACGATACCACATAACAGTATGCAGTAGCGCATCCTCACAACACAAGAATAACATATACAGGGTGGTCCAAATGTAGGTGGACAGAAAAGAATAACAATTTGCTCTAACGCAGGGGTGGGCAATTAATTTTCCCAAGGGGCCGCTTGAGAAATTGGGATGGTTTTAGAGGGCCGGACTAATATAATTAACTCAATTTTACCCAATACTGTATATAGTGTATATATACTATCCCTTCATAAACAAACAGTAAGTTAAACAATACAAAGGTTCAATGATAATATGGAGGATCTAGTTACATCATTATTTAAGGACGTTATTACAGGACAGACATTATTACATATGGAGAATACAGTAAAGGGACATATTACAGGAAGGGGACATTGTTACAGATGGGGGACCTTATTATAGGATAGGGCCTATACATTTGACTAACATGCTGGTGGGGGCCCTGCATCAAATTTTGGACCATATTTATGCACACACATCAGATGGTGAAGGGTGTACAGGACAGCACAGCCAGTATTCAGATTAGCATATACTATACATGGCTGCAGACATCAGAATGTATATAACAATGTGTACACTGGATGTATAGGGCTATGTGCGCACGTGTGCGCTCTGCACTGCACCTTAAAAGGTGCGCTTCAGAGCGCAGCTGAAAAGCTCCGTTCTGAAGCACATGGTGCCGGCAGATTCGTGCGCTCTGCATGCTGCCTCTCCCTATAGACAGATCAGGAGCTGCCGGCAAAGCGCACGGAAGAAGTGACATGTCACTTCTTAGAACGCGCACTTCGGGCAGCAGCAGAAGCGCTGTGCTCTAATACGCCACGTGCGCACGTCTCCTGCACAATCTCCATAGATTGTGCAGGGGACGCATGCAGTTACTCTGCGCTACAAAGCGCAGCGTAACTGCATGTAATTACGCAACGTGCGCACATAGCCTTATACTGGGCACAGATACAGTTAGGTCCAGAAATATTTGGACAGTGACACAATTTTCGTGAGTTGGGCTCTGCATGCCACCACATTGGATTTGAAATGAAACCTCTACAACAGAATTCAAGTGCAGATTGTAACGTTTAATTTGAAGGTTTGAACAAAAATATCTGATAGAAATTGTAGGAATTGTACACATTTCTTTACAAACACTCCACATTTTAGGAGGTCAAAAGTAATTGGACAAATAAACCAAACCCAAACAAAATATTTTAATTTTCAATATTTTGTTGCCAATCCTTTGGAGGCAATCACTGCCTTAAGTCTGGAACCCATGGACATCACCAAACGCTGGGTTTCCTCCTTCTTAATGCTTTGCCAGGCCTTTACAGCCGCAGCCTTCAGGTCTTGCTTGTTTGTGGGTCTTTCCGTCTTAAGTCTGGATTTGAGCAAGTGAAATGCATGCTCAATTGGGTTAAGATCTGGTGATTGACTTGGCCATTGCAGAATGTTCCACTTTTTTGCACTCATGAACTCCTGGGTAGCTTTGGCTGTATACTTGGGGTCATTGTCCATCTGTACTATGAAGCGCCGTCCGATCAACTTTGCGGCATTTGGCTGAATCTGGGCTGAAAGTATATCCCAGTACACTTCAGAATTCATCCGGCTACTCTTGTCTGCTGTTATGTCATCAATAAACACAAGTGACCAGGTGCCATTGAAAGCCATGCATGCCCATGCCATTACGTTGCCTCCACCATGTTTTACAGAGGATGTGGTGTGCCTTGGATCATGTGCCGTTCCCTTTCTTCTCCAAACTTTTTTCTTCCCATCATTCTGGTACAGGTTGATCTTTGTCTCATCTGTCCATAGAATACTTTTCCAGAACTGAGCTGGCTTCATGAGGTGTTTTTCAGCAAATTTAACTCTGGCCTGTCTATTTTTGGAATTGATGAATGGTTTGCATCTAGATGTGAACCCTTTGTATTTACTTTTATGGAGTCTTCTCTTTACTGTTGTCTTAGAGACAGATACACCTACTTCACTGAGAGTGTTCTGGACTTCAGTTGATGTTGTGAACGGGTTCTTCTTCACCAAAGAAAGTATGCGGCGATCATCCACCACTGTTGTCATCCGTGGACGCCCAAGCCTTTTTGAGTTCCCAAGCTCACCAGTCAATTCCTTTTTTCTCAGAATGTACCCGACTGTTGATTTTGCTACTCCAAGCATGTCTGCTATCTCTCTGATGGATTTTTTCTTTTTTTTCAGCCTCAGGATGTTCTGCTTCACCTCAATTGAGAGTTCCTTAGACCGCATGTTGTCTGGTCACAGCAACAGCTTCCAAATGCAAAACCACACACCTGTAATCAACCCCAGACCTTTTAACTACTTCATTGATTACAGGTTAACGAGGGATACGCCTTCAGGGTTAATTGCAGCCCTTAGAGTCCCTTGTCCAATTACTTTTGGTCCCTTGAAAAAGAGGAGGCTATGCATTACAGAGCTATGATTCCTAAACCCTTTCTCCGATTTGGATGTGAAAACTCTCATATTGCAGCTGGGAGTGTGCACTTTCAGCCCATATTATATATATAATTGTATTTCTGAACATGTTTTTGTAAACAGCTAAAATAACAAAACTTGTGTCACTGTCCAAATATTTCTGGACCTAACTGTATACAATGATTTGTACAGTGGCTGATTCAATACATGCACCAGAACCTCACACGCTGTAATATCTGTGTCCATATAGTTTATACTGTATGATGTCCTGGAGCCAGGCTGAGGATCAGACCGTGCAGGATGTTATGTGCTCCTGCCTGCAAGTCTCTATACTCTCACTGTGAGTTATTGCTGGAGCCATTATTGTGAGGCTGGAGCCGAGGGCTCACACTGACAGCCGATGAGATCTGTGTCAAAGTTCACCTGAATAGAGCGACTGCACTGCAGACAGCTGCTGTAAACATACCGGGAGAGCCGGGTCCTTTCACCTCGTCACTGTGGAACATCAGAGACCTCCTGCCTGCCCGACCCTGTGCTGACCTCCTCCTGCACACAGACTCCTCTCCTGCCGCAGGCATGCTGGGTGAGGTGAGAACAGCAGACTCTGCAGACCACCAAGTACAGTGTGGGCGTGTCTGCTGTACTCGGATGCAGCCGGCCAGCACTTTTGCAAGTTTAAATCAACAGTGCGCGGTCAAAATCAAGAGTCGGTTGGGCAGCCCGAAACATCTGCTGAGTCTCCAGCCTAGGGGGTATTAGGCCAGCCCGCCCGCAGGACAACTTATGACACGATGTCGGTCTCTGTAATAGCAGCCTATCTGACAAAGGTATTTCTGGACAGTATCTGCGTCTGCTCTCAGCAGTGTAGATCAGGCCACGCCCCCAACTCTGAGCTAAGACGGGCGGGCCGGTCACAGACAATAGGCGGGCCGCATGCGGCCCGCACCTTGCCCAGGTCTGCTCTAACGGTTTCAGCATTTTGAGATTTCCAATACTCTTAAAATCCATTTTCTTTGATCTGTATTTAAATTATGAGGGGGTAATACCAATATGAGAAGTTGTGTATAGCACTGGTATTTAAAATTTAACCTTTATTAATTTCTCTATTAAAATTATAGGACCAATCAGGTGATACCACAAGGTAAACAAAAAAACAAAAAGACAAAGTACAGATTGGATGCATACAATATATCAACAGGAGTTATATCCAATTCCCTCACGGTCCTCCCGGTTCAGATATATACATCCAAATGATTAAAAGTGACATTGTGCAAAAAACCGTGATCCTCCCAAAATTGCACTCTTGCCCTTAGATTAACACTCTTTTTAAAGTGGCTACATGCAAATACAAAGATTATCCACAGATCACAGAAAACACTGGGGTATAATCAGGGAGGAAAAACAATGGTTTTTGTAAAACTGGTGCTCAAAAAGTGCAAAATAGTGCAATCATTGGTGGTAGTGGGACTTATGCTCACCGTCTATCCCACTATTCACCAATGAAACCATATGTTACCTTACAATATACGGGGGGGGGCGACTCACTAACGCGCCACACAGTACCCTTAAGGTAACAAACTCAACGTCCTCCTTCCCGACGCGTTTCCTCAAAAGCGATTCATCAGGGGATAGGGAGGCTGTGTTGTCAGAGGCATGTTGAGCTAAGAAAAGAGAAAGAGGACGTTGAGTTTGTTACCTTAGGGGTACTGTGTGGCGCGTTAGTGAGTCGCCCCCCCCGTATATTGTAAGGTAACATATGGTTTCATTGGTGAATAGTGGGATAGACGGTGAGCATAAGTCCCACTACCACCAATGATTGCACTATTTTGCACTTTTTGAGCACCAGTTTTACAAAAACCATTGTTTTTCCTCCCTGATTATACCCCAGTGTTTTCTGTGATCTGTGGATAATCTTTGTATTTGCATGTAGCCACTTTAAAAAGAGTGTTAATCTAAGGGCAAGAGTGCAATTTTGGGAGGATCACGGTTTTTTGCACAATGTCACTTTAATCATTTGGATGTATATATCTGAACCGGGAGGACCGTGAGGGAATTGGATATAACTCCTGTTGATATATTGTATGCATCCAATCTGTACTTTGTGTCTTTTTGTTTTTTTGTTTACCTTGTGGTATCACCTGATTGGTCCTATAATTTTAATAGAGAAATTAATAAAGGTTAAATTTTAAATACCTGTATTTAAATTATTTGCTATTATGGGTTATCTGAATTATCTGAAAAGAAAACAGATTTGGGGAGATTTATCTGAAAACTGGATCTGTGAAACTGACTCAGTTGCCCTTAGCAACCAGATTCCACCTTTCATTTTCCAAAAGAGTCTGTGAAGAATGAAAAGTGGAATCTGATTGGTTGCTGAGGGCAACTGAGTCAGTTTCACTTTACACTGTCCACCTATTTTTGGACCACCCTGTACATTTGTCTCAAATGTAGAGAACCAGGGCTAAACAAGCGCCCGGGATCAATACAGGCAGAGGGAGGCATGCTGTAGATCCCGTCAAGGAATACCGGTCTGAGAGTAGTTGCTCCCTGCCAAGGATCCAAAATAAACTATGATATGGCATCAATTCCTACATAGCGTCCCGCATAAAAATGACATCTGGTGGAAAAAGATCAATCAAGTATTTCCTCTCTTTATGAATTTCTCATTGATATCCAACTTGGACACAGCAGCCCCTACTGTGTCAAAAAAGTGAGTCTCTCCATTTGCAGCAATGCGCAGCTTAGCAGGATACATCTTAGAATATGGCACTTGCAGATTCCGTAGGCGTTTTTTTTAAAGGCAACCTGTCACTTACAATATGCATGTGATGTGTCAGAGCTGGAATCGTCATGGGACCTCATGTGGATTACGTCAGACCTGCAGGGGTGTTTTTTGAGTTAATAAAGTAGTGAAAGAGGTTGTGATTTTTGTATTTTATTTTAAATAAAGGATGTTTTTCTGTGTTTATTTTCACTTACAGATTAGGGCTTATTGGCAGCTGTGGGCCATTATTAACTTATTACCCTGATTGCCACTGCACCAGGGCAATTGGGAAGAACCGGGTAAAGTGCTGGGATTGTCCCATCTAATGGATGTGGGGGGGGGAGATGGGACCACACACAGTTTTTTAAAATGGTTTAAATAATTAAAAAAAAAAAAAAAGTTGCATGCAGTTTCTCCTATTTTGATACCCAGCCAAGATAAGTGGACAGCTGGGGGCTACATTCTGTAGCTGTATGCTTTATCTGTGCTGGGTATCATAATAGGGGGGGGCCCTACGCCAAATATTTTATTTATTTTTACTGTAAGAAATAGAGCCACAGATGTCGCCTGTGATTTGTTGCAGGCAGACGCTGGGCACACAGGCTGGGGGTGTGTCTGACTGCAACCAATCACAGAGCACAGCCCCGGAAGTAAATAGGCGGCTACGGGATCAGTGTACAGCCATGTCGGAACCCCGGTAACTATGAAGCGCTTGCTTCATTCTTTTTTTTTTACTTCCATTTTTGGGTGATGATTTCAACAGTGCTCCGAGAGATGTTCAGAGCTTAAGCAATTTTTTGGGAGGTTATGTAATTTAACACTGCTTTACTCTTCTCTACAACTTTATCCTTGTCTGGTGTTTTCCTTTATTTCCATTATGCTATTTGATTTATAATATTCTCAAACAAACCTCTAAGGTCTTCACAGAACAGCTGTTACACTGAGAATAAATTACACAAAAGGAGGACTTAATTTATTTCTGCCTTCTTGCTTATATCATATGTCTCATATGTGTCATAACCACAAGGTGGAATGCCACCTTGCAAATGCTGCAGAGACTGTGCGAGCAGCAACAGGCAATAGTGGAGTTTTAGCTGCAGCACACACAGCAGATTGCAATTTGGAAAACATCACTTCATTACTAACAAGTGGACCTCCATGAGTGACCTGGGTACTGTATTGCGCTGCTTCAAATACTCAACCAATATGGCTAGCGCAGATGATTCCATCATCAGCATTACTATACCGTTTTTTTGCCTGCTTGAAAAAACACTTAAGGCCATAATGGATGAAGTGGTTTGACAGGAGGAAGAATAGCAGGAGGAACCGGTAATAGTGACACCTTTATCAGGGCAGTTATACACACAGAGCTTAGAGGTTGGGTTCCTGGCTCGACAGCGGACATATCCCCGACTTTCCAGCCACACAGCACAGTAGGGTGTTAATGCAAATTACTCAGGGGCATCACTACAGCATGACTGGTGGGGATAAAGAGTAGAGTTGAGCGCGATTCGTGGTTCTCCAGTTCGCGGTTCGAGTGATTTTGGGGGCTGTTCTAGATCGAACTAGAACTCGAGCTTTTTGCTAAAAGCTAGATAGTTCTACTTACGTTCGAGAACGGTTCTAGCAGCAAAAAGCCAAGCTAATTACTAGCTGGCTTTTCGCTGTAATAGTGTAAGTCACTCTGTGACTCACACTGTTATGAAATTTCAGCGTATAGTGTGCGGGGACTGCGTATTCAGATCACTGCTGCTGGGATAATGGCTTTGATTTTTTTTTTTCCTTGTCTTCCTTCCCTAAGCACGCGTGTAGTGGGGCGGGCCAGCATGTCAGCCAATCCCAGACACACGCACAGCTAAGTGGACTTTTTGCCAGAGAAGCAAGGGCATGTGTCATAGGCTGACACAGGCTGTCCATGTCACATGTCCCTGCATTATAAAAACGGGTATCTGCCCGTCTGGACGCCATTATCGGCCTTCTGCGTCAGGGTGTCAGTCACCGCTGGCGTAGCTCCTGTCTCCGATACTGCTGTGTACGCTCTACACACAGCGCTATACAGAATAGGGATAGAAGTTTCTTTCAGCCCTTGTAAGGGCTAATTATAGCAGGCTCAGAGCCATAGGTGACAGTCAGGTCCGTGGAAAGAGTTTTTAACAGCTACAGATAAGAGCGTCTGTGTAGCTAAGGTCAGGGAGTTCCTTGCTGCATTTCACCATTAGGAGGGATAGAAAGTGAGGCTTCCTTTCCTCTACACTGACCCACAACTCGGCCACTGTACCCTCCTGCCCTTTGCACACTCAAGCTCATAGTTACTAAGCCATTATACTAGCAAACACTGAGGAAACTTAGTGGCATCCTAAAAGTGGCTGTTGGACTTCATTATTGTCCTACTGGTGCAAAGCTATTTGCAGCACCACTGCATTGCACACTCAAGCTCATTGTTACTAAGCCATTCTAATAGCAAACTGTGCTGCCAGTTTAAGGGCCGTAGTTGCATTGTCAGGGATAGTTATTGTTGTCTATTCTGCTGTCAATAAAGCTAGACCACTGCTGCAATCTACACCACCTCTCAATTTTTACTACCACATTTTAAGTGCACAATCTTGTCGCAATCAAAATGAGTGGCAAAATGACAGATGCTGGTGGAAAGGGGAACAGGCGTGTTGGAAAAGGAAAAAAAGGGTTTGTCCGTGGGGAAGGTGGCAAAGCTCCATTAACATCTGCTGAAGATAGGCCATCTTCCAGCAAAAGTAAGATGTCTACTACTTACCGTGGACAATCCCATGTGCTCCCTTTTTTACGGACACGAACAACTGGAACAAAAGGTAGAGGATTGCCAAAAAAAGAAAATGCTTGAATGGATCTCAAGTGGTCCAACAAGTGCCCTCTCCGCCACCTCAACTACCGCATCCAAAATAGATCAGTCCTCTGAGTTGTCATCCCAATCACACTTGCTTTCTCCCAGCTCTCAAGTCTCCATCCGCCCTGCACAGTATGGTGGAACAGAGATGGCTGAGTCTGCAGAGCTGATCAGTCACACTATAGCCTGGGAATCAGAGGTCTGCTCCCAAGCTACAGTGAGTACAGACCAGGAAATGGTCTGCAGTGATGCCCAGAACCTTTGTGACTCTGATTCAGGCCGTGAGGACCAAGTTTTTGAGCATAATGTTGACCCTTATTCACAAACTGTAACACCTGTTGTTATAGACAATGAGGAACATACTGATGACTATGAGACGCAGATACCAGATTGGGATCACAACTTAAATATTCGGTCAGGGCAAGAAGAGGCTCGGTCTGAGGGTGAGGGGAGTGCAAACATAACAATTGATGAGGAAGTTCTAGATCCCACCTACTGTCAACCCACAGTCAGGCACTTGAGGAGGTCAACAGAGGCGGTGGAGGAGGATGCAACTGACGACAAAGTTACCTTGCGCCTTCCTGGACAGAGGAGGAGTACTGGTAGCACGTCTACAACTGCATCCTCAGCCACCACTCTGCCTCTGAGCAGTAGACGGGGTGGCTCAGCAGGTCGCATGCCCTCTAAGCCTTGCCTAGCCTGGTCCTTTTTTGACCTTGCAAAGGATCGCCCAAATCATGTGATCTGTAAAATTTGTCGGGAATCTGTTAGTAGAGGCAAAAACCTCAGCAGTTTGACAACTTCTTCCATGAATCGTCTCATGACTAAATATCATATTTCCCAGTGGGAAGCTCACCGTGCTGCAATGCGGCCTAGCGGAGCGGACCATCTACCGCCTGCCCCTTCCAGTGCACCCGCGCGCTCTTCCTCTTCTGGGACTGTGGGGACAGCTGTCACACCTGGTTTTCCACGCACAACTTCCACCACTATAACCGCAACAGGCAGTTTGCTTGGTAGGTCATCAGTTGGTTTGGAAGGGAAAACAAGTGCGTGTGTACAGCTCTCTCAGACATCGATAGCACCAACGTTGGATGAAGGCAACATCATGTCTACGCCTGCACTTTCCTCACAAACCTGCATTTTTCCAGGGACACCCTACTCCCCACCGTCTACACACAGCAGCCAGATCTCTGTCCCTCAGATGTGGGCAAATAAAAGGCCATTTCCTGCGACTCATGACAAAGCTAAGAGGTTGACTTTATCCCTCTGTAAGCTCTTGGCTACCGAAATGCTGCCTTTCCGCCTGGTGGACACACAGGATTTTAGAGACCTTATGTCTGTCGCTGTGCCCCAGTACCAGATGCCCAGTCGCCACTACTTCTCTAAGAAAGGTGTGCCTGCGCTACAGCAGCATGTCGCACACAACATCACCGCTTCCTTGAGAAACTCTTTGTGTGAATGGGTTCATTTCACCACCGATACTTAGACCAGTAAGCATGGACAGAGACATTACATGTCGCTGACTGGGCACTGGGTAACTATGGTGATAGATGGTGAAGGGTCTGCTGCACAAGTCTTGCCGTCCCCACGACTTGTGTCAATCCTCTGTCTGTCCAAGTTCCGCCACTGCTTCTGCCTCCTCAACCTCGTCTGGGTCCTCCACCTCCGCCCCAAGCCTGCCTGGTCAGGCCACCAGCATTCTAACTGCGCAGAAGGAATCACACACCCCTCATTTATGCTGGCAGCAGAGCGCAACGGCACCAGGCGGTCTTTAGCTTGAAATGTCTTGGAACTAAGAGTCACACAGCGGCTGAGTTGTGGGCAACTCTGGAGACTGAGTTTAGTAAATGGTTGTCTCCACTCAACCTGCAGCCTGGTAAGGCCGTGTGCGACAATGCTGCAAACCTGGGTGCGGCCGTTCGCCTGGGCAAGGTGACACACGTGCCTTGTATGGCTCACGTGTTGAACCTTGTTGTCCAGCAATTTTTAACACACTATCCCGGCCTAGATGGCCTTCTGAACAGGGCACGAAAACTGTCTGCTCACTTCCGCCGTTCAACCACCGCAGCTGAGCGACTTGTATCACTCCAGAAGTCTTTCGGCCTGCCGGTTCATCGCCTGAAATGCGATGTGCCGACATGCTGGAATTCGACTCTCCACATGTTACAGCGACTGTGGCAGCACCGTCGAGCCCTGGTGCAATACGTCATGACGTATAGCCTGGGCCAACGAGATGCAGAGGTGGGGCAGATCACCCTGATGGAGTGGTCTCAGATCAAGGACCTATGCACCCTTCTGCACAGTTTCGACATGGCGACGAATATGTTTAGCGCTGACAATGCCATTATCAGCATGACAATTCCAGTCATTTACATGCTGGAGCACATGCTAAACACTATTCGGAGTCAGGGGGTGGGACAACAGGAAGGGGAGGAACTACAGGAGGATTCATATGTGCAAGACACAACAACATCACCAAGGTCCAGACATTCAGCATCACCAAGGCGGCAGGCATGGGACCATGGGGGACAGGGATCAACAAGGGCGCACGGTAGCAGGCGAAATGTTGAGGAAGGTGCAGGAGAACATGAAGAAATGGAGGACGAACTGTCCATGGACATGTAAGACTCAGCGGATGAGGGAGACCTTGGTCAAATTTCAGTTGAAAGAGGTTGGGGGGAGATGTCAGAGGAAGAAAGAACGGTTAGCACCTCTATGCCACAAACACAGCATGGACTTGGTCCGCATGGCTGCGCAAGACACATGAGCGCCTTCTTGCTGCACTACCTCCAACATGACCCTCGTATTGTCAAAATTAGAAGTGATGATGAGTACTGGCTTGCCACACTATTAGATCCCCGGTACAAGTCCAAATTTTGTGACATAATTCCAGCCATAGAAACGGACGCACGTATGCAGGAGTATCAGCAAAAGCTGTTACTCGATCTTAACTCTTTAAGTTAGCTTTTAGTGGCTTTTCCACCAAACAACCGTGGTGCAGGGAGTGAATCTCCCAGTTGTAACTTGACAAACATGGGACGGTCACGTCATCTTCAACAGTCTACCCGTACCAGCAGCACCGTATCTGGTGCTGGTAACAGCAATTTTATTGAATCTTTTCATAATTTTTTTTAGACCATCCTTTGCAAGGCCACCAGAGACAAGTCTGACACATAGTCAACGGCTGGAGAGGATGATACAGGAGTATCTCCAAATGAACATCAATGCCATGACTTTGCAAATGGAGCCTTGCTCATTTTGGGCTTCAAATCTTGAAAAATGGCCAGAGCTCTCCACTTACGCCTTGGAGATCTTGTCGTGTCCAGCTGCCAGCGTTGTCTCTGAACGTGTCTTCAGTGCTGCTGGGTGTGTGCTGACAGATAAGCGCACGCGTCTGTCCAGTGACAATGTGGACAGACTAACGTTCATCAAAATGTACAAGTCATGGATCCACAAGGAATTTACTACCCCTGTGTCACCCTGGGGAGAGTAAATGCTTGTGGATTTGGAATGTGCTTGATGCAAATCAAAATATCCTGTTTGCAACTAGGGCACAATTGCTGCCACTGATGGGGTGGGTGCCTGTGTGGCCCAATTTTTGGAAAAAAGGAAGACTCCGCTTGGAGTAACCCTTGCTTGCTGTGTTTTTTTTAAAAGGAGCCAAGATGAACAATTCATGGTTCAGCAAAGACTTTGCTACCTACCCTGGTGTCATCCTGGGGACGGTTAAGGATGGCGTATTTTAGAATGTGCTTGATGCAAATCTACCTGTGAAGTGTACAACTGGGGCACAAGTGCTGCCACTGAAGGGGTTGGTGTCTGTGTGGCCCAATTTTTGGAAAAAAAGGGAGACTCCGCTTGGAGTCACCTTGCGGTGTTTTACATGATTTTAGAAGGGCATGCCATGCCTATATCTGTGTCTCATCCTCTTTTCCTTTTAACGCTGTTTTGTTTAAGCATGAGAATTTGTTCTTGTCACTTTCCCATGAGTTTGTGTTGTGTTGTGAGTTATTTGTCACCTTTTGGACACCTTTGAGGGTGTTTTTATGTGTTTGTGATTGCCTCCCATTGTTTCCTATGTAGTTCGAGCGGTTCGCCGAACCGAACGCGAACCAGACCTCGGTTCGGCGAACCGAGCTCGAGCCGAACCGCGACCGGTTCGCTCATCTCTAATAAAGAGGACCCAGGCCACACACCTGTAATCGAGGACAGCTTGTTGTTGCCTCTAGGCAGCCTGGAACAACACATGAGTCAATACATCCGGTTGTGCCTGCACAATGACTGGCGAGTTGCCAATACTCAGACCAGTGCTGATTACTGGGTGACCACAATGATAGATCCACATTACAGAGACAATGTAGCATTGCTACTTTCTGCACTAGAGTGGGAATATAAAATGTGTGAATATAAGTGCACGCTGGTAGAGGCTCTACTTATTGCATACCCACCAGACAGTAGGGGCTTATTGGAAGAACAAGGCAGAGGAAAAGGAGGAAGTGGCCAACACAAATGTTGCACCACTGTGGAAGGTTGTCACCATGGCCGCAGTGTAGACCCAATTCACCTGCAGCACGCCCACACCATCTGATGTGGTGCGTATTAGCAGGAGGCAGCGCTTATCCAGCATGATGGGAAAAGTACAAGTCCACACGTCTATCAGTGCTTACTGATAGGTCAGCACTATTTAACAGGATTACACAGGAGTTGTACGTACCTTTGGCTGACTTGACAACTACATTAACCCCTGAAAAAAAGGAAACAAAAAAATTGACTCCCCCTCCCAAAAAAAAAATACAAAGGCAAAAAACAGATTGTCTTCTTCCGCCTCTTTGACTTACACTGCCACGATCACCCCAACCTCCACTTGGACCTTCTCCTGGTTCCGGTCAAGTACAGTTCCTGAAGCAAACTAGAAGGGTATTATCTTTGTGGAAAAACCTGTAAAGGTGACCCTCACCCAGCATTTCTAGAGTCCTGTGTAGTTATGTTTTGGAGGCTTGATCTACTGCATAACCAAGCAGATACTAGAGACTGCGGTATAAAATTGCAGATATACAATGTCTTCTACAACACAGTTTGGTTGCAACAGCTGCTTAGAATAATGAAAAACACTCGAGTACAATACTAAGATCTCCGGTCACACATCTATACCGACATTACCAGTGACATTTGCAAAAAAAAAAAAATACTAAAATTAAAAATGAGCCATTAGCCTGTAATAAGTCTTAAGTAAAGGAGGAAAACAAAAACATACCTGATAAAAGAAGAAACAGAAGAGTAAACACACAAGAATAAAGAGCCCTGATGCAAATATTGCACATGCAAGTAATAAAAATCATTTTCAGCTGACAACTTAAAAGAATCAATCATTCTGTTAATTTAATGGCTGTACAGCAATAAGATCCACAATTACAGTCACCTCCATGATGCAAGTCATTGCATTAAAAAAAAAAAAAAAATACGGTACACCTGGATCAATGTGACAAGTCGCCCCTTGTAACACACTGAGAAAAAAGTGGGTGCACAGAGGCATGGGTATACCCAGGCAGAGGTGGCCATTCTCAGAGGGGCAGGATGAGAACAGGAGTGGAGACTTGGAACCTCCTCCCCCCCCCCCCAAAGAAAAAAAAAAAAAAAAAACACACTGTCCATCAAAGACGTCACATTCCCAGACGTGATGGAAGAGAGTTGCTGTCACCTCCCACCTTGGTGGAGCACCGAGGAGGATGAAATTAAGAACAAGAGAAGCCCTCACCAGTCATACAGAATGAACCGGCCGTACGTTGCCCTAGTACACTGCACATTATGCATAAAATATTTCCGTGGGAAACAATGCAGGCTCCAACCAAAGGCGTCTTAAATCTGTTTCATGGCGTTTTCCCAGAAAGACAACACGGTCCAGTCCTGATTTCCATTGTGCAGATATCCCAGTCTCTGTCCTGAAGATGGTAGGAACATTTTTTGCCCCTTATTATGTGGTTTTCCCAAGTTCAATTTTTTTCTGAATGGCACGTGTAGAGTGGTAGATGAGTGAATCAATAAGTCCAGCAACTGTGTCATGAGAGTAAAGAAGATAAAATGTAAAGCAGGTATAGCAGCCAAAAGGTACATCGACGACTCGTTTTCAGCATCCAATTTTACATAACAAAAAAAGAACAAAACAAACAAAGCACACTGCATGGTCCAATAAAAAGCACACACTCTTAGCAAATCCACACTCCTGATGCTGCCTGAGCCAGTGATTGGTTGTAGCAGCTTTATGCCTGTCAAAAGGACCCAGGGAGACAATCCGGGATCCGAGCCACGACAGAAGAGTGGTAGGAGATTGGTAGGCAGGTGTGCTTTTTTGTGACGGTGGAAAGGCTTTTAACTGGTAAACTTAAAGGGAATCTGTCACCAGTTTCTTGCTCCCTCAACTGAGAAGGGCATAATGTAGAGACAGAGACCATGATTCAAGTTATGTGTCCCTTACTGAGCTGTTTGTGGTCATTTTGATAAAATCAATGTTTTCTCTGCTGCAGATCTAGCAGTTATACAGA
Source organism: Anomaloglossus baeobatrachus (assembly GCF_048569485.1). Taxonomy (NCBI): domain Eukaryota; kingdom Metazoa; phylum Chordata; class Amphibia; order Anura; family Aromobatidae; genus Anomaloglossus; species Anomaloglossus baeobatrachus. The sequence goes on along the minus strand of NC_134357.1, from coordinate 350,643,065 downwards.
GCTCATTAATATGCTGGATATCTGGCAGCACGCCAAGTCCTCTAATTATAAAATCACTGCTTAATCAGCAGTAGATTTTCAAAACTACACTAAGCAACCCAGTAAGTGACACATCGCTGGAATCAGGGTGTCTGCCTCTACATTATGCTGCTCTCAGATTAGGTGGTAAAATCCTGGTGACAGACTCCCTTTAAATTAATGATATATAAACAGAACACCCTTAACACTTACCTGTGAACACTCCTCCTATAATGGCACACACACCAGTTAGAAAGTGGGTAAATGATCTAGAAAAAAACCAGATCATTGCATATGTGTGAGTACCAGAATGTACAAGTCACATCGCAAGATAACAGAGCAGAGGAGGAATCTCACCTGTGCTTTTCTGTCAGTTTTACCATCATAGGAGAAAGCTCATATAGGACAAACACCCCTGGTAAACCCTGATCACCAATCAAACCGTTTGCAATCTTTTCATGCCTGGTCACTGAAAACTGATTGGTGCGTAATACCTAGAGAAACAAAATAGTATCATCAGTAAATAAGTTATACATTGTGGCAAGAACAGGATTGCAAAGGATGCCGAAAAATTGGTTGCTTCTATTCAAACAGCTGAACATTACCAGTCTTATGTAAGATACAGATACGCCAGTGTATGCACAAATCCAAGGCCTGTAGGTATTCTTTAGTTTAGAGCATCCAGCATGGAATATTATATCTTTTTTTTTTATTGAGCGCTTCATTTTTCTAATGCAGTGAATCAAAACGCCAGCATTGAAATGGTTTTAAATTGACAAAACTCCAGACTTGAAATGTAATTTGATCAGGCCTCATGGAAGATAGCGAGTGGGCCAAAATATTTGGTCCAGTTGCCTTTTTAAGGCACTGTAATGAGCAAGTAACCTTTACTAATGCACACCGTGACAGGACATTCTTTGTAGGTGGAGTTAGCGCACTTAATGCTTTGACCTCAGCGTCTCCTACGTGATGTACATGCACAGCAGAGTGAGTCTCCTATGTGACGTACATGCACAGCAGAGTGAGTCTCCTATGTGACGTACATGCACAGCAGAGTGAGTCTCCTATGTGACGTACATGCACAGCAGAGTCTCAGCGTCTCCTACGTGTCGTACATTCACAGCAGAGTGAGTGTCCTATGTGACGTACATGCACAGCAGAGTCTCAGCATCTCCTGCGTGACATACATGCACAGCAGAGTGAGTGTCCTATGTGACGTACATGCACAGCAGAGTCTCAGCATCTCCTGCGTGACGTACATTCACAGCAGAGTAAGTCTCCTATGTGACATACATGCACAACAGAGTCTCAGCATCTCCTGCGTGACGTACATGCACAGCAGTCTCAGCATCTCCTGCGTGACGTACATGCACAGCAGAGTATCAGCGTCTCCTGCGTAATGTACATGCACACCAGAGTCTCAACGTCTCCCATGTGATATATATGTTGCAGTCTGTGTCTCGTGTGTGATGTGTATTTAGCAGTCTCAGAATCTCCTGTGTGATGTATGCTGCAGACCTCCCACTATGCGAGTTCTATAATCATTACATGAGCACTGATGAATTTCCCACTTTGTGGAAACATGCAGTGTATTTTGTATCTGTCTGTGGCACAGCTTACTGCTGTCATCATTCTTTTGAAAACATTGTAGAGTCGACTGTGCTCCAGACCGATGCAAAAAAAGAAAAACAGCAGATGCGAGTAGCAACATCCTTAACTTACAATTATGTCATACTAGCTGTAGTACCCGGGTGTTGCCCGGGATAGCAACTGTCTTTCTGTCTCTCTCCCAGTCTCAGTCTATGTGTGTGTCTCTGTCTGTACTTGTATCAGTCTATGTGTGTGTCTCTGTCTGTACTTGTATCAGTCTATGTGTGTGTCTCTCTCTGTACTCGTATCAGTCTAGTGTGTGTGTGACTCTCTGCCCAGGGCTGACTCTCTGCCCAGGGCTGACTCTCTGCCCAGGGCTGACTCTCTGCCCAGGGCTGACTCTCTGCCCAGGGCTGACTCTCTGCCCAGGGCTGACTCTCTGCCATCTGTCTGTCTGTCTCCATCTCTCCACCGACATCATAACATCACGCATAAGCTTCAACTAACAGTTTATTTTGTTCCTATAGCAACCACTGACAGTTGCTATTAATAACCTATAGCTCCCACCTCCATTCAGTTTAATAGCGGCAGGATTATAGAGACTAACTGTAAAGCACGGGGTTAAATTTTTCTGTCACAACATAGTCTACGACGCTCTCTGGGTCACATGAGGCGTCTGTGCAAAATTTCGTGATTGTAAATGCGACGGTGCGGATTCCTTTAACAGACATACATACATACACTGAGCTTTATATATTACATGTTGTGTCCCCGACTTTAATGTGGGCTCGCACGCTGAGCCCACATATTTACAAGCAGATGATGGTTGAATTATTTAGCCATCACCTGCCTCTAAGTTACCCAAGGCTGTTAACCTGTTAGATACTGCTGTCAATCTTTGACATCAGCATGTTGCATTATTCTACCCGCTTATCGGCATAGAATACCATCTCCAATAAAATGATGTTGGTGGTATATGTGCAGTCACCTTAAAGTCACTGCTATGAGTTCTCAATTTACACACATGCCAATTGAGAACTCGAAAAAATAAAGAAAAACAAAAATACCACAGAACGGATTTCCTCACCACAGGTATCAATTTAATCAGTATTACAGTGCCAGTATGGCCATGACTTTACTTAAGAGACTATGTCAAAGTTTGACTATTCAAACCAAAAACATGGCGGGGCTAATCATTCAGTAAAATACACCTTTCCCCACCTCTCCCACCCTCCACCATCTCTTCTTTAATTGACAGCTCTGGCTTCACAGAGCAAGAGGAGTGAGTAGATCCATGGGAAACCAGTAGGTGGAAAGGTGTATTTAAATTATTTGCCCAACCAAACCCACAATTTTTGGTCTGAATGCAAACAAAGAACTAAACCCACGAGTCACAATTCACAGATACTTTGCAGCCTGCTTTTCTTACCTCTCCATCTACTTTCACGTATACTGTAGGAACAATTTTCACAAAGTACTGGAACATCATAGATGCTATAACAGAGATAAAATAGATATAGATTCAGCAATTCTATTAATTTCTAGAAATTTCTTACAAAGACAAATTAGTAAATCCTGAAAGCTTTAGGCTCTGTGCGCACTAGGCCGTTTTGCCCGCGGATTTACCCGCGGATTTGCTGCAGAAATTTCTTGAGAAATGTCTGCAATCTTTGTGCAGACATTTCCCAGCAAATCCTATGAGAAAAAAAAATAGCTGTGCGCACTGTGCGGATTTTTCTCAAGAAATTTCCTTGAGAAAATTTTCTCGAGAAACTTTCTTGAGAAAATGAGCATGTCAATTCTTTTCCACAGGTACCTGCGGTATACCCCCGGAATTTCACTCCATTCACTGTAATGTAATCGCAAAATTCCGGGGGTATACCGCAGGTAGCAAATGATGTGCGGTATACCCCCGGTATAGCCGCGATTTACCTGCGGTAATGCTCATCGCTGCCTGCGGTTTTGCAGGAAGCGATGTCATTATGCCAGGAAGAGGAAGCGGAGCAGAGTAAACACAGACGTCACACTCCCTGGACGCCGCACAGAAGAACTTCCGTGCAACCTCCAGGTGCCCGTGCAGTCTGTGTCCAGCTCCGGCCTCGCGGCTGCCTGCACTGCAGGGTGTCAGTGTCTGCCCGCAGTGTCAGCAGCTTGTCACGCTGCAGTGCAGGCAGACACTGACACAGGCAGACACTGACACTGCACTGCAGGGTGTCAGTGTCTGCCCGCAGTGTCAGCAGCCTGTCACGCGGCAGCGCAGGCAGACACTGACACCCTGCAGTGCTGGGAGCCGCGGGGATGACGATCGCTGCTGTCAGGAAGTGAGATCATTACCTGCTGTGACGATCTCCTGCCTCCTGACGTCAGCGCTGTCACTGCTGTCTATGCCCGTCTCGCGAGCGGCCCGAGACTGTCACTAGCGGTGACGTCACGGGCTCTCGCGATACTTCTGACAACGCGGCGGGCATAGAAGTAAGTGACAGCGCTGACGTCAGCAGTACAGGAGATGATCACAGAAGGTAATGATCTCATCTATGCTCCTGATGGCAGCGCTCGGCATCCCCTGCAGTGACCTGGGCTGACCTATTGATGTTAGCTCAGGTCACTGCATTGCTCTCCCAGCCAATGGGGAACATTCTGTTCTTCATTGACTGGGACAGCGACTATGGTATGGATCGCCGTGCCCCCCCCTCCTTATTGGATTACGCCGGACGTGGAATTGATTGTTCTTTTCAATAAATTGGTTAAAGAGGGAATGTTTTGGGGAGTGTTTTTTCAAATAAAACTTTTTTTGTTGTCTATTTTTTATTTCTTACTGACTGGGTTGGTGATGTCTGGTATCTGATAGACGCCTGACCTCACCAACCCCAGGGCTTGATGCCAGGTGACATTACACATCTGGCATCAACCCCATATATGACCTCGTTTGCCATCGCACCAGGGCGCGGGATGAGCTGGGGCGAAGCGCCAGGATTGGCACGTCTAATGGATGCGCCACTTCTGGGGCGGCTGCGGCCTGCTATTTTTAGGCTGGGGAGTGTCCAATAACAGTGGACCTCCCTAGTCTGAGAATACCAGACCACAGCTGTCCGCTTTACCTTGGCTGGTGATCCAATTTGGGGGGACCCCACGTTTTTTGTTTTAAATTATTTATTTAATGTAAAATAACAGCGTGGGGTGCCCTCTATTTTGGATTACCAGCCAAGGTGAAACTGCCAGCTGTAGTTTGCAGGCTGCAGCCGTCTGCTTTACCCTAGCTGGCTACAAAAGATGGGGAGACCTCACGTCGTTTTTTTTTAATTATTTATTTATTTTATGGCTAAATACAAGGCTAAGCACCCTTTAGGCTATGTGCGCACGTTGCGTAAATACATGCAGTTACGCTGCGCTTTGTAGCGCGGCGTAACTGCATGCGTCCTGCTTCCCCTGCACAGTCTATGGAGATTGTGCAGGGGCCGTGCGCACGTGGCGTTTTAGAGCGCAGCGCTTCGGCTTCTGCCGAAGCGCTGCGTTCTAAGAAGTGACATGTCACTTCTTCCGTGCGCTTTGCCGGCAGCTCCTGCTCTGTCTATGGCAGGAGCTGCAGGCAGAGCGCATGGAATCGGCTTTTTTTTTTTTTCACTACGGACATTTCTGCAGCGATTTAAAGCGCACATGTGCTCTTCAGATCGCTGCAGAAATTTCTGCAGTGACTGTACGCAACGTGCGCACATAGCCTTAGTGCCACATGAAAGTCACTAAAGGGTGCCAGCTTAGAAAATGCAGGGAGGTGGGACATTCTATAGGTCTTTCTCATCTATCTATCTATGGTCCGTTTCACACGTCAGTGAAAAACACTGACGTTTTTTCACTGGCGTGTAAAACATGCACATGTCCCTGCATGTGCCGTGAATTACGGCACACGTGGGTTGTCTAAGTGCAATCCGGGCTCCATTCTCCGTGGCCCGTGATTGCACTTAGAAATCAACTCACCTGTGCGCGCTCCCGCTCTCCATGGTGCTGATCGCTCCCGCGGTGCAGCATCTGGCCAGCGCTGACCCCCGCAGCAGCTGCTTCCGGGTCGGCTGTGTCGTGCATCATGAATATGCGCGACAGTAATGAGCCGGCTCAGAAGCAGCAGGCTGCACGGGCTGCAGAGAGCGCCGCTGAAGCCGGGTGAGTAAAAATGTTTTTTATTTTAAAAGCACGTTTTTTTCTGGCACGTGTTTCACGGACCACGACATCAGTGATGCCAGAAAAAAAATGGACATGTCTCCGTGCGGCAATCACGCACACGCGAGTACGCCGCACGGAGACACGTGCATTGAAAAATCACTGACGTGTGAGCAGACCCATTCATTATAATGGGTCTGCGTATGTCAGGGATTCTCGTACGTTTAAAAAAAAAAGCACAAACGTACCAGAATCACTGACGTGTGAAACAGGCCGAAGTATCTATTCATCTATCCATCTTTCACTCTATCCATTATCTATCGATTATCTATATTATTTATTGCAAAACCGCAGGGAGCAACCTGCGGTAAATCCGCGGTAAATCCACGGCAAATCCGCATGCGTTTTTCCCGCAGGTGCGGAAATCTTCAACTCCCAGAAGTTTCTCAAGAAATTTTCTTGAGAAAAATCACTTTTCTAGTGCGCACAGAGCCTTAATCCAATTGTGAAGATATGTTCATATATACAGAGATTGTGTAAAACTCCTTGCCTTGGGTAGTATATCAATATTCACAGAGCCTTACTAAACTTACATAGAGTAGCTGCTCATATACTGTGAGTTGAGTGTACATAGTCTTGTAAGTTCACAGTATATGAGCAGCTACTCTATGTAACATGCATTGAATAATCTTTAGTGCCACCATGGTATGTAATGCATTGAGTGATGTGGCTGAAGGAGAAGCCATAGTGGTAATGTCAGGGAGCCGCATTCTCATTACATACCAATGAACCTGGAGAAAACAAGACTCACTCACATTGTAAGGCAGAAACACTTGTCCCATCAAGAGGGTTAACTAGACCTGGATAGTCTCTTCCAAAAGAGAGATGTTTAATATGATGTGTCATATTAATCTGTGGGGAAAATAAACACACTTATAAATGCATCAAGTTAACATGTAATACAGACAGTTCCATCAGCGATTACAGTGTCAGAATGTTTAGGATCAAGCCCAATTCATAAAAGGAAGCATTGCCAAAAAACCCCTGAAAATTGACTTCTTCTATTCCTCATCTGCAAATACAGTGGAACCTTGGTTTACGAGAACAATCCGTTCTAGGAGTGTGCTTGTAAACCAAAGTTACTCGTCTAGCAAAGCAAAGAAGGGAATTTTGTTTACTTACCGTAAATTCCTTTTCTTCTAGCTCTAATTGGGAGACCCAGACAATTGAGTGTATAGGCTATGCCTCCGGAGGCCGCACAAAGTATTACACTCAAAAGTGTTAAGCCCCTCCCCTTCTGCCTATACACCCCCCGTGCTCCCACGGGCTCCTCAGTTTTGGTGCAAAAGCAAGAAGGAGGAAAAAGAATTATAAACTGGTTAAAAGTAACTTCAATCCGAAGGAATATCGGAGAACTGAAACCATTCAACATGAACAACATGTGTACACAAAAAAACAGGGGCGGGCGCTGGGTCTCCCAATTAGAGCTAGAAGAAAAGGAATTTACGGTAAGTAAACAAAATTCCCTTCTTCTTTGTCGCTCTATTGGGAGACCCAGACAATTGGGACGTCCAAAAGCAGTCCCTGGGTGGGTAAAATAATACCTCATAATAGAGCCGTAAAACGGCCTCTTCCTACAGGTGGGCAACCGCCGCCTGAAGGACTCCTCTACCTAGGCTGGCATCCGCCGAAGCATAGGTATGCACCTGATAGTGCTTCGTGAAAGTGTGCAGGCTCGACCAGGTAGCCGCCTGACACACCTGCTGAGCCGTAGCCTGGTGCCTCAAAGCCCAGGACGCGCCCACGGCTCTGGTAGAATGGGCCTTCAGCCCTGAGGGAACCGGAAGCCCAGCAGAACGGTAGGCTTCGATAATTGGCTCCTTGATCCACCGAGCCAGGGTTGATTTGGAAGCCTGTGACCCTTTACGCTGGCCAGCGACAAGGACAAAGAGTGCATCCGAGCGGCGCAGGGGCGCCGTACGAGAAATGTAGAGTCTGAGTGCTCTCACCCAATCTAACAAGTGCCAATCCTTTTCACATTGGTGAACTGGATGAGGATAAAAGAAGGGAATTTTGTTACTTACCGTAAATTCCTTTTCTTCTAGCTCCTATTGGGAGACCCAGACGATTGGGTGTATAGCACTGCCTCCGGAGGCCACACAAAGCAATTACACTAAAAAGTGTAAGGCCCCTCCCCTTCTGGCTATACACCCCCAGTGGGATCACTGGCTCACCAGTTTTAGTGCAAAAGCAAGAAGGAGGAAAGCCAATAACTGGTTTAAACAAATTCACTCCGAAGTAACGTCGGAGAACTGAAAACCGTTCAACATGAACAACATGTGTACCCAAAAAACAACCAAAAATCCCGAAGGACAACAGGGCGGGTGCTGGGTCTCCCAATAGGAGCTAGAAGAAAAGGAATTTACGGTAAGTAACAAAATTCCCTTCTTCTTCGGCGCTCCATTGGGAGACCCAGACGATTGGGACGTCCAAAAGCTGTCCCTGGGTGGGTAAAGAATACCTCATGTTAGAGCTGCAAGACAGCCCTCCCCTATAGGGAGGCAACTGCCGCCTGCAGGACTCTTCTACCTAGGCTGGCGTCCGCCGAAGCATAGGTATGCACCTGATAATGTTTGGTGAAAGTGTGCAGACTCGACCTGATGGAACCGGAAGCCCAGCAGAACGGTAGGCTTCAAGAATTGGTTCTTTGATCCATCGAGCCAGGGTGGCCTTAGAAGCCTGCAACCCTTTGCGCTTACCAGCGACAAGGACAAAGAGTGCATCCGAACGGCGCAAGGGCGCCGTGCGGGGAATGTAGATTCTGAGTGCTCTCACCAGATCCAACAAATGTAAATCCTTCTCATACCGATGAACTGCATGAGGACAAAACGAAGGCAAAGAGATATCCTGATTAAGATGAAAAGAGGATACCACCTTCGGGAGAAACTCCTGAATGGGGCGCAGCACTACCTTGTCCTGGTGGAAGACCAGGAAGGGAGCCTTGGATGATAGCGCTGCCAGCTCAGACACTCTCCGAAGAGATGTGATCGCTACCAGAAAAGCCACTTTCTGTGATAGTCTAGAAAGTGAAACCTCCCTCAGAGGCTCGAAGGGCGGCTTCTGAAGGGCAACTAGTACCCTGTTCAGATCCCATGGATCTAACGGCCGCTTGTACGGGGGTACGATATGGCAAACCCCCTGTAGGAACGTGCGCACCTTAGGAAGGCGTGCCAAACGCCTCTGAAAAAAGACGGATAGCGCCGAGACCTGACCTTTAAGGGAGCCGAGCGACAAACCTTTTTCTAACCCAGATTGCAGGAAAGAAAGAAAGGTAGGCAATGCAAATGGCCAGGGGGACACTCCCTGAGCAGAGCACCAGGATAAGAATATCCTCCACGTTCTGTGGTAGATCTTAGCGGACGTGGGCTTCCTAGCCTGTCTCATGGTGGCAACGACCCCTTGGGATAATCCTGAAGACGCTAGGATCCAGGACTCAATGGCCACACAGTCAGGTTCAGGGCCGCAGAATTCCGATGGAAAAACGGCCCTTGGGACAGTAAGTCTGGTCGGTCTGGTAGTGCCCACGGTTGGCCGACCGTGAGCTGCCACAGATCCGGATACCACGCCCTCCTCGGCCAGTCTGGGGCGACGAGTATGACGCGGCTGCAATCGGATCTGATCTTGCGTAGCACTCTGGGCAAGAGTGCCAGAGGTGGAAACACATAAGGGAGCCGGAACTGCGACCAATCTTGCACTAGGGCGTCTGCCGCCAGCGCTCTTTGATCGCGAGACCGTGCCATGAAGGTCGGGACCTTGTTGTTGTTCCGGGACGCCATGAGGTCGACGTCCGGCCTTCCCCATCGGCGACAGATTTCCTGAAACACGTCTGGGTGAAGGGACCATTCCCCTGCGTCCATGCCCTGGCGACTGAGGAAGTCTGCTTCCCAGTTTTCTACGCCGGGGATGTGAACTGCGGATATGGTGGAGGCCGTGGCTTCCACCCACATCAGAATCCGCCGGACTTCCTGGAAGGCTTGCCGACTGCGTGTCCCCCCTTGGTGGTTGATGTATGCCACCGCTGTGGAGTTGTCCGACTGAATTCGGATCTGCCTTCCTTCCAGCCACTGCTGGAAGGCTAGTAGGGCAAGATATACTGCTCTGATTTCCAGAACATTGATCTGAAGGGTGGACTCCTGCTGAGTCCACGTACCCTGAGCCCTGTGGTGGAGAAAAACTGCTCCCCACCCTGACAGACTCGCGTCTGTCGTGACCACCGCCCAAGACGGTGGTAGGAAGGATCTTCCCTGTGATAATGAGGTGGGAAGAAGCCACCACTGCAGAGAGTCCTTGGCCGTCTGGGAAAGGGAGACTTTCCTGTCCAGGGATTTTGACTTCCCGTCCCATTGGCGGAGAATGTCCCATTGAAGTGGGCGCAGATGAAACTGCGCAAACGGAACCGCCTCCATTGCCGCCACCATCTTCCCGAGGAAGTGCATGAGGCGTCTTAAGGAGTGCGACTGACTTTGAAGGAGAGCCTGCACCCCAGTCTGTAGAGACCGCTGCTTGTCCAGCGGAAGCTTCACTATCGCTGAGAGAGTATGAAACTCCATGCCAAGATATGTTAGTGATTGGGTCGGTGACAGATTTGACTTTGAGAAGTTGATGATCCACCCGAACGTCTGGAGAGTCTCCAGTGCAACAGTCAAGCTGAGTTGGCATGCCTCTTGAGAGGGTGCCTTGACCAGTAGATCGTCCAAGTAAGGGATCACAGAGTGTCCCTGAGAGTGCAAGACTGCTACCACTGCCGCCATGATCTTGGTGAACACCCATGGGGCTGTCGCCAGACCAAATGGCAGAGCTACGAACTGAAGATGGTCGTCTCCTATCACGAAGCGTAGAAAGCGTTGGTGCTCTGTAGCAATCGGCACGTGGAGATAAGCATCCTTGATGTCTATTGATGCTAGGAAATCTCCTTGAGACATTGAGGCAATGACTGAGCGGAGGGATTCCATCCGGAACCGCCTGGCGTTCACATGCTTGTTGAGCAGTTTTAGGTCCAGAACAGGACGGAATGAGCCGTCCTTTTTTGGCACCACAAAGAGATTGGAGTAAAAACCTTGACCTCGTTCCTGAAGAGGAACAGGGACCACCACTCCTTCTGCTCTTAGAGAATTCACCGCCTGCAGAAGGGCATCTGCTCGGTCGGGATGTGGGGAAGTTCTGAAGAACCGAGGCGGAGGACGAGAACTGAACTCTATCCTGTACCCGTGAGACAAAATGTCTGTTACCCACCGGTCTTTGACCTGTGGCAGCCAAATGTCGCAAAAGCGGGAGAGCCTGCCACCGACCGAGGATGCGGAGGGAGGCGGCCGAAAGTCATGAGGCAGCCGCCTTGGAAGCGGTACCTCCGGTTGCTTTCTTGGGGCGTGAGTGAGCCCGCCAGGAATCAGAGCTCCTTTGCTCTTTCTGAGTCCCTTTGGACGAGGAGAATTGGGGCTTGCCCGAGCCTCGAAAGGACCGAAACTTTGACTGCCACTTCCTCTGTGGAGGTTTGCTTGATCTGGGCTGGGGTAAGGAGGAGTCCTTACCTTTGGACTGTTTAATGATTTCCGCCAATTGCTCACCAAACAGTCTGTCTCCAGATAATGGCAAGCTGGTTAAACATTTTTTAGAAGCAGAATCTGCTTTCCATTCCTTTAACCACAAGGCTCTGCGCAAAACTACAGAGTTGGCGGATGCCATTGAGGTACGGCTCGTAGAGTCCAGTACCGCATTGATAGCGTAGGTCGCAAACGCAGACATTTGCGTAGTTAGGGACGCCACTTGCGGCACTGCTGGACGTATGAGAGAGTCCACCTGTGCCAGACCAGCTGAAATAGCTTGGAGCGCCCACACGGCCGCGAATGCTGGAGCAAACGACGCGCCAATAGCTTCATAGACAGATTTCAACCAAAGGTCCATCTGTCTGTCATTGGCATCTTTAAGTGAAGCCCCATCCTCCACTGCAACTATGGATCTAGCTGCAAGCCTGGATATTGGAGGGTCCACTTTTGGACACTGGGTCCAGCGTTTGACCACGTCAGGGGGAAAAGGATAACGTGTATCCTTAAGGCGTTTAGAAAAACGCTTGTCCGGATAAGTATTGTGTTTCTGGATGGATTCTCTGAAGTCAGAGTGGTCCAGAAAAGTACTCAATTTACGCTTGGGATACAGGAAATGGAATTTCTCCTGCTGTGCAGCTGCCTCCTCTGCAGAAGGGGCTGGGGGAGAAATATCCAACAGCCTATTGATGGCCGCTATAAGGTCATTTACCATGGCGTCACCATCTGGCGTATCCAAATTGAGTGCGGCGTCAGGACAAGACTCCTGATCACCCACCTCTGAGCCATCATATAGAGACCCTTCTCGCTCAGACCCTGATCCGCGTGATGACGTGGAGGGTCTCTCCCAGCGAGCTCGCTTAGGCGGACTGGGACTGTCATCGGAGTCAGAGCCCTCAGCCTGTGATGCCTGGGACCCCCTTGAATTACGGATTAATTCCAGCTGAGGGGGGCCGGGGAACATAGACACAGCGGTGTCCATGGTCTGAACAACTGGCCTGGACTGCAAGGTCTCCAGGATTTTTGTCATAGTCACAGACATTTTATCAGCAAAGACTGCAAATTCTGTCCCCGTCACCGGGGTAGGGTTCACAGGCGTCTCTGCCTGGGCTACCACCACAATAGGCTCTGGCTGACGAAGTGCCACTGGGACTGAACATTGCACACAATGAGAGTCGTTGGAGCCTGCTGGTAGATTAGCCCCACATGCTGTACAAGCAGTGTATACAGCCCGTGCCTTGGCACCCTTGCGTTTAGCGGATGACATGCTGTTGTCTCCTCAAAGCAATATAGGGTGTACAGCCAAGAAGCGACCTTACAGTGCAGTACACAAATATAACACTGTGGCACTAGTGGGGCCGCACGTATGTGCTGCTTACCGCCCGCTTAGCGCGGGTGTGTGGTCGCCAGAAACCCCTAGCCTGGGTCCCTCAGAGCCTGCGTCCGTTCTCCAGCCAGACTGCATGTGTATAATGGCTGCCGGCGTCCTGGGGAGCTGCAAGCCTGGGGGCGGGCCTAGGGCGTGCACAGAGAAAAAAGCGCGAAGCCTGTGTCCTACTGTGCTCAGTGAGAGGGCTGGAGCATGTAAATCGTGCTCCAGCCCTCGGCGCTGCCGATTGAACAACGTCTCTCCCCTACCCTGACTGACAGGGTGGGGGGCGTTAACGAAGCGGAGCTAGGCCGCAGAAAACCGGGGACTAAAGTTAGAAGCGCCGCCGCCGTAAAAGCGCGGTCGGCGCGTCCCCGGCGCACTACAAGTCGCAGCTGCGCCGCCGCTCCAGGGGCGGTCGGCGCGGCGATCCACACACAAAGTCCCCCAGTAATCTGCGGGGACTATAAGCCCAGCGCACAGCGCTACAGTCCCCGGCGCACTAGCACACCCAGCAAGCCTGGGGTGTGCGTGGCCTGCCATACGGGGACACAGCGTACCTGAAAGTTGCAGGGCCTTGTCCCTGAACGGCACTCCCGCTCCACATCCAGCAGGTTCAATGGGTCTGTGGATGGAGCCCGGCCTCAGGGCTTGGTGGCCGGTAAGATCCCACTTCCTCAGAGCCCCTCAGGGGGATGGGGAAGGAAAACAGCATGTGGGCTCCAGCCTCCGTACCCGCAATGGGTACCTCAACCTTACAAACAACAAGTGGGGTAAGAAGGGAGCATGCTGGGGGCCCCATATGGGCCCTCTTTTCTTCCATCCGATATAGTCAGCAGCTACTGCTGACTAAACAGTGGAGCTATGCGTGGATGTCTGACCTCCTTCGCACAAAGCAGAAAACTGGTGAGCCAGTGATCCCACTGGGGGTGTATAGCCAGAAGGGGAGGGGCCTTACACTTTTTAGTGTAATTGCTTTGTGTGGCCTCCGGAGGCAGTGCTATACACCCAATCGTCTGGGTCTCCCAATGGAGCGCCGAAGAAAAGAAGGTAAGGAGATATCCTGATTAAGATGAAAGGAGGATACCACCTTAGGGAGAAAATCCGGAACCGGACGTAGAACCACCTTGTCCTGGTGAAACACCAGGAAAGGGGCTTTGCACGACAATGCTGCTAGCTCAGACACTCTCCGAAGAGAAGTGACTGCTACTAGAAAAACCACTTTCTGCGAAAGTCGTGAGAGGGAAATATCTCTCATTGGCTCGAATGGTGGTTTCTGAAGAACCATCAGAACCCTGTTGAGATCCCAGGGTTCTAACGGCCGCTTGTAAGGAGGAACGATGTGACAAACCCCCTGCAGGAACGTGCGTACCTGTGGAAGCCTGGCTAGGCGCTTCTGGAAAAACACAGAGAGCGCTGAGACTTGTCCCTTAAGGGAGCCGAGCGACAAACCCTTTTCCAGTCCAGATTGAAGGAAGGACAGAAAAGTGGTCAAGTCAAAAGGCCAGGGAGAAAAACCCTGAGCAGAGCACCACGACAGGAAAATTTTCCACGTCCTGTGGTAGATCTTGGCGGACGTTGGTTTCCTAGCCTGTCTCATAGTGGCAATGACGTCTTGAGATAACCCTGAAGACGCTAGGGTCCAGGACTCAATAGCCACACAGTCAGGTTGAGGGCCGCAGAATTCAGATGGAAAAAAACGGCCCTCGAGATAGCAAGTCTGTTCGGTCTGGTAGTGTCCACGGTTGGCCGACCGTGAGATGCCACAGATCCGGGTACCACGACCTCCTTGGCCAGCCTGGAGCGACGAGGATGGCGCGGCGGCAGTCGGTCCTGATCTTGCGTAACACTCTGGGCAACAGTGCCAGCGGAGGAAACACATAAGGGAGCTGAAACTGCGACCATCCTGAACTAAGGCGTCTGCCGCCAGAGCTCTGGGATCTTGAGACCGTGCCATGAACACTGGTACCTTGTTGTTGTGCCGGGACGACATGAGGTCGACGTCCGGCACCCCCCAGCAGCAACGGATCTCCTGAAACACGTCCGTGTGAAGGGACCATTCCCCTGCGTCCATGCCCTGGCAACTGAGATAATCTGCTTCCCAGTTTTCCACGCCTGGGATGTGAACTGCGGATATGGTGGATGCCGTGGCTTCCACCCACATCAAAATCCGCCGGACTTCCTGGAAGGCTTGCCGGCTGTGTGTGCCGCCTTGGTGGTTGATGTATGCCACCGCTGTGGAATTGTCCGACTGAATTCGGATCTGCTTGCCCTCCAGCCACTGCTGGAACGCTTTCTGGGCAAGATACACTGCCCGTATTTCCAGAACGTTGATCTGAAGCGAGGACTCTTGCTGGGTCCACGTACCCTGAGCCCTGTGGTGGGGAAAAAACCGCTCCCCACCCTGACAGACTCGCGTCCGTCGTGACTACTTCCCAGGATGGGGGTAGGAAGGATTTCCCCTTCGATAACGAAGTGGGAAGAAGCCACCACCGAAGGGAAGCTTTGGTCGCCTGAGAGAGGGAGACGGTCCTGTCGAGGGACGACGGCTTCCTGTCCCATTTGCGTAGGATGTCCCATTGAAGGGGACGCAGGTGAAACTGCGCGAAAGGGACTGCCTCCATTGCTGCCACCATCTTCCCCAGGAAGTGCATGAGGCGCCTCAAGGGGTGTGACTGGCCTTGAAGGAGAGATTGTACCCCTTTCTGTAGTGCCTACTGCTTGAACAGCGTAAGCTTCACTATCGCTGAGAGGGTATGAAACTCCATGCCAAGATATGTCAGCGATTGGGCCGGTGTCATATTTGACTTTGGAAAATTGATCATCCACCCGACACCCTGGAGAGTCTCCAGGGAAGCGTCGAGGATGCGTTGGCATGCCTCTTGAGAGGGTGCCTTGATCAGCATCCAAGTACGGGATCACCGAGTGACCCTGCGAGTGTAGGAGCGCTACTACAGTAGCCATAACCTTGGTAAAAACCCGTGGGGCTGTTGCCAGGCCGAACGGCAGTGCCACGAATTGCAGGTGTTCGTTTCCTATGGCGAAGCGCAAGAAGCGCTGGGCTCTGGAGCAATCGGTACATGGAGATAAGCATCTTTGATATCGATCGATGCAAGGAAATCTCCTTGGGACATTGAGGCGATGACGAAGCGGAGGGATTCCATCCTGAACCGTCTGGTTTTACATGTTTGTTGAGCAGTTTCAGGTCCAGGACCGGGCGGAAAGACCCGTCCTCCTTTGGGACCACAAACAAGATGGAGTAAAAACCGTGGCTCAGTTGCTGAAGAGGAACCGGGATCACCACTCCTTCTGCCTTCAGAGTGCACAGCGCCTGCAGAAGAGCCTCGGCTCGCTAGGGAGGCGGGAATGACCTGAAGAATCGAGTCGGGGGACGAGAGGTGAACTCAATCTTGTAACCGTGAGACAGAATGTCTCTCACCCAGCGGTCTTTTATTTGTGGCAGCCAGGTGTCGCAAAAGCGGGAGAGCCTGCCACCGACCGAGGATGCTACTAGAGGAGGTCGAAGTCATGAGGAAGCCGCTTTGTTAGCGGCGCCTCCGGTGGCCTTTTAAGGACGTGACTTAGACCGCCATGCCTGAGAGTTCCTTTGTTCTTTCTGAGACCTTTTGGACGAGGAGAATTGGGACCTGCCCCGCCCTGAAAGGACCGAAACCTCGACTGCCCTCTCCTCTGTTGGGGTATGTCCTGTTTGGACTGGGGTAAGGATGTATCCTTTCCCTTGGATTGTGTGATGATTTCATCCAGACGCTCGCCAAACAGCCTGTCGCCAGAAATTGGCAAACTGGTTAAGCGCTTTTTTGGAAGCAGAATCTGCCTTCCATTCCCGTAGCCACAAGGCCCTGCGGAGTACCACCGAATTGGCGGCCGCGACCGCCGTACGGCTCGCAGAGTCCAGGACAGCAATAATAGCGTAAGACGCAATTGCCGAGGTCTGGGTGGTAATGGGTGCCACTTGTGGCGCGGCCATGCATGTGGCTGCTTCAATTTGCGCTTGACCTGCTGAGATAGCTTGTAGCGCCCATACGGCTGCGAATGCTGGGGCAAAAGAAGCTCCGATAGCTTCATAGATGGATTTCAACCAGAGCTCCATCTGCCTGTCAGTGGCATCCTTGAGCGAGGCCCCCTCTTCCACTGCAAGTATGGATCTAGCCGCCAGTCTGGAGATTGGAGGATCCACTTTGGGACACTGAGTCCAACCTTTAACCACGTCAGGGGGAAAAAGATAACGTGTATCCTTAAGGCGCTTAGAAAACCGCTTATCTGGACAAGCATGATGAATCTCGACTGCCTCTCTGAAATCAGAGTGGTCCAGAAACATACTCGGTGTAAGAGAAGCTGACTCCGCCGCCGGAGGAGCTGAGGGAGAAATATCCAGCATTTGATCGATGGACGCAATAAGAACGTTCACTATGGCGTCCCCGTCTGGAGTATTAAGATTGAGAGCGCCCTCAGGATCAGAATCCTGATCCGCTGTCTCCGCATCATCAACCAGAGATTCCCCCCGCTGAGACCCTGAACAATATGATGTCGAGGGAAATTCTAAGCGAGCCCGCTTAGTCGGTCTGGGGCTGGGGTCTAAGTCAGAACCCTCAGTCTGGGATGTATGAGATACCCCGGGAGGACATTGTTGGTCCAACTGAGGGGGGCCAGGGAACAATGATTCAACAGAGTCCCTTTGCTGAGATACCGGCCTGGACTGCAAGGCTTCTAGTATCTTAGTCAGTCTCAGAGAGTTTTGCAAACTCCGTCCCCATCACTAGGACAGTGTCAACAGGTGGCTCCCCCTGGGCCCCTCTTAGCAGAGGCCCTGGCTGAAGAAGTGTCACAGGGCCGAACATTGCACACAATGAGGGGCAATGGAACCTGCCGGCAGCTGGGTCGTACAAGCGACGCAGGCAGCATAATAAGCCTGTGCTTTGGCACCCCTGCCTTTTGTGGGCGCCATGCTATTGTTTTCCCTGAGTAACACACTAGGGTATATAGCCAGAATGAACTGTGCTCATACAGTGTAAAATATATACTATAAACAAATAATGTATCAATACACTACAGCACCATGAGGCTAGCACCACAGGTGCTGCTTACCATCCGCCTAAAGCGGTTATGAGGCCACCAGAGACCGTGTCTGGGTCTCCCAGGGTTAATCCCTCTCTGCAGCGTCGGAGGAGCTGACAGGAATGGCTGCGGCGTCCTGACGAGAGGAGGGAGCCGTGGGCGTGGCCGAGGTGCTCACACTGTGCACAGTGAGGGGGGTGGAGTATGGAAATCATACTCCAGCCCTCAGTGCTGCTCGTTCCGTGCAGCGTCCCGCCCTTCCCCTGCCTGTCAGGGCTGAGGGCGGGAGAAAGGGAAACTAGGCCGCAAGCAAGCCGGGGACTCGAGTATACGCATGGCCGCCGTAAAAGCGCGGCCGACGCCGAAGTCCCCGGCGAACTACAAGTCCCAGCCGCGCCGCAGTTTCCCATGGCAGCGGCGGTTAGCACGGTAGCCCCTACATATAAACACACTCAGCGACGCTGAGTGTGTAATGGCACAGTTTAACCCGGTCAGCGCCGCGGTCCCCGGTGCACTAGTACACCCAGCAAAGCTGAGGTGTTGCCGTGCGCGGTCCCCACAGGGATACAGAGTACCTTCACGTAGCAGGGCCATGTCCCTGAACTGTACCCGGCTCCTATCCAGCAGGCTCCACAGGAGTTGTGGATGAAGCACGGTCTCAGTGCCTGGAGACCGATAGGATCCCACTTCACCCAGAGCGCTGAGGGGGATGGGGAAGGAAAGCAGCATGTGGGCTCCAGCCTCTGTACCCGCAATGGATACCTCAACCTTAACAACACCGCCGACAAGAGTGGGGTGAGAAGGGAGCATGCTGGGGGCCCTATATGGGCCCACTTTTCTTCCAACCGACATAGTCAGCAGCTGCTGCTGACTAATCTGTGGAGCTGTGCGTGCGTGTCTGACCTCCTTCGCACAAAGCAAAAAACTGAGGAGCCCGTGGGAGCACGGGGGGTGTATAGGCAGAAGGGGAGGGGCTTAACACTTTTGAGTGTAATACTTTGTGCGGCCTCCGGAGGCATAGCCTATACACCCAATTGTCTGGGTCTCCCAATAGAGCGACAAAGAAATTTCCCATAGGAAATCATTGCAATGCAGACAATTTGTTCCACAACTTGTTCAGTGTCCCATCCTGGTCCCCTATTGTGCCATTCCACACATGCACAAACACACGCGCATACACATATTACGCTCACCTTACCTTCCGTTCCTTCGCCGGCCTCCAGGTTCTTGTAGTTCGCCGGTACAGGATGTGTATTGGGTAACCATCGTGACCGATGCTGGAACGTTCGCTGCCAGAGCGCTGACGTCAAAGGCAGGAGACGCTTGCCTCTGATTGGTCAACGTGCTGCCTTTGAGTAGCGGCTGACAGCGGAAGTTCCTCCATTGTCGCGATGGTTACCTGATACACATCCTGCAGCGGCGAACTACAAGAACTGGGAGGCCAGCGATGGAACGGAAGGTAAGGTGAGCATAATGTGTGTGTGTGTGTGAGTGTTTGTCTGTGTTTTGTGCGTGTTTGTGCGGACTGCAAGAGCGGGTCAGAGCACAGTGAAAGTACGGAACCGGAAGTGTGTGCGGTGAGTATTTGCTCGTACGGCAATGCTTGCTTGTAAACGGAGTTACAAATTTACAGCAGGCTTTACTCGTTAAGCGAAATACTCGCAAATGGAATTACTCATTAACCGAGGTTCCACTGTACATGTTATTTGTTGGCGGATCCCACTAGTAGTACGAAAGAGCATTCATTATGAGATGGATTATATTTTTACTGTTCCATTACATATAAGCTTTTTAAATATGTGATGAATCTCAGGCAATGTGATGTAACACTGCATTTACTTGATTAATCCCAGAATACGTCTCCATTTACCATTTCTACAGTGATGCCACTGCAGCCATTCACTGTCCTCAGCAGTAGATGTGAGCATCACCGCTGATGCCGGCGGCTGCAGTCATCCAAGTGCATACACAGCAGGAATTTGGACAAACTGACAGGGACCACTGGCTCTTTAGCAGCATGGATTGACTAGGCAAGTTATTTTATTATGAGGCCGACTTCAGGTCTTAATGTGTTATTCCCATCTCCTAGATTAATAATAATAATATTAGCAAATACCTCCAATTAGAAATGTAGTATAGTTCTCCTGATAAGCTGTCACTTACCTTTTGTGCAGGCCTGGCAGGAGCTTGTGTATCCATTATTAGGACCACTAGCAACTAACTGTAACTATATGTGTGGTTATAAACTTGGATACCTAAGCTACTGTAATGCCCTGCACGTAAGATAAGCGACATAGCTTTTCAGAAGAACTATTCTACATTTCTAATTGGGCATTTGCGAATATTCTTATTATTACACCTACTACGTATTGGGATAGGATCTTGGAGATGAGAATACCCCAGCTTTCAGTAATAGTTCTAGTAAATCTGCAGCATATCAATTCTCTGAAGGCTGCTCTGTATAACCCTGCCCACATCACTGATTGGCAGCTTTCTGCCTATGGATAGTGTACAGAGAATGCTACCAGTCAGTGGTGGGGGCAGAGTTATACAGGGCTCACGAATCTGGAGGACTACATCAAGTTTACTAGTCCTCCAGTGATCATCTCATGTTGATAATACAGTGGTTTTGCTGTTCTCAGGCAGAAAAAAAAAACCTGGTGACAGATTCCTTTTAAAAATATAGCTGTATTACGGCTCTGTGCCTGAGATGTAAATTTACAGCCTTGGCTCTAGATATTAACACTGAATATAAGCATCTAATAGCAGGGGTCGAAAACTTGGCTGGGTGTATGGGCTGCACACAGAAAAAAATAATTTGGGGGCCGCATTGATTGCAGGAAAAAGTGACATTTTAATAATTGCTACCATATTTTTTTCTATGCACCTTTTGGATCACTGTTTTTGAATAATGTTTTGCTCATTTATAACAAATGTGCACTTTTTTGTTATAATATATATAACATTTTTGATGGTAAAAAAAAACATTTCATTCATTATTTTTTGTTTACATCTTATCCCTTTCTTGTAACTTAGGCTGGTTTCACACTACGTTTATTTAACATGCGTCAGGAACGTTTTTTTTGCTGCAAAAGCGGATCCTGCTTTTACAGCAAAAAACGCATGCAAACGCATCTGTTATTTTGCAGGATCCTGTCACTGGATGTTTAGGGGCGGGCATTGGAGTCATGTGATCGGGAGTGAGGGGAACTAGACTGGGAGCCGGCTTCTGACAGCTGCAGACGCTGGTAACCAAGGTAAACATCGGGCTTGGATACCCGATATTTATCTTGGTTACGAGTGTCTGCAGCTGCTAGGAGCAGGGCTGTCTGCACAAGTAACCAACGTAAACATCGGGTAACTAAGAGAAGTGGTTACCCGATATTTACCTTGGTTACGAGTGTCCGCAGCTCTCAGGTGGGAGAGAGAGGGAGGGGAGGAAGGGGGAAAGACAGAGATAGAGAGAGAGGGTGAGGGAGGGAGGAGGAGAGACAGATCACGCGAGACTGGTTCTGGGCATGCTCAGTAGAGCAAGCAGGATCCTGTATCAGCACGCCAGCGTTCACCTGCGTTTGCGTGCTGTTTAGTCAGGATCCGGTGACATGCAGTATTTGGACACAGCTCAAAAACGCTACAAGTAGCGTTTTTGAAAGATGTTAAAAAACTGCAAGTCGCTGGATCCTCACTATAACGCACGCAAACGCAGGTGAACGCATGTTAACGCGAGTCCATTGCAAATGCATTGAAGTGAAAACGCATTTGCACTGGATCCATTTTTCCGCTAAAAAAACGTTCTGGACGGATGTTAAATAAACGTAGTGTGAAACCAGCCTAATACAGTTTTAAACCAAACACAATAAATATAGAAGTGTTCATAAACCATAAACCAAAAACATCATACTCCTAAAATTAGATTTATTAGAAAAATATCGCTTAAAAAATACTCAGAGATACAGAGTATAATAACTCTTATATATACACATAAACAGTCATGTAGTAGTGTCAAAGTGAGTGGAAGGTCAGAAAAACGTACCACACCTGCTGGTGAGGGAAGGGGGACTAATTGTATTGAAATGAGTGAGCCTATAGTGACAAGACTCTTCATATATGATACATAGCCTGTAAAAATGGAGGGTAACAGGGGGAATATCTCTCCCTCTCTGGCAACTGCCTACCAGCGGAGGTGCACCTTAAGTTGTTGGGTGCCCCCCGCTCCACGTCGGCTGTCCCTAAGCTTTCCCTCTAACCTGCAAGTCGCAAAGAGACCCACCACCAAAGCAATAAAAGTGCAAAAACTAGTCAAAAAGTCATTATGAGATCTTAATAGCCCATAAGACTAATGATAATACAAATTTGGGAATCAGTATGTGGTTTTACCAAAAATATCAATATAAAAGTAGCCAATACTAGATGATGCATAGATACACATATATCATGAATAAAATGAACTTATGATCCCAGCAAGGGACTTATCTGCTGGGGTCACTACTGGCAGTCCAAATTCCTAGTTCATTTTTTCTATACATCATGATATATGTGTATCTATGCATCATCTAGTATTGGCTACTTTTATATTGATATTTTTGGTAAATCCACATACTGATTCCCAAATTTGTATTATCATTAGTCTTATGGGCTATTAAGATCTCATAATGACTTTTTGACTAGTTTTTGCACTTTTATTGCTTTGGTGGTGGGTCTCTTTGCGACTTGCAGGTTAGAGGGAAAGCTTAGGGACAGCCGACGTGGAGCGGGGGGCACCCAACAACTTAAGGTGCACCTCCGCTGGTAGGCAGTTGCCAGAGAGGGAGAGATATTCCCCCTGTTACCCTCCATTTTTACAGGCTATGTATCATATATGAAGAGTCTTGTCACTATAGGCTCACTCATTTCAATACAATTAGTCCCCCTTCCCTCACCAGCAGGTGTGGTACGTTTTTCTGACCTTCCACTCACTTTGACACTACTACATGACTGTTTATGTGTATATATAAGAGTTATTATACTCTGTATCTCTGAGTATTTTTTAAGCGATATTTTTCTAATAAATCTAATTTTAGGAGTATAATACAGTTTTACAATTAACACCATATTGTAATTTTGGCCAACATGTTTTAGTAATGTCCTCCATCCTGTTCCCCTTCTTGAAGTAATGTTCCCATCCTGTAGTAATGTGCCCCATCCTTTCCACCATCCTGTAATAATGTCCCTTTTACTAATGTGCCCATGCAGGTCCTCTTCTTGTAGCAATGTCCCCTTTACTGATCCTCTTCTTGTAGCTATGTCCCATTCTGGTCCCCTAGTGTGCCATTCTACACACACACACACACACACACACACACACACACACACACACCTCACCTGTCCTCTGTTCCCTTGGCGTTCTCTGCTTCTTGCGGCCAGCGGGCACAAGCCCCCCTTGGCGATCGCGGATGCTGTCAGTGCTTCATCTAAAATTTAGATAAACATTTTGCCATCGCACAGAGTCAAGCTCTCTCTCTGCGCTATTCCAATGGCAGTTGCTGGCCAATCATATGCAAGCAGGTGACGTCATATGCATCAGCTGCTTGTCTCTGATTTATGATTGGCCAGCAGCTGCCATTGGAATAGTGCAAAGAGAGCTTGACTCTGCATGGCGGCGGCAAAACATTCATCTGAATTAAGCCGTGAACAGTGACTGCTGCAACGGTCGTGATCGTCAAGGGGCAAGGGGGGCATACCTTCGGGCCTCAAGAAGCAATCTGAGGGGGCCGCGTGTTTGAGACCTCTAATCTATAGGAACCTAAGACTATATGCACACTGAGTATTTGGTGTGGGTTTTTTTACCTCTGCATTTTTAAGTCAAAAAGTAAAGAAAAAAAAAAAAAAGACCCTTAAATACGCAATTTTTGCATAGGGCCTACAAAAGTACAAAAGCATGGAAAGCCAGGCTGTCTGAATTTATATAAATACAAATATCCAGTTGTACATGTAAAACAAAACTTACACTGTCAAGTCCAAAGCTTTGCAGGTCATGGACTGTCAAAAGAAGAGAGAACAACAAATTGGTGAGAACATTCAGAATTAAAAGGGTGATTAAGAGAAAATATATATATGTATTATATTATTATTTTTTTTCATTTATTCTTTACTGAAGTCCATCTACTTTTCCGATCAGCGGTATGAAATGGGAGTTTTTATATTTTGCTATGAAAACCACTGTAGACAAACTTTAACTTGTGTCAGTCTCACATGGCCATAATAATGTGGCATTACAGAGTTCCAATTCTGAATCTCCTGTATTGTTACAGAGGCAGACTGGAGTCACCAAAAATCCAACACTGAATATTCGTGTATGAGGCAGCAGAATGGCAGGCATATGGATGAAAAATATGAACACATATCATGGCAGTCTAAAAGCTACCTTACGGTATTCACAGATCAAAAGGAATTTCCAGTAAATCAATTGACCAGTGATTGAAAGCGAGGAAAATTTTCTCCACACAGTCCAATTCAAATGAATGGAGCTGAGCTACACAGTGCATAACCAAATGTGGTGCTACTCCTAGTTAACCCCATACAAAACACACCTATCTACACAATCCAATAATAATTAAAAAAAAAAATAAATAAAATTCGAATGCACATTCGAAATTTTTAAAGCTCCCAGATACATAAGATTTGATGATCCAACAATGCAGTGTGGTTTTGATGGGAAATGTAAACCAAGTTGTAGATCCGAACAGAACCTAACAATGACTTTGACGCAAGATTTTATTTATTATTAATAGTGTCTTCTCACTAATATTCAGTAGCATGTATTACCAAATCACAAATCCATTTTCTCTAGATAAAAGAAAAACAATCCCGATAAGGCTTCATGCCAGACACAGTAAACTGGTAGACTATGTGGACTGAGGGAATGAACCTACAATACAGCGATAACAGGCACTGGTGTAGCAATGAAGTATACAAGAGAAAAAAAACAAAAAAACAAAACAAAACTTACTCTCAACAGCGTGTACTGCAAGTGGAGAAGGCAGGAAGAGAAGAGAGAAATGGTTTCTTTATTATACCACAGTACCTGCTGCTATCCCGCAAGGCTTCCCCCAAACATTACTCATTAACTCCCTACAGTGGTCCCTAACAGACTTTAGGTCCCTTCTCCCATTTTTGTACAGGCAAACGCTGAACCCAACAGTACTCATTATGCGATTCATATTGCGACACCATTATACCCACACACTGAAAGTGTGAAAGCTAAAGTGAGCACTTCTTTTAATAACAGTTGCCAATCATACCCACCTCTCGGCACTGAGGCCGGCGCCGAGAGGTGGGGGAGTAGTGAATATTCTCTCTTTAATAACGAGCACAAATGATCACCCAGCCTGGCTTACTGCAGCAGCTGGGAAATCACGTATGCCTACTATTTAAGAAAATTAGAGATGAGTGAACCCGAACAGTAAAGTTCGGTATTCGTACCGAACACAGTCTTTTAATTTAAAGTCAGTGTTAGAGTTCAGATTCTTTAAGTATGTTAACCACTCGATCGAGCATCGTTGTGCTCGGGTATGTTTGAGTCAGTGCGAGCCAATTGCAGTGTTTGAATGGCTCTCAGAGGGTAAAAACAGAGTCATTGAATTTAGTGTGCACACAAAAAAATAAATAAATACCCTACCCTCCATCCCCCAGAAGTGCTTTTTGGCTGTATGTATGTGGACGAAGAGCCAAAATGTTTAAATCAGTGATTTCCAATGGGGTTCAGATCAAATCTGGGTACCGAACTGGACTTAAGATAAAGCCTGGCTGAACCCGGAGAACTTCAACGGATTTGCTCATGTCTAAATAGAATGCATAATCACGGCTTCCAGCATCCATAATCCTGGGCTAGGAGAGCAGTGAATACTCATTATATTTAATAGGGGGTACACCATGATCACCTTAACTGCCGGCTTCTTGCAGCGACTGGGCAATCACATAAGCCTGCTATGAAAGAATTAATATTCACTGCCCTTGACCCAGTGGCTTAGGGAATATTCCAGGAGCTGACTTCCACGTGTAAATGGGGCCGCATGGCACTGACGACATACACTGCGCCACTTACACGCTTAAGTCACTTGCTGGCATCAGGAAACATAAAAGGACAACGTGCAACGGGGAAGCAAAGGGTTGGTAAGTAGAATTATTTTTTGTGTGAGGAGTCAAGGAGGACATATATACCAGGAAGGGGATCGGCTATACCAGGATGGGCCAGGAAGGATTATATCTACCAGGAGACACAGATGCTTGGAAGGGGCCCCAGATGAGGGACATGGTATAGAATTGGTTGACATCACCCCATAACAGTGTCAGCAGATCACCCTTATAACAGTGCATCATGACCACATTTTTTTTGCTTAATTTTTTTCTCTCTTTTCCTCCTCTAAAACTTAGGGGTGGCTTGTGAGCCAGTCCGCAAAATACGGTAAATTGGATATTTGGGATTTTTTGTCATTCCCAGTTATCGCTGTAATTATATAAACTTTCCACTGTACTCCCCCTGACTATCCATTTCATAAGCCAGTGAGCTGTATCTCAATATAAGGAAAGTGAAAGCACTAATGGTGCAATAGTGTCTTATCCAATTAAATGAGAAGTCAGAGTACAGGGGATTGCTCCACTGGTTCGGTTGTGAAGATAGTTTCATATGGCTGCTGCTTGCCCACAAAAGATGCCCATGATTAAAAGCAGGAAAAAAAGGCTTAATGTTTGTGCCGCCAAAATTGCTAATGTAGAGACCAGAAACCCGGATAAAGAAATGTGGTTTATTTGTAACTCGTTTCAAAGTATAACAAACTTCTTCCTCATTACTCCCCAAGAGTGCAAGAATAAACCCCTGAATGAGGTCTCAGATAACAAATCAGGGGTCGGTTCAAATAAAGTTAGTCAGTGGGAAACTAAATAAAACAGAAGTGCATGTCATAAAATTATATCATTGTGTACACAGACTATTAAAGATAGTAGAACATCTAAAAGGACAGATATAATTAAAATTAAACAAATGTTAATGGTTTAATTTTTTAAGGGGCTGGCTGTAGACTATTGGACCAATGGACGTAGAGCGGAGCTTACAGGTCTAAGGGATTCAGACTTTTACCAGAACGTAGCGCTGGGTACGTCCATCTCATAGTTGTGTTTTATTAGATATTTTCTCTCTTTTCAGTGTACAGAGAAGGCCAGGCACGAGATAAGTAGAGTAAAGCAATTATTCCATTACCTTTGTTACTGTCTCAGGGTTCTCAATTAAGTCATTTTTCTCCAAGCCACTAGTCCCATTATGTTGATGGGGATTGTAGACCTAGTGGAGCAGTCAGCACAGGGAGTCTCACATGCATGTTAGGGGTTTGACTTCAAGAAAGTATCTCCATTAATGCACAGTTAGCTTTTGAGGTAGGGGTAGAAGGGAGTGTTTCCCAGGGACCAGGCTCGATCCCAGGGGGATAGTGGGTTTGGGGGTCCTTAGAACACTGAAGAGGAGATGGTTGTTGTTGTTGCAGGCTGGCGCAGGATATACCGTACATGCTATGGTTGTGGTAGTTGTTATCTGAAGGACCATAGGCTGTGACTGCAGACTATACCGGCGGGACACACAAAAGCTGTGAGCCAACCAAAAGTTGGGAGATAGTGGGTATCACCTGGTACGGGGGCAGTGGAGGGTGTCATTCCATGCACCCATCGGCGGCCCCTCGATACTGATGCACTGCTCTTTACAGCACAAGCGAACAGATGATCACAGTTTCAACTTTACCTAGTAAATACAATAAAAAGTACGAAAGGGTGGGACAAATAAAAAAAAAAAACAAAAAAAAAAAACAACAAACACTACATATTTGTCATCTGTGGACTCAAAGTGACCTAGGGAATCAAACTGCTAGGTCAGTTTTACCATATATATAAAAAAAAAACCACACCGAAAAAACCATTGCGGAATTGCACTCTCTTTTTGCAATTTCACTGCACTTGGAATTTTTTCTCCCATTTTCCAGTACAATATGCAGCAGAATGAATGGTGTCCTTCTAAAGTACATGTAGTCCCGCAAAAAAAAAAAAAGCCCTCATATTGCAATAATGACAGAAAAATAAGAAAAAAAAGTAATTATGGCTCTTGGAAGAAGGAGAGGAAAAAACAAGCACAAAAACAGAAAATAGCCACGTCATGAGGTGCTTTTATTGTGGTCTCACTTGCCCTGCTGTACTTTGTGGAATTATCATGGTATTGTCAGCTTGAATGCTCACCTCTCATCTGGATTTTACCTTCTTGAATAAAATTTGTATTTTTAGATAATTGGTGTATACTGTATACGAGGGTTGAATAAAAAGTAATGCCTCCACCTTTGTAACTTGGCTGGATGGGAATAGCTTAATAAATCAAATGTCACATGCACAAATAATTCTTAGAATATGCTCAAATTACAAATATTCACTTTTCCACAGCCTCCACGGAAGTCGACACTCTTTTCGCAACCAGCCTCTCACAGTTCTCTCAACTTCTTCATCAGATGCATAGTGATGTCCTCGCAGATCTCCTTTCATTATCGGGAGCAGATGGAAGTCAGATGGCACCAAATCTGCACTGTATGGAGGATGAGCTTCAGTCTCTGGAGTTGTGCTATGGTGGCCTGTGATGTGTGTGGTCTGGCATAGCCATGCTGCAGGAAAACATTTCCCCTTTCATTTTAGACTCCTGCTAGCTGTCGTTTCAAAGTCTGCAGCGCTATGACACCTTCTGCTGTCAAGAATTCAAAGACAGTGTGTTGCCTAAATCGCATTGACCGACTGTCTGCGCGGGGTTCTATTTTTTACACTGTAACACAACCATTCATTGCTAAGGCTCCCGGCCTACTGGAGCTGTAGAGGAGAATCTACTGAGCAGCCCAGTACCTGCTGCATACCGCTGCTGCCATCTGCTGAGGCGTTATGAAGGTGGAGGCATTGCTTTACAATCAACCATCATATAGTGTATGTATTACACAATTCTTTTTATGTAAACCTTCTGAGGGGTCTATTCTCTTGCACTTGTGGTTTGTCTCTAGGAAGAAGTTTGATATACTTTAACCCCTTCACGACCGGCCGATTTTTCGCTTTCCGTTTTTTTTTCGCCATTCTTTTTCTGAGAGATGTAACTTTTTTATTTTTCAGTCAATATTGTCATGTGAGGGCTCATTTTTTGCGGAACGAGCTGTACTTTTAAATGAAACTATCAGTTTTACCATATAGTGTGCAAAAAAAGTGCGATAGCACTATGGTTTTTGAGATATTTTATTCACTGTGTTCACTATATGGTAAAACTGATGTGTGGGTGTGATGCCTCAGATCAGTGCAAGTTTGTAGACACCAAACATGTATAGGTTTACTTTTATATAAGGTGTTAAAAAAAACGGAAGTTTGTCCAAAAAAAGTGGCGCACGTTTTACGCCATATTCCGTGACCCGTAGCGTTCTCATTTTTCGGCATCTATGGCTCAGTGACTGCTTATTTTTTGCATCTCGAGCTGACGTTTTTAACGGTACCATTTTTGCGCAGATGCTACGTTTTGATCGCCTCTTATTGCATTTTGCGCAAAAGTTGTGGCGACAAAAAAACGTCGTTTTGGCGTTTGGAATTTTTTTGCCGCTAGACCGTATACTGACCAGATTAATTGATTTTATATTTTGATAGATCGGGCGTTTCTGAACGCAGCGATACCAAAAGTGTGTATATTTTTTATTTTTTTAACCCTTTAATTTTCAATGGGGGGTGATTTGAACTTTTAGGTTTTTTTGTTTTTTTTTAATTTTTTAAAACTTTTTTTTTTATTTTACTAGTCCCCCTAGGGGGCTATTGCGATCGGCAATCCGATCGCTCTGCAGTATCTGCTGATCACAGCTACACAGCAGATACGCTCTCTTTTTCACTGTGCAGCGGGCACAGCGAAAGTGAAAGCAAGTCATGTGTAGTACAGGAGTCATCACATGACCCTGTGCTACCATGACAACTATCGGAAGTCACGTGATCGCGTCACGTGACTTCCAATATCGGGTGGTAAGTAAAAGTTTACCGCGATCGCGCTTATAATGGCGCTGTCACGTATTGACAGCGCCATTTAAGGGGTTAATCGGCACGAGCAGATAACAATTCTGCTCGTGCCTAGCAGGCACACATCTCAGCTGTGAAAATCAGCTGAGATATGCGCCGATCGCGGCATGCTGCCGCCGGAGGACTGCGGGCAGTAACATTATGACATTTAGGACGTAATTTTACTGCCCGCGGTCGTTAAGGGGTTAAAACGCGTTGACAAACCGCATTCTTCTGAATTTCTGGTATCTGCATTGGCAATTTTAGCAGCACTGAACATTAACCCCTTTATTACCCACTATTTTTAATGATCTGTATCCGACGCGGTTTGGATCAATCATACAACACAACACAGTATCTACACTGTCACGGCTAACTAGATAAATGGACAGAAGACTCCAAGCTATTCTCATTTTATGATAAGGCAGCTGATATTTTTGGGTTTTCTTTTTCCTTTAACTTAGGGATTGTCCCACAAAATTATTATTATATTATATACAAGCACAAACACACACAAGACAAAATATTAACCAATGAGTATAGCAAGTTGCAGAGACCAAAAAGCAATAACAAAATGCAAGCATGCAAACAGCCTGTTCATATTAGCAACAGTACATTTTTAGAAGGGTTTCCCAGACCCTATATTTTGTAATTAATAGTTTAGAATGTCCTAATTAACAAACTGAGTTATACACACCTTAGTTATGACCCGCAACTTCTGATAACGTTTCAAAAAGTTAGAAAGTGACTGCTGCAGCCAATCACTGGTTGCAGCAGTGACTTTAGTGGTGTTTGCAGCAGTCACATGTGTATGCTGAATCACCACCACTGAAGGCCCGGACACTAGCAGGTGACAAGGGAGAGGAGGCATGGAAGGTGGAGGTGATATGAAAAGCGAGTAATCTCCCCGTTCTGATGTCTCCAGAGATCCAGATAGCCCACCGGCCAAAGTTGGACAACAAATAAATAGTCCAGAGAAAAAAAAAAAAAGAAAATTAAAATCTGGCTTCTCTGTTAAAATATTATAAAATATATTAAAAGTTAGTTCTCATTGATGGGCAGCAGTACAAGTTGACGCTTTACGACCTTGCGGTATTAATGGTAAGATAACCTACATTCCCTTACAAACAATTAGTCACACCCCTTAATGACAATTTACAATATATACATATATTTAAATCTATATAAAATGCCATAGGACAATAAACGATACAGAATGTAATAAATATACATTAGGTCATTCCGATCGTTTAGACCAAACAGGGCTCTGTTTAAATTCAATATCCATTGTGCTTCGGTTTTCCATATAGCTCTGTTCCAATCACCCCCACGTTTGGATATTTAAACCCTTATGAACCCAAAAAAAAAAAAATCTAATTTACCATCATGTTGTTGGGAAAAACGTTTGGCTGCTCCTGATGGATTGATTATTTTTTCTTTCAAAAATCAGCAGTATGTTCGCGATTCTAACTTAAAGGGAACCGGTCATCAGAAATTTAGCTATAAAGCTAAAAGTTCCCCCCTCTGCAGCTCCTGGGCTGCATTCTAGGAAGCTTCCTATAGTTTTTGTGGCCCCTTTTATTCCAAAATAAATACTTTACAAAACTTGTACCTTTTCATATGCAAATTTCTTAAATCTTCCATGGGGGCGGGCTGCCTGATGTACGTTGCTGTCCTCCTGCCGATTTACGCCGCCCCCGAACGCTGAATTTCAAACCTCAGGACGCCGCCCCTGGTCCCGCGCATGCGCTGTGCTACTGTAGCGGTGCCGTGCACTGTGTGCACGTGTGACCGTTAGTGACACTTAGCGCGGGCACGAGGTTATGGGCGGCGCTGTGTCATCAGCAAGTGCCGCCCATAACCTCGTGACCGCACTTTCCCCTCTTCATCCAGCGTTCTGCGCAAACGCTCGCTGGCCAGAAGGACGTCACCTCCTTCCCATCCTGCTCAGCAGCAGGAAATAGATGGGAGAAGCGGAGCAGTCGGTGCCCGCGCAAAAGCGTCACCAACGGTCACACGTGCACACGGCACCGCTACAGTAGCACAGCGCATGCGTGGGACCACGGGCGCCCAGGGGCGGCGTCCTGAGGTTTGAAATTCAGCGTTCGGGGGCGGCGTAAATCGGCAGGAGGACAGCAACGTACATCAGGCAGCCCGCGCCCATGGAAGATTTAAGAAATTTGCATACGAAAAAGGTACAAGTTTGTAAAGTATTTATTTTGGAATAAAAGGGGCCACAAAAACTATAGGAAGCTTCCTAGAATGCAGCCCAGGAGCTGCAGAGGGGGGAACTTTTAGCTTTATAGCTAAATTTCTGATGACAGGTTCACTTTAACTCTCTAGTGGTGCATCCCACATATATAACATCGCTGTGTGTACATATCACCGCATAAACAACAGGAGTGCAAATTATGTCACTGAGGGGTGTGACTAATTGCTTTTAAAGGGATTGGATAGCGTGGAAGGTTATGTTACGATTAAGACCAAGGTCGAAACGCTTCAGCTGCGATGACAGCAAACGTTTAACGAATTTGGAATAAATTTAGTAATATTTTAAACAGAGAAATCAGATTTTCTTGTTTTCTACGCTAATAATTATTTTATACTATTCTACACTTGAAATAAGCAAATCCCAGGGACTGGACATCCCCTTTAAAGAAAATGAATATATTCCCATTCTCCCAGCCCACATAGTCTCCTCGTTTATTTCTGTTAAGATCCTGGTTTGACCTTTACTGTGTTATAGGCATTCAACCATGCAACATGTACCATTATGCTACTAAGCTTTAAAGAGGTGTAATCCCAGGCGTGCTGTAATCTCAAACAAAAAAAAAAAAAAATTAAATGACTTGATGTAAATGACAAAATACTTACCATGGACATGTGACTGTTGGAAACTTTTTCCAGGGGCAAAATGAAAGTTTCCAGCCACCTAAATAAAGAGGAAATTAAAAAAAAAAAAAAAGGAAAAGTCAACTAAGAAATAGATTTGAAGATACTAATCTGAATGTTGTCAATGAAGTGAGACCGAATCAGGACATCTGCAATAACATTACCTTATTGACTTCTAAGAATCCGTACACCTCACATCCCTCATTCTTCTGCTCCTGCATCTTTTGACTGAATCCTTCCCGCTTACACTGCTCTATTGAATCTGGAGTCTTGAATGCCCATCCTCTCCGTCGGTAAGCTTCTCGTACATCATCACATGTGTTACAGCACCTGTAGGAAATACAAGAGGTTATTTGTATAGAAAAAGTAGATTTTGGGTACTCACCGTAAAATCTCTTTCTTGGAGCCTTCATTGGGGGACACAGAGACCATGGGTTGTATGCTGCTGCCACTAGGAGGCGACACTAAGCCAAACAAGGAAAACTCCTCCTATGCAGTATACACCCACCAACTGGCAATTGTTCCTCAGTTAGTGAGAAAGCAATAGGAGACAACAAGAAGGAACGAACAATCTTACAGAAGTGAACCTTAAACTCAACATTCAACAGTAACATTGAACAGTAACATATGTCCAACACAAGGGCGGGTGCTGTGTCCCCCAATGAAGGCTCCAAGAAAGAGATTTTACGGTGAGTACCCAAAATCTACTTTTCTTTATCGCTTCATTGGGGGACACAGAGACCATGGGACATCTTAAAGCAGTCCCACGGGTGGGTCTAATGTTACTCTCAGGGCTGGCCTCGGTCCACTGCAGCCTGCAGAACTCGTCTACCGAGGCTCGCATCGGAGGATGCGAAAGTGTGGACACTGTAGAACCTTGTGAAAGTGTGAAGCGAAGACCAGGTGGCCGCTTTGCAAAGCTGCGACGCTGGAGCATGGTGACGGACCGCCCACGAGGCTCCCACCGCCCTGGTGGAATGGGCCGTAATCCTGAGTGGGCGCGTTCTGCCTCTTACCCAGTAGGCTTCCAGTGCGGCAGAGCGAATCCATCACGCAATGGAGGACTTGGAGGCAGGTAGGCCTCTGCGCGGGCCGGACGGAAGCACAAAGAGGGAATCCGACGGTCTGAAATGAGACGTCCTTGAAATGTACAAGCGAAGAGCTCTGACCAAGTCCAGCTTGTGGAGAAGAACCTCACGAGGGTGCGAAGGGTTCGGACAAAAGGAGGGAAGAACAATGTCCTCGTTAAGATGGAAAGAGGAGACCACCTTGGGCAGAAAGGAAGGTACCGGACGGAGGACTACCTTATCCTAGTGGAAGACAAGATATGGAGAGCGGCAGGAAAGCGCCGCTAGTTCAGATACCCGCCTGATTGACGTGATGGCAACTAAGAAGGCGATCTTCCAAGAGAGGAACGATAGAGACACCTCCTGCATAGGTTCGAAGGGGGAATGCTGGAGAACAGACAGAACCAGGTTGAGGTCCCAGGGCTCCACCGGAGGCTGAACGGGGGGCACCGCATGAGCAGCCCCCTGAATGAATGTGCGAACCTGTGAGCGAGAGGCAATCCTCTTTTGAAAGAGAATGGAAAGAGCAGACACTTGGCCCTTGAGGGAGCTGAGTGCTAACCCAGCATCCAGACCAGACTGCAGGAAGGACAACAGAACTGGCAAGGAGAAGGTCATGGCTGTGACCTGGTTAGCTTCGCACCAGCGGAAATAGGCCTTCCACGTACGGTGGTAGATGCGGGAAGAGGAAGGCTTCCGTGCTTTGATCATTGTCTGGATGACCCTTTCTGAGAATCCCGAGGAAGTTAGTGCTGCGGCTTCAACAGCCATGCCATTAAATTGAGCGACTGTGAATTCTGGTGAAGAAAAGTGTGAGAAGGTCCTGGACGTCTGGAAGTCTCCACGGAACGTCGGTGAGAAGGTGCACGAGCTCTGCGTACCACAGGCGACGAGGCCAATCTGGGGCCACGAGAATCACCGGAACTCCTTCCGCCTTGATCTTCTTGACTAGCTTGGGGATAAGCGGAAGCGGAGGAAAGAGGTACGGCAGAGAGGACTGCGACCAGGGGATCGCTAGGGCGTCCGTTGCGAGCACCAGTGGGTCTCTTGCTCTGGAGACGAACTGGGGCACCTTGTGATTCCACCTGGAGGTCAGGAGATCCACGTCGGGGGTCCCCCACCTGGAACAGATCTGCTGGAAGATTCTGGGATTGAGGGACCACTCTCCCGCGTCGAGGCCTTCTCGGCTGAGGAAGTCGGCGGCCCAATTGTCCACACCCGGGATGTGGACCGCCGAAATCGCTGGGATGTTCTGTTCGGCCCAGTCGAGGATTTGAGATACGTCCTTCATCGCCGCTCGGCTGCGTGTTCCGCCCTGATGGTTTATGTAGGCCACAGTGGTTGCATTGTCGGACTGCACCCGAACTGGGTGTCCGCGAAGCAGAGCCTTCCAATGAAAGAGAGCTAGGCGAACTGACCTGAGTTCCAAGATGTTGATGGGAAGCTTGGTTTCCGGCTCGGTCCAGCGACCCTGAACTGTGAGGTCCTGGAATGTGGCTCCCCATCCTAGCAGGCTGGCGTCTGTCGTGATGACCTTCCATCGAAGGGGAAGAAATGTTCTCCCTTGGAGGGTGAGGGGAGAGCGTTTCCACCATTCCAATGACTCTCTGACTCGAGGAGGGATCGCAATTGGCCGATCCAGGGAGTGAAGAGACTTGTCCCATGTTGCTAGTAGGAGACCCTGAAGAGGGCGAGTATAGAATTGACTGTAGGGCACCGCTTCCATTGACGCCACCATCTTCCCGAGAATGCTCATGCAGTATCGAAGGGAGCAACGGGGTGCGCGTTGGAGCTTCCAAATTCCCCTGAGGATAGCTGATAGCTTGTCCTTGGGCAGAAGAACCCTCGCCTGAGTGGTGTCGAAGATCATGCCGAGGAATGAGATGTGTTGAGCCGGGATCAGAGATGACTTTTGTCTGTTGATCAACCAGCCGAGACGGGTTAGAGTATCCAGAGTGATGTTGAGACTGTCGCGGCACTACGACGCCGAGGGAGCCTTGATCAAAATGTCGTCCAGGTACGGGATGGCTATAATTCCCCGGGTCCGAAGAATAGCCATGACAGTAGCCATCACCTTGGTGAAGACTCTGGGAGCTGTCGAGAGCCCGAATGGGAGAGCAGTGAACTGAAAGTGTTGCCCCTAAACCATGAAGCGTAAAAATCTCTGATGAGCTGGAAAGATCGGAATGTGGAGATAGGCGTCCTGGATGTCCACCGAGCAAAGGAACTCCCTGGGTTCCATGGACGCTATCACTGAGCGCAGAGACTCCATGCGGAATCGCCGGAGACGGACCCGCCTGTTGAGGCGCTTGAGATCCAGAATGGGGCGGACTGTGCCATTCTTCTTCGGTACCACGAAGAGGTTTGAATAAAAACCCCGGAATCTGTCTTGAGGGGGGACGGGGGTGATGACCCCAGAGTCTCGCAAGGACTGGATGGCTGCGAAGAAGCCCTTGGTGAGGGAGGGATCCTTGGGGGGTTTGGACTTGACGAAGCGTGAGCATGGGAGAGAAGAAAACTATCTTGTAGCCGTGAGAGACGACGTCTCGAACCCAGGCGTCGTCTATCACGGAAAGCCACGTGCTTCTGAACATGCGGAGACGACCGCCGACCCTGGATGAGGATCCGGGGACGGGAGCCCAGTCATGCGGAGGAGAATCTGTTGGATCTGGAGCTGGAGGGCTTGGACTGCTGGCCACAGGAATGCCAGGACCGCCAGTGGGGTGTTGCCTTAAAGGAGGGCTTCCGTCTCTCCTGACGTGCTGGGGACCGATCCCGACGTGTGTTGGAGTTGGTAGAAAATTGACGAAAAACGCGAAAGGGAAACACCCGCCGCTTTGGAGGGGCACGGGTGATCCTCTGTTGGGGAAGGAAGGTACTCTTGCCCCCCGTAGCCTCAGAGATGATCTTGTCCAGCTTTTCTCCGAAGAGTCTGGCCCCAAAAAAGGGAAGACTGGAGAGAGACTTTTTGGATGCGGAGTCCGCGTTCCATGCTTTAAGCCACAGGGCTCTGCGGATTGCAGTAATGTTGCCGGCTGCCAGGGCAGCGGAAGCAGCAGAGTCGAGGGACACAGCGACTAGATACTTTCCGGCATGTGCGATCTGATCTGCCAGCTCGGGGCTGGGAGCGTCAGCCAGGATACCACGCAGAAGGAGCTTTGCCCAGGCGGAGACAGCCTTGGAGACCCAGGTGGATGCAAAGGCTGGAGTGATGGCAGAGCCGGAGGCTTCAAAGGCCGACCTGGCTAAGGATTCTATGGTCCTGTCCGAGGGATCCTTCAGGGAGGTGTCATCAGACAGCGGCAAGGTGGTGCTGGACGAGAGTCGGGAGATCGGAGGATCCACTGAAGGGGCCACTTACCACTTCTGAAGAAGTTCCGGTGGAAAGGGATAAAGGACCTGTGCCCGCTTGCGCTTCTGGAAACGCTTGTCGGGATGTTCCCACTGTCTGGAGAAAACATCCAAAGCTTCTTGGCAGCTTCTTGGCCCTTTTGAAAGGGACTGATTGACTGGTAGGAGCCGGATCTACATCCTTCACCTCTAGCGTCTGATTGACAGCAATGACCAGACTGTCCATCATACCGGTCAGCTTGGAGATATGTTCAGAGTCCAGATCGGAGTCAGAAGCAGAGTCCTAGTCCGAATCTGGGGCTGCCGCAGAAGAGGTAGGAGACAGAGAGCGTGATGCTCTGGAGGCCATAGCGGGGCTAGGGGAGCTGGAGGATGACCCTGAGAGGGACCGCTTCCTAGACCTCCTGTGTGTTCTGCCCTGCCGGGCTGGAGGCGCTGCGGGCTCAGACTCGCTCTGGGTCACCGGGGGGACTCCAGAGGAGGAGGCGGGCAGACGCTCTATGGCCGAGGCTAAGGTTTGAGACATCTTAGTTAGGTTGTCCACGGACTGAGAGAGAGCTGAGGCCCACCCAGGCATGGGGGCCGAGTCCTCGTTACGGGCGGTGGGGGGCTCCGTAGTAGTCATGCTAGGGGTGCTACAGGCTAGGCAGATGGGGGAGGACTGCCCTGAGGGAAACTTTTTTAGACAAGAGGTGCAGGCGAAGTGAAGCACTATGGCCTGTGGCTGAGAGTGGGTCGCTCTTGTGCTGGACATGGGACAGCAGGGAGAGAGAAAGGATAGAGCAGAGGATGCCAGGAGGATGGGGACTGGGGAAGGAGCTGCCTCCCAGTGGCAGAGCTTACCCAGACTCTGGCGTCCTGTGTGTGCTGATGCTGCTGTCTGAAGCTGGCGCTGTGTCCTGAAGCTGCAGGCTGGGGGAGCAGAGGTGGGGGCTCCGGAGGGCTGCAGGTTAGTCTGTGGGGAGCTGCACCGGAACGCTGCCGCTGCCCAGAAGGGTCTCAGGCTGTGATGGGCTGAGGAGTCCGGGCTGGGGGAGGAGCGGTAAAGAAGCGCGAAAAAACGGCGCGCTGCAGGGAGCCGGGATTGGCTGGGTGTAAGGAGAGCCGGGACTGGGCAGAAAGAGCGCGCAGAGGCCTGCAGGGAATGGCTGCTAGAGCGGGCGGGCCTGCTGGAAAGCAAGGACACGTGAGCTAAATTTTAGGGATGAGACGCAGGGGGAGCCGAAAACGGCGCCGAGAACGAGAGCGGGGGCAGAGCCTGTATAAAGGGGGATCTGACCAGGGGTAAGCTAATGCTAAGGGTCCTAATCCCTTCTTTTACCTCTTTTTTTTTTTTTTTTTTTTTTTAAAACTGAGCCCCCCACGACTCGGGACAAGGGATGGGTACCTGTCCCGAAGGCTGATAGTCCTCCTGATCCTGGCTTGATCCTGGTGTCCTTGGAAATACATAGGGAGACGAGTATCTTCCGGTGATTTTTCGTCTCCCCTCCCTGATCAGGCCGGCTGTGGAGGGCGAGCGTGCAGGGGGAGGGGGGCAAGGACCATCCGCCTGTCCCTCTGTGCGGATGCCCCCCAAACAGTCTTGAGAGTGTTAGGGGGGTAGGGTCCTGCCAGACAGACACGGAGGACAACGGAAGTGGCGGACGGACCCCACTTCTGTGCGACCGGTCTCTAGGGGGGAGAGCAGGGTGAGCTATTACACCCTGTCGCCCGAAGAGCTGTGTCTGAAACGAAAAAGGGGAGAAATTAAAAATACAAACCTAAGGGGCTGGGAGCAGCCCCAAGTGTGTCCACCTCCTATGGACACTAAGCTTAAACTGAGGAACAATTGCCAGTTGGTGGGTGTATACTGCATAGGAGGAGTTTTCCTTGTTTTGCTTAGTGTCGCCTCCTAGTGGCAGCAGCATACAACCCATGGTCTCTGTGTCCCCCAATGAAGCGATAAAGAAATAAATACATTCTAACAATTCTTTTTTTTTTTTTATAAATACCTAAAATCTTCAGTTTCTGCACCATAGCAGCTTTCACAGCGATTTGGGTCTAACGTTTTGGGGTCAAACGCTACGTGTTCCTCCGCTTGTCCTAAATCTGAAATAAACAAATGGATATTTATTAAACTACCAAATTTATTGGAAATTTAAGTATACACACTTGGTTCTTAACGTATAGTATAGTAGAGGTATATTGGGGGAAAATATCACGTGTCTGAGAGTGTTTGCACTGTCCACTCCTTCATGATCATATAATGTAAACTAACATAAGGGCGCAGTGGGAGCATGTAACAGGCTCAGGAACAGTTTACAAAATGTATGGCAAATGCCGGCTATTAGGCTATTTCCATACACACCGCAATATTACGAAGTAGTATACAGTATAAGCAATGAAATGATCACAGGTCCAAAGTCCCTAAGGCTGCTGAAAAACAATTAGAAAAAAAAAAAGTTTAAAATAAATTATATAAAAACTATTTACTATTAATTTTAAACCTTTTTCATTCACTGAAAACAGACATGGTGGTGGAGTCTGTTTACTCCTGTCCCCACAATGCACTTTCCAGGTCATCCCCCCAGCTCCATCACTCTCATTCCCATCCTTTGAGGTCCACACCATCAGACTTTTCCATCCCCTCTCCCTCAGAGTAGCTGTCATATACTGTCCACCAGGCTTACCCACCCAGTTCCTTGACCACTTTTCAGCCTGGCCGCCACACTTCATGTCCTCTGAATTACCAACCCTTATCCTAGGAGACTTCAACATCCCCATGAACTGCCCCTCCTCCCCATCTGCATCCCAGCTTCTATCTCTCACCACCTCCCTTGGCCTCTCACATCTCATCCTCTGAGACACATAAAAATGGTAACACCCTTGACCTGCTCTTTATCAGCCTCTGTTCAATCTCTCACTTTGACAACTCACCTTTTCCCCTCTCTGACCACAACATCCTCTCCTTCAAGCTCACAAACCCTCACCCACTTCAGCACACTCCCACCTATCACACATTGAGAAACCTACAGGCCATTGACTCTCAAACACTTACAGACGCTGTACACTCATCACAGTCCCCTATCTCCTCACTTTCCTGTCCTGATCTGGCTGTAAAGCACTACAATGACACACTCAGGAGTACCCTAGACCAAGTAGCGCCCCTCACCTTCAGAAAGACCAAACACAGAGTAAAACAGCCCTTGCTCACATCCCAAACTATTTCTTCAGCGATGCTCCAGGAGTGCCGAACGCCTATGGAGGAAAACCCGCACACCAGAAAACTTCATCCACTACAAGTTCATGTTAAGGACCTGCAACTCTTCCCTTCACCTCGCCAAACAGACCTACTTCACCACCCTTATTTCCTCAATAGCCAACAATCCAAAAAAGCTCTTTGACACCTTTCACTCCCTCCTCAGTCCCAAAGTACAGACCCCCATCACAGACCTTCATGCTGATGACCTTCACAGAGAAAATAGAAAACATCCGCCGAGAGATCAGCTCTCAGCCACCAAGCGTTGTGAATCCCATCCCTCCCCACATCCCATCCAGCTCACTTTCCACATTTGACCCAGTCACAGAGGAGGAAGTCTCCAGGCTCCTATCCTCTTCGTGTCCTACCACTTTCCCTACTGATCCCTTCCCCTTACCTCTACTCCAGTCCCTCTCTCCGGTTGTCACCACTCACCTAACTAAAATCTTCAATCTCTCTCTCTCTCTTCTGGTATCTTCCCTTCCTCCCTCAAAAACACTATCATTACTCCATTATTAAAAAAACTTCCCTTGATACGCGCTGCACAAGCAACTACAGACCAGTCTCTAATCTCCCCTTCATCTCAAAACTCTTGGAGCACCTAGTCTACTCTCGCCTCACCTGCTACCTTTCTACTCACTCTCTTCTAGATCCTTTACAGTCTGGCTTCCGTGCTTTACACTCAACAGAAACTGTCCTTGTCAAAGTGACCAATGACCTTTTGACAGCAAAACGTAACGGTGACCACTCTCTGCTTATCCTTCTTGACCTCTCTGCCGCCTTCGACACTTGACCACCATCTCCTTCTCTCTATGCTCCATTCTATCGGCCTAAAGGACACTGTTCTTTCCTAATTCTCTTACTATCTTTCTGGCCGTTCATTCAGTGTATCATTTGCTGGCTCCCCATCTTCTCCTCTTCCTCTCACTGTTGGGGTCCCTCAAGGTTCAGTCCTTGGCCCTCTTCTTTTCTCCCTCTACACTGCCCCAATTGAAATGATCATCAGCAGATTTGGCTTTCAGTACCATCTTTATGCTGATGACACAGCTATACACCTCATCCCCTGAGCTCAACCCTGCTGTACTACAGAACACAAGCGACTGCCTGACTGCAGTTTGCAATATCATGTCTGCTCTCTATCTGAAACTTAACCTTTCACAAACTGAACTTCTTTTTCCTCCGTCTTCCAACCTTCCTAAACCTGACATCTCCCTCTCTGTGTGTGGCACAACGATAAGTCCTAGGCAGCAAGCACGCTGTCTGGGGGTTATACTTGACACTGATCTCTCCTTCACCTTCCATATAGAATCTCTTGCCCGCACCTGCCACTTGCACCTCAAGAACATCTCTAGAATCCGCCCCTTTCTCACAATGGAAACGACAAAAACCCTCACCGTGGCGCTGATCCACTCCCGCCTCGACTACTGTAACTCTCTATTAATTGGTCTCCCCCTAACTAGACTCTCTCCTCTACAGTCCATCCTTAATGCTACAGCCAGAGTCACCTATCTGGCTAACCGCTACTCGGATGCCTCTGCTCTGTGCCAGTCATTGCACTGGCTGCCCATATATCATAGGATCCAATTCAAATTGCTTGTTCTCACCCACAAAGCTCTCCACAGTGCGGCACCCCCCTACATCTCCTCCCTCCTCTCTGTCTATCACCCCACCTGTTCTCTACGCTCTACAAACAACTTTCGACTAACATCCACACTAATTCGAACCTCCCACTCCCGGATCCAAGACTTCTTTCGAGCTGCACCAACCCTCTGGAACGCTCTACCCCAAGAAGTTAGGATAAATCACAACTTACTTAGCTTCAGACGCACCCTAAAAACGCATCTTTTTAGGGCGGCCTATCACACTCCCTAATCAAATCCAATTTACATAGTCCCTCTACAACTTCTCACAACATAACTCCACATCAAACTCCATGGCACCCAAATGCATCTCAAGGTTCTGGCCAACTGGTCCGGGAAGCCATTATCTATCCCCCATTTCCGTGAAATGGCTGGATTGTCATTGTAAATAAGCACTTGTACCTTGCCCCCCACCCTCCATCTCATTGTAGATTGTAATCTCTCACGAGCAGGGTTGTCTTTTTTACCTCTAAATATTGTATTTTCTATAACTGTTACTTGTTTGTATATGATCCTCCTCAACTGTAAAGCGCTGAGTAATATGTTGGCGCTATAGAAAGATTATTATTATTATTGTTTTTCAGCCCCTTTAAAAAGGGACTTGAACCTGTGATCATTTGATTGCTTATACTGTATACCTACATCATATGAGATTAAATAATAATGGTGTTCTTAGTGTAAAGCAGGTAACAATCCTATTGGTCAAAAGGTGAATGTGAAGTGGAAAACAGGATTACAAAACCCCATAATGAAAGAAGGGAATTTTGTTTACTTACCGTAAATTCCTTTTCTTCTAGCTCCAATTGGGAGACCCAGACAATTGGGTGTATAGCTATTGCCTCCGGAGGCCACACAAAGTATTACACTTAAAAGTGTAAGGCCCCTCCCCTTCTGGCTATACACCCCCAGTGGGATCACTGGCTCACCAGTTTTAGTGCCAAAGCAAGAAGGAGGAAAGCCAATAACTGGTTTAAAGACCAATTCAATCCGAGGAAACATCGGAGAACTGAACCATACCACATGAACAACATGTGTACCCGAAAAAACAGAAAAACCCCGAGAAAACAGGGCGGGTGCTGGGTCTCCCAATTGGAGCTAGAAGAAAAGGAATTTACGGTAAGTAAACAAAATTCCCTTCTTCTTTTTCGCTCCTAATTGGGAGACCCAGACAATTGGGACGTCCAAAAGCAGTCCCTGGGTGGGTAAAAGAATACCTCGTGATAGGGCCGTCAAACAGCCCTTTCCTACAGGTGGGCAATCGCCGCCTGAAGGACTTATCTACCTAGGCTGGCGTCTGCCGAAGCGTAGGTATGCACCTGAAAATGCTTGGTAAAAGTATGCAGACTCAATCAGGTAGGTGCCTGACACACCTGCTGAGCCGTAGCCTGGTGCCGTAATGCCCAGGATGCACCCACGGCTCTGGTAGAATGGGCCTTCAGCCTTGAGAGAACCAGAAGCCCAGTAGAACTGTAGGTTTCAAGAATTGGTTCCTCGATCCCCCGAGCCAGGGTGGATTCAGAAGCTTGCGACTGTTTACGCCGACCAGCGACAAGGACAAAGAGTGCATCCGGGTGGCGCAGGAGCGCCATGCGGGAAGTAGAACCTGAGTGCTCTCACCAGAACCAACAGATGCAAATCCTTCTGAAATTGATGGACTGGACGAGGACACAAAGAAGGTGAGGTGATATCCTGATTGATATGAAAGTGGGATACCACCTTAGGGAGAAATTCCGGAATCGGACGCAGAACTACCCTGTCCTGGTGAAGGACCAGGAAGGGAGATTTGTATGAGAGCGTTGCTAGCTCGGAAACTCTCCTAAGAGACGAGACCGTTACTAGAAGGCCACTTCCCGAGAAAAGCGGGAAGGGAGACCTCTTTCAAAGGCTCGAAAGGCGGCATCTGGAGAGCAATTAGAACCTTGTTCAGATCCCAGGGCTCTAACGGCCGCTTGTACGGAGTGCTGAGACGACAAACTCCCCGTAGGAACGTGCGTACCTGAGGAAGTCGTTTCTGAAAAAATACAGATAGCGCTGAGACTTGTCCCTAAAGGGAACTGAGCGACAACCCTTTTTCCAACCTAGATTGCAGGAAGGAAGGAAACATAGACGATGCAACCGGCCAGGGAGAAACACCCTGCGCCGAGCACCGAGATAAGAATATCTTCCACGTCCTGTGGTCAATCTTGGCGGACGTTGGTATGCTAGCCTGTCTCATGGTGGCAACCACGTCCTGAGGTAATCCTGACGACACTAGGTTCCAGGACTCAATGCCACACCATCAGGTTGAGGGCCGTAGAATTCAAATGGAAGAATGGCCCTTGAGACAGCCAGTCTGATTGGTCT
The DNA here is from genome assembly GCF_048569485.1 of Anomaloglossus baeobatrachus. NCBI lineage: Eukaryota > Metazoa > Chordata > Amphibia > Anura > Aromobatidae > Anomaloglossus > Anomaloglossus baeobatrachus. Next base: position 350,598,657 of record NC_134357.1, on the reverse strand, counting down.
GGTAGTGCCCCCGGTTAGCCTACCGTGAGGCACCACAGAACCGGGAACCACAACATCCTCGGCCAATCTGTAGCGACGAGGATGGCGCGGCCGCAGTCGGTCCTGATCTAGCGCAGCACTCTGGGCAACAATGCCAGAGGTGGCACATAAGGTAGCTGGAACTGCGACCAATGCTGAACTAAGGCGTCTGCCGCCAGAGCTCGATGATTGTGAAACCGTGCCATGAAGCTGGCACATTGATGTTGTGCCGTGACGCCATTAGATCGACGTCCGGCCTCTGTCAGCGGCGCCAGATCTCCTGAAACCCGTCCGGGTGAAGAGACCATACCCTTTCGGCCACACCCCGGCGACTTAGGAAGTCAGCTTCCTAGTTTTCCACGCCTGGGATGTGAACTGTGGATATGGTGGATGCCGTGTCTTCCACCCACATCAGAACCTGCCGGACTTCCTGGAAGGCTTGCCGGTTGCGCGTTCTTCCTTGGTGGTTGATGTATGCCACCGCTGTGGAGTTGTCCGACTGAAGTCGGATTTGCTTGCTGTCCAGCTGCTGTTGGAAGGTTTGTAGGGCAAGATACACTGCTCTGTGTTCAAGAACATTGATCTGAAGGGTGGACTCTTGCTGAGTCCACGTACCCTGAGCGCTGTGGTGGAGAAAAACTGCTCCCCACCCTGATAGACTCGCGTCTGTCGTAACTATCGCCCAGGATGGGGATAGGAAGGACCTTCTTTTTGACCATGAGGTGGGAAGAAGCCACCACCGTAGAGATTCCTTGGCCGCCTGAGAAAGAAAGACGACTCTGTTGAGGGAGGTCGACTCCCCGTCCCATTGGCGGAGAATGTCACATTGTAGTGGACGCAGATGAAACTGCGCGAAAAGAACTGCCTCCATTGCTACCATCTTACGTAGGAAGTGCATGAGGCGTCTCAATGTGTGCGACTGGTTCTTAAAGAAGAGATTGCAGCCCGTAGAGAATGCTGTTTGTCTAGCGGAAGCTTCACTATCGCTGAGAGAGTATGAAACTCCATGCCTAGATATGTTAGCGATAGGGTCGGGGTCGGATCTGACTTCAAAAAGTTGATGATCCACCCAAAACTCTAGAGTCTCCAGCGCAACGTTCGGGCAGTGTCGGCATGTGTCCTAAGAGAGTGCCTTGACAAGTAGATCGTCTAAATATGGGATCACAGAGTGACCCTGAGAGTGCAGGACTGTGACTACTGCTGCCCTGACCTTGGCGAAGACCAGTGGGACTGTCGCTAGCCGGAAGGTAGAGCTACGAACAGAAGGTGTTCGTCTCCTATAACGAATCGTAGAAACGCTAGTGCTCTGGATCAATCGGCACGTGTGGATAAGCATCCTTGATGCCTAATGATGCTAGGAAATCTCCTTGGGACATTGAGGCGATGACATGGCGGAGGGATTCCATCCGGAACCGCCTGGTGTCCACGAGCTTGCTGAGCAGTTTTAGATCCAGAACGGGACGGAACGGCCCGTTCTTATAGGCACCGCAAATAATTTGGGGTAAAAACCGTGACCTTGTTCCTGAAGAGGAACGGGGGTCATCACTCTTTCTGCCTATAGAGTGCACCCTGTTTGCAGAAGAGCAGCGGCTCGGCCGGGAGGTGGAGAAGTTCTGAAGAATCGAGTTGGAGGACGAGAAGTGAGCTCTATCCTGTACCCGTGAGACAGAATGTCTCACACCCAACGGTCAATGACCTATGGCAGCTAAATATCGCCAAGGCGGGTGAGCCTGCTACCGACCGAGGATGCGGAGAGAGGAGGCCGCAAGTCATGAGGAAGCCGCCTTGGAAGCGGGTTTTCAGACTGTCTCTTTTTTGGGCGTGACTGAGCCCGCCAAGAATCTGAGCTCCTCTGATCCTTTTGAGTCCACATTGGACGAGGAAAAATGGGACCTGCCCGAGCCTCGAAAAGACCGAAACCACGACTGCCTCCTGCTCTGTTGGGGTTTGTTGTGTCCGGGCTGAGGAAAGGATGAATCCTTACCCCTGGACTGTTTAATGGTTACATCCAAACGCTCACCAAACAGTCGGTCAGCAGAAAAAGGCAACTGGTTAAGCAACCTTTTTTGGAAGCAGAATCTGCCTTCCATTCACTTAACGAGCAGACCAGGCTCTGCTTAAAAACACGGAGCAGCGGAGGCTACTGCCGTACGGTTCGCAGAGTCTAGGGCAACCTGAATCGCGTAAGAAACAAATGCAGACATTTGAGAGGTTAAGGATGCCACCTGCGGCACAGATGTACGTGTAACCGTGTCAATCTGTGTAAGACAAGCTGAAATAGCTTGGAGTGCCCCAAGGGTGAGAATGCTGGAGCCAACGGTGCGCCGACAGTCTCATAGATGGATTTAGACCAGAGATCCATCTGTCTGTCAGTGGCATCTTTAAGTGCAGCTCCATCTCCCACTGCAACTATGGATCTAGCTACAAGCCTGGAGATTGGAGGATGCCGCTTGGGACACTGGGTCCAGTCCTTGACCACGTCAGGGGGCAGGGATAACGTGTATCCTAAGCCGTTTGGAGAAGCGCATATCTGGATAAGTGTGGTGTTCCTGGACTGCCTCTCTGAAGGCAGAGTGGTCCAGAAAAATACGTGAAGCTGACTCCTCCACTGGAGGAGCTGGGTGAGAAATAACCAACATTCTATTGATGGACGCTATAAGATTATTCACTATGGCGTCACCATTAGGTGTATCCAGATTGAGAGCGGTCTCAGGATCAGAATCCTGAGCCGCTACTTCCGCCTCATTACACAGAGAGTCCTTCTGCTAGGACCCTGATAAAACCGAGGGCCGCTCATAGTGAGCCCGCTTAGGCTGTCTGGGACTGAAGTCTGTGCAAAGCCGTGACTCTGGGATGCGTGTGACATTCCCGGAGCTGTTAGTTGTTCACACTGAGGGGGGCCATGGATCAATGATTCAACAGTGCCCATGTTGTGAGAGACATGTCCGGACTGCTAGGCTTCTAGTATCATAGCCATAGTCTCAGAAAATCTGTCAGTAAATACTGCAGACACCGTCCTCATCCTCTGGCCATTAGCAGAGACTCCGGCTGAGTTGGATATAATGGGGGTCTATGTAACCTGCCGGCCGTATAGCCGTACATGCTGTACCGGCTGCATAGAAAAACATGTGGTTCTGCACCTTTGTTTTACACAGAGAATATGCTGATAACTCCTCCGCACAATCCAGGAGGGTATATACAACGTGCGACCAAACAGTGCAATGTATATAGTACAAGCATATCTATAAGTGCACTTCTGCACTAGTGGGGTTAGCACCACAGGTGCTGCTTAACGCCTGTTGCAGCGATTGTGTGACTATCAGAATGCCAGGGTCTTCCACACTTGTCTCTGTATCGTACAGAAACTGACACTAATGGCTGCCGGCGTCCTTGTAGAGAAGGAAGCCGTGGGCGTGCCTGAGAAAGTGCGGGAATCCGGTTTCACAGTGCACACAGTGAGAGGGGTGGAGTATGCAAAACATACTCCAGCTCTCAGCGCTGCTGTGCTATGCAGCGTCACGCCCCTACCCTGACTGTCAGGTCTGTGGGCGGTAACGAAGGGAGACTAGGCCCAGAAGCCGGGGACTCGAGTTAATAAGCGCGGCCGGCATATCAGTGCTGGCCGGCGCGGAAGTCCCCGGCGCACCACAAATCCCAGCGGCGCCTTAAATAAAAATGGCAGCGGCGGTTAGCGCAGTAGTCACCCAATACACTAACACACCCAGCAACGCTGTGGTGTGCGATGGCACTAGTGCGGACAGCGCCGCTGTCCCTGGCGCACTAACACACCCAGCAGTGCTGCCGTGTGTCTGCTCGGTCCCCACAGGGACACAGAGTACCTCCATGTAGCAGGGCCATGTCCCTGAAGATACTCCGCTCCATGTCCAGCAGATACCAGGGGCTGTGGATGGAGCACGGTCTCAGTGCCTGGAGACCGATAGAATCCCACTTCACCCAGAGCCCTGTAAAAAGGGATGGGGAAGGAAGCAGCATGTGGGCTCCAGCCTCCGTACCCGCAATGGGTACCTCAACCTTAACAAACACCTCCGACATGAAGTGGGGTGAGAAGGGAGCATGCTGGGAGCCCTGTATGGGCCCTCTTTTCTTCCATCCGACATAGTCAGCAGCTGCTGCTGACTAAACAGTGGAGCTATGCGTGGATGTGTTGCCTCCTTCGCACAAAGCACAAAACTGGTGAGCCAGTGATCCCACTGGGGGTGTATAGCCAGAAGGGGAGGGGCCTTACACTTTTAAGTGTAATACTTTGTGTGGCCTCCGGAGGCAATAGCTATACACCCAATTGTCTGGGTCTCCCAATTAGGAGCGAAAAAGAAAGTAATGCTATGACAACATACAGTATATTACCTTATCAAACACATTACCTTTCATTATGGGCCCTTTCATCCCTACTTTTCCTCTTCACATTCACCTTTTGACTAATAGGATTATGTTCCCTGTTTTACACTAGAACACTTATTTAATCTCCTATGCAGTTTGTTCTGCAGTGTATATTGTGCACTTATTTAACTATTTACACCTTATTATATCACACATTTCTATTTAATGTACAGTGGTCATATTTGCTTATGGTTGCTTTATAGGAAAGGAAAAAAAGATTTTTCTCTGAAGTCTGAAAGATTAGCGCACTTGTGGTCAAAAAACGCACCAATAACGCACCGAAAACCACATGCGTTTTTTGTGCTTTTTTGACTGCAGGTTGGTCCCTGAATTTTTTTACCATTATCTATGGTAAAAAACGCAGGTACCTGCAGAACAAAAGTGACATGCACTTTTTTCTCAAGAAATTCTGCAGAAAGAAATGTTCTTAAGGAAAAAAACGCAGTGTGCGCACAGCTATTTTTTTTTTCCATAGGTTTTGCTGGGGAATATCTGCAGAAAGGCTACAACTATTTTCTCAAGAAATTTCTGCAGCAAAAATGGAAGAAAAAAAAAAAAACCCACAGGTAAAAACGTGTGTGAACAAGGACTAAGAAGAGCATTTACACTCCTGCTGCATTTACCATGCTTCTCAGCTTCTGAAGTCACAGGTTTCCCATCGTTATCCAGCCGCTGCTTGAACAGATTGTGCTCCACATCCAGCTGCTGCTCCCCAGCTACATCCATGGCATCTATGCTCAGATCTGACATATAAACCAAAGTCACAAGATCAGGCAAACACAATAACTTGGCACCAAGTATTAAATGTCATTTATAGATCCACGCTTATAATGAGAATCTAATCTTAAATTTAAACTAAAGCTTCTATGATAAATTACTGAACCTGGGACATTGGCATAAAAAAAAAATAAATAAATAAAAATATAACAAACACACACACACACACACACACACACACACACACACTCTAATAATTTATGGTTAGTAAATGTATACTAGTTATATTCTTGCCGGTCTAAAAATATTGGGAAATATACTAATTTACTCATTCTAAACACTGTTGCAATATTAGCAACAAAGGACACGCTAAAGTGTTCAACATTAAAGCACGACTCCAGCGTTTAGGGTTGGGGTTTTTCAGCGCTATAGTGCAACTTTAAATGTAAGCCCCTTGTTATGTACTTGCCTTTTTGCGGCTTTATTGTTTCTTGGTGCCAGTCCGGTCCCGTGGCGCCATCTTTTGCTCGTAACTTTTGACTGACCGGAAATCAGAAGGTACGTCACAAGTTCTCAATACAAGTCTATGAGGGCCAGAGCGAGACCTCCATAAACTTGTATTGTATTGTGACCTCCGGCGCAATCCATGAAACATTGGAGCAGCTGGAGGTCACAAATCACTAGAGTCCGACCAGAGAGGCACTGGACACAGTTGAAAATGGTGGCAGATGAGTATAAAACCAGGTTCAGGGGACTTACACTTAAAGCAACATTTCAGTAGTGAATTAGAAAAAAAATAACCAGCTGGAGTGGTGCTTGTAAGGCCTCGCTCACACTTGCAATTTAATACTGACGAGTGCAATCAAAAAATCTGAAAGTTTTTCCTTATATGGTGGTGTATATTGTACAAGACTTGTCTATGGGTGCGAAGTGGGGGGGGGGGGGACGTCACATGGACCGTCCTTATGCAGTCCGTTTTTTTACATTTACATTACCATTAAATACATAGCACACAGTAATTGGTCCTGTAAATGATTGTAGAATAATAGTTTGGCAAAAAATATGGAACAAACATACTGCATATGCATGGTATAGGCAAGGAGGAAAAAAAAAAAAAGGAGAAAAAAAAAAAAAAAAAAAAAAAAAAAAGACACCACACTTGCATGACATATGGAAGCCAAATGGATGTCATTCGTCCAACTTTACTGGATGAAAATCAATGTGATATATTTTTTTGTTATATACGTCATTGGAAGCGAAGCCTAAAGAAGGTAGAATTTGACAGAAAGAAAATTAATTATAGTTAATTGAATCTTACCAACTGCAAAATGTCACATTAAGGCTATGTGCGCACTAGAAAAGTGATTTTTCTCAAGAAAATTTCTTGAGAAACTTCTGGTAGTTGAAGATTACCGCACCTGCGGTAAAAACCCATGCGTTTTTGCCGTAGGTTGGTCTCTGCGTTTTTTTTATGCTGAACTGCAATAAATAATATAGATAATAGATAGATAATCGATAGACGACAGATAATGGATAGAGGGAAAGAGGGAAAGATGAATAGATGAATAGATAGATAGATGAGAAAGACCTATATAATGTTTCACCCCCTGCATATTCTAATCTGGCACCCTTTAGTGACTTTCATGTGGCACCAAAGGGTGCCTAGCCTTGTATTTAGCTAAAAAAATTAATAAATAATTAAAAAAAAAAAAAAAATGACGTGAGGTCCCCCCATCTTTTGTAGCCAGCTAGGGTAAAGCAGACGGCTGCAGCCTGCAGACCACAGCTGGCAGCTTCACCTTGGCTGGTAATCCAAAACAGAGGGCACCCCAGGCTGTTATTTTACATTAAATAATTTAAAACAAAAAACGTTGGGTTCCCCCCATATTGGATCACCAGCCAAGGTAAAGCGGACAGCTGGGGTCTGATATTCTCAGACTAGGGAGGTCCACTGTTAATGGACACTCCCCAGCCTAAAAATAGCAGGCCGCAGCCGCCCCAGAAGTGGCGCATCAATTAGACGTGCCAATCCTGGCGCGGTGGCAAACGGGGTAATATATGGGGTTGATGCCAGATGTGTAATGTCACCTGGCATCAAGCCCTGGGGTTAGTGATGTCACGCGTCTATCAGATACCTGACATCACCAACCCAGTCAGTAAGAAATAAAAAAAAATAGACAACAAAAAAAGTTTTATTTGAAAAATCACTCCCCACATTCCCTTTTTCACCAATTTATTGACAAGAACTATCAAATCCGGGTCCGGCGTAATCCAATAAGGGGGGCGGGGGTCCCACGTTGATCCATACCATAGTCACTGTCCCAGTAAGTGAAGAACAGAAGGTTCCCCATTGGCTGGGAGAGTAATGCAGTGACCTGAGCTAACATCAATAGGTCAGCCCAGGTCACTGCAGGGGATGACAAGTGCTGCTGTCAGGAGGTTAGATGAGATCATTACCTGCTGTGATGATCTCCTGTAGTCCTGCCATCAGCACTGTCACTGACTTCTATGCCCGCCGCGTTGTCAGCAGTATTGCGAGAGCTACTGACAGTCTCGGGCCGCGGGCATAGACAGCAGTGACAGCGGTGACGTCAGGAGGCAGGAGATAGTCACCGCAGGTAATGATCTCATCTCACCTCCTGACAGCAGCGCTCAGCATCCCCGCGGCTGCACGCACTGCTGTGTGTCAGTGTCTGCCTGCGCTGCAGCGTGACAAGGAGCTGACACTGCGGGCAGACACTGACACTGACACTGCAGGGCGGGCAGCCGCAGGGCCGGAGCAGGACACAGACTGCACGGGCACCTGGAGGTCACACAGAAGTGCTTCTGTGCGGCGTCCAGGGAGTGTGACGTCTGTGTTTACTCTGCTCCGCCTCCTCTTCTGTCATAATGACATCACTTCCTGCAAAACCGCAGGCAGCGATGTACATTACCACAGGTAAATCGCGGCTATACCGCACATCATTTGCTACCTGCGGTATATCCCCGGTATTTCGCAATTACATTACAGTGAATGGAGTGAAATTCCGGGGGTATTCCGCAGGTACCTGCGGGGGAAAAAAAAAAAAAAAAAAAAAAAGACATGCACATTTTCTCAAGAAATTTTCTCAAGAAAATCTTCACAAAGAATTTTCTTGAGAAAAAAAACGCAGTGTGCGCACAGCTATTTTTTTTGCCCATAGGTTTTGCTGGGAAATGTCTGCAGAAAGATCACAAGCATTTCTCAAGAAATTTCCGCAGCAAAACTGCGGGTAAATCCGCAGGTAAAACGGCCTAGTGCGCACATAGCCTAACACCTTCCCTCAGCAGCCAATTTGCATTTGTGCGCATATTACTTCCTTTCCACTTCTTCCAAGAGTCATAACTTTTTTTTTATTATTATTATTCCCATGTATATTGTTTCATGGTTTGCTTTTGTGGGACGAGTTGTACTTTTCAATGACACCATTCAATGTACTGAAAAATGAGGGAAAAAAAAATCCAAGTGTGGTGAAAATGGGGAAAAGAAGGGAATTTTGTTTACTTACCGTAAATTCCTTTTCTTCTAGCTCCTATTGGGAGACCCAGACAATTGGGTGTATAGCTTCTGCCTCCGGAGGCCACACAAAGTATTACACTTTAAAAAGTGTAACCCCTCCCCTCTGCCTATACACCCCCCCGTGCATCACGGGCTCCTCAGTTTTGGTGCAAAAGCAGGAAGGAGGAAAATTATAAATTGGTCTAAGGTAAATTCAATCCGAAGGCTGTTCGGAGAACTGAAAACCATGAACCAAAAGAACAATTCAACATGAACAACATGTGTACACAAAAGAACAAACAGCCCGAAGGGAACAGGGGCGGGTGCTGGGTCTCCCAATAGGAGCTAGAAGAAAAGGAATTTACGGTAAGTAAACAAAATTCCCTTCTTCTTTGTCGCTCCATTGGGAGACCCAGACAATTGGGACGTCCAAAAGCAGTCCCTGGGTGGGTAAAAGAATACCCCGATAAAAAGAGCCGACAACGGCCCTCCTCTTACAGGTGGGCAACCGCCGCCTGAAGGACTCGCCTACCTAGACTGGCATCCGCCGAAGCATAGGTATGCACCTGATAGTGTTTCGTGAAAGTGTGCAGACTAGACCAGGTAGCTGCCTGACACACCTGCTGAGCCGTTGCCCGATGCCGCAATGCTCAGGACACACCCACGGCTCTGGTAGAATGGGCTTTCAGCCCTGAAGGAATCGGAAGCCCAGAATAACGGTAGGCTTCAAAAATCGGTTCCTTGATCCACCGAGCCAAGGTTGACTTGGAAGCCTGCGACCCCTTACGCTGGCCAGCGACAAGGACAAAGAGCGCATCAGAACGGCGCAGTGGCGCCGTGCGAGACATGTAGATCCGGAGTGCTCTCACTAGATCTAACAAATGCAAATCCTTTTCACATTGGTGAATTGGATGAGGGCAAAATGAAGGTAAGGAGATATCCTGATTGAGATGAAAAGGGGACACCACCTTAGGGAGAAAGTCCGGGACCGGACGCAGAACCACCTTATCCTGGTGAAATACCAGGAAGGGGGCTTTGCATGACAGCGCTGCAAGCTCTGACACTCTTCGGAGTGATGTAACTGCCACTAGAAATGCCACCTTCTGCGAAAGACGTGATAGAGAGACATCCCGCAGCGGCTCAAAAGGTGGTTTCTGAAGAGCCCGTAGAACCCTGTTGAGATCCCAGGGTTCCAGCGGCCGCTTGTAAGGTGGGACTATGTGGCAAACTCCCTGCAGGAACGTGCGGACCTGCGGAAGCCTGGCTAGACGCTTTTGAAAAAACACAGAAAGCGCCGATACTTGTCCCTTGAGAGAGCCGAGAGACAAACCCTTGTCCATTCCGGATTGAAGGAAGGAAAGAAACGTGGGTAAGGCAAACGGCTAGGGGGTAACCCCCTTATCAGAGCACCAGGCTAAGAAGATCCTCCAAGCCCTGTGATAGATCTTGGCTGACGTTGGTTTCCTGGCCTGTCTCATAGTGGCAATGACCTCTTGAGATAACCCTGAGGACGCTAGGAGCCAGGACTCAATGGCCACACAGTCAGGTTGAGGGCCGCAGAATTCAGATGGAAAAATGGCCCTTGAGACAGCAAGTCTGGTCGGTCTGGGAGCGCCCACGGTTGACCCACCGTGAGGTGCCACAGGTCCGGGTACCACGACCTCCTCGGCCAGTCTGGAGCGACGAGGATGGCGCGGCGGCAGTCGGACCTGATCTTGCGCAACACTCTGGGCAGCATTGCCAGAGGAGGGAATACATAAGGCAGTCGAAACTGCGACCAATCCTGAACTAAGGCGTCCGCCGCCAGAGCTCTGTGATTCTGAGACCGTGCCATGAATGCCGGGACTTTGTTGTTGTGCCGAGACGCCATGAGATCAACGTCCGGCGTTCCCCAGCGGCAACAGATCTCTTGAAACACGTCCGGGTGAAGAGACCATTCCCCTGCGTCCATGCCCTGGCGACTGAGAAAGTCTGCTTCCCAGTTTTCTACCCCAGGGATGTGAACCGCGGAGATGGTGGAGGCTGTGGCCTCCGCCCACAGCAGAATCCGCCGAACTTCTTGGAAGGCTTGACGACTGCGAGTGCCGCCCTGGTGGTTGATGTACGTGACCGCCGTGGCGTTGTCCGACTGTATGCGGATCTGCCTGCCCTCCAGCCACCGATGGAACGCCTTTAGGGCTAGATACACTGCCCTTATCTCCAGAACATTGATCTGAAGGGAGGACTCTGTCGGAGTCCAGGTTCCCTGAGCCTTGTGGTGGAGAAAAACCGCTCCCCACCCTGACAGACTCGCGTCCGTCGTCACCACAGCCCAGGATGGGGGCAGGAAAGATTTTCCCTTCGACAGAGAAGTGGGAAGAAGCCACCACTGAAGAGAGGTCTTGGCTGCCAGAGAAAGAGAGACGTTCCTGTCTAAGGACGTCGACCTCTTGTCCCATTTGCGGAGAATGTCCTATTGGAGTGGACGCAGATGAAACTGCGCAAAGGGAACTGCCTCCATTGCTGCCACCATCTTCCCCAGGAAGTGCATGAGGCGCCTCAAGGGGTGTGACTGGGCCCGAAGGAGGGATTGCACCCCTGTTTGCAGCGAACGCTGTTTGTCCAGCGGTAGCTTGACTATCGCTGAGAGAGTATGAAACTCCATCCCGAGGTAAGTCAGTGATTGGGTCGGAGTCAATTTTGACTTTGGGAAATTGATAATCCACCCGAACCTCTGGAGAGTCTCCAGAGCAACGGTCAGACTGTGTTGAAATGCCACCCGGGAGGGTGCCTTGACTAGAAGATCGTCTAAGTACGGGATCACCGAGTGGCCATGAGAGTGTAGGACTGCCACAACGGATGCCATGACCTTGGTGAAGACCCGTGGGGCTGTCGCCAGGCCGAAAGGCAGTGCCACAAACTGAAGGTGTTCGTCCCCAATGGCGAAACGCAGGAAGCGTTGATGCTCTGGAGCGATCGGCACATGGAGATAGGCATCCCTGATGTCGATTGATGCTAGGAAGTCTCCTTGGGACATCGAAGCGAAGACAGAGCGGAGGGATTCCATGCGAAACCGCCTGGTTCTCACATGTCTGTTGAGCAATTTGAGGTCCAAAACGGGACGGAATGAACGGTCCTTTTTTGGCACCACGAACAGGTTGGAGTAAAAACCGCGACCACGTTCCTGAAGGGGAACGGGGATCACAACTCCTTCTGTCTTCAAAGTGTCCACCGCCTGAAAAAGTGCAACGGTTCGCTCGGGGGGCGGAGATGTTCTGAAAAAACGAGTCGGAGGACGAGAGCTGAACTCTATCCTGTAACCGTGAGACAGAATGTCCCTCACCCATCGGTCTTGGACATGTGGCCACCAGGCGTCGCAAAAGCGGGAGAGCCTGCCACCGACCGAGGATGCGGTTTGGGGAGGCCGAAAGTCATGAGGAGGCCGCCTTGGAGACGGTGCCTCCGGCGGTCTTTGGAGGACGTGACTTAGACCGCCATGCAGAAGAGTTTCTCTGGCTCTCCTGTGGCCTGTTGGACGAGGAGGATTGGGATCTGGCTGAGGGCCGAAAGGACCGAAACCTCGCTTGAATTTTTCGTTGCTGAGGTCTCTTTGGTTTGGACTGGGGTAAGGACGAGTCCTTTCCCTTGGATTGCTTAATAATTTCATCCAATTGCTCGCCAAACAATCGGTCGCCAGAAAAAGGCAAACCGGTCAAGAACTTCTTGGAAGCAGAGTCTGCCTTCCATTCGCGTAGCCACATGGCCCTGCGGACTGCCACCGAATTGGCGGATGCTACCGCTGTACGGCTAGCCGAGTCCAGGACAGCATTCATGGCGTAGGATGAAAATACCGACGCCTGAGAAGTCAAAGACGCTACTTGCGGAGCAGAGGTACGGGTGACCGCATTAATCTCAGACAGACAAGCTGAGATAGCTTGGAGTGCCCACACTGCTGCAAAGGCTGGGGCAAAGGACGCGCCTATGGCTTCATAGATGGATTTCATTAGGAGCTCTATCTGCCTGTCCGTGGCATCCTTGAGCGATGAACCGTCAGCCACTGCTACTACGGATCTAGCCGCCAGTCTAGAGACTGGAGGATCCACCTTGGGACATTGAGCCCAACCCTTAACTACGTCAGGGGGGAAGGGGTAACGTGTGTCATTAAGGCGTTTAGTAAAGCGCTTGTCCGGGAAAGCCCTGGGCTTCTGGACAGCATCTCTGAAGTTAGAGTGATCGAAGAAAGCACTCCGAGTACGTTTGGGAAACCTAAACTGGTGCTTCTCCTGCTGTGAGGCCGACTCCTCTATAGGAGGAGTTGGGGGAGAAAGATCTAGCACCTGGTTGATGGACGCAATAAGGTCATTTACTATGGCGTCCCCTTCAGGTGTATCAAGATTGAGAGCAACGTCAGGGTCAGAGTCCTGGGCTGCGACCTCCGCCTCATCCTCTAGAGAGTCCTCAAGCTGAGACCCCGAACAGCGTGATGAAGTCGGGGAAGATTCTAAGCGAGCCCGCTTAGCCGGTCTGGGACTGCGGTCCGTGCCGGAGTCCTCCACGTAATAACTAGAGGCCACCCCAGGAGCACGCTTCGTCGCAGACCGAGAGGGGCCTGGGGGTGATCCCGCAGTGCCCGGGGCCTGTGTAAGGGCCGGTCTGGACTGCAAGACTTCTAGTATCTTAGCAGACCATTTGTCCATAGACTGAGCCATGGATTGTGAAAGTGACTCAGAGACTTTCTCAGCTAAAACTGCAAACTCTGTCCCTGCCACCTGTACAGGGGTAGCCGGCGGTTCTACCTGGGCCGAGGGTCCCACCAGTGCCCCAGGCTCCGGCTGAGCGAGTGCCACAGGGCCCGAGCATTGCTCACAGTGAGGGTAGGTGGAACCTGCAGGTAGCATAGCCGCACAAGAGGTACAGGTTGCAAAATAACCCTGTGTCTTGGCACCCTTGTTCCTTGTGAACGACATGCTGTTGTCTCCCAGGAGAATGATCACTGAGGGATATATAGCCACAAGCTAACAGTACAGCCGAACCGAGAAAATGTATACAAATATAATATATATATATATATATATATATATACAGTTCGGCACTCTAGGGGGACCAGCACCGGGTGAACGGTGTGGCTTACCGACCGCTCAAGCGGTGTGTGGCCACCAGATTCCCTGCCTCGGGTCTCCCAGAGCTGCAGCCAGAAGTCCTCCACCGGCAGAATGTGCTTAAAACATGGCTGTCGGCGTTCACAGGGGAGGAGGGAGCCGTGGGCGTAACTACAAAAGTGCGGGAATCTGGTGCCCCAGAGTGATTAGTGAGGGGGGAGGAGGACAGCTAAGTGTGCTCCAGCCCTCACTGTCGGCGTCAGACCGACCGTCCCGCCCTTTCCCCTGACTGGCAGGCCCGGGGGCGGGAGTTTAAGGCACTAGGCTGCAAAAGCCGGGGACTAAAGTTAAAACCGCGGCCGGCAAGCAGGCGCGGTCGGCGCGGTAGTCCCGGTCTCATACCAACACCGCAGTCACTGCAGCGTCTGAGGCCAAAGTGCTCCATGCACCGTCCCCAAGGGGACACAGAGTACCTGTAGATGCAGGGCCCTGTCCCTGATGATACTCAGTCTCCTGTCCGCCAGAATCCCAAAGGGGCTGCGGAGGGAGCCCGGTCCCAGTGCCTGGATGACCGGATAGGATCCCACTTCTCCCAGAGCCCCGAAGGGATGGGGAAGGAAAACGGCATGTGGCTCCAGCCTGTGTACCCGCAATGGCTACCTCAACCTTAACAACACCGCCGACTTAGTGGGGTGAGAAGGGAGCATGCCGGGGGCCCTGTTAGGGGCCCTCTTTTCTTCCATCCGATACAATCAGCAGCTGCTGCTGACTAAAATGGGAGCATGAGTGAATGTGTGCCTCCTTCAACACAAAGCATAAAAACTGAGGAGCCCGTGATGCACGGGGGGGTGTATAGGCAGAGGGGAGGGGTTACACTTTTTAAAGTGTAATACTTTGTGTGGCCTCCGGAGGCAGAAGCTATACACCCAATTGTCTGGGTCTCCCAATGGAGCGACAAAGAAAGTGTAATTCTGCCATGGTTTTTAGGTTTTGCTTTAATGGCGTTCATTCTCTGATTAAAAGTTACTCTGCATCATGTTTCTCCAGGTCACTTACAGCAAAACCAAATTTGTACAGATTTCTTCTTAATTTAAGTAAAAATACAGAAATTGGGAAAAAAAAAAAAAATCCATCACGTTTTATGATATCAGATCACAAAAAAAATCTTAATTACTTACCGGTAATGGGATTTTCAGAAGCCTATGACAGCACCACCTTAGACTGGTATTACAGGCGGTAGTCCCTCCCTAAGGTGATTGGTCTCTAGAATCTCTCAGGTGGTGCTGTCATGGGCGAAAGGGAAAAAGAAAAAATATCCGCTGGAAGATGCCAGTGTAATGGAATTTTAATGAATCATTAAAGAAGGGAATTTTGTTTACTTACCGTAAATTCCTTTTCTTCTAGCTCTAATTGGGAGACCCAGACAATTGGGTTGTATAGGCTATGCCTCCGGAGGCCGCACAAAGTACTACACTTAAAAGTGTTAAGCCCCTCCCCTTCTGCCTATACACCCCCCGTGCTCCCACGGGCTCCTCAGTTTTGGTGCAAAAGCAAGAAGGAGGAAAAAGAATTATAAACTGGTTTAAAGTAACTTCAATCCGAAGGAATATCGGAGAACTGAAACCATTCAACATGAACAACATGTGTACACAAAAAAACAGGGGCGGGTGCTGGGTCTCCCAATTAGAGCTAGAAGAAAAGGAATTTACGGTAAGTAAACAAAATTCCCTTCTTCTTTGTCGCTCTATTGGGAGACCCAGACAATTGGGACGTCCAAAAGCAGTCCCTGGGTGGGTAAAATAATACCTCGTAAGAGAGCCGTAAAACGGCCTCTTCCTACAGGTGGGCAACCGCCGCCTGAAGGACTCGTCTACCTAGGCTGGCATCCGCCGAAGCATAGGTATGCACTTGATAGTGCTTCGTGAAAGTGTGCAGACTCGACCAGGTAGCCGCCTGACACACCTGCTGGGCCGTAGCCTGGTGCCTCAAAGCCCAGGACGCGCCCACGGCTCTGGTAGAATGGGCCTTCAGCCCTGAGGGAACCGGAAGCCCAGCCGAACGGTAAGCTTCGATAATTGGCTCCTTGATCCACCGAGCCAGGGTTGATTTGGAAGCCTGTGACCCTTTACGCTGGCCAGCGACAAGGACAAAGAGTGCATCCGAGCGGCGCAGGGGCGCCGTACGAGAAATGTAGATTCTGAGTGCTCTCACCAGATCTAACAAGTGCAAATCCTTTTCACATTGGTGAACTGGATGAGGACAAAAAGAAGGTAAGGAGATATCCTGATTGAGATGAAAGGGGGATACCACCTTAGGGAGAAATTCCGGAACCGGACGTAGAACCACCTTGTCCTGGTGAAACACCAGGAAAGGGGTTTTGCATGAAAGCGCTGCTAGCTCAGACACTCTCCGAAGTGAAGTGACTGCTACTAGAAAAACCACTTTCTGCGAAAGGCGTGAGAGAGGAATATCCCTCATTGGCTCGAATGGTGGTTTCTGAAGAACCATCAGCACTCTGTTCAGATCCCAGGGTTCTAACGGCCGCTTGTAAGGAGGGACGATGTGACAAACCCCCTGCAGGAACGTGCGTACCTGTGGAAGTCTGGCTAGGCGCTTCTGGAAAAACACAGAGAGCGCTGAGACTTGTCCCTTAAGAGAGCCGAGCGACAAACCCTTTTCCAGTCCAGATTGAAGGAAGGACAGAAAAGCGGGCAAGGCAAAAGGCCAGGGAGAAATACCCTGAGCAGAACACCACGACAGGAAAATTTTCCACGTCCTGTGGTAGATTTTAGCGGACGTTGGTTTCCTAGCTTGTCTCATAGTGGCAATGACGTCTTGAGATAACCCTGAAGACGCTAGGATCCAGGACTCAATGGCCACACAGTCAGGTTGAGGGCCGCAGAATTCAGATGGAAAAACGGCCCTTGAGATAGCAAGTCTGGTCGGTCTGGTAGTGCCCACGGTTTGCCGACCGTGAGATGCCACAGATCCGGGTACCACGACCGCCTCGGCCAGTCTGGAGCGACGAGGATGATGCGGCGGCATTCGGCCCTGATCTTGCGTAACACTGGGCAACAGTGCCAGCGGAGGAAACGCATAAGGGAGCTGAACTGCGACCAATCCTGAACTAAGGCGTCTGCCGCCAGAGCTCTGGGATCTTGAGACCGTGCCATGAACATTGGTACCTTGTTGTTGTGCCGGGACGCCATGAGGTCGACGTCCGGCACCCCCCAGCGGCAACAGATCTCCTGAAACACGTCCGGGTGAAGGGACCATTCCCCTGCGTCCATGCCCTGGCGACTGAGATAATCTGCTTCCCAGTTTTCCACGCCTGGGATGTGAACTGCGGATATGGTGGAGGCCGTGGCTTCCACCCACATCAAAATCCGCCGGACTTCCTGGAAGGCTTGCCGGCTGCGTGTGCCGCCTTGGTGGTTGATGTATGCCACCGCTGTGGAGTTGTCCGACTGAATTCGGATCTGCTTGCCCTTCAAC
Organism: Anomaloglossus baeobatrachus; assembly: GCF_048569485.1. Lineage (NCBI taxonomy): Eukaryota > Metazoa > Chordata > Amphibia > Anura > Aromobatidae > Anomaloglossus > Anomaloglossus baeobatrachus. The sequence continues at coordinate 350,581,434 of NC_134357.1, read as the reverse complement.
CACTGCTGGAACGCTTTCAGGGCAAGATACACTGCCCGTATTTCCAGAACATTGATCTGAAGCGAGGACTCTTGCTGGGTCCACGTACCCTGAGCCCTGTGGTGGAGAAAAACCGCTCCCCACCCTGACAGACTCGCGTCCGTCGTGACTACTTCCCAGGATGGGGGTAGGAAGGATTTCCCCTTCGATAATGAAGTGGGAAGGAGCCACCACCGAAGGGAAGCTTTGGTCGCCTGAGAGAGGGAGACGGTCCTGTCGAGGGACGTCGGCTTCCTGTCCCATTTGCGTAAGATGTCCCATTGAAGGGGACGCAGGTGAAACTGCGCGAAAGGGACTGCCTCCATTGCTGCCACCATCTTCCCCAGGGAGTGCATGAGGCGCCTCAAGGGGTGTGACTGGCCTTGAAGGAGAGATTGTACCCCTTTCTGGAGTGACTGCTGCTTGATCAGCGGAAGCTTCACTATCGCTGAGAGGGTATGAAACTCCATGCCAAGATATGTCAGCGATTGGGCCGGTGTCAGATTTGACTTTGGAAAATTGATGATCCACCCGAAACCCTGGAGAGTCTCCAGGGTAGAGTCGAGGCTGCGTTGGCATGCCTCTTGAGAGGGTGCCTTGATCAGCAGATCGTCCAAATACGGAATCACCGAGTGACCCTGCGAGTGTAGGAGCGCTACTACAGTAGCCATCACCTTGGTAAACACCCGTGGGGCTGTTGACAGGCCGAACGGCAGTGCCACAAATTGCAGGTGTTCGTTTCCTATGGCGAAGCGCAAGAAGCGCTGGTGCTCTGGAGCAATCGGTACGTGGAGATAAGCATCTTTGATATCGATCGATGCAAGGAAATCTCCTTGGGACATTGAGGCGATGACGGAGCGGAGGGATTCCATCCTGAACCGTCGGGTTTTTACGTGTTTGTTGAGCAGTTTCAGGTCCAGGACCGGGCGGAAAGACCCGTCCTTCTTTGGGACCACAAACAAGTTGGAGTAAAAACCGTGGCTCTGTTGCTGAAGAGGAACAGGGACCACCACTCCTTCCGCCTTCAGAGTGCCCAGCGCCTGCAGAAGAGCCTCGGCTCGCTCGGGAGGCGGGGATGACCTGAAGAATCGAGTCGGGGGACGAGAGGTGAACTCTATCTTGTAACCGTGAGACAGAATGTCTCTCACCCAGCGGTCTTTTATTTGTGGCAGCCAGGTGTCGCAAAAGCGGGAGAGCCTGCCACCGACCGAGGATGCTACTAGAGGAGGTCGAAAGTCATGAGGAAGCCGCTTTGTTAGCGGCGCCTCCGGTGGTCTTTTTAGGACGTGACTTAGACCGCCATGCACCAGAGTTCCTTTGTTCCTTCTGAGACCCTTTGGACGAGGAGAATTGGGACCTGCCCGCGCCCCGAAAGGACCGAAACCTCGACTGCCCTCTCCTCTGTTGGGGTATGTTCTGTTTGGGCTGGGGTAAGGATGTATCCTTTCCCTTGGATTGTTTGATGATTTCATCCAGACGCTCGCCAAACAGCCTGTCGCCAGAAATTGGCAAACTGGTTAAGCGCTTTTTGGAAGCAGAATCTGCCTTCCATTCCCGTAGCCACAAGGCCCTGCGGAGTACCACCGAATTGGCGGCCGCAACCGCCGTACGGCTCGCAGAGTCCAGGACAGCATTAATAGCGTAAGACGCAATTACCGAGGTCTGGGTGGTAATGGATGCCACTTGTGGCGCGGCCGCTTCAATTTGCGCCTGACCTGCTGAGATAGCTTGTAGCGCCCATACGGCTGCGAATGCTGGGGCAAAAGAAGCTCCGATAGCTTCATAGATGGATTTCAACCAGAGCTCCATCTGCCTGTCAGTGGCATCTTTGAGCGAGGCCCCATCTTCCACTGCAAGTATGGATCTAGCCGCCAGTCTGGAGATTGGAGGATCCACTTTGGGACACTGAGTCCAACCTTTAACCACGTCAGGGGGAAAAGGATAACGTGTATCCTTAAGGCGCTTAGAAAAACGCTTATCTGGACAAGCATGGTGATTCTGGACTGCCTCTCTGAAATCAGAGTGGTCTAGAAACATACTCTGTGTACGCTTGGGGAACCTGAAACGGAATTTCTCCTGCTGAGACACTGACTCCTCCGCCGGAGGAGCTGAGGGAGAGATATCCAGCATTTGATTGATGGACGCAATAAGATCGTTCACTATGGCGTCCCCGTCTGGAGTATTAAGATTGAGAGCGCCCTCAGGATCAGAATCCTGATCAGCTGTCTCCGCATCATCAACCAGAGATTCCCCCCGCTGAGACCCTGAACAATATGATGTCGAGGGAAATTCTAAGCGAGCCCGCTTATTCGGTCTGGGGCTGGGGTCTAAGTCATAACCCTCAGCCTGGGATGTATGAGATACCCCGGGAGGACATTGTTGGACCAACTGAGGGGGGTCAGGGGACAATGATTCAACAGAGTCCCTTTGCTGAGATACCGGCCTGGACTGCAAGGCTTCCAGTATCTTAGCCATAGTCTCAGAGAGTTTTGCAAACTCAGTCCCCGTCACCTGGACAGTGTCAACAGGTGGCTCCCCCTGGGCCCCTCTTAGCATAGGCTCTGGCTGAATAAGTGCCACAGGGGCCGAACAGTGCACACAATGAGGGTCAGTGGAACCTGCCGGTAGTGGGGTCATACATGCGGCGCAGGCAGCATAATAAGCCTGTGTTTTGGCACCCCTGCCTTTTGTGGGCGCCATGCTATTGTTTTCCCTGTGTAACACAATAGGGTATATAGCCAGAATGAACTGTGCTCATACAGTGTAGAGTATATACTATAAACAAATAATGTATTAATACACTACAGCACCATGGGGCTAGCACCAACAGGTGCTGCTTACCACCCGCTTTAAAACGGTTGTGAGGCCACCAGAGACCGTGTCTGGGTCTCCCAGGGTTTGTCCCTCTCTGCAGCATCGGAGGAGCTGACAGGAATGGCTGCGGCGTCCTGACGAGAGGAGGGAGCCGTGGGCGTGGCCGAGAAAGTGCGGGAACTGGTGCCCGTACTGTGCACAGTGAGGGGGGGTGGAGTATGCAAATCATACTCCAGCCCTCAGTGCTGCATGTTCCGTGCAGCGTCCCGCCCTTCCCCCTGCCTGTCAGGGCTGAGGGCGGGAGAAAAGGAAAACTAAGCCGCAAGCAAGCCGGGGACTCGAGTATAAGCGTGGCCGCCGTAAAAGCGCGGCACACGCCGAAGTCCCCGGCGAACTACAAGTCCCAGCCGCGCCGCAGTTTCCCATGGCAGCGGCGGTTAGCGCGGTAGCCCCTACATATAAACACACTCAGCGACGCTGAGTGTGTAATGGCACATTTAACCCGGTCAGCGCCGCGGCCCGGTGCACTAGCACACCCAGCAAAGCTGAGGTGTTGCCGTGCGCGGTCCCCACAGGGATACAGAGTACCTTCACGTAGCAGGGCCATGTCCCTGAACGGTACCCGGCTCCTATCCAGCAGTCTCCACAGGAGTTGTGGATGAAGCACGGTCTCAGTGCCTGGAGACCGATAGGATCCCACTTCGCCCAGAGCCCTGAGGGGGATGGGGAAGGAAAGCAGCATGTGGGCTCCAGCCTCCGTACCCGCAATGGATACCTCAACCTTAACAACACCGCCGACAAGAGTGGGGTGAGAAGGGAGCATGCTGGGGGCCCTATATGGGCCCACTTTTCTTCCATCCGACATGGTCAGCAGCTGCTGCTGACCAATCTGTGGAGCTGTGCTGTGCGTGTCTGACCTCCTTCGCACAAAGCAAAAAACTGAGGAGCCCGTGGGAGCACGGGGGGTGTATAGGCAGAAGGGGAGGGGCTTAACACTTTTAAGTGTAGTACTTTGTGCGGCCTCCGGAGGCATAGCCTATACAACCCAATTGTCTGGGTCTCCCAATAGAGCGACAAAGAAAGTTAATTTTTAATATATTTTCCTATGGATTCCCAGCGGATATTTTTTGTGATTGATATACTGTGCGTACCTTGTATCCTGCTTGGATCCTGAGGACTTCACTACAAGGGTGTATATAGGGCAAAACCTTCTGAATAATGAGCAGTTCTCTCTTTTGTTTTTCAATATACGTTTTATGATAGGGTCGCCATTTTTTTCTAAACCTGTAACATTTTTGTGTTTCAATAGATTCAGCTAGGTGAGGGCATGTTTTTTACATGACAGCTGTTTGTATTGCACTTTTTTTTAATTTATTCTTTAGTGAAGAGTAGTGACCAGAAAACACATTGCGAATTGAATTTTTATTCTCTTTATGGTGTTTACCAATCAGATTGGTCAATTTTATTTTTTTTATACATCATACTTGTGAATGTGGCTATATTAATTATTGGGAGTGATTATTTTTTTTTATGGTTTTCTTATATTTTTAAAAACTTTTTTCCTTCACTATTTTTAAACTCCTTAGGGACTTGAACTTGTGAGTGTCTGATAATTTATATTATATACTGCATAGTATTGCAGTATATAATATAGACCTTGGTCTACTTTGAAGATCATAATAGAGTTTCAGAAGAGTACCAAGATGGCAGCAACAGGAGCCTTCAGCTGGACATAACACCTCAAAGCCATCATGTCACAGGGTGCCGATTAGAGCCAGTAAGCGTGAGCAGTGGTACATGTTCCATTTAAATGCCGCTGTCAGAGATTGTTCATCTCCAGGCACGTCTGTCAGAGACAGATGCCGGTTATTTAATATAGCTGGTATCTGCCACGTGCGGAGAGAACTCCTTTACTGAGCCCACTGCATACACATTCACTCCCGCAATAGTGTGTTAAGGAGTTAAACGGAATAATAAATGGAGACTATGATGATATAGTTATTTACTGAGGATCCAAGGCAAAAGTGCTAAGGATTGAAGAAGCTGCTCACACTGCTGTCTATCCAGTCTGTGACCTGGAAATAGCTTAACAGTATGTGATATAGGTTAATTTCCACATTACAACAGTATTGTCCTAATGGACAGAATCTAAACAGTATAGCTGTTTGAGTAAGATAGGGGTTTTTTTTTTCTGTAGACCACGCATAAGCTAGGAAGAGGGCCAGGGACTGAGCATAACATCCCACCATATGGGGGCACAAAGTCCACAGTATCTGCATTCCAAGGATGTAGGAACTGTTGAATTCAATGGTGGAACAGGAAATGGTCAGCTTTTTGGTCCACAATTCAGGCTGTTAATCTCATTTTCAGAGCAGCAGGTGCAATGATGTCTCTAGATTATGCCCGTTACATGGAGCCTCAGTCCACACGCTGCACGGACAACAGGAAACTACATTTTTTTTATTAATTATTCTGTACTTGTCAGTCAGTCCTTGTAGTGTGGGGGGAGCCAAACTGTGTGAGGAGGCACAATGTGTGTGTGTGTGTGTGTGTGTGTGTGTAGGGCGACCTGTTGGAGGTGCAATAATGTGTTTGTGGAGTAATTCACTGTGGGGCACCATACTCTATGGAGTAGAGAAGGGCATCACAGTGGACAAGAACACATGATTCAGTAGTAGAGATGAGAGGACCCATTGAAGTTTGGTTTGGCAAGGTCAACCAGACTTTAGATAAAGTTCAGTTTGGGACCAGGACTTCACTGATTCCACAGTTCAGCTCTCCGCCCCTCTGCCCACATGCAGCCAGCCATAAACAGATCACTTCTGCGGAGGGTGGGCGGTTTTTCCACTATTATTTTTAGTGCACACTACATCTGATCACGTTGTTGTTACCCCCAGTACAAGCCGATTAAATACTGCAAGCGGCTCACACAGGGACAAACACAGTGATGTTCACTCGAGCGGTTTGCATATATAAAGCACCCAAACAAAGTCTTTTCAATAACAAAAAAAAAACAAAAAAAAAAAAACAGTGTTCGAGTTCAAACAGCGAACTTTACTGTTTGGGTCCACTCATCTCTATTCAGAAGAGGTATAATACCTGTGTCTATGCCTCAATACATGTCCCTCTCCCACCCTTCTCTGCCAAATATTTTTCCTTTTGAGGTGGAGGGGCCCAAAATATAGGATTTTTGTTATAGGGCACCATGAATTCTATGTATCCCTCCCTTTGCTTGCAGAATTATCATAACCTGTAAGATAACCAACCAATAAGGAAAGCTTACTCACAGGCACAGGGCATATGTGGAAATATAATATCGATGTTAATCTTTAATTTGTCTCCTCTAGACTTGTCAACAAATAATTCTGGATAAACCTGAAGAAACAAGAGAAATGACAGATAAAAGGCAAATAAATAAATAGTGGAAACAAGATATCTGCACAGGCAAACTGGTCATAGGCTCCATGGATAGTTGAAGTCCTTTCAAACCCTTAAAGGGAACCTGTCAGGTGCAATATGCACCTGTAACCACGAGCAGTTCTGGGTGCATATTGCTAATCCCTGCCTAACCGTCCCTGTATAAACTAGCATAGATAAAGAGATCTTTAGAAAAAGTATTTCTAAAGATCTATTACTGTATGCTAATGAGCGCGGGGACTAGTCCCCTGGGCGTTAGTTCCCCGGCCAGTCACCCCCATTAGCATGTTAGTACACCCCTTTGGGTGTGCTAACATGCTAATGAATACGCAGCGTCACAACATGATCACTCACCTCTCCGCCATCGCGTCCGACGCTGTATTTCCGCTCAGTGCGCATGACCCCGGAGTTTTGGTCATGCGCACTATGAAGTCGGGTGTACACTACCTGGCTTCAAACTGAAGTAGTGTGCATGATTTAAACTCCGGGGTCATGCGCACTGAGGCGAAATCCAGCGTCGGACGCGATGGTGGTGGAGAGGTGAGTGATATCCTGTAACGCTGCGTATTCATTAGCATGTTAACACGCCCACAGGGACGTACTAACATGCTAATGGAGCCAACTGGCAAGGGAAGCAACGCCCAGGGGCTCATTAGGATACGATAAAAGATCTTTAGGATTACTGTTTCTAAAGATCTCTTTATCTATGCTAGTGTATACAGGGACGGTTAGGCAGGAATCAGCAATATGCAACCAGAACTGCTCGTGGTTCTGGGTTAATACTGCACCTGACAGGTTCCCTTTAAGAAGGAATGTAAGAAAAGCAGACAACTCTTTTAAGAATTATATTTTCAACATTAGTCCTGTCATTAGATGCAGCCAAAGCCTTTAACAGTATTGAATGGAATTTTCTTTGGGTTGTCCTGGGGAAACTAGGCCTGGGTGCTAGGTTTATAGGCTGGGTAAAAAAATTATTATATGCCTCTCCGCAGGCCAGGATTTGGGTTAACGGTTGCACCTCATCGTCCTTTAGTCTGGCTAGTGGCACAAGAGAGGGCTGTCCTCTCTCTCTATTATTGTTCGCAGCGGCAAGCGAACCACTGGCGGCTATGCGCCATACCTCTATTAGTGTGAAGGGATTTGAGATCGGAGGATTGGAGCATAAGGTATCCCTCTGCGGATGATCGGTTATTGTATCTTAGGGACTGGGTCTGTCAGTTAATCTTATTAAAGAATTTGGGAAATGATTGGGGCTCCTAATAAATTGGGAAAAGTCTGCTTTGCTCCAAATAAATCCGCTTCCACCTACCTTCGCTACCCCTGGGTTGCAAATTCTAACGGTAGACAAATTTAAATATCTTGGGCTAGTGGTTAGTGCCCGACCACGGGAGTATTATAGTCTAAATTTAGAACCTACGTTGTCTCCCCGCTGTCCCTTACTGGCTGTGCCAACCTACTAAAAATGGTGCTGATGCCTAAACTGTAAATTGTATCTCCTCCACAACGCCTCAAAAGGAATCCACTGGAATTTTTTTTGTAAAATGAACACCTTTTTTCGGGAGGTTGTGTGGAAAAAGCAACAGGCCAGAATTCATTTTGAGACTTTCTAGAGAGAGAAGAACGAGGAGGAAAAAGGATGACACTTATGACATTGGGGGCAAACTGCTGAGGAGCCTTAAAAAATGGAAACACCCAGTGGCCTTTTGGAAGCATGATACCTTCCCAAAAACAAACCATCACACCCAACATTGGCGCTGATATACAATGTGTGGGATAGAGGAAAGCCATTGCTGGGAATACTAGGGAAAAAAAGGAATACTGGCCTTTATGGCATAACTACGGACTACTAGAACTGCAAAAACTTTCGGGCTGGAGAATGTGGGTGGATAGGGGTGTATATTTGGTTTTCCAGATACTGCAGAATAACGCACTTAAGAGTTTTGATCAGCTTAAGGCCGAGTTTGGGATACCGCACAGCTCCTTCAATCAGCACCTACAACTCCAACATGCCTATGAGACACAGACATGACACATGGACATGAGTATAGTGCAGAATCACACCCTTGGAGATTTGCTGACCTCTGAACGCTCCTACGGTGTTATCTCTAGGCTATATACAGCGATGCTACTTAGATACCTTGACAAATTCCCTTTGCAAGCTAGAGAAAAGTGGGAGAGGGACTTAGGCCACCTGACAGATGAACAGTGGGATGAGGTCTTGTCTCAGACTCCAAGCCTGGCTGTATCCGAAAGTTAACGACTGTGTCAGTTGTTTTTACTGCATTGAGTGTAGAGGACGCCTAGTCTATTGTATAAGATGGGGATCTGGACAGATGACCATTGTCCTAGGTGTGGACGGGAAAATGCCAATCTGCTGCATATGATTAGGTCCTGTGGGAATATCGAGGAATAGTTGAGGGCAGTATTAGTCCTGATTGCGCAAGTTTTCAGCATACAATTGCAGCCAAGAGCTGTCTCGTGCATTCTGGGTCTCCTGTAGGGGGAGGCGGACTTGAGCTCACCAGCATTGAACAGTATCACACGACTCCTATATCACGCAAGGAAACTGTCGGCCTACCACTGGCTGGACCCGGCTCCGCCAGCCATTGGGGACCTTAGGGAGAGAGTCAACACTATCCTTCGTTTGGAGAGGGGGGTACACCTTAAAAGAAACATGCTAAAAAAATTCTATAAGATTTGGGGGACGTGGTTGGATACTCTGGGACTTCCCTCTTCAGCACTACTGCAAGATACTATGGGTGGGGGACCAAGTCCTTCTCGTTATAACCGGTTAATGATTTATTGGACTAGGGGGGGACTTCTGTATCTCTGAAAAACAGATGGTGGCCGGGGAAGATGTGGTATATTTTGGTCATGGGTGGTACACCGAAATGAAGCCTCTACCTAGTGGCATGTTTTGATGAGTGTGGACTGCAGGTGCACTATTCATTAATGTCATTGTATAATTTAAAGGTTGTTTTTGTGATGGAAGATGGTTTTAGTCTTCTCTCCATATTGTTCTTGCAGGAAAATGGCCTGTTATGTGTAGTATGTGTTTTATTGGTTAATAAAAATGAACCTGATTAAAAAAAATAATTAATATACAGTGGAACCTTGGTTTACGAGACCAATCCATTCTGGGAGTGTGCTTGTAAACCAAGTTACTCGTCTAACAAAGAAAGATTTCCCATAGGAAATAATGCAAGCTCAGACAATTCGTTCCACAACTTGTGCAATGTCCCATCCTGGTCCCATATTGTGCCATTCCACACAAATAAGCACACACAAACACATTATACTCAACTTACCCTCCGTTCCCTCGCCGGCCTCATGGTTCTTGAAGTTTGCCGGTACAGGATGTGTATTGGTTAACCATCGCGACTGGTGCCGGCGCTTCCGCTGCTAGCGTGCTGACGTCAAAGGCAGGAGCTTGTCTCTGATTGGCCAGCGTGCTGCCTTTAAGAAGTGACTGACAGCCGAAGTTCCTCCATCGTCATGATGGTTACCCGATACACATCCTGTACAGGAGAACTACAAGAACCATGAGGCCAGCGAGGGAACAGAAGGTAAGGTGAGCATAATATGTGTGTGTGCGTGTTTGTGTGGACAGCAAGAGCGGGTCAGAGCGGGGTAATACTCGAACACCAAGTTACTCGTAAACCAAGGTTCCACTGCATATATTAACAGACACTCATCCTTCCTGCACCTGAACCATTGTAGTGATACTGGAGTCAGAAAAATGTGAGCGCTGCAGCCAATTATATTCTATGCACACAGAGCAATCATATTAATGACCGGTGTAAAGTTTTATTCACATGTTCAGGATTTGAAGTCAAAAGCAAGACATCACTCAATAGAAGGAGAAGTCCCATTCTTTTCTTTGTAGTCTTCCATTAAAGATCTGTTTTTGATTTTGACTTCAAAAACACCATTCAAGGAAAGAGAAAAACAGAACATGTAAACCCTTCTAAAATTCGCCTATACATCTTACCTATGAAGGATATAAGGTAAGGCCAAGCAGTATTGTTTGTTTTGGGGGTCTCTGAGACTGCAGCAAGACCACATCATTGTTAACACGATTTCACAAAATCTCATTAAAACTGCACTACCCCACAATGTATGAACCACTTTCTTTTGTGGGGCTATTGATTTTATGCGAGAGTGTTTGCCCACCATGTGCGTTGTCTCATAACGGGCTGCTGCCTCCTGCAGAGTATTGGCATTGTGACTGGGTATTGGGAAGTAGGTCAGTCGGGGTCCTTTTGTAATCATTTTATAGAATAATACACCATGATCAGCTATTCAGATTGTCAGAAAGCAAACTGAAACGTGAAGGGAGTAGAAGTGTAAACAGCCTCATATTTCTCTTTCTGGACCCTAGCAGCAAAATTGCCCTTAAGGGCACAGTACAACCAGGAATGAAATGCCTCTCAATAAAAGCAGTCAAAGCAGAAGAGAGTTACAGAAAGGTTAGCACTTACTTCCTTAGTGAGAAAATACTGAAGCTCAGAGAGAAACAGTATCAGCATTATAAGCCCACTAATCACCGTAACTAGAAGGGAGAAGAAAAGAAAACGTTAATTCCACAAAATACAAGAAGTGTACAGCAACATGTAGTAACAGGAGTTGTCTGGGACTTGCATATGGATCTACCTGCACATAATGTCTGCTCTGGCAGCGAATACTGCAGTTTCTCTCTCATACTGGCAGATATAGTCGTCAATGTCTGACACCCAGCACCCCTGCCGATCAGCTGTTTCTGGTGTCTGTGGCTGGAAATGCTCAGTTCAGGAGCTGTCCCATCTTCTGATAGTGGCCGCGGGAGGGTCCTGCACAAATGCTTCCATTCACATCAATAGGAGGCGGATGTGCACTACCTGGCAGCGACCACCGTCAGAAGTTGAGGCAGCTTGTGAACTGAGCATTTCCAGCCGCCTGCTGCTGCCAGCACCCAGAGCCGCTGATTGGCTCCAACACCCAGCAATTAGACATTGATGACCTATCCTAAGGATAGACCATCAATTTATAACTAGTTGACAACCTCTTTAAAAAGGGAACCTGTCAGGACCGGTAATGCTATTTACCTGCAAGTTAATAGCACTATGAAGGTGCCCAACCACAGTACTGAAACTGCAAAGGACTATTTCTCCCAGGAACCCACAGCTTTCAGTCATGTGAACGTGCCCAGAGAAATTAATAAAGCTACTTTTACATTGCGTTTAGGGGTCCCGTCGGGGCATCCATCCAAACCACCCCTCCCCCACCCCGCAAAATGTGTTTCAGATGCATGCGCCGACAGTGGCATTGACTATAAAGGAGCAGACTCCGTTAGCGTGTGCTCTGCCATACACCATTTTTGCACATATACGTTTTCTGCAGGCGGACACCTGAACGTAGTCGACTACATCTCGGTGTCCGCCTGCAGAAAATGTATCTGCCTGAAAACACGTTTTGCGGGAGGGGGGAGGGGAGGTTCGGACAGCTGCCCCGATGGGAGCACTGAACGCAAGTAAAAGCGCAATGTGAAAGCGGCCTTACAGTCATTGCTAACAGCGCTGAGAATAGCTGCGGTAACCATGCCAGTCACTGACTGATAGCCAACTCTGCACTGATACACTGTAAACCCGGCAGTCCGTCAGTGCCGGGAAGTGGTTACGGGTGCGGCTCTCAGTGCTGTTAGCGGTGACTGGAATTGCTCCTGGCACTTTCGCATGACTAAATGCTGTTGGTTCCTGGAAAGAAAAAAAAAAGTTCATTTTCTCCTGGGTGCTACATTTACAGTGATAGCACTATTAAGCTGCAGATTAACAGCATTATTGGACCTGACAGGTTCCTTTAAAACAATGGTCACAAACTACCCTTTTAAACGGGCTAGCTAGTTTATCATTATTTTAAAAGCAATTTGTCATCAGGTTTTTTTACTACCCAATCTAAGTAAACAGTCCAGTAAATGACACATCGCTGGAATCAGGGTCTCTGTCTACATTATGCTGCTCTCAGATTAGATGGCAAAAACCTGGTGACAGATTCCCTTTGAGATATCATATTAAAAAAACTGTCTCAAAGGGCAAAAGAACAAGCCCTCACACGGCTCCATAACCTGAACATATAAAATTACGGCTCTTGAAAAATGGTGAGAATAGTGAACTTTTGTTTTTTTTCACAATTTAAATAAAACAAGAATAAGGGGCACTTTGCACACTACTACATCGCTAGCCGATGCTTGGCATGCCGAGCGCGATAGTCTCCGCCCCCGTCGCAGCTGCGATATCATTGTGATAGCTGCCGTAGCGAACATTATCGCTACGGCAGCTTCACATGCACTTACCTGCCCTGCGACGTCGCTCTGGCTGGCGAACCGCCTCCTTTCTAAGGGGGCGGGTCATGCGGCGTCACAGCGTCGTCACACGGTAGGCGCCCAATAGAAGCGGAGGGCCGGAGATGAGTGGGACGTAAACATCCCGCCCACCTCTGTTCTTCCGCAGAGCCGGCGTGAGCCGCGGTGACGCAGGTAGGAGATGTTCCTCGCTCCTGCGGCTTCTCACACAGCGATGTGTGCTGCTGCAGGAACGAGGAACAACATCGTACCTGTCGCTGCAGCTACATTATAGAAATGTCGGACCCTACACCGATGATACTATTACGACGCTTTTGCGCTCGTTAATCGTATCATAAAGGATTTACACACTACGATATCGACAGCGACGCCGGATGTGCGTCACTTTCGATTTGACCCCAGCGACCTGCGATATCGTAGTGTGCAAAGTGCCCCTTAGACATGTTTGGTATCTGCATAATCATAACGACCTGGTAAATCATATTGCAAGGTCATTCTAACCGCTATGTCACCACATTTGGATTTTTTCCAGCTTTCCCTTACATTACATGATGAAATGTATGGTGCCATTCAAAAGTACAACTCATTCTGGAAAAAAAAAAAAAAGGAAAAAAAAAAAAAAAAACAACACCTCACATGGCAATGTCATCGGAAAAATAAAATAAAATAATGGCTTTTGGAATGATGGGGAGGAAAATGAAAGCCCAAAAACAAATAATATAGAATTAGAGCCTTTCCAAATCTGAGCTGAGTGGTCATCTTTACTATGGGCACCAATCCTGCTGCTCATCCTCAGCTCTCTCCATACACTGGGTTCTTTACATGACTATTTGATATCCGCGTGCACTATTTATTGTGTATTGTTCCATTCTAACCATGACAGAGAATAGTTTAATACAAACAGGTACATGCCACGAGTGCAGCGTCGTCAGGCTTCACAATGGTATTTGCTAAAGCAATTTCCTCTATCCATAAACAAACACATGGAAAAAACTGTGTGATTTTACTTTGTCTGCAGACAAGCAGTTGATGTCCACAGCAAACAATCCATTCGCCAATTTTATTTTCTAACCTTTTCTAGAAAAGTAAAAACCAGAATTGGATTGGCTGTTCTAAGTAACCCTTTAATGGCATTATTTTGCAGTCTTGCTACTAGGCAGGTTTCTAACAGCGTACAGCAGCTGCCCAGAAGTCGCAGCTCAGCAAGAATTATCTACGAGTTCACTGAATCAGGGATAAATAAAAGGCACTGTCCATTTTCCTGTAGCATCCCCTTAATGTAAGGTCTGATACACCTCATTCTCTAGCTGCAGAGCAGAACACTACACTGTCAGTTATTACTGGGTCCTGTGTGCAGCACATAGGCCTTTGTTAGTTTGGGCAGAGGTGGATTAGAAAACATTTTGATTTCCATATAAAAAAAAAATCCATCAGAATTTTTTTTTATAATTTCTATATAAAATCTTTTGTTCTGTCTTATTTTTTTCTTATGAATAAACTCACAACTGGGCGATACTATTCACACTGACAAAGGGGCAAGTCTCTGCACGGTCTAGCAAAACAGCACAATCAGTACAGTATACCGGTCAGCGGCCGCACACCTATGTGAGGAGAGCACACAGAAGCTGACGGTATTCACCTGCCGGCCGCTGCCAGGACCAGCAAGTATATTCCACACTAAAAGTATTGATAACTGAATACAGAACTCTCACAATGAGGAATGTCTGGGTGACTGCATTCTACGCTCCCAATTAAAGCACAACCCAGATTGCAGGCAGCCCTATGCAAGACGTTTCATGCTAAACATTCCCGTTTTCGAGGGCTACACTGATTTTTATCTGCAGTCATTTACAGTTGTTTCCCGTTTTCTATTTGTTAAATGACTACGATTTCTTCATATAGAGTGTGACAGGGCCAGAGAGGTAATAATCCCGGGTGCTCACCAGGTACTGTCACCAGTCAGTAATAATCTCGGAGCTGTCACCAGTAATAATCTCGGGTGCCTATCAGGTACGGTCAATAGTCAGTACCTGGCGTGTACCCAGGATTCTTACTGTAACCAGTCCGTAATAATCACTGGCGCTGTCACCAGTCCGCAATAAATCCCTGGCGGCTGTCACCAGTCCGCAATAAATCCCTGGCGGCTGTCACCAGTCCGTAATAATCCCTGGCGGCTGTCACCAGTCCGTAATAATCCCTGGCGGCTGTCACCAGTCCGTAATAATCCCTGGCGGCTGTCACCAGTCCGTAATAATCCCTGGCGCTGTCACCAGTCCGTAATAAATCCCTGGCGGCTGTCACCAGTCCGTAATAAATCCCCAGCGCTGTCACCAGTCAGTATGTCGCGGGCAAGGAGGACGCCGCTGCGCTCGCTAACGCTCGGGTCTGGCGCTGCTGCAATGGCTGCTCGGTGGCTCGAGCGGTGGGCCGGACCCGGGGACTCAAGCGGTGCTCCTCGCCCGTGAGTGAAAGGGGGGTAGTTTGGTTTGGGGATTTGGTCCGTGACACCACCCACGGGTTGTGGTGAGGTTGGACACCACCGCTGCTGGTGACGGGGATCCCGGGAGCGATGGTAGGGAGCAGCTGGGATGTTGTTTCCCCTCTCCGTGGGTAGGGGTTGGTGGTCCCGGGGCCCGGTGAGGTGACGGGGAGGCCGGGTTGGGCAAGGTGCAGGGTCGCCTGGACTGCGCAGCGCGGTGCCGGACGGCACGGTTGTACTCACTCAGCCACAAATGTACGCAAAGTCTCTGGTAAACCAAATGGCTGGATGGACAGGTCCCGCAGCCGGCTGCTGTGGTTTCTCCCGGACAGTTAGTGGTGGCTGCCTTTCCCTGCACCTTTGTGTATGTTCGGTCCCGATGGATTCCCACCGGTAACCCGCTCCCCAGCGTGTATGTGTGACGGAGGAGCCCTTTTGCCCGCAGGCTCTGGCCCTTGGAACTCTAGCTGTGGCGGTAGCTGTATTTCCTTTTGCTGGTTGGACGGTTGCCTTCAATCGGGTTTTGGCTGTTAGGAAACCCCTGGGGTTCCTGTCACTGATGGATTTGACCTCTAATGGCGACTTCAAGCCTGGTCGGGGTCCGTAGGCCCTGCCTGTGTGTGCTGGCTTCACTTCGCTCCCCAGTTCGGTACCGGCGGGCCACCGCCCGTCCCCGGTCCTACGGTTTTGCGTTGATCTGCCTCTCCTGCAGACGGCCACCACCGTTTGCCAACCTTGCTCTTAGTGCCCGGGCCACACACCTGGACACGGTCAGTTTACTCCTCACTTCACTCCTCTCTCTTCCACTTCCCTAACTGATCTGACTTCCTTTTCCCGCCTCCAGGACCGTGAACTCCTCAGTGGGGGGGGGGCAACCGCCTGGCTCCACCCCACCTGGTGTGGACATCAGCCCCTGGAAGGAGGAAACAAGGATTTTGTGTCTGGCTGATGTGCCTGTCTCAGGGTGGGGGTGTATGTTGTAGGACCTGTGACGACCTGGCTAGTCCAGGGTGCCACAAGTACTAATCTCGGAGCTGTCACCAGTAATAATCTCGGGTGCCTGTCAGGTACTGTCAATAGTCAGTACCTGGTGTGTACCCAGGATTCTTACTGTAACCAGTCCGTAATAAATCCCCGGCGCTGTCACCAGTCAGTAATACTACAGGGTGCTGTCACCAGTCAGTGATACTCCAGGGTGCTGTCACCAGTCAGTGATACTCCAGGGTGCTGTCACCAGTCAGTGATACTCCAGGGTGCTGTCACCAGTCAGTGATACTCCAGGGTGCTGTCACCAGTCAGTGATACTCCAGGGCGCTGTCACCAGTCAGTGATACTGCAGGGCGCTGTCACCAGTCAGTGATACTCCAGGGCGCTGTCACCAGTCAGTAATACTCCAGGGTGCTGTCACCAGTCAGTGATACTCCAGGGTGCTGTCACCAGTCAGTGATGCTCCAGGGTGCTGTCACCAGTCAGTGATACTCCATGGCGCTGTCACCAGTCAGTGATGCTCCAGGGCGCTGTCACCAGTCAGTGATGCTCCAGGGTGCTGTCACCAGTCAGTAATACTCCAGGGCGCTGTCACCAGTCAGTGATGCTCCAGGGTGCTGTCACCAGTCAGTGATACTCCAGGGTGCTGTCACCAGTCAGTGATACTCCAGGGCGCTGTCACCAGTCAGTGATACTCCAGGGCGCTGTCACCAGTCAGTGATGCTCCAGGGCGCTGTCACCAGTCAGTGATACTCCAGGGCGCTGTCACCAGTCAGTGATACTCCAGGGCGCTGTCACCAGTCAGTGATACTCCAGGGCGCTGTCACCAGTCAGTGATACTCCAGGGCGCTGTCACCAGTCAGTGATACTCCAGGGCGCTGTCACCAGTCAGTGATACTCCAGGGCGCTGTCACCAGTCAGTGATACTCCAGGGCGCTGTCACCAGTCAGTGATACTCCAGGGCGCTGTCACCAGTCAGTGATACTCCAGGGTGCTGTCACCAGTCAGTGATACTGCAGGGTGCTGTCACCAGTCAGTGATACTCCAGGGTGCTGTCACCAGTCAGTGATACTCCAGGGTGCTGTCACCAGTCAGTGATACTCCAGGGTGCTGTCACCAGTCAGTGATACTCCAGGGTGCTGTCACCAGTCAGTGATACTCCAGGGTGCTGTCACCAGTCAGTGATACTGCAGGGTGCTGTCACCAGTCATTGTGCAGGAGTGTCAGGAATCACAGCTGGCTGCTGAGGGCTCGGGGCTCTTACTCTGCGCTCCCGCATGCACGAGTCTCCTCCAAGTGTGAGCCCCGTCCTTACCCACTGCTCCGCCGCATGTCTTCACTCTGAAATCTTCCAATGTCTTAGGATAAGCATCAAATTGCCGGAGCCGGTGAAACGCCTCCATCTTCTCAACCGGAAGCAGACAGCCTCCACAACACTTCCGGGTCTATTTGCTATACGTCCTTATTTTACTGGTCAGACTGACAGCCAATAACATAGCAGCTTTCCATGACGCGTGCGCAGTTGAAAAGAACCAGCGCCACAGGTCGAATTTACAAGTGTCATAGTTTTCGGAACAGCGTGTCTAGAGCGCATGCGCATTTTAGTTTCACTCGTCAACCTAACGTGGCTGTGGTGCCACCTAGCGTCTAATATCAGTTAGTGCCTGACGATGCTGAAGTTGGTTTCTTATTCGTCCAGTTTCTTATTCGGCAATTTAGTTTTTTCAGTTTTTTATACATTTATCAACAAATATAACACATCACAATTAGAAAATACAATGCACTGATGTGCCCTAATATAAATACACTCAAAACCAGCTGCAAAAATTATAAAACTGGCAAAAAAATGGGCATCAAAGTGGGCACCAAAGTATGTAAGTGAAAGGGTTAAATGGCTTTGGGCCACTAATCTAACACCACATTTACATACCTAATGATGCCTCTAATCAAACTCAAGTGACTCGAGCCTGGCCCAAAGGGGTTCTGGGCATCAAAACTGGCATCAAAGTGGGCACACAGCCAATTTTCACAGATTTGAATAAGTAACTGGTGTTTTTGAGGGGTTAAATGGCTTTGGGCCACTGATCTCACACCACATTTACATACCTAGTGATGCCACACATCAAATTCAGATCACTGCAGCCTGGCCCAAACAGGTTCTGGGCATCAGAACTGGCATCAAAGTGGGCAAATGGCCAGTTTTCACAGATTTGAATATGTAACTGGTGTTTTTAAAGGGGTTAAATAGATTTGGGCCACTGATCTCACCTGATTACCTGTTTGGGCCAATCTGGAGTGATCTGAATTTCATGTGTGGCATCACTAGGTATGTAATTGTGGTGTCAGATCAGCGGCCCAAAGCCATTTAACCCCTCAAAACACCAGTTACTTATTCAAATCTGTGAAAACTGGCCATTTTCCCACTTTGATGCCAGTTCTGATGCCCAGAACCTGTTTGGGCCAGGCTGGAGTGATCTGAATTTGATGTGCGGCATCACTAGGTATGTAAATGTGGTGTTTGATCAGTGGCCCAAAGGCACTTAACCCCTCAAAAACACAAGTTACTTAAACAAAACTGTGAAAACTGAGGTTTTGCCCACTTTGATGCCAGTACTGATGCCCAGAACCTGTTTGGGCCAGGCTGGAGTGATCTGAATTTGATGTGGGGCATCACCAGGTATGTAAATGTGGTGTGAGATCAGTGGCCCAAAGCCATTTAACCCCTCAAAAACACCAGTTACTTATTCAAATCTATGAAAACTGGCCATTTGCCCACTTTGATGCCAGTTCTGATGCCCAGAACCTGTTTGGGCCAGGCTGGAGTGATCTGAATTTGATGTGTGGCATCACTAGGTATGTAAATGTGGTGTGACATCAGTGGCCCAAAGCCATTTAACCCCTCAAAAACAGCAGTTACTTATTCAAATCTATGAAAACTGGCCATTTGCCCACTTTCATGCCAGTTCTGATGCCCAGAACCTGTTGGGCCAGGCTGGAGTGATCTGAATTTGATGTGTGGCATCACTAGGTATGTAAATGTGGTGTGACATCAGTGGCCCAAAGCCATTTAACCCCTCAAAAACAGCAGTTACTTATTCAAATCTGTGAAAACTGGCCATTTGCCCACTTTGATGCCAGTTCTGATGCCCAGAACCTGTTTGGGTCAGGCTGGAGTGATCTGAATTTGATGTGTGGCATCACTAGGTACGTAAATCTGGTGTGAGATCAGTGGCCCAAAGCCATTTAACCCCTCAAAAACACCAGTTACTTATTCAAGTCTGTGAAAACTGGCCATTTGCCCACTTTGATGCCAGTTCTGATGCCCAGAACCTGTTTGGGCCAGGCTGGAGGGATCTGAATTTGATGTGTGGTATTACTAGGTATGTAAATGTGGTGTGAGATCAGTGGCCCAAATCTATTTAACCCCTCAAAAACACCAGTTACTTATTCAAATCTGTGAAAAGTGAGTTTTGCCCACTTAGATGCCAGTTCTGATGCCCAGAACCTGTTTGGGCCAGGCTGGAGTGATCTGAATTTGATGTGCGACATCACTAGGTATGTAAATGTGGTGTTAGATCAGTGGCCCAAAGCCATTTAACCCCTCAAAAACACCAGTTACTTATTCAAATCTGTGAAAGTTGGCCATTTGCCCACTTTGATGCCAGTTTTGATGCCCAGAACCCCTTTGGGCCAGGCTCGATTCACTTGAGTTTGATTAGAGGCATCACTAGGTATGTAAATGTGGTGTTAGATCAGTGGCCCAAAGCCGTTTAACCCTTTCACTAACATACTTTGGTGCCCACTTTGATGCCCATTTTTTTGCCAGTTTTATAATTTTCGCAGCTGGTTTTGAGTGTATTTATATTAGGGCGCATCAGTGCATTGTATTTTATTATTGTGATGTGTTATTTTTGTTGATAAATGCATAAAAAACTGAAAAAAACTAAATTGCCGAATAAGAAACAGACGAATAAGAAACCAACTTCAGCCCCGAATAAGAAACTGGACGAATAAGAAACCAACTTCAGCATCGTTAGTGCCTGTGACTGTCACAATGCTATTGCTTTTTTGTTCCCACACAGTCAGACACTCGGATGGTTTTTTTTCCAGGGCCACAAGAGTAACAGATTATACAAATGGCTGATCAGGCTGAAGATCAGGCTGTGTGCTCACAGAGTGTTTGTGCTGAGTAGGCTGTATGCACACAGAGTGTTTGTGCTGAGTAGGCTGCTGTGTGCACACAGAGCGTTTGTGCTGAGTAGGCTGTATGCACACAGAGTGTTTGTGCTGAGTAGGCTGTATGCACGCAGAATGTTTGTGCTGAGTAGGCCGTGTGCACGAAGAGTGTTTGTGCTGAGTAGGCTGTGTGCACACAGAGTGTTTGTGCTGAGTAGGCTGTGTGCACACAGAGTGTTTGTGCTGAGCTTTCAGAGCAGAAACTCAATGTTTTATAGGAGATTTGGAGAGTTTACGCTGAGTGGCTATGTTCACACAGAGTTTAGTTTGCTATAGGTTGTTTTGCATTATCTTGAGGGTTTTTTAAGGTGCTTTTTCTGGTGGATCCGCTTGAACGAGACTTCATGTGCACATCACCTTGGTTTGTGCACACATTGTCTTTTTGTCACGTTTTCACTCCATTTCTGCTTAAAAAACTCCTAAAAAACCTCAGTGTCCAGACACTCTTAGGATATGTGCACACTACGACTTTTTCAGGCAGATTCCACCTGAAATTCACTTGAAAAAGTGCTTACAAATGCTAAAAAGAGTGAACATATGTACTGTAATGTCAGATGGACGCGTCCCGGCTTCAAACTGAAGTAGTGCGCATGACTTAAACTATGGGGTCATGCGCACTGATTCGAAATCCCCCGTCACACGCGATGGCGGTGGAGAGGTGAGTGAGATCATCCTCTGACACTACGTATTCATTAACATGCCCACAGGGGTGTACTAACATGCTAATGGGGGCGAATGGCCGGGGAACTAACGCCCAGGGGACTACTGCCCTCACTAAATAGCATATGGTAAAAGATCTTTAGAAATACTTTTTCTATAGATCTCTTTATCTATGCTAACGTATACAAGGACAGTTAGGCAAGGATTAGCAATATGCACCTAGAACTGCTCGTGGTCCTGGGTGCATATTGGACCTGACAGGTTCACTTTAAGTTTCTTTTACCCACTTCAAGCTTCAAAAGCTGCAGAGGTTAAGAGAAGTGACCGGTCCATTCTTCAGGCAGCTTGGAAGCAGTTCACTATTGTATATATTATGAAAAAAAAAAACAATGGGAAAATACAGCAAGAAGCTACACAAAAGACCCCAAAGAAGAGGATGCAGGAAAAACACTCACGTGTCATCCCGTAGCAAAACCTAGCGGGTACACTATCATCTATAAGATACCTAAGGGTACGTGCACAAGGCATATTTTTTAACAGGGACGCTCCGTGACCGTCCTCAAAAAAACACTTCAGAAATGTTAAAAAGAATGTGCCCCTGGCTGTTTAACCTGCTAAATGTGGCAATCAATATCTATCACAGCATTTAGAGGCTTGAGAGAGGGAGGGGCGCACTCTCTCAGCTGATGAGGTTCTCTCAGACAGCTCCCTGACGCACGTTTCGCGGCTCACTTTCTCATGGGGCCACTTACATAATATGGGTAAATATTAATTTCCCCTTTTACACTGCTGAACTGATACTTGATTGAATTTAATATGTAGCAGAATTAAAAACTGTATTGGGCAGATGGAATGGATGTACGAGGGATGCATGTACCCATTTTGAATGCATGCCTTGACCTTATGTACTATATATGTATACTGCCTATGTTGTGGCCATTACAAGAATTAATCACTTTTTTGTGAACTAGAATTTATAAAGGACCATTGGAATAAGGGAAATATAAAAAGTGGTACTATATTATGCAATGACAATCAATTGACTTATGAGTATCAAATAAATGGCCACTAGATGGGGATACAGAGTATTGGCCATTATATGTTAAGTTATTTACATGAAGGCAGAATTTATTCTGCTGATTACCAGCTAGCAGTGTTTTAAGACATATGTTGTACATTAAACGGAATGGTTAAACTTATTTAGCATAACAAATGCTACTTAGAACTATTTTACAGAGGTGTATCTAGGATTTCCGGCACCTGGGGGAAGAATTCAATTTGGCGCCCCCCCCCCCATGTGACCATTTATATGTGATTTGCACACTTAGTCATGTGATGACGAGCTGCTCTTAATAATTCTCTCAAAGTTCAAAGAGAAACATAGGAAGAAAATCTAATAGTCTCATGCAAGTATGAAAATCACATATGAGTGGAGAGGCCATGTGGTATCTGCTGGAACCAGAAGCAGAGCTGAATCCTGACAGGGAGTATATTACATGCTGTTAGGATTGGGCTACACTGTTTAATTTTATTATAAGTAAAGGGCTTCTCCAGGTTTGAGATAAAAATCTGCAGTCACTCTATGTGACTGTAGACTTCTGAATTCTCACACTGCACACTGTCAGGATTCTCTGGTGCCGGCGGTGAGTGGGAGGTCAAGAAAATGCAAGTATGTGATTTACATGCATGTGGTCACGTGTAGACTAGACATGTTTGGCCTCGCTCAATAAAAATTAATTGAGTAAAGCCGGACACATCTAGTCAGAATGTGGCCAGAAATATAAAAATCTCATACTTGCGCTCATATGACCGTCCACTCTCGTCACTGGCACCGGAGAATCCTAAAAGTGTGTAGTGCATGCATTGTAAGAATTCAGAAGCCTGCAGTCACCTGGAGAGACTGGAAACTTTCATCTCAAACCTGGACAAAACTTTACTTATGCAGTTATGCAGTGTAGCCCAATTCTAAGTAAAGGGATTGTCCAATCTTACAATTTATGTATTGTTACTTGTGTACAAGATCAGAACTAGTAACAGCACCAGAACCACCAGAGGTACAGAAATACATAATTAGAACCCCCATCAATACAGAAACACAGGGTCACAACAACAGGCAGTACAGAAATTCATCCATATAACCCCATAAGTTTAGAAACACAGCCTCAAAACCCTCATCAGTACAGAAATACATCATCAAAACCACAAGAATGGTACATAAATTGTAATGTCAGGTCAGACACATAGACATTTGTATTGCAGGAATCTACAACTTCCAGTACATCCTTAAAGGGAATTTGTCACCAGGATTTTAACACCTAATCTGAGAGCAGCATAACGTAGGGTCAGAGATCCTGATTCAAGCGGTCTGTCACTTACTGGGCTGCTTAGTGTAGTTTTGATAATCTACTGCTGATTAAACAGTGATTTTATCATTACGGGACTGCTTCGCATGCTGCCAGGTAGTCCAGCATATTCATGAGCTCTGTATAACTGCTAGATCTGCAGCAGAGAAAACATTGATTTTATCAAAATGACAGCAAAGAGCTCAGTAAGTGACACATCGCTGGAATCAGGGTCTGTCTCTACATTATGCTGCTCTTAGATGGGGGAGCAAAAACCTGGTGACAGATTCCTTTTAACAATGGTAAGGAGATACTTGGAAGTTATCAGTCATCATCAGATGAGGACTATACAGGAACTAAAGTAAGGCCTCAGTTCCACTTGCGTTTTGCACGGACGAGTGCAATCCGATAAAACATCGAATTGCACTCGCACCAGTGTAAAATGATGGAGTAGTGTCCATCTGCAATTGATTTTTCATGATATATTGGCATGAAAAAAGAATTGCAGCATGCTGCGAGTGTCTTAGAGTCTCAGCTCACACACCCATACAGGTCTACGGGAGCATGTGAAACATCGCACTGCACTTGGATGTCATCAGAGTGCAGTACGATGTACGCAGAGACAGGCCGTGGAGAAGGGCGAGAATTACTCCCTCCCTTTCTCTTGACCGAAGCTGTGATCTGATCGCAAGATTGGATTACAGCCGCATGACACTTGGCTCATGCTCGCAGCAGAGCCTGAGCCAAGGGTCCTTAGTATATCGCATCTGATGCTATCGCATGGGAAGCAATGTGCAAGTGGGACTGAGGCCTAATGATGAGAATTAGTCAGTATCACAAATAAAGGCTGATTAACAGACATGGCCACACACAGAGCACACTGACACTGCTGTATATTTATCACAGGAGAGGCCAGCTTATTCCAACCGAAGTGCCCTGCGCCATCATGGTAGGCCTGCAGGACCTTGGGCACGCTGGCCTGGGGGACCACCAGCTGGTGAACCTTCTCATGGGTTTTCGGGTTGATCAGCTCCCTATACAGCTTCTCTTGATGTAAGTACAGCCGGTCTCTCTCCTTCCACAACCGTTGAGCTTCTGAGGGGGCTGCGGGTTCCATCCTGGAAGAGCCCTGCGCAATCATGGTTTTGACCAGTTGGACTGCAGGTTCTTGGTCCTGGGCTCTTTGCCACCCTTGGCTGGGCAGTGGATCAAGGTTCACCTGCTGTTGGTTAACGCAGGGCTTCTCATCCCTTGGCCGATAGAACATGGGTAGCTCAATTTCTTCAAGGTCATCGTCCTCCACCCCTTCATCGGGTAGGTGTGGCATCCGAGACAGTGCATCCGCGTTGGTGTTCTTGCGGCCAGCCCTATACTTGATGGTGAAATCGTAGTTGGACAGTCGAGCCATCCATGGCTGCTCTAGGGTGCCCAGCTTAGCTGTATCCAGATGTCTCAATGTATTGTTGTCCGTGTAGGCAGTAAACTTTGCCGCCGCGAGGTAGTGCTTGAACCTTTCGGTTATGGCCCACATGAGGGCTAAGAACTCAAGTTTGAAGGAGCTGTAATTTTCGGGGTTCCTTTCCGTTGGCCGAAGTTTTCTGCTAGCGTATGCAATCACTTTCTCCTTCCCGTCCTGTACCTGGGACAAGACCGCACCCAGGCCCACATTGCTGGCGTCGGTGGAGGCCGTAATCGGGGTAGGCCAAGATTTCTTCCCCTGTCAGGGCTGATTTCATCTGGTGAAAAGACTCTTCGTGCTTCTCACCCCAGACAAACGGGGGCCCAGGGGCTCTCCCGTTCTTGGTTTGTCCCACGAGGAGGTCTTGCATAGTCGCGGCCATCTTCGTGTACCTCTTGATGAAACGGCGGTAGTAGCCCACCAGGCCCAGGAACTGCCTCACCTCCCTCACCGTGGTCAGTCGTGGCCAGCTCTGGATAGCAGCAACCTTTTCAGGGTCCGGGGCTACACCTTCTGCACTCACTACGTGTCCGAGGTACTGCACCTTGGGCTTCAGCAGGTGGCACTTGGAGGGCTTCAGTTTCATCCCGTACTTGGAGAGGACCTCGAACACTTCTGCCAGGTGTTCCAGATGGGCCTCGTACGTCTTGGAATATGCGATCACGTCATCCAAATATAATAGCACAGTCTCGAAGTTGAGATGCCCCAAGCAGCACTCCATGATCCGTTGGAAGGTCCCGGGGGCATTGCACAGCCCGAACGGCATACTGTTGAACTCGCAGAACCCCATAGGGGTAGCAAACACGTTCTTCTCATGATCTTCCGGTACAACCGCCACCTGCCAGTATCCACTGGTAAGGTCAAGTGTAGAGAAATAATTAGCAGTTTTTAGTGCAGCCAGCGACTCTTCAATGCGGGGGAGAGGGTAGGCATCTTTATGCGTTATCTGATTGATCTTCCGGTAAGGGGTTGCATCAGGAGCGCCAACGGTTGGTGCTTGCAGGACCTTGATGGCCCGCTCCTTTAGTACTGTAAAGTCTAGGTCGGCGTGCTCCAAAGTCCATAACCGCAGCTGTTTGCGATCTTCGGCAGTCCCCAGTCCCTGCAGGAACTGCTCCATTAGCATCTTGTTGCTGTCGGCCTCACTGATGGTGTCCACCCACCTCAGCGTTCGAAGAGCAGTCTGCAGGCGCAAGGCATAGTCTCTTATACTGTCCGCGGGTCGTTGCCGACATTGGTAGAACTGCATCCGCAACACAGCCTCGGTGCGGGTTTCATAGGTGGACTGGAGTTTCTCGAAGATAGTGGTCACCGAGGCCCGGTCCGTGTCTGCCCAGATCCCAGTCTCTTGCTCGGTCGCGCCGGTCAGCTGCCCTAGCACTACCGTCGCACGCTGTCTGCCAGTCATGGCATACAAGTCAAGGATAGTGTTTATCTTTTTTCGGAACACCTGCAAGACATCAGGCTTCCCATCGTACTGGGGTAGCCAGGTAGCACCGGGCACATAGGGCAAGGAGATCGGCATTACCTGAGCGACCGCTGGACCCGTGGCCTCCCCCGCTCTTGCCACCGGAGCGAGAGCCGCCACGCTCCCATCTTCGGGCGCCGCCACTCCTGCAGCTGACGCCCCTTCGCCATCTCCGGTAGGTACGGACATCTTCCCTCCGTCCCCCCTTGGTCTTTTCGGGGCACTTCACTTGCTTTCTGCACCGCTCTGCTCTCAGGGGGCGGGGCTTCACTTTCGCGCCCTTTTTGCTTGGAGAAGACGGCTTGGGCGGGAAACTTCGCGCCACAGGAAGGTGACAAGATGGCGGATTCTGCAATTTTTCAACGGGGACTCCATTGACGATAACTTCAAGGCGCACTTCCACAGGTAAGTGGATGGGTTCAATCCTGTTCACAGCGCCAGAAGAGCGGATGTGTACCGCCCCGGGGCTCGGCCGGCTGCCGAGCCGCTCGGATCCGTGCTAGTCGATGGGTGGCTCGAGCTCGTCCACGGACCCGGGGGTCACGTCGCTCTGAAAGGGGGTTGGCGCTACACGTAGGGACTTTGGTGGGGAGGTCCACGGCCAGAGACGCGGTTGTTTGTAAGGGGATTTGAGTTTGTGACGCCACCCACGGGTTGTGGTGAATGAATGGACACCACCGCTGCCGTTGACTAGGCTCCCGGGGACGGTGTTGCGAAGCTTGGTTTTGACCCCCTCCGTGGGTAGGGGGATGATGGTCCCGGGGGCTCAAGGGATGGATGCGTGCTGGGTGCTGGTGCGCTGCGCGGCCTGAAGGCACTGGTGTACTCACTATGATACAACACACTGGAGGTTCTGGTAAACCAAGCGAGATGATGAATGGTGCCCGCAGCCGGCTGCAGCTTCCCGTTAACAGGTTGGTGGTTTCCGCCTTTCTCCTGCACCTCTTTAATGTAGATGTTATGACTCCTATGCCTAAGCAACGGTAGTCCGCTCCCCGGCTTGCTGTGTGTCGGGAGAGCCCTGTTTGCCCGCAGACGCTGGCCCCTTGGGTCTCTATGCCTTGGCGGTAGCTTTACCCTAATGGTTGGGCTGTTGTCTTCAGTCGGGTCTTGGGTGGGAAAGGTCCTAAAGTCCAGTCCTCAATCAGTTGATTTGACTTAGCCTAGTTGTTTCTGGGCCTCGTACTGGGTCTGAGTACCCCTCCTGGTGCTCCGGTTTCCAATCGGTTCCCCGGTTCGGTACCGGCGGGCCACTGCCAGTCCCTGGTCCCTATGGTTCCACCGGCTGTAATCCCACCGTCTGCCTCTTTGCCAAAGGTGCCTGGGCTCCAACCCAGACACCTGGTGTAGTCTTTGGCAGGCCTGGGCACAGGTCTGCCCTTGAACCTGACTCTCCTCACTCACTGTCAAGACTCAACTCTCATCTCACTGTTTTCCCACCTCTGAGCCTGTGAACTCCTCGGTGGGTGAAGCCAACCACCTGGCTCCGCCCCCCTGGTGTGAACATCCAACCCGGAGGGAGGTGACAAAGGTTTATAGGTTGGCTGCTCTCACCTTTCTAAGGGGAGGAAGTGTGTGTGTGTGTGCGCATGGGACTACCTGGGACGACCTGACTAGTCCAGGGTGTCACATCTTCATCTGTGGGTTGAGCCTAGAATGTATGGGCTCTTTCCAGGTTAGTGGGTGTGACCAGCTTTATGACAAGTCATACCTAGAAGGAACCCATATATTCTAACATCTACCTTTTCTATTGGACGCAGTGCACGCTGCGTGCTAGCTCCGCCCACAGATGACCTTAGGCTCTGCAGACCGCAGAGAAGGCTGCGTTCAGGTGTGGATGTAAGAGCCATCAGCCAGGGAAGTGAGGCTGCCGGCATGATCGCTGCGGGCCCCGGAACTCGGCCCGGGGGCCGCAGCATACACCACCGTCCTTGCTGAACGGTGCGAACGCCATCCTTGGTCGCTCAGAGTTCTTCATCAGTCGGCCCAACAGCGCCCCCCCTGACACTGCGCCCGGGGCAGATGCCCTACCAGCCCCCCCTAGATACGCCTCCCCAAGCAGGGGAACTTATATATATATTGTAACGTTGCGCCCTGCAACGTGGGGGTTTCACTCGCTTGCAGCGGTGTGAGGTAGCTTCAGCAACACACGTACACAGTCTCTTCATAGAAATTCTGGCAGTTTATTAAAAACACTCAGCATAAACTGCCCTCACACATAAACAATAAGTGCATAATGGAAGTTTAGCAACTTCCCCACTCTCTGGCTCCTGCCAGCGTACAACTCTAGCCAAGGTTCCTTCCAGCACCCAGGGCCCTCTGCAGACCCCTGTCTGTCTCTCCTCCTGGAGAGATTCGGCCCTACAGCCCTGGCCTGGCCGCACTCACCTCAGACTCAATATCAGAGCCTTGTGATCAGCCTCCATGCAGGCTGATACACCCAAAGCTCCTGGCTCTGCTCTCACTTGTTTCCAGTCCACACACTGGACATCTAGAGCCAGTCTCTCTCTAGACTGCCCTAGACACACTTCTCCCAAGTTCAGAGACAGGATTGCTTTAATCCCTGGAGCCACACCCACAGGTGGTAAGGAGTGTGTAATCAGCATCACACACCCTTCCATGGCTCTACATGTAATGCAATCCTGTGGAACCACAGGTCCCAGCCAGCTTCACATTGCAGAGCACCCACGCTTCTGCAAAACATGCCGGCCCTTTGTAATACAGCCGGTTGATACCTCACATACCCTCCCCCTCTGTTCAAACCCGTAGGGGAGAACACTTGCCAATGACCTGGGGCCGCGAGACAGGGCATCTCCGCTGCCATGCCCCACCAGTTGAGAGGGCCGTCCAAGAGCAGTAGTCCCTGAGGCATCGCCCGACACTGTCACCAAACCCCGTCTGGTCAATCTAGGGTTAAAGGACGTTCCATTTCCAGACCGTTCTCTCCCTGACCCCCTCCCAGGGTCACCGTAGTAGAGAGACATGTCCCCAGTCAAACCTACAGTCTTGTCCGAACCTAGGCTTTCTCGAGTACCCCCAAGGCTACTGTCGGGAACTCTAAGCTCATAGCGGCCACTATCTACAGTACATCGTAGGTTACCACTCTGTCGGCGATTCCTTTTATCGCGCGTCTGAACTACTGGACCGACACGCCATCTTCCACTTCTTTCCACTGAACAACGGGTGGAAGACGGCTGCTGTCCCCCACACAGTTGGCGAAGCCGCTCCTTAATTTTCAGGTTGTCTTGCCACAACCGCTCCATGTCACGTACATGGTGTACCCGATATTCAATAAGGCTTCGAATGTTTCCAAGACTCTCTACAGTCCCGACACAGATGAACGGAACCATACCAGCTTCCCTGGGTATCTTGCTCTCGTTAGCAGCAGGGATTCTTAATCTCACCAATCCCGATTTATTCACCATGTCTTGCATGACTCGTCCGGTTTTTCCAATAACTCTTCCCACCAGAGCCCGGGGTACTTGGACGATATCTTTCGCCAGACTCTGTGCTTTCCTTTTATACTCTAGCTGTCTAGTGGCTTCTTCCTTTTGCAGTTGGACCTGCCACTTCATACGAACACATCTGAAGTGCATGTCCTTTAGAATAGCCACCCGCTGCCCAGTAATTTTACTGGTAGACAATATCACTAACTGTTCAGCCCCTGGGGTACAGTAGACCTCACACGCTTCCACAGCTCTCCTTGGGCCTCCCCAGCTTCAACAAGTTTGGTCAGGATTGACACTCGCTGCTCCATCTGCTCCAAGGCTCCCTGGGACTTGGACTGGTACTCTGCCAAGCGACTTCGGAGCTCAGCCACTTCTTTCTCCAGCTCCTTTACTCGACTCTCAGTAGCCGGCCTAAGAAGTATCTCTTGTTGCAGATGGTCTTTGCTCATCCTCTTGAATGAGTTTTCACTTGCGGACCTCTCTGGTCTACGACACACTATTTCTGAGGCTTCTTCCAACTCAGCTTCAGAACATTTGGGTTTCTTACTCTTCTTACCCATGACCGTCTCTATATCCTCCATCATGGTTTTAGCAAGCAGGTCAGGCAGGCTCCCAGTCTTGGATGAGACCTTTGCTCCAGACTTCACCTCCTCAGAGGCTCTCTTCACTTCAGCGCCAGCTGTTTCTTGGGTCTTCACTGCATTATCTTCACCTTCCTCTGGGGTCTCTGCAGTGTCACCCTCAGCCTGGGTGTCACACCCTTCAACATGGCACTCTGTTCCTTTTAGAGTTTTGGGGCTAAATTCGCTGTCATCTACCCCAGCACTTGGTAGTTCACCAGTCTGCTCACCACGACTGTTGGGGATTATTCCTTCCCCCACACTCTCTAGGATTCCATTCCCTATACCACTCTCGCCTGACAGACTATCAACTTCACACTTTGAAATCATAGGGACCACCACCATTACGTCCTTGGTTGGCTCCTTCTCTGCACTTGCAGCCCGCTGATTTCTGTCGTCACAATGTGTCAGTTCAATCTCTGATTCCTCAGTCTTTTGTAGGATATCACCGTCTGACTCCACCGTAGCAGGTGTTATTAGCACCATGTCTTCATTAACCAGGCATGTCACTTTCTCTGCACCCTCAGACGGCCTACACTGTGCCCCCTTTCGGCGCTTATTATGTCTTCGGCGTCGGGAGGAAGTTTTGCCCTTCTCGCCCATCTGTACCACACTGTACTCGTTTGTCACTTTTCTAGAGTCAGTGTCTTTACTGGAGTCATCATCACTCCCCCTGGTATCCTGGACTATCATGTCCCCACTTAACCAGATATCTGCCTCCCTTTCTGGAGCTACCCCGTTTTTAACGGTCACACTATCGGTTATTCCCTTAGTCCTTATGTCACTAAGTTGGGTCCGTCCATCATTTTCTTTGGTCACCCCTAACTTAGGACAGTCAATTTTAGGAGGTGCTATCTCCTCCTTACCACACATTACTGCACAACAAGGACCCCTTTTCACCTCCCAATGTGGTGGGGTTTCCTTTGGGCTGTTCCGGCTCTTACACAAGCAACCGTATACGTCCCCCTGCTTCCACAAGTGCACAAATAATTTAGAGTCCCAACCTATAATAATTGGGTGCAGTAAATCTGAGACTACTCCAACATCATGAGAACCACTGTCCCTGGCTGTCTTAATGACCACGCTGGATACCGGGTATTCTGTCTCATTATTGTGGGTGCAGCCGACGTGGATCTTCCTTCCAGGAATCAAGTGGACATCAGAGGTGGCCCTCACCAGGGTCACCAAGCTCCTTGAGTCTACGACTCCTGTTACAGATTCCCCATCCACTTCCACGGAACACAGACGTGGCTTCTCGTCGGATGGGTGGTCTATATTGCAAACAGGACACTTGTGGCATGAACACTGTTGTCCCTGGCTACAGTCTATCTGTGCCACTTCACCCTTGGATTTGGGATGCTCCGCACCCTTTTGGGCGACCACCCCTTTATGGGACTCCACCCCCCTTATGGGCAACCACCCCCTTATGGGCAACTATTCCCTTCTGGGACTCCGCCTCCTTTTGCGGTTTCCATGCAATGTCCTTAGCCCCCAGTTCACACAGTTTGCCCTTGTCTCCCTGGGCACCCAGTGTCCATACTGGCCCCTGAAGGGAACGCTCAAACTGGTCCATGGCTGTGACATCGCTCCACACCGACAGCTCCTGCTGTCCCTGCACCAGGAACTGGTACAGCTCCTCCACAACGTCTGCAGGGACCATTCCCT
Source organism: Anomaloglossus baeobatrachus (assembly GCF_048569485.1). Taxonomy (NCBI): domain Eukaryota; kingdom Metazoa; phylum Chordata; class Amphibia; order Anura; family Aromobatidae; genus Anomaloglossus; species Anomaloglossus baeobatrachus. The sequence goes on along the minus strand of NC_134357.1, from coordinate 350,549,483 downwards.
CTTTTTGGATTTTAGCCCCCACTGCTGTCACTGGACCTCCAGGCACATGCTGTTGGTGCTGCTGGCTCTGCAGCAGCTGGTTCAGGAGCTCCTCCATGCTGCAACGAAAAGAGGAACAGGAGGGGCGCTCCAATGGGTAATACCCGGTGGTCAAAGACAGGGGGGGGTTAGAGAACCACTAACCTTTCCGGGTTGTACCGTCCGTACAACCAGGATCTCCAGCCTGTGGTGTATCACTGCTCACCAAGCAGGGCCTTGCAATTCCGGCTGGCCTGGAACCTCCAGTCGCTGGACTCTCGCCACTGCAGCACGGGTCCCCAACGACCTGCTGATTCACCACCAGGTGCTTGAGAGCGCTGTCCCTGTTCGTGGACCCGCCGATCCACCGCAAACCGCTTCAAAAAATTTTCGTGGACCCGCCGATCCACCGCAAGCAGTCCGTATCCACAGGAATATGTCCTAGGCCGTTGCCCCTAGCAACCAGACCGCGTTGCCCCTAGCAACCAGACCGCATGCCCGCATTCGAGACACCATATGTAACGTTGCGCCCTGCAACGTGGGGGTTTCACTCGCTTGCAGCGGTGTGAGGTAGCTTCAGCAACACACGTACACAGTCTCTTCATAGAAATTCTGGCAGTTTATTAAAAACACTCAGCATAAACTGCCCTCACACATAAACAATAAGTGCATAATGGAAGTTTAGCAACTTCCCCACTCTCTGGCTCCTGCCAGCGTACAACTCTAGCCAAGGTTCCTTCCAGCACCCAGGGCCCTCTGCAGACCCCTGTCTGTCTCTCCTCCTGGAGAGATTCGGCCCTACAGCCCTGGCCTGGCCGCACTCACCTCAGACTCAATATCAGAGCCTTGTGATCAGCCTCCATGCAGGCTGATACACCCAAAGCTCCTGGCTCTGCTCTCACTTGTTTCCAGTCCACACACTGGACATCTAGAGCCAGTCTCTCTCTAGACTGCCCTAGACACACTTCTCCCAAGTTCAGAGACAGGATTGCTTTAACCCCTGGAGCCACACCCACAGGTGGTAAGGAGTGTGTAATCAGCATCACACACCCTTCCATGGCTCTACATGTAATGCAATCCTGTGGAACCACAGGTCCCAGCCAGCTTCACATTGCAGAGCACCCACGCTTCTGCAAAACATGCCGGCCCTTTGTAATACAGCCGGTTGATACCTCACAATATATATATATATATATTATATTACACACACCGTATTTTTCGCTTTATAAGACGCACCGGATTATAAGACTCACCCCAAATTTAGATATAAAAAAAGGCAAAAAAAAAGAAAAATGGGGTCCGTCTTATACTCCGGTGTTCTCTTACCGGAGGGGGGCAGCAGTGGTGGTGAAGCGGGGTCACAGAAGGCAGAGGTTGTGCTGGCAGGCGCGGCGGATCAGTGGCAGCGGGATCCGTGGTGTCAGGTGCAGTGGCGTCCGTGGTTGCAGGTGCGGTGGTGGCAGGCGGGGTGGCAGGAGCCGCGGGACACCGTGGTGGCAGGAGCCGCGGGGTCCGTGGTGGTGGCGGCAGCAGCGTCAGGTGAGTCGTGCAGCAGGCCGGTGCAGTGAGTGTCCCAGTGTCCGCAGTCCCGGTTCAAATGATGGCGCCTGGAGCGGCGCATGCGCAGATGGAGCTCTCATCCAAGAGCTCCATCTGCGCACGCGCTCGCTCACTGCGCCATCATTTGAAACTGGGACCGCGGACAAACTGGGTAACTTGCTGCACAGCCGCCCGCCCTGCACGCACAGAGTGGCAGCCAGCAGGCTGCCCGCCCACCCTGCGTGCAAGCGGCCGGGTACCTGTGCTTGCGTGCGGGTGCCTGTGTGAGGGCGGCAGCCGGCTGCCGCCCGCACACAGGACCCGGCTGATGCGCACACGGGCACCCAACTGCCGCCCGCACACAGGACCCGGCTGATGCCCGCATGGGCACCTGACTGCCGCCCGCACACAGGACCCGGCTGATGCCGCAAGGGCACCCGACTGCCGCCCACACACAGGACCCGGCTGATGCTCGCATGGGCACCCGACTGCCGCCCACACACAGCACCCGGCTGCCGCCCGCACACGGGACTCTGCTGACACCCGCACGGGCACCCGATTGCCGCCTGCTCACAGCACCCGACTGCCGCCCGCACGCAGCCACGGGTACCCGGCTGCCACCGCATGCAAGCACAGGTACCTGGCCGCTTGCACGCAGCCACAGGCACCCGGCCGCCCGATCGCCGCACAGACAGGACATTCAGGTACCGCTATATTCGGATTATAAGACGCACCCCCCATTTTCCTCCCAAATTTTTGGAAGGAAAAGTGCGTCTTATAAAGCGAAAAATACGGTATATATTTATATATATGTGTGAAAAGGGGAAAAATAATGTTTTTCCCTGTGGACCACTCAGACAAGCAATTGTGTTGACTGGGATATTCACTTTCTATAAACAGTTTTGTATGCTTACTAACTTTAATAAAATGCAATTTTATTCGGTATTGACTCAAAGTTTTCTTGGTTTCAATCTATGTTTGGAGTCATAAGGTATCAAATTTCGGTAAAATGTATTTTTGGAACTTTTTTGTAGTGTTAAAAAATGTTATGTGCCCAAAAATGGTACCGAGAAAAACAACTCCTCATCCCGCACAGAACAAGCCCTCACATGACTTTGTTGGCAGAAAAAAGAAAAAAAAATGATAGCTCTTAAAATAGGATTATGCATTTTTTTTTTTAACTCATTGTTTTAATGTGTGATAAGTGCCAAACATAAAAACAAAACATAAATCTGGTATTTCTGTAATCACACCAACCCAAAAATAAAACTGTCTTATCATAGTTACATAGGTTGAAAAAAGACCTAAGTCCATCTAGTTCAACCTTCCTCCACCAATTATACATTTTGTCACCAAGTCATTTATAACCAACAATGTTGTGTGTACTGAGGAAATCATCCAGCCCTTTTCTAAAAGCTGTTATAATATCCGCCATTACTACCTCTTGTGGTAGGGTATTCCACAGTCTGACTGCTCTAACTGTAAAGAACGCTTTCCTATTTAGCTGCCGGAATCGCTTTTCTTCCACTCGTAGTGAATGCCCCCTGGTCCTTAACATTGTCTCTGGAAGGAATAAGTCATGTGCCAGTCCTTTATATTGAACATACATGTATTTATACATATAAATGAGATCTCCTCTGAGACGTTTTTTTTCTAAGCTAAACATAGCTAACTTTTTCAACCTCTCATCATATGGGGAGGCCTTCCATTCCTTGTAGTAGTCTAGTTAGCCGCCTTTGAACTAACTTCTGAATGTCCTTTTTAAAATGTGGAGCCCAAAACTGGATCCCATATTCTAGATGTGGCCTTACAAATGATTTATAGAGAGGTAACAATACGTTGGGATCACTGTTTCTAATCTCTTTTTATACACCCTAAAATCTTGTTTGCTTTTGCACCTAAAATTGGTCCTAGCACAGATTTCTGCGGTACTCTACTGCTGACTATAGCCCATTTAGAGAACATACTGTGGCGCCCCTGAGGCTTCAAGTCGCCACAAAGGTACTGCACCTCAGCCAGAGGAGTGGTATTCCATCCAGAGTCCCGAAGAGGTCATCCACCGGTATGCACACAAAACACACACCACTTCAATTAGCAGCTATCCACTGGATCAGGGTTAGGGCTTGGTTCCATTAATGTTATGTATAGCCACCACTGGTGATGGTTCCTCCCTCCCCCTAATCTGACAGGGCCTGGGGGTGGAATTTAGTGAGTTGGGGACACTATAGTGTCAGAGAGTCGAAAAGGAGCAGTGTAGGAAGTGAAGACCTGTGGTCTGGAGCTGGTGCAGCTCGACCCAGGCACAAGTCAGAAGGAGTCGTAAAGCCCACGGGATGTGCGCCATACTCCCATGGCCTTGTTCCACATACAGCATCGGAGTGGAAGGACTTGGCCACAGAAAGGGGACTGGTCCCTAGACTAGAGGTGAAGAACCAACGTGCTCTGCTAGTAAAACCAGAGACTGAGGGCACATCTAGTACCAAAGCCAGCTCCGCACACAAATCCGCTGGAAGGTGACCACATAGGGCCACGGGATAAAGCTTCAAGCCACCCGGCAGGGCCCGCGGACACCGGCTCAGGGTACGGTGTGCGTAGGTGAGGGACAGGTGGGAGAGATGTTAGCACAGAAAGATGACCAAGGAAGGAACATGAGAAAGGTGTACTGGACTTGACCTCCGAACTACTCGGGATCAACTGGAGCTCATCACAGTGGAACCCAGCACTCCAAAGGCAGTTACTGAATAGTCGTGTTACTTTGGAACCTGCTTCAGTGAGTAAAAACCTAGAGACTGCATCCCTGTGTCGCTCAGTTATTCGACTGCACTTCCGGCCCTCCGCCCCCCCACCGACTACTACCCCTACTATCCACCCTGGGGCCCAGCTCTGCCTGTGGAGAGCTATACCAACCAAGCTGCATCACCATCTGCCCCAGAGGTCCCCATCCTGCAGCAGCAGCACCTAACTACCATCCCCATCCTTTCTACTTTAACTGACACCGCCATGGTCATGGAACTGGGCCTTGCCACCGCAGCGTCACAGAAACGGAACCGCGGCCCGGTAATGAGTAACCCCACGGCCCCGATACGGGTGTGTCAATACCATTTATGACTTCTCTTTGTTTCCTATCTTTTAGCCAATTCCTTACCCACTTGCATATAGTTTCCCCTAGTCCTTGCTTCTGGAGCTTCAGCATAAGGTTATTATGTGGTACAATATCAAATGCCTTTGGAAAGTCCAAATAATTCACATCAGCTGCATTACCAATATCCAGATTTACACTTACCTCCTCATAGAACCCCAACATGTTGATTAGACACAACTTATCTTTCATGAATCCATGTTGTCAGTTATTATAATATTTTCTGCAATATATTTTTGAATGTCATCCCTTAAAATGCCCTCAAAAACTTTGCACACTACTGATGTCAGACTTACTGGTCTGTAGTTGCCTGGATCTACCCTCTTACCTTTCTTAACTATCGGTACTACATCAGCAATCCTCCAATCCTGAGGCACCAACCCTGTTACAAGTGAGTCTAAGAAGATGAGATACAGTGGTTTGTCGATTACTGAGCTCAATTCCCTCAATATTCATGGAGGAATGCCATCTGGTCTGGAGGATTTGTCAATGATTTATTTACTGAGATGCAGGCGTACTTCTTGTGTTAAATTAATTATGACTTGTTGAATGATCCCTGGAACAGTCTGCTCCTTGGTGAACACTGATGAGAAGTGCCTGTTTAATATCTTAGTCTTTTGTGTCCTCTATAATTAACTTATTATATTTTAAGGGGCCCGATACCTTGCTTTGTTTTCCTTTTGGCATTAATGTATTGATAAAATGTTTTGAGATTTATTTTAATGTCTTTGGCGATTTTTGTTTCAGTAGCTAATTTTGCTTGCTTGATTTCTTTTTTACATTTCCTATTGATATCTGTATACTCCTGGAATGCTATTTCTGTATTCTCAGCCTTTAATATTTTGAACGCCCTTTGTTTTGTTTTATTATACTTTGCACTGTCTTATTTATCCATAGTGGTTTCTTGTTACTCCTGGATATTTTATTACCTGAGGGTATGTCTTTTACAGGACTCTAGGAGTATATCCTTAAATTTGCCCCATTTATGTTCGGTATCCCCAGTCGCCATGACTTTGTCCCAATCTACACAATTAAGCTTTTCCCTTAATTTGTTGAAATCAGCTTTCCTAAAATTCCAGGTTTTAGCATTTCCCCTTTCAAATGTTCTATTGAATATTACTTTGAAGCTTAACATATTATGATCGCTGGTGCCAAAGTGCTCCCGGACCTGTAGATCTGAAATTGTATCTGGTCTATTTGACAGGACCAGATCTAGCACATTATTACTTAAAACTTTTAGCACAATCCGAAGATTCTATGTCCCACTTAATGTCTGGATAGTTGAAATCCCCCATAATAAGAATCCGATTATTAATATTTGTTGCCTTTTCAATTTGTTGCTGCATTTCACCCTCTACCTGTTCTGGTATGTTAGGAGGCTTATAGCAAACTCCAATTAGCATTTTTCCATTATTCCCCTCCCCATGTACATTTACCCATACTGACTCTACATTGTCACAACTTTCCCCTACGTGGTCATTGAACACAGGTCTTAGGTAAGATTTGATAAATACACACACTCCTCCACTTTTTTTTTTGTCTTTCCTGTCCTTCCTGAATGTAGTATAACCCTCTACATTTGTCACCCAGTCATGGCTCTCATCCAGCCATGTTTCCGTAATGCCCACCACATCATATTCCATGGTTGACATACCAGTCTCCAATTCATTCACTTTGTTTGCAAGACTTCTTGCATTTACCATACAAAACCAAAAAAGAAAATACCAAACAAGGGGTCACAAATAACAATGTCTTTATTGATATTCAATTAAAAAACAATATAGATAAATATCTTAAAAAACACAACCATTGGCTGGAAGGAAAAAGGGCATCACAGAGAAAGTAACCTGCAAATCACAATTTATAGGTTATATGTGCAGAATAAGAGGAGGGTTTAGTACAAAAAATAATTACCAGCAAAGGAGATTAAAGTGTCACGTGCTGAAGAGAGGTAGCCATAAATTAAGCCACAATATATCTCTCTACTTGTTGCCTTAATAAGCAACCATAATGAAACCCAGGGTTATTTGCTCAATAACTATAATAAGAAATATATTAACCATGAGGGGTTGTAAGTAACAGATCATAGGAAGAAACTGCTCCGTAGTGTAATGATAATCAAATACCAATAGGTCACATGGGATCACATAAAGCCAAAATTGGCACAAAAATAAATATAAGTAATTGAAAAGATTTACCAGACAAGTTGTGGAGCACTGATCCTTGTGTGTGACGCCCACCCCAACACGCGCACGTTTCGGTGCAGTCTTCTTCAGGGGGTGGTGTTCTTGCATTTACCAGTAGACATTTAATACTACAACCCCTGGCAAAAATTATGGACTCACCTGGCTCTGAGGATGTTCCTTAAGTTGTTTACTTTTGTTTAAAAAAAGCAGATCACAGACATGGCACAAAACTAAAGTCATTTCAAATGTCAAATTTCTGGCTTTAAGAAACACTAAAAAAAAAAAATCATGAAAACATAAATGTGCTAGCAAGTAACTGTTACTTTTCAAGACCAAAACAGGGGGGAAAAAATTATGGAATCATGAAAAACAAAAACACACTTGATTCATGAATCATGAAAAACAAAAAAAAACACATGACTAGTATTTTGTTGCACCACCTCTGGCTTTTATAACAGCTTGTAGTCTCTGAGGCATGTACTAAAGGGGGCTTTACACTGTAGCGATATCGCTAGCAATTTGTAACGATAGCGAGCATGTAAGTACCCGCCCCCGTCACGCATGCAATTGTTTGTGATCGCTGCCGTAGCGAACATTATCGCTACGGCAGCGTCACACATACTTACCTGGTCGGCGTCGGCGCTGTGACTGCCGAACAATCCCTCCTTCAAGGGGGAGGGACGGTCGGCATCACAGCGACGTCACCGCAACGTCACTAAGCGGCCGGCCAATCAAAGTGGAGGGGCGGAGATGAGCAGGACGTAACATCCCGCCCACCTCCTTCCTTCCGCATTGTGGCCGGCGGCAGGTAAAGAGACGTTCCTCGCTCCTGCGATGTCACACATAGCGATGTGTGCTGCCGCATGAGCGATGAACCACCTGGATAAACAACCCTTACCGATTTTTGAGTTTGGGACGACCTGTCCATGGTGAACGATTTCCACCATTTTTGAGGTCGCTTAAGGTCGCTGGTCAGTGTCACACGCTGCGATATCGTTAATGACGCCGGATGTGCGTCCCTAACAACTTGACCCCGACGTCAAAACATTAACGATATCGTAGCGTGTAAAGCCCCCTTTAGAGTGACAAACAGTACTCTTCACCAATCTGGCTTCAACCTTCTCTGATTGCTGTTACCAGATCAGCTTTGTAGGTTGGAGCCTTGTCATGGACCATTTTCTTCAACTTCCACCAAAGATTTTCAATTGGATTGAGATCCGGACTATTTGCAGGCCATGTCATTGTGTCTTTTCAAGGAATGCTTTAACAGTTTTTGCTCTATGGCAGGATGCATTATCTTGATAAATGATTTCATCATCCCCAAACATCCTTTCAATTGATGTGATAAGAAAAGTGTCCAAAATTTCAATGTAAACTTGGGCATTTATTGAAGATGTAATGACAGTCAGCTCCCCAGTGCCTTTACCTGACATGCAGCCCCATATCAATGACTGTGGAAATTTACATGTTCTCTTCAGGCAGTCATCTTTTTATTGTTTAGCTTTTCTGTATGTAAATTTCCTGTAGGCGGTTTCTTACAGTTCCGTCACAGACATTGACTCCAGTTTCCTCCCATTCGTTCCTCATGTGTTTTGTTGTGCATTTCCTGTTTTGGAGACATATTGCTTTAAGTTTCCTGTCTTGATGCTTTGATGTCTTCCTTGGTTTACCAGTATGTTTGCCTTTAACAAACCTTCCCATGTTGTTTGTATTTGGTCCAGATTTTAGACAGCTGACTGTGAACAACCAACATCTTTTGCAACATTGCGTGATGATTTACTCTATTTTAAGAGTTTGATAATCCTCTCCTTTGTTTCAATTGATATCTCTCGTGTTGGAGCCATGATTCATATCAGTCCTCTTGGTGCAACAGCTCTCCAAGGTGTGATCACTCCTTTTTAGATGCAGACTAAGGAGCAGATCTTATTTGATGCAGGTGTTCGTTTTGGGAATGAAAAATTTACAGGGTGATTCCATTATTTTTTCCTCATAATTGAGTGATTCCATAATTTTTTTCCCCCTGTTTGGTCTTGAAAAGTAACAGTTACTGGCTAGCACTTTATGTTTTCATGATATTTTTTAGTGTTTCTTAAAGCCAGAAAGTTGCCATTTTAAATGACTTTACTTTTGTTTACAAAAAGCAGATCACAGACATGGCACAAAACTAAACAACTGAATCAACATCCTCAGAGCCAGGTGATTCCATAATTTTTGCCAGGGGTTGTATTAACACATTCTTTACTCCTTGCTTCCTTACATTCCTTGCATGTTCCAGCCTCCCCTAAAGGTTCATTAACCCCTACTGTCTCACTGTCTCTATCTGTTCTATCCCCTGATTTGCTCCACTACCCTCCCTCCCCCCATATCCTAGTTTAAAAGCTCTTCCATCTATCTGACTATTTTCTCCCCCAGCACAGCTGCACCCTCCTCATTGAGGTGCAGCCCATCCCTACCATAGAGCCTGTAGCTGACTGAGAAGTCGGCCCAGTTCTCTATGAACCCCAACCTTTCCTTTCTGCACCAATTTCTAAGCCACGTATTTATCTCCCTAAGCTCCTGCTGTCTTTCTAGTGATTCTCGTGGCACTGGTAGTATTTCTGAAAACACCACCTTGGAGGTCTTGGACTTCAGCTTCTCTCCTCATTTTTAAGGACCTTCCACCTGCCTCTAACTTGGTCATTAGTACCAATGTGCACCATGATTGCTGGGTTTTCCCCAGCCCCACCCAGCAATCTGTCTATCCGATCCGCAATATGCCGAACCCGAGCACCCGGCTGACAACACTCTGTTCGGCATTCACAGTCTCGGCGACAGATGACCCTGTCTGTCTGCCTAATTATAGTGTCCCCTACCACTAACATCTGTCTGGCCTTTCCTACACTCCTATTTTCCTTCTTCCTACAGCAGTCATTTTCCTGGTTGCTAAGAGCAACGTCCTGCTGTAGTGATCCTAGCCCTTGGCCTGTATTCCTGATATCAGCCAAAAAGGCATATTTACTACTAGGTTGTGCCAGATCAGGGCTAGGCTCCCTGACACTTTTCCCCTACCTCTTCTTCAAACAGTTACCCAGCTACCTACCTCTGGGTCCTGACCTTCCCTACCTCTACCCTTTTCCATAGCACTGGCCCCAGCCAGAGCATGCTCAGTGAGCTCTAAACTCCTCTCCAGGTTTGCAATGCATATTTAGATCAGTTACTTGGGCTTCCAAATATGTAACATGCTTGCATTGAGTGCAGACATATTCACCCTCGAATGGCTGTTCAAGGCATGCATGCATCTCACAAAATACACACTTGTAAAAGCTAGAAAAAGAGAAGTGCTGATAGGGTTTTACCAGATTAAACACACGGTTAGCATATGGTAAATGCACTCACCGATTGAGGTTGTGAGAGGTCACAACCACCACAGATAGCATGAGATAATGGCGGCTGCTGCGGCCCCACGTGTTTCAGACTTCAAAGTGGAGAGGGAGAAGGGGTTGCGCGGGTTTAACCCCTTCTCCCTCTCCACTTTAAAATACACACTTGGTAGCATTGTCAATGGAGCACCTATTAAATGAGCATAAAAAGTACAGATAAAGGTAGAAAAACAAAGAACAGCAATGGGAAACTTGTAACGATAACTTCAAACTATGCTCTTGTGTCAAACTATGATATTTGTGCTTAAACTATGGACTTACCTGCCCCATTGGACTTATCACTTATACCGCAGGGTGAATGGCATATAAATAAAATAAAATTCTTGACTGGCTGTTGATTTGTTTATCTGCCTCCCAAAGATTGCAGTAAGACTCGGCTCATACAGTTGAAACTGGAAGTTTCCATACACTATCTAAAAAGATATCTATACATGTTTTTCTCACTAACATGAAATCAGAATAAACCTTTCCCTGTTTTAGGTCAATTAGAATTACCAAAACTATTTATAATTTGCCAACTGTCAGAATAACATGAGAGAGAATGTTTAAAGGCATTTTTATTACCTTCTGCAAAGTCCAAGGTTTATATCCACCAAGAGTACTATGCCTTTAAACAATATGGGACATTTCATATGATGATATATGTCTTTGGCAGCTTCTAATAGGTTTATTGGCAACATCTGAGTTAGAGACATACCTGTGGATGTATTTTAATGCACACCTGATGCACACTGGTTCTTTATGTAGCATTATAGAAAAGTAAAAAGAAATCAGCCAGGCTCTCAGTAAGAGAATTGTGGCTTTCACAAGTCTGGTTCATCTTTGGGTGCAATTTCCAGATACCTGAAAGTGCCTTGTTCCTCTTTACAGGCAATTATTCGCAAGTACTGTACAAACAAGATTGGAATGTCCAGCCATCATAAAGCTCAGGAAGGAGAGGGGTTCTCTGTATCAGAGATGAATGTGCTTTGGTCAAACGTGCATATGAACCCAAGAGCAAAAGCAAAAAGACCTTATGAAGATGTTGGCGGAAGACGGTAAGATTGTGTCATTATCCACAGTGAAGCGAGTACTGTGAGTACTGTATCACCGTGGACTGAAAGGCCACTCTGCCAGAAGCCAAGACTTCAAAAGAAATATAAAAAGCCAAATTAAGGTTTGCAAATGCACACAGGAACACAGGCCATAATTTTTGGAGGCATGTCCTGTGGTCTGATGAAATAAAAAAAATTTAAGTGTTTGGCCATAATGACCATCGTTACGTTTGGAGGAAAAAGGGAGAAGCTTTGAAGCCTAAGAACACCATCCAAATTGTGAAATATGGAGGTAACAATCATGTTGAAGGGTTGTTTTGTTGCAGGAGGGACTAGTGCACTTCACAAAATAGATAGCATCATGAGGAAAGAAGATTATGTGGTAATACTGAAGCAACATCTCAAGACATCAACCAGGACCTTAAAGCTTGGGTGGAAATGGGTCTTCCAAATGACCAATGACGCGAAGCATACTACCAAACCGGTTACAAATTGGCTTAAGGATAAAGTCAATGTTTTAGAATGGCCACCACAAACCCCTGATCTCAATCCTATTGAATTTATGGGCAAAACTGAAATGGCAGGTGCCAGCAATGCCACCTACAAACATGGCTTAGTTACACCAGTTCTGTCAGGAGGAATGAGCCCAAATTCCTACCAACTATTGTGAGAAGCTTGTGGAAGGATATCCAAAATGTTTCACCCAAGTAATACAGTTTAAGGGCAATGGTACCAAATATGAATGAAATGTATGTAAACTGCTGACTTTGTAGAAAGTAATAAAAATGTCTTAAAACATTTTCTCCCTCTCTCATTATTCTGGCATCTGGCAAATATAAATCATTTTGGTTCCTAATTGACCTAAAACGGGAAAGGTTTATTCTGATTTCATGTCAGATAGTGGGAAAAACATGCAGATGTGTCTTTTTAAAGTAGTGTATGTAAACTTCTGGTTTCAACTCTGTCTTCCGTGCTCTATGCTGAGCGTTTACACCAGGGTTTACGTGTAAGTCTCTGAAATACGTGATTCAGATAGAACCAACAATGGAAAATTCACTCTAATGAGGCAGTGGGGATTCTCTCTGGTCTATAATCTAGTGTTGCCTATCTTTTTAAGCATTCATAAAAGCGTGGTCAGCCACAGTTTTGTGCACTTCTGAAAAGACGGACACCGCTGATCAGAGGCCAGACGCAGTCCAGAGTAACTTTACTGCCTCATTATAGTGAAATGATCCAAAGTGTCATGTAACATGTTCCCAATAAAAGATTCAACTCATTACACACAAAAAAACAAGCCTCCACTCAAGTCTGTTATCTGTCAATGGAATATAGGGAGCTTCCAGGTTACTGGTAACTCAAAGGCTCATAAAAAGTCTTCGTTACTTACCGGTAACAGGATTTTCATGAGCCCATGACAGCACCACCTGAGAGAGAGGTCCGCCCCTTCAGGACAGGAAACCCACTGAAATAAAAAGGTGGTACCTCTCTACCGCATCAGTTGGTTTACAGAGCATGAGAGGCACGCCCAACAAGGTTAATAAACCACCACCAAAGGAAGAGGAGTATAAGGAGAAAACTACTAACACTATCACTCCCCGAAGGGTGACCACAACCAGTGAATAGGGGGGGAACTAAGGGTGCTGTCATGGGCTCATGAAAATCCTGTTACCGGTAAGTAACGAAGACTTTTCCCCATCGCCCATGACAGCACCACCTGAGAGATTAACAAAGATCTACCACCTTAGGGAGGGACCACCGCCTGTAACACTCATCTTCCAAAAGGACAGGTCAGTTGTGGAGGATAAGTCCAGTCTATAATGGTGAAAGAAAGTAGAAGGGGCCGACCAAGTAGCCGCCCGACAGATCTGTTCAATGGAGGCATCCGCCATTTCCGCCCAAGAGGTAGAGATGGATCTAGTGGAATGCACCCTGATCCCCCCCCCCCCGGGAAGAGGAGTGCCCTTGGCAGAGTACGCAAGGGAGATAGCGTCTCTAATCCGTCTAGCAAGGGTAGACTTCGTAGCCCCCTTGCCCTTAGAAGCCCCCTGGAAAGTGATGAACAGCGACTGAGCCCTCCTCCATTCACTAGTCCTATCGAGGTATGTGACCAGGGCCCTCCTGACATCCAGAGTGTGGAGCCTGGCCTCTTTAGCATTGGTCGGGGGGGGGGTCACACAGGGAAGGGAGTACAATCTCCTGGGTACGGTGAAAGGTACTAGCTAACTCAGGAAGATAACCCGGATCAGTGCGCAACACCACTCTATCCCCCAAGACCTGCAGGTAGGGGTGAACTATCGACAACGCCTGGAGGTCGCTCACCCGCCTAGCCGATGTGAGAGCAACTAGAAGAAAAACCTTCAGGGTTAAATGCTTCAAGGAAACCTCCCCCAAGGGTTCAAAGGGCGGCTCCGTGAGTGCGTCAAGGACAAGGTTAAGGTCCCAAGGGGGAACGCAGGGAGTACGTGCCGGACCCCGCCCTAGCCCGGGAGCAAATAAACCTAGCCACCCATCTATCCTGAGCGAGGCTGAGATTAAACAAAGCCCCTAGGGCTGAGACTTGCACCTTGAGGGTACTGGTGGAGAGACCCAATTCCACCCCTCTCTGGAGGAACTCGAGTATGGACGGGATGGGAGGTGGGTCCTCTGCCCGAACGCCAGTCTGGAGAAGAAAAACGTTTCCACACCCGCCCATATATGGCCGTAGTCACTGGCTTCCTACCGAGAAGGGTACCCACCAGTCCTGGGGAGAACCCCCCATCAGTCAACAGTCACCTTTCAAAAGCCAGGCCGTCAAATGGAGAGCCGGGTCCGGGGGGTGATGAACCAGGCCTTGGCTGAGGAGAGGCCGGTCGTCTGGAAGAAGCCAGGGATCGGCCAGAGACATACTCCGAAGCCAATAGAACCAGGCCCGTTTTGGCCAAAAGGGGGCAATGAGAATGATGGTAGCCCGGTCTTCCCTGATCTTCCGGAGGACAGAGGGCAGTAGCACTAGGGAAGGAAAGGCGTACAGGATTACCCGGGACCACGAAATCTGAAGGCCATCTACTGCTACCGGAAGATCCCCGGGGTTGAGGGAGTAGAACCCCTCCACTTTCCGATTCGCCCTGGTCGCGAACAAGTCCAGCGCGGGAGTCCCCCATCGCCGACAGATGAGACGAAAAATCCTCGGGTCCAGGGACCACTCTCCCTGGCTGAGTCAGTGTCTGCTCAGGAAGTCCGCCTCCTCGTTCTCTGCCCCCCATATATGAAGTGTCGTGAGGGACAATAGATTCTGTTCTGCCAGCTAAAAGATCCGAAGGGACAGGGACAGCAGTGTCCGGGACCTGGTCCCCCCCGATGGTTGACATATGCTACAGTCACCCTGTTGTCTGAAAGGATCCGTACCTGGCGCCCGTGCAGGGATGGCAAAAATGCTTCTAAGGCTTTCAACACCACCATGAGTTCCCTGAAATTGGAGGAGCGGGAACCTGAGCGTCCCAGGGGCCCTGAACCCCTCGATGCCGAAGATGCGCCCCCAGCCACTGGCGTCGGTGACTATAGTTTCGGAGATGTGGGGGCACCACGGGACTCCCCGCAGGAGATGTGAGGTGTCCTGCCACCATCGCAGGGAGGCCAAGGCTTCTCGGGACAGGGACAATTTGTTCTCCAAACAGTGACCGAACCGCTGCTGAAACCGGAGTACCTCCCACTGCAGTACCCTGGTATGGAATTGTGCCCATGTCACCCCCGGGATGCAGGCGGTCAGGGAACCCAACACTGACATGGCTGTGCGTAAGGTCAAGCGAGGATGGGTCTGTATGGAGGAGATCAGAGACCTTAGTTTGGTGATCTTTTCTGTAGGGAGTTGACACAATTGGCTGGTGGAATCCAGGATGAGGCCCACAAAGAGTTGACGCTGCAAAGGTTGTATTCTGGATTTCTCCCAGTTTACCATCCATCCCAGATCGTGGAGGATGACGGTGACCCTGGACAATATGCGGGAACAGTGGTCCGCCGAGCGGCCCACCAGCAGAAAGTCGTCTAGGTATGGAATGATCAAAACCTCCTGTTCACTGATGTGGGTCATAACCTCTGCCATCACTTTGGTAAAGATCCTTGGAGCCATAGAAAGCCCGAATGGCAGCGCTGAAAATTTGAAGTGTCTTAAACTGCCCTGCATGAAGAGAGCAAACCTCAGGAACTGCTGGTGGGGTTGATAAATAGGGATGTGATAATATGCGTCCCTTAAGTTGAGGACGACCATGAAACAATCCGGAAAGAGCAGGCGAATGGCAGATTTTATGGATTCCATCTTGAAGGACCGTTCCACGAGATGGCGATTCAGGTTCTTCAGATTGATAATCATGCGGAAGGTGGAGTCGGGCTTCTGAATCAGGAAGAGGGGGGGGAATAGAACCCCCTCCCTTCCTGACCCCTGGGAACTTCCTGAATGACCCTCTTTTCCAGCAGTGAGCTCACTTCTGCCTGCAGAGCCTGTTGCTGGATCGGTGACTGTAGGGACGTTATAACAAAAGACTCCCGAGGGGGCGAAGCGAACTCCAACCTCAGCCCGGTCGACACGAGCTGAAGTAGCCATTGGTTGGCCGAGATCCTCTTCCAGGCTGGAAGGAACTGGGATAACCGGCCTCCCACCGGGCCCCCGGCATCATTGTGCAGGCTTAAGTTTACCATCAGGGTGTTTACCAAAGAGGAACCCTGAGGATCTCTTCCCGCGATCCTTCCACCGGTCCTGCGGTTTCTGTGACCCTTTGCCAAATTATTGGCGCCTCCGAAAGGGCCGGCTCCCCGTGGACGGACTTGGGACGACCGGAAACCCTTGCTTCTTATCTGACGCCTTGGTAAGGAGGTCATCCAAACTAGATCCAAAGAGGTAAGTACCTTCACACGGCATTCCACAGAGGCGACCCTTGGATTGGGTATCCCCTCTCCAATTCTTCAGCCAAAGAGCCCTTCACGCTGAGTTAGAGAGGCCTGTCGACCTCACAAGGAGCTTGAGGGAGTCAATAGAGGCGTCTGCCATAAGCGCCGCCACTCCCTGAAGCAGTGGGAGCGAGGCAACTATGTCCTTCCTTGGTGTATCCCCTTTCAGCTGATCCTCCAACTGCTGGAGCCACACCATCAAAGAGCGTGCCACACATGCACTTGAAACAGCCGGCCGCAGGCCTCCGGCCGCCGATTCCCAGGCACCCCTAAGGAAGCAGTCAGCCCTCCTGTCTAGTTGGTCTTTAAGTGACCCCATATCCTCAAATGGCAAGGTGGTGGAACGGGAAACCTTGGCAATGGCCACATCATTCTTAGGGGTCCTATCCCAGGAACCTGAAGCTCCCCCCTCCACCGGGTATTTCCGTTTCAGCGAGGAAGAGAGATTCAACCGCCGATCCACCTTCCCCCATTGGTCGTCAATGAGGGACTGTACCTTCTGGGGAATCGGAAAACCTCTGCGCTTCTTGGCATCAAGGCCCCCAAACATAATATCCTGGGTCGACTCCGGCCCCTTGGGGTCCACTATGCCCATGGTAGACCTTACAGCTTTGATCAAGGGTCCAACATCTGCGGCTGAAAAGCAGGGCCTACCCCCATCATCCGAAGAGGAGGAGGAAGAGTCCGAGTCAGATGAGTCAGCCACAGAGGAGACTGAAGACCCCGAACCCTGGCCCGACTCTGGTATGGGGGACCGGTGAGACTTCTTTTGTTTCTTATGGCCCTTGAGCGACTTCAGGGAGTTCTGTACCTCCGCTCGGATGAGGTCTCTCAATTCTGCCGCCAACCCAGGCCCTTCTTTTGCAAGGGTTTGCTGGATACAGGCAGCGCACAGGGCTTTGGCGTACTCTGGGGCCAAGGACGACTGAGAGATAGCACATTCCTCATGTTTCTTCTTAGATGCACACTTTCTAGATGCCTAAAGAAAGGGGGGCAAGAAGACAAAAAAGGGGTATTTAACACCCTGCTGACCACGAAGATCCACTCACCCCCTGACGCAAGAAGTACTACCGGATCTGATGGCTGAACCCTGTCCTTGGGCCTATCCCTCCTGGGACTGCCCGACCGACCGCTTCCTCTGCCTGACCGGGTGGTCCTGGATTCGCACGCCGACGGCCGCCGGGTGCTGCGTGCAGGAGAAGCGGCCTGCCGCTCACTGCTGCGGGGTGAATGGGTGGCCCTGGATTTGCCCGTAGACGCCTGCTGGGTGCTGCGTGCAGGTGAAGCAGGCTGCCGTTCACCGCTGCGGGGTGATTCGCTGTCCATTCTGTTGAGATCATACTCACATTCCTGGTCGGGTTAAGAAGCACTGCTGGTCCATGGGCAGCGCCATCTTGGATCCGGGTGCGCACGCTCAGACAGTAACTTCCTGTCCGCACCGCGCATGTCTCTGCGTCACTTCCGGTCTTCGCTCCAGCGTGCAGCACGGCAGGGACAAGCCTTACAGCGGGAGCCGTGCGTGCGCACAGTCCTGGAGCGACGTCGGCCGAGCTCCAGCTCCAGGTCCGCGCCTCACCGCCGCATGGGTCTGAGTCCGTGGGGGGGTGCTTCCAAGCCCGGACACCGGCTTCAGGTAAGAGACCCAGCTTCCACACCGGGCCAGGCCTGGGACAGCGATCCGTGGGTGTCCCGTCGGGACAGGAAACCTAAACTGATGCGGTAGAGAGGTACCGCCTTTGTATTTCAGTGGGTTTCCAGTCCTGAAGGGGCGGACCTATCTCTCAGGTGGTGCTGTCATGGGCGAGGGGGAAAAGCCTATTGTTTCCCCCATTCAGAAATCCAGCAAAATCTGCACTTCCAAATCCAAATTCCCCCTCCCTTCTGATCACGCTTAATTTACCAGGTGTGTGTCTCCAGAAACACGAGCTGGGCACAATCTATGGGCACTACAATGCACGGGCACTAGAATTACAGATTTGCAGTTTTTACTTAGCAACATCCATTGCTGCTTGTTTCTGGAAAATGCCTATGGAGTAAAAAAAAAACAAAAAAAAACAAAAAAAAAACCAAAACTGGTTAGGCTGCTTTCACACTACGTTTTTTTAACCCCTTCAGCCCCCGGGCACTTTCCGTTTTTGTTTTTTGCTCCCCTTCTTCCGAGAGGCGTAACTTTTTTTATCTTTCCATCAATCTTGCCATATGAGGGCTTGTTTTTTGTGGGACGAGTTGTACTTTTATATGAAACCATAAGTTTTACCATATAGTGTACTGGAAAACGGCAAAAAAATTCCAAGTGCGGAAAAATTGAAAAAAAAGTGTGATCGTACAATAGTTTTTGGGATATTTTATTCACTGTGTTCACTATATGGTAAAACTGAGGTATCTATGTGATGCCTCAGGTCAGTGCGAGTTTGTAGACACCAAACATGTATAGGTTTACTTGTATCTAAGGGGTTAAAAAAAATTCACAAGCTTGTCCAAAAAAAGTGGCGCACGTTTTGCGCCATTTTCCAAAACCCGTAGCGTTCTCATTTTTCGGGATCTGAGGCTCAGTGATGGCTTATTTTTTGCGTCTCCACCTGACGTTTTTAACGGTACCATTTTTGCGCAGATGCTACGTTTTGATCGCCTGTTATTGCATTTTGCGCAAAATTTGCGGCGACCAAAAAACGTAATTTTGGCGTTTGGAATTTTTTTGCCGCTACACCGTTTACTGATCAGATTCATTGATTTTATATTTTGATAGATCGGGCATTTCTGAATATACCAAATATGTGTGTATTTTTTTTAACCCTTTAATTTTCAATGGGGTGAAAGGGGGGTGATTTGAACTTATAGGTTTTTTTTATTTTTTTTTAAATTTTTAAAACTTTTTTTTTTTTTTATTTTACTAGTCCCCCTAGGGGGCTATAGCGATCAGCAATCCGATCGCTCTGCACTATGCAGATCTCAGCTACAGAGCTGAGAACTGCAGATTTGCTGCTTTACTTTCAATGCCGGCTGTATTCCGGCATTGAGAGGAAGATAACAGAGAGTGATAGAAGAAGGGTCTTAATTCCGCGCCAAGGACTCAATGGATCCAGGAAGAGATTAATGCTTCTTTAATAACATGCACAAGTCTACGCGTTTCTGGAGACACAGCTCCCTTCATCAGGACATTGGCAAGAGAACATCAAATCGAGATTTGATGTTCTCTTGCCAATGTCCTGATGAAGGGAGCTGTGTCTCCAGAAACACGTAGACTTGTGCATGTTATTAAAGAAGCATTAATCTCTTCCTGGATCCATTGAGTCCTTGGCGCGGAATTAAGACCCTTCTTCTATCACTCTCTGTTATCAGCCAACTTTGGGACTGCTGCCTGGACCTGGATCTTATATATGCCTGTATAGTGGTTGTGACTGGCACAACCATTATAGGTGAGTGTGTTTTTATTACATATCTTCCTCCCTTTTTGGGGTAAGACCCTATTGCGCTTTTCTTTCCACAGTTTCTCATCGGCATTGAGAGGAAGTGAGTCATGTTAGCTACAGGCGTCATCACATGACCCTGTGCTACCATGGCAACCACCGAAAGTCACATGATCATGTCACGTGACTTCAGGTGGGGGTGGGGTAAGTGACTGTCATGGCGGCGCCCATATACATATCGCTACCAGATTTTGGCAGCGAAATGTAAGGGGTTAATGGCCGTGGGTGGAAGCGATTCCACCCGCGGCAAGCAGGCACACATGTCAGCTGTTGATAACAGCTGATATGTGCGCGGATCGCCGCCGGCGGCAGGGGGCGGGGCTTACCGGCACACGATCCATGACGTACCCAGTACGTCATGGGTCGTTAAGGGGTTAACATGCGTCCTAAACGTTTAACGTAAAAACGGATCCAGTGCAAATGCGTTTTCATTTCAATGCATTTGCAATGGACTCGCGTCAACATGCGTTCACCTGCGTTTGCGTGCGTTATAGTGAGGATCCAGCGACTTTCAGTTTAACTTTTTTCAAAAACGCTACTTGTAGCGTTTTTGAGCTGCATCCAAATACTGCAATTTGCTGGATCCTGACTATACTGCATGCAAACGCATGTGAACGGTGGTATGCTGATAGACAGGATTCTGCTTGCTCTACTGAGCATGCCCAGAAACCAGCCTGGTGTGATCAGTCTCTCTCTCCCCCTCCCTCTCCTCTCTCTCCCCCGCCTGAGAGCTGCGGAGGCTCGTAACCAAGGTAAATATCGGGTAACTTGCTTGGATACCCGATGTTTACCTTGGTTACGGTTGCAGGGAGCCCGTCTCCTAGCAGCTGCAGACGCTCGTAACCAAGGTAAATATCGGGTATCCAAGCAAGTTACCCGATGTTTACCTTGGTTACGAGCCTCCGCAGCTGTCAGATGCCGGCTCTCAGTCTGTCACGTTCAGTTCCCCTCACTCCCGATCACATGACTCCAATGCCCGCCCATAAACTTAAAGTGACAGGATCCTGCAAAATAACACATGCGTTTGCATGCGTTTTTCTTTGTAAAAACAGGATTCGCTTTTACAGCAAAAAAAGGTTTATGACGCATGTTAAAAAAACGTAGTGTGAAAGCAGCCTAAACTACCTAGCTCCAGCACTGAGTCTCACCCTCTGCTCTGGTGTTTGTTACTGTTTGCATGGACGTCTGAGCAACTGAGCTACGTGACTTAACAGCATGAACCCACTTAAGGTCAATGACTGTCTACAGTACTGGCTGTGGCATCGGCACTGGAGAAAATACCAGACACTGGGAGCAGTTGCAGAGACTCAGCGCTGAACCTGGGACAGGTGAGTAAGGCACAGTTTTTTTAAAAAAAAAAAAACAAAAAAAAAAAACACACCAAAAAAACCCCCAAACAAACAAACTGCATGTGGGGGACAGGGCATTACGTGCAAGTAGCTAATAAACAATGCTTGCACTATTTTGACAGCATTTTACCATTAACCTCAGTTACGACGTTGTAGGAAATCTGCCTGTGAATCCATTATACAATCTATATGTGATACATATGACCTTGCACTTTAGTGCATGTTAGTTTTCCACTAATTTTCGATGAAAAACAGATTATGGAGCGATTTTTCTTGGCTGCATTGACATTTCACTTTTGTTCTCTTGAAAATATTTGATTATATAGGGTATTACCATTCCTCATGTCAATAAGATGTATGCCTTCTCATTTCTTCTGTTAGATTGAACAATCTTGGTACATGCAGGAGCATGCTTTGTTGACGCTGGAAATTATAAGATTATGCTGACTACTGGATGTTACATTTCAAGGAGGAATAGCATCAGAAATGCAAAATAATAATAAAATGTGTAATTTTAGCTTTAGCCATACTACAGAGTTTCTATGCTGTAAACTGTTACCAAAAAACTTTAACTTTCCCGTGTAAAGATCTTGACTTAAACTACTAAAACAACAGGAATACACCACGACACAGGATACATCAAAACAAGATATTTTTTATTAGCAAAGTAGAAAACATGATAGCTTCTCATGATCACAAAAAAGTGATTTATTTGTAGAATTTCAGTCTTCCTTCCTTGGCCAACATTGCTATCAGTTTTGATTCAAAGTTTGCATTGTGGACACCAGTCCATTTGAAAGCGCCTGCAAATCTGTTGTTTTCCCAGTAGTGGTGCCAGTTTCCTTTTTGGTCTGCACCAAAACCAAATACTGATATCTACAAAATTAAACACAAACCAATTACTTCAGAATCATTCCAAATATCAGTTACTTACAAAGCTAAATACATTAGATAAAGTAAAATACATAGTTAAATACATTATAGTTCTTGGCTTATTTCTAAGTGATCAAGGTATGTGCACATAACATCTTTTAGGTGGGCACGCTCCATAACCAGCCTGAAGACGTGTTAAGTAAACATTGAAAAAGAATAAACATATGCAGTGCAATGTAATAACGACAAAGGCTAGGTTCACATTTCAGTTGTTTTACATCAGTCACATGGGTTGCACAACGGATGACAAGAATTGGAATTCATTGTCATGAGAAAGCGGATTCCGTTGTAAAACAAGAGAGAGAGAACGATAAGCCGATCGCTCTCAAAAGCTGGTGGCCGGGAGATCAGCTGATCACTCACAGAAGGCAGCTGCCGGACGATCAGCTGATCGTTCGGTTGCCGAGAGAGAGAATGCGCAGAGAAATCAAAAGGATTCCGCTGCTCAAAAAACGTTACACTCTGCGTTCCTCCCGCCCGACAGTCAGTCGTTCTGTAACGAGGCGAGCAGCTCTGACTGTTTTGTGATTAAAATGGACATGGAGACTGACATTACACAGGATGGTGCTGCCACCTTGTGGACAAGTGCTGAAACTGCTCGAGGGGTGGATGCTGTAAAATCTAATCCCCTCCCTCAGGCACTTGTTTTACAGGTAGTAAAAGTGCGGGGAAAGGACACTGAGCTACTTTAGCTGGACCTGAACAGACCTACCTCGGACTGCCCTCATCGCTGAAGTGTGAGGGATTGCCAGAACTGCTGCAGACATGATACTGGACTCAAGGGACCTCCGGACCGTCTCCTTCCTCCATACCAAGAGACTGTAAGCTAGTCCTCTGTTGAGAGGGCTGAAGAGCTTCCATCTCTCTCCCTTGGAGTCGCCGCCGGTTACCCGGAGTCCAGGCCTGCTACGTGGGAGCCCTCCCTCCTTGTGTTTTGGACTGGTAATATAACCCATAGGACAAGTCAGGGACAGAATTCTTGTTTACCATTGCTGTTTTTTTTGTGTTCTGTGCCGCGTGTCCGAAGTTAGAGACCCGGATAGCAAACTCTGGTCATGTGTGCTGCTAAGCCAGCTGCGTGTGTCATTGAGATGTTTACCAGTAAAGAAATGTACCCTTGCATAAAATCTGAGCGTGGGGATTTTGTTGGCACAGATTATGGGAACTCAGCTCCGGTCTTACCCGCGGCCACTTCATCTGGCGTAGTCGGCAGGATCTGTGACCAGCAAAATCCCCAGCTTATAGTCAGACAGCTCCTCCGGCGTCTATTGTAAATCAAGTGAGAAAGTTTAATGGACGGAATTACCCTGTACCTGAATGGGCGGAACAACTTAGGATAGTGGGGGAAATGTATAATGCTGCCCCTAAGACCTTAGCGGAAATGGTTATGCTGACGTTAGAGGGGGAGGCATGGACGACTGTCAGACTGGAGACGGTTAGGGGCCAGCGTACATTAGATGACTTGGTGCGGGTGCTAGAGAACATCTATGGGCCAACCATATACCTGGGAACACTGCGCTACATGTTCTTCCAGCGTACACAGCTCGAGTGGGAGGACATTCCCCGATATGCGAACGCCCTCCAAGTACTGCTGGAACAAGCCTGCAAAAATGGAGAAAATCTAGCTGGTACATCCTCCCGCGACCTGGTGCTGAGGGACCAATTCGTAATAGGACTGAGAGATCCGTATCTCAACCGCTCATTGCAGGACTTACTCCAGATAAATCCAGCCCTTACATTTGCTGAGGTTAAACAAGAAGCCATAGAACGTTCTAGGGGACCTTTTACGGGAACAGAGACTTATACCACTACTTGCAGATCCATGTACAGTACAAATACTCCAAACAGCGACACGGAGGAACTGAAGCAGATGGTGGCGGATTTACAGAAGCAGGTGCTGCAGCTCACACTAGACCGACAAGCAGATAGGCAAGTGAGACGGCAACCTAGCCGGCCTATGGGAAAGTGCTGGACATGTGGTGATCCCCGTCACAGAGCAAACCGTTGCTCCCAGAACTCCTTCCAACCCGACCCGCAGCCGTTCCATCGAATGGACTCTCAAACACCCCAGCAAGTGGAGTTTCACTCGAAACAGCGGGTGGAGCCCCAGGCCTATTCACTAGAACCGCCAAGCCGTGCCTCTCAACAGCAGCCAGCTTTAAACTAGACACCCCGGCTGAGGAGGCTCACTCGACCAGGAAGGCCAAAGAGAAAAGGAGCCAACAAAGGAGCAAGCTTGCATCAAACAGCCTTACACTGAAAGTAATGCTAGAGGGAGTTGCCGTGCAAGGACTAATGGATACTGGAACCCAGGTGTCCACCATCTCAGAGCAGTTTTACGAGAAATATCTACAACCACGGGCTGCCTATGACCCGAATACCGTCATCAAGATCAAAGCGGCCAATAATCTACCCATTCCAGTAACGGGAGTAGCTTGGATGAACACCGAAATGTGTGGACAGGACCTCGGGAAGAGGGGGATAATCGTGGTCAAAGAAGGCTTCGGTTCGGAAACGCCCATGATTATTGGGATGAACATCCTGAAAGACCTGGACCTGGCATTGTTTACCAAGTGGAGACCCAAGTACTGGCAGGAAGTTACCACACACGGGGCCACCCGCCGAGCATTCCGAAGAGTGGTTCGGGCCTGCAGCCTACAGCAAATGGCAGAGGAACAACGGCCCATAGCCACTATCACCGTGCCTCGCCACACTAGGATCACCTTACCGGCTGAAAAGGAGACAATTATGTCGCTACCCCTTAGCACCACAAGACCGCTTGAAGGCGTGGAGGTACTGATTGAGCCGCGAACCCCGAGGGAGAGAAAACTGAACCCATTAGTCACTCGCACACTGGCTGTCGTGAGGAGGGGAAGGATCCCTGTCCGTCTGAGCAATACGGCTAGTGTAGGCGTTGACCTAAAAGCGGGGACACAGCTCGCCAGAGTCTACGCCCTACCGACAGAGGTGAATCCCAGGGGCCCCCTCCAGTTTGCCCCATCGACAGAGGGAGACTGGACAATGACTGTCTCCGCCATGGCCACCGCCACAGATGACACTGAAGCTGGAAAGGAGCTGCTAGAGAAGTGTCAGCTGGATACATCCCAATACTCTAAACAGGAAGTGTCCCAGGTGGAAAAACTACTGCAGGAACACCAGGCGTCCTTTGCCCGGCATGACACTGACTTTGGATGCACCACCAGTATCCAACACAAGATCCCTACAGGTAACGCTTCTCCTATCCGCGAGAGATACCGGCAGATACCCCCCCAGCAATACCAAGAAGTGAAAAACCTCCTGAACTCCATGCCGGAGTGGTACGAGAGAGCCAGTGGTACTACCGGTGGTAATAGTTAAAAAGAAAGATGGATCCTGAGGTTCTGTGTGGACTAACGTCGCCTGAATGCTTGCACCATCCGGGACTCATACCCTTTGCCGAGGATCGAAGAATCCTGGACGGCTCTGAAGAAAGCCAAGTACTTTTCCTCCCAGGATCTGGCCAGCGGCTATTGGCAGGTACCCATGAGCAAAAAGGACAGAGAAAAGACCGCTTTCATCCTACCCATGGGTCTGTACGAGTTTGTCAGGATGCCCTTCGGCCTGAACAACGCGCCGGGAACTTTACAGAGGCTGATGGAGCGCTGCTTGGGAGACTTCAATTTCGACTTCACCCTCATCTACCTTGATGACATTATGGTCTATTCAGCCACGTTCGAAGAACATCTACAGAAGCTGGGCCGCGTGTTCCAGAGGCTAAGGGAACATGGCTTGAAGTTGAAACCCAGCGAGTGCCGTCTTCTACAGCAGGAGATCGATTACCTGGGCCACAGGATCTCGGCCGAAGGTGTACAACCATCGCCGGAGAAAATAGCCGCTGTATGGGACTGGCCACAGACCACAACTGTCAAGGAGGTCAGGGCTTTCCTGGGACTGGCAGGCTACTACCGCCAGTTTGTCAAGAACTTCGCCCGGCTCGCCGCACCACTGCACAACCTGCTTCGTGGAACCACCAACAGTCCCAGAGGACGCCTCATCAATTGGGGACCTACCCAAGAAGAGTCTTTCCAAGCTCTAAAGGGTGCGTTGACGTCGTCCCCCATCCTGGCATATGCAGATTACACCCTGTCCTTTCAATTACATACGGACGCCAGCCTACAGGGTCTGGGGGCAGTACTCTCACAGGTACAAGAAGGCAAGGAGTGTGTTGTAGCCTATGCCAGCAGGTCCCTACATGAAGGTGAAAAGAATCCCACCAATTACAGATCATTCCGGCTGGAGCTGTTGGCCTTGATGTGGGCAATGACTGAGAAATTTGCCAGATATCTGACGGGGACAGAAGTAGTAGTCCTGACGGATAACAACCCTTTGGCCCACTTAGAAAATGCGAAACTTGGGGCTATGGAGCAGCGATGGATGGCTCGGCTCTCCAAGTTTAACTACAAGATTAAATATAGAGCTGGGGCTGAAAATCAGAATGCGGACAGCCTGTCCAGAATGACATTTCCTTCGCCCACTAAGGACCGGGACGAAGAGCTGGAAGGAGACGAGATGCCTGACCTCGCAAGACTAGCCCGGCAGATGATGGATTGCCGCCAGTATGCTGTGGATGAGGCTGGCACTCCAGTAGGGTCCCCACTGTCCCCACAGGAGTGGTTCAGAATCCAGGACCGGAATGCTGAATGTGCCCTACTCAAACATTGGGTGAAGCAGCAGCAGAAGCCGTCCTCTGACACGCGGTCACGACTGTCCACCAGTACCCTGACCCTGCTCAGCCAATGGGATCATCTGATTCTGAGAGAAGGAGTGCTATACCGGAGGATCGTCCTATCCCACATGCTGGAGGAGTGCCTACAAGTTGTAGTGCCGGCCCAAATGGCCCGTGAGATGGTGGGAGAAGCACACAAGAGGAACGGCCACTTTGGGATAGACAAGACCTTCCGGTGGATCCAACAGTCCATCTACTGTCCGCGACTCCGCAACCTGGTTGAAGATGTCTGCCAAGCCTGTCGCACCTGTGAGCTTTACAAGTCCGCTGAGCAGCGTGCACCTGTCCAAACAGTTGAGACATCCCGGCCCCTTGAGCTGTTGATGGTGGACTTTCTTTCGATTGGGACGGCGAGTGGTGGCTACCAATACTGTCTGGTTATGGTAGACCATTTCACAAAATTCGCAGTTGCTGTTGCTACCAAAGATCAGACTGCCGAGTCAGCTGCGCGGGCCATCTGTCGACAGTTCATCCAGGTCTATGGGTGTCCGGAGAGGTTGCACTCTGATCAGGGGGCTTGTTTTGAAGGTTAAATTATCGAGGAGCTGCATCGGATGTATGGGATCCAGAAGTCCAGAACCACCCCTTACCACCCACAGGGGAATGGTGCGTGTGAGCGCTTTAACCGGACTCTACTCCAGTTGATCTGCACCTTAGCCAATGACAAGAAAGACCAATGGCCCCAATTCCTCCCAGATCTAGTATGGGCATACAACAATCAAGTCCACTCCGTGACGGGCTTTACCCCACACACCCTTCTCTTTGGCCGCCCAGGAAAAGGGGTCCATGACCTAAACCTGACCAGTCCTGAAAAAGATACCGGCGGTACCTATCCATCCTGGCTACACACTCACCGTCAGAAGATGGAAACTGTATACCGACTGGTAGGCCAACAAATCCGGGGCCAGAGACATGCTGACCAGCTCCCCATACAGGAAGAACCCTTAGAAGTAGGACAGCTAGTCCTGGTTCGTATTAAGAAGCCTCAAGGAAAACTCCGAGCTAAGTGGGAAGCTGAAGTCTATCGGGTAGTTGAGCGCCCCTACCCCGATGGTCATGTGTACAGAGTCCGGGGCGAAGATAGCGGCAACTCTCGCACCTTGCATCGGAATATGTTGCGCCCCTGCCGATCCCAGCCTGACCCCCTGACCACAGTACCCGGTGAGGATGACACTGCTGACATGACTGACACCATTGATATTACTCAGCATAGTGACCTTGTTGACTCCGGGACTGATTATCCGCCTGCTCAGACTGGCTCTCCCTCTAGGGAACTGACAGAGGTAGAGAGTATAACCAGTGATAGAGTGGAGGGAAACCAACCTCTGCAGCGTACTACCCGCACCACTGCCGGGGTTCCTCCTGGACAGTCTTATAGGGACCAGTATGTATGGTCCGCTTCTCAGCCTCCCCCTGCCACAGCCTCAGTCCTCGCTGCCTTGGAACCTGTGAATGTTGACAGGGACTGCCAACCTTTCAGTGGAGGGATATGTAACGAGGCGAGCAGCTCTAACTGTTTTGTGATTAAAATGGACATGGAGACTGACATTACACAGGATGGTGTTGCCACCTTGTGGACAAGTGCTGAAACTGCTCGAGGGGTGGACGCTGTAAAATCTAATCCCCTCCCTCAGGCACTTGTTGTACAGGAAGTAAAAGTGCGGGAAAAGGACACTGAGCTACTTTAGCTGGACCTGAACAGACCTGCCTCAGACTGCCCTCATCGCTGAAGTGTGAGGGATTGCCAGAACTGCTGCAGACGTGATACTGGACTCAAGGGACCTCCGGACCGTCTCCTTCCTCCATACCAAGAGACTATAAGCTAGTCCTCTGTTGAGAGGGCTGAAGAGCTTCCATCTCTCTCCCTTGGAGTCGCCACTGTTTACCCGGAGTCCAGGCCTGCTACGTGGGAGCCCTCCCTCCTTGTGTTTTGGACTGGTAATATAACCCATAGGGCAAGTCAGGGACAGAATTCTTTTTTACCATTGCTGTTTTTTTTGTGTTCTGTGCCGTGTGTCCGAAGTTGGAGACCCGGATAGCAAACTCTGGTTATGTGTGCTGCTAAGCCAGCTGCGTGTGTAATTGAGATGTTTACCAGTAAAGAAATGTACCCTTGCATAAAATCTGAGCATGGGGATTTTGTTGACACAGATTATGGGAACTCAGCCACGGTCTTACCCGCGGCCACTTCAGTTCCACGACTGATCAGCGGGGCGGAGGATGCAACGCAAGGGCATCAGTCACAATCCGCCGCTCATATAAGTCTATGGGAAACAACGGAATCCGCCAAATGGATTGTGTTGTTTATCAGAGCGGCGGATTGTGACTGATCATAATCAACGGAAATGTGAACCTAGCCTTACTGTGCATATGTTCAGTTTTTAAGCTTCTTTTAACCCCTTAACGACCCATGACGACCCATAACGACGATCACATGATCACGTGACTTTCGGCGGTTGCCATGGTAGCACAGGGTCATGTGATGACGCCTGTAGCTAACATGACTCACTTCCTCTCAATGCCGGAATACAGCCGGCATTGAAAATGAAGCAGCAAATCTGCAATTCTCAGCTCTGTAGCTGAGATCTGCAGATAGTAATCCGATCGCTTTGCACTGATTGCTATAGCCCCCTAGGGGGACTAGTAAAATAAAAAAAAAAGTAAAAGTAAAAAAAGTTTTAAAAAATTTAAAAAAAAATAAAAAACCTAAAAGTTCAAATCACCCCCCTTTCACCCCATTGAAAATTAAAGGGTTAAAAAAATAAAAAATATACACATATTTGGTATCGCCACGTTTAGAAATGCCCGATCAAAATATAAAATCAATGAATCTGATTAGTAAACGGCGTAGTGGCAAAAAACTTCCAAACGCCAAAATTACGTTTTTTGGTCGCCGCAAATTTTGCGCAAAATGCAATAACAGGCGATCAAAACGTAGCATCTGCGCAAAAATGGTACCGTTAAAAACGTCAGGTCGAGACGCAAAAAATAAGCCATCATTGAGCCTCAGATCCTGAAAAATGAGAACGCTACGGGTTTTGGAAAATGGCGCAAAATGTGCGCCACGTTTTTTGGACAAGCTTGTGAATTTTTTTTAACCCCTTAGATACAAGTAAACCTATACATGTTTGGTGTCTACAAACTCGCACCGACCTGAGGCATCACATAGATACCTCAGTTTTACCATATAGTGAACACAGTGAATAAAATATCCCAAAAACTATTGTACGATCACACTTTTTTTGCAATTTTTCCGCACTTGGAATTTTTTTGCCGTTTTCCAGTACACTATATGGTAAAACAAATGCTTTCATTTAAAAGTACAACTCGTCCCGCAAAAAACAAGCCCTCATATGGCAAGATTGATGGAAAAATAAAAAAGTTAAGCCTCTCGGAAGAAGGAGAGCAAAAAACAAAAACGCAAAAACGGAAAGTGCCCGGGGGCTGAAGGGGTTAATACAAAGCCATAAAAAAAAGACGAGACCTGACCAACCTTCAGACAGAAGCCACTCAATATCTATATATATATATCTATATCTATATCTATATATCTATATCTATATATCTATATACATATAATTGCCTTATTCTGTCTGTCTGTCTTGCTCCAAAATGAGTCATTACAGTGACAACAGTCGCATTGGCTGCTTGGCTCGGCCCGGCCATGCCCCCCGCACGCATTGGCAGCTTGGCTCCGCTCGGCCACGCCACCCCATACACTGTGCTTGCCGGCCACGCCCCCCCACACTGTGCCAGCTCGGCCACGCCCCCCACACACTGTGCCCACTCGGCCACGCCCCACACACACATTGGGCACCTATACACCTCCCCCCCAGGACTACTCTACCTTTTAGACTTCTCTCCCCCCAGGACTACTCCTCCTATTATCCTCCACTCCCCCCAGGACTACGTCTCCTATTATACTCCGCTCCCCCAGGACTACTCCTCCTATTATACTCCTCACCTCCAGGACTACTCCTCCTATTTTACTCCTCACCTCCAGGACTACTCCTCCTATTTTACTCCTCTCCCCCCAGGACTACTCCTCCTATTATCCTCCTCTCCCCCCAGGACTACTACTCCTATTATCCTCCTCTCCCTCCAGGACTACTCCTCCTATTATACTCCTCTCCCCCCAGGACTACTCCTCCTATTATACGCCTCTCTCCCCAGGACTACTCCTCCTATTATACTCCTCTCTCTCCCCAGGACTACTCCTCCTATTATACTCCTCTCTCCCCAGGACTACTCCTCCTATTATACTCCACTCTCCCCAGGACTACTCCTCCTATTTTACTCCTCTCTCCCCAGGACTACTCCTCCTATTTTACTCCTCTCCCCCCAGGACTACTCCTCCTATTATACTCCTCTCCCCCCAGGATTACTCCTCCTATTATACTCCTCTCCCCCCAGGACGACTACTCCTATTATACGCCTCTCTCCCCAGGACTACTCCTCCTATTATACTCCTCTCTCTCCCCAGGACTACTCCTCCTATTATACTCCTCTCTCCCCAGGACTACTCCTCCTATTATACTCCTCTCTCCCCAGGACTACTCCTCCTATTTTACTCCTCTCTCCCCAGGACTACTCCTCCTATTTTACTCCTCTCCCCCCAGGACTACTCCTCCTATTATACTCCTCTCCCCCCAGGATTACTCCTCCTATTATACTCCTCTCCCCCCAGGACGACTACTCCTATTATACTCCTCACCTCCAGGACTACTCCTCCTATTATCCTCCTCTCCCCCCAGGACTACTCCTATTATCCTCCTCTCCCCTCAGGACTACTTCTATTATACTCCTCTCCCCCCAGGTCTACTCCTCCTATTATCCTCCTCTCCCTCCAGGACTACTACTCCTAATATCCTCCTCTCCCCCCAGGACTACTCCTCCTATTATACTCCTCTCCCCCCAGGACTACTACTCCTATTATACTCCTCTCCCCCCAGGACTACTCCTCCTATTGTACTCCTCTCCCCCCAGGACTACTCCTACTATTATACTCCTCTCCCCCCAGGACTACTCCTTCTATTATACTCCTCTCCCCCCAGGACTACTCCTCCTATTATACTCCTCTCTCTCCCCAGGACGACTACTCCTATTTTACTCCTCTCCCCCCAGGACTACTCCTCCTATTATACTCCTCACCTCCAGGACTACTCCTCCTATTATCCTCCTCTCCCCCCAGGACTACTCCTATTATCCTCCTCTCCCCTCAGGACTACTTCTCCTATTATACTCCTCTCTCCCCAGGACTACTCCTCCTATTATACTCCTCTCTCCCCAGGACTACTCCTCCTATTATACTCCTCTCTCCCCAGGACTACTCCTCCTATTTTACTCCTCTCTCCCCAGGACGACTACTCCTATTTTACTCCTCTCCCCCCAGGACTACTCCTCCTATTATACTCCTCTCCCCCCAGGACTACTCCTCCTATTATACTCCTCTCCCCCCAGGACTACTCCTACTATTATACTCCTCTCCCCCCAGGACTACTCCTCCTATTATACTCCTCTCCCCCCAGGACTACTCCTCGTATTTTACTCCTCTTCCCCAGGACTACTCCTCCTATTATACTCCTCACCTCCAGCACTACTCGTCCTATTATACTCCTCTCTCCCCAGGACTACTCCTCCTATTTTACTCCTCTCTCCCCAGGACGACTACTCCTATTTTACTCCTCTCCCCCCAGGACTACTCTTCCTATTATACTCCTATCCCCCTGGACTACTCTTCCTATTGTACTCCTCTCCCCCCAGGACTACTCCTCCTATTGTACTCCTCTCCCCCCAGGACTACTCCTCCTATTATACTTCTCTCCCCCCCAGGACTACTACTCCTATTATACTCCTCTCCCCCCAGGACTACTCCTCCTATTATCCTCCTCTCCCCCCAGGACTACTCCTATTATCCTCCTCTCCCCTCAGGACTACTCCTCCTATTATACGCCTCTCTCCCCAGGACTACTCCTCCTATTATACTCCTCTCCCCCCAGGACTACTCCTCCTATTATACTCCTCTCCCCCTGGACTACTCTTCCTATTTTACTCCTCTCCCCCCAGGACTACTCCTCCTATTATACTCCTCTCCCCCCAGGACTACTCCTCCTATTATACTCCTCTCCCCCCAGGACTACTCCTATTTTACTCCTCTCCCCCAGGACTACTCCTATTTTACTCCTCTCCCCCAGGACTACTCCTCCTATTATATTCCTCACCTCCAGGACTACTCCTATTTTACTCCTCTCCCCCCAGGACTACTCCTCCTATTATACTCCTCTCCCCCCAGGACTACTCCTCCTATTATACTCCTCTCCCCCCAGGACTACTCCTATTATCCTCCTCTCCCCTCAGGACTACTTCTCCTATTATACTCCTCTCTCTCCCCAGGACCACTCCTCCTATTATACTCCTCTCCCCCCAGGACCACTCCTCCTATTATACTCCTCTCCCCCCAGGACCACTCCTCCTATTATACTCCTCTTCCCCCCAGGACTACTCCTCCTATTTTACTCCTCTCTCCCCAGGACTACTCCTCCTATTTTACTCCTCTCACCCCAGGACTACTCCTCCTATTATACTCCTCACCTCCAGGACTACTCCTATTTTACTCCTCTCCCCCCAGGACTACTCCTCCTATTATACTCCTCTCCCCCCAGGACTACTCCTCCTATTATACTCCTCTCCCTCCAGGACTACTCCTCCTATTATACTCCTCTCCCCCCAGGACTACTACTCCTATTTTACTCCTCTCCCCCCAGGACTACTCATCCTATTATACTCTTCTCTCTCCCCAGGACTACTCCTCCTATTTTACTCCTCTCCCCCCAGGACTACTCCTCCTATTATACTCTTCTCTCTCCCCAGGACTACTCCTCCTATTTTACTCCTCTCCCCCCAGGACTACTCCTCCTATTATACTCCTCACCTCCAGGACTACTCCTCCTATTATCCTCCTCTCCCCCCAGGACTACTCCTATTATCCTCCTCTCCCCTCAGGACTACTTCTCCTATTATACTCCTCTCCCCCCAGGACTACTCCTCCTATTATCCTCCTCTCCCTCCAGGACTACTACTCCTAATATCCTCCTCTCCCCCCAGGACTACTCCTCCTATTATACTCCTCTCCCCCCAGGACTACTACTCCTATTATACTCCTCTCCCCCCAGGACTACTACTCCTATTATACTACTCTCCCCCCAGGACTACTCCTCCTGTTATCCTCCTCTCCCCCCAGGACTACTCCTCCTATTATACTACTCTCTCCCCAGGACTACTCCTCCTATTATACTCCTCTCTCCCCAGGACTACTCCTCCTATTTTACTCCTCTCCCCCCAGGACTACTCCTCCTATTATACTCCTCTCCCCCTGGACTACTCTTCCTATTGTACTCCTCTCCCCCCAGGACTACTCCTCCTATTATACTCCTCTCCCCCCCAGGACTACTCCTCCTATTATACTCCTCTCCCCCAGGACTACTCCTCCTATTATACTCCTCTCCCCCCAGGACTACTCCTCCTATTATACTCCTCTCTCCCCAGGACTACTCCTCCTATTATACTCCTCTACCCCCAGGACTACTCCTCCTATTTTACTCCTCTCCCCCCAGGACTACTCCTCCTATTATACTCCTCTCCCCCCAGGACTACTCCTCCTATTATACTCCTCTCTCTCCCCAGGACTACTCCTCCTATTTTACTCCTCTCTCCCCAGGACTACTCCTCCTATTTTACTCCTCTCACCCCAGGACTACTCCTCCTATTATACTCCTCACCTCCAGGACTACTCCTATTATACTCCTCTCCCCCCAGGACTACTCCTCCTATTATACTCCTCTCCCCCCAGGACTACTCCTCCTATTATACTCCTCTCCCCCCAGGACTACTCCTCCTATTATACTCCTCTCCCCCCAGGACTACTCCTCCTATTATACTCCTCTCTCTCCCCAGGACTACTCCTCCTATTATACTCCTCACCTCCAGGACTACTCCTCCTATTATCCTCCTCTCCCCCCAGGACTACTCCTATTATCCTCCTCTCCCCTCAGGACTACTTCTCCTATTATACTCCTCTCCCCCCAGGACTACTCCTCCTATTATCCTCCTCTCCCTCCAGGACTACTACTCCTAATATCCTCCTCTCCCCCCAGGACTACTCCTCCTATTATACTCCTCTCCCCCCAGGACTACTACTCCTATTATACTCCTCTCCCCCCAGGACTACTCCTCCTATTGTACTCCTCTCCCCCAGGACTACTCCTCCCATTTTACTCCTCTCCCCCAGGACTACTCCTATTATACTCCTCTCCCCCCAGGACTACTCCTATTATCCTCCTCTCCCCTCAGGACTACTTCTCCTATTATACTCCTCTCCCCCCAGGACCACTCCTCCTATTATACTCCTCTCCCTCCAGGACTACTCCTCCTATTTTACTCCTCTCTCCCCAGGACTACTCCACCTATTTTACTCCTCTCACCCCAGGACTACTCCTCCTATTATACTCCTCACCTCCAGGACTACTCCTATTTTACTCCTCTCCCCCCAGGACTACTCCTCCTATTATACTCCTCTCCCCCCAGGACTACTCCTCCTATTATACTCCTCTCCCCCCAGGACTACTCCTCCTATTATACTCCTCTCCCCCCAGGACTACTCCTTCTATTATCTTACTCTCCCCCCAGGACTACTCCTCCTGTTTACCTCCTCTCCCCCCAGGACTACTCCTCCTATTATACGCCTCTCTCCCCAGGACTACTCCTCCTATTTTACTCCTCTCCCCCCAGGACTACTCCTCCTATTATACTCCTCTCCCCCCAGGACTACTCCTCCTATTATACTCCTCTCCCCCCAGGACTACTCCTCCTATTATACTCCTCTCCCCCCAGGACTACTCCTCCTATTATACTCCTCACCTCCAGGACTACTCGTCCTATTATACTCCTCTCTCCCCAGGACTACTCCTCCTATTTTACTCCTCTCTCCCCAGGACGACTACTCCTATTTTACTCCTCTCCCCCCAGGACTCCTCCTCCTGTTATCCTCCTCTCCCCCCAGGACGACTACTCCTATTGTACTCCTCTCCCCCCAGGACTACTACTCCTATTGTACTCCTCTCCCCCCAGGACTACTACTCCTATTACACTCCTCTCCCCCCAGGACTACTCCTCCTATTATACTCCTCTCCCCCCAGGACTACTCCTCCTATTATACTCCTCTCCTCCCAGGACTACTCCTCCTATTATACTCCTCTCTCCCCAGGACTACTCCTCCTATTTTATTCCTCTCCCCCCAGGACTACTCCTCCTATTTTACTCCTCCCCCCCCCAGGACTACTCCTCCTATTATACTCCTCTCCCCCCAGGACTACTCCTCCTATTATCCTCCTCTCCCCCCAGGACTACTCCTATTATCCTCCTCTCCCCTCAGGACTACTCCTCCTATTATACGCCTCTCTCCCCAGGACTACTCCTCCTATTATACTCATCTCTCCCCAGGACTACTCCTCCTATTATACTCCTCTCCCCCTTGACTACTCTTCCTATTGTACTTTTCTCCCCCCAGGACTACTCCTCCTATTATACTCCTCTCCCCCCAGGACTACTACTCCTATTATACTCCACTCCCCCCAGGACTACTCCTCCTATTATACTCCTCTCCCCCCAGGACTACTACTCCTATTATACTCCTCTCCCCCCAGGACTACTCCTCCTATTATACTCCTCTCCCCCCAGGACTACTCCTCCTATTATACTCCTCTCTCCCCAGGACTACTCCTCCTATTTTTCTCCTCTCCCCCCAGGACTACTCCTTCTATTTTACTCCTCTCCCCCCAGGACTACTCCTCCTATTATACGCCTCTCTCCCCAGGACTACTCCTCCTATTATACTCCTCTCTCCCCAGGACTACTCCTCCTATTATACTCCTCTCCCCCCAGGACTACTCCTCCTATTATACTCCTCTCCCCCCAGGACTACTCCTCTTATTATACTCCTCTCTCCCCAGGACTACTCCTCCTATTTTACTCCTCTCCCCCCAGGACTACTCCTCCTATTTTACTCCTCACCTCCAGGACTACTCCTCCTATTATACTCCTCTCCCCCCAGGACTACTCCTCCTATTATACTCCTCACCTCCAGGACTACTCCTCCTATTTTACTCCTCTCCCCCCAGGACTACTCCTCCTATTTTACTCCTCTCCCCCCAGGACTACTCCTCCTATTTTACTCCTCTCCCCCAGGACTACTCCTCCTATTATACTCCTCACCTCCAGGACTACTCCTATTTTACTCCTCTCCCCCCAGGACTACTCCTCCTATTATACTCCTCTCCCCCCAGGACTACTCCTCCTATTATACTCCTCTCCCCCCAGGACTACTCCTCCTATTATCCTCCTCTCCCCCCAGGACTACTCCTATTATCCTCCTCTCCCCTCAGCACTACTTCTCCTATTATACTACTCTCTCCCCAGGACTACTCCTCCTATTATACTCCTCACCTCCAGGACTACTCCTATTTTACTCCTCTCCCCCCTACGACTACTCCTCCTATTATACTCCTCTCCCTCCAGGACTACTCCTCCTATTATACTCCTCTCCCCCCAGGACTACTCCTTCTATTATCCTACTCTCCCCCCAGGACTACTCCTCCTGTTATCCTCCTCTCCCCCCAGGACTACTCATCCTATTATACTACTCTCTCCCCAGGACTACTCCTCCTATTATACTCCTCTCTCCCCAGGACTACTCCTCCTATTTTACTTCTCTCCCCCCAGGACTACTCCTCCTATTATACTCCTCTCCCCCTGGACTACTCTTCCTATTGTACTCCTCTCCCCCCAGGACTACTCCTCCTATTATACTCCTCTCCCCCCCAGGACTACTCCTCCTATTATACTCCTCTCCCCCCAGGACTACTCCTCCTATTATACTCCTCTCCCCCCAGGACTACTCCTCCTATTATACTCCTCTCTCCCCAGGACTACTCCTCCTATTTTACTCCTCTCCCCCCAGGACTACTCCTCCTATTTTACTCCTCTCCCCCCAGGGCTACTCCTCGTATTATACTCCTCTGCCCCCAGGACTACTCCTCCTATTATACTCCTCTCTCCCCAGGACTACTCCTCCTATTATACTCCTCACCTCCAGGACTACCCCTATTTTACTCCTCTCCCCCCAGGACTACTCCTCCTATTATACTCCTTTCCCCCCAGGACTACTCCTCCTATTATACTCCTCTCCCCCCAGGACTACTACTCCTATTTTACTCCTCTCCCCCCAGGACTACTCCTCCTATTATACTCCTCTCCCCCCAGGACTACTCCTCCTATTATACTCCTCTCTCTCCCCAGGACTACTCCTCCTATTTTACTCCTCTCTCCCCAGGACTACTCCTCCTATTATACTCCTCACCTTCAGGACTACTCCTATTTTACTCCTCTCCCCCCAGGACTACTACTCCTATTATACTCCTCTCCCCCCAAGACTACTCCTCCTACATACACACACTGCACAAAACATACCTCCCCCAAAACACACACACACCCACACAAACCGTGCAACACACACCGCACCACACACAACGCTTCAGACACACAGCGCTCCACAAAACGCAACACACAACGCAACGCACAAACAACACCGCTCTCACACACCCCTACACCCAGAACATTTACAGCGCCTTACACAAACACTTGGCAACTACACACAATAACATTTATATAAAGAACAAAAATCATGCATTAACTACACAATATTCTAGAATACCCGATGCGCTAGAATCGGGCCACCTTCTAGTTTTATATATGCAAGTGAAAAAATAAACAATTTTGCTGCCACAAAACATGACCACAGACACAAAAAAACAACACTCTTCAAGAAAGTGCTTCTGAGGCATCATTTTCCTGAAGTGGCTTTTTTTTTTGCTTGAAAAACTTGGATGGTCCACAGACCCTAAATAGGTCGTGTGCATGTACCCTAAAAAAGTTTTTTTAGGTTATGGAAAATGCTTTTTTCCAGGCAGAGTTTTGTTAACAAAAAAATAAACTGTGCTTCACTCACTTTTCCTGGGTCCACAGCAGAGTCTCCTCTTCTGCTCCTTGAGGTCTTTTCATATCTGCAGTGCTAATGTCATGCCTACAGCACTGGAGCCAATCAGTGAGCTCAGCACATAGCACCATCAACGCGGGCACAGCCGCTGAGCTCAGTGATTTGCTGCCATGCGGTTGACATGATATCAGTGCTGCAGACAATAAGACACTTGAAGCAGTGGGAAAAACTTAGTGCAGAACCTGAAGAGGGTGAGAAATGCACTGGGTTTGGTTTGTTGTTGTTTTTTTTTTTAAAAACAAAACTGTCCAGGGGACAGGGGTTTTCTGAATATCAAAACCTCTTACTTTATCTTTGACAATATGGACAAATCTTGGAAAATTTTGAGTTTTAAAAAAAGTTATCAAACTAGTTATTAATCATAAAGTATTTTTTAACCAGGACACACAGACTATATTTAGTCTATATAGTCCTCATACTTGCCAGCAAGCCAAAAAACTGCTGTCTACACTAGGTTTATAATAAAGTATAAAATATGTGGATAACTGCCTAGTTTATTAGTAATTCAACCCAATTCCATATAAATTGGGATGCTGTATAAAATTTATTGGAAACATGAATGCAATGATTTGGAAATCTGTTACAGACATATTTGATTCACAACAGATCATGGATCCAAAAGGTGACAGACATATTTCCATTTCATTCACTTTTTTTTTACTCATTTATAAATTGACTGTGCATGAAAAGAGCACATTATAGAGGCAGAGTCTCTCAGAAGCAAAGAAAGTCAGAGGTTCACCAGTTTTAACAACTGTGTCTAAATATTGTGAAACTTTCAGCAAAAAATGCTCAAAAATGGAAAATTGCAAAGACTTTTAGCCCACCATCTACAGCACATGTCATCATCAAAAGATTCAGAGATTATGGAGAAATCCCTGTGCATAAGCCGGCTGTCAATATTGGTTGCTCAAGATCTATGGGCCCTCAGACTCAGGAATATCTCCAGAAATCAGAGTCTGGGAATACAATTTAATTTACATTAGTAGATTACATGGTGATGCTCCATCGTGTATAAAAGCCATATATCATTACAATCCAGAAATGCTACCTACTTCTCTGAGCCAAAGGCCATTTTAAATGAACTGAGGGGAAAAAATGGAAACTGTGGTTTCTGTAAAGAGTTTAACCTTTTCCTATCCTGAGTCCCCCTGGGGAGGAGGGTGACATTCCAAAAATTCGGTTACGCTCCTTTGTCGGGCCACTGCCTTGTTTATAATTCACATGTGAATAAATGGATTTCCTGTTGATTTATTTTACAAAATTCATTCATATTGCAAAATTCTGTTTTGAAGTTTTTCCCCAATTATAATAGGATTTCAATGGGCAGAACAGGAAATTTTATTGGATGGGAAAAGGTTAAAATGTTGATTGATCTGACCACAGAACAAACACCTTGTCCTGCGGACTCAAGAGGAGAAGGACCAGCCAGCTTGTTATCAGTGCACACTACTGTACAAAAGCCTGCATCTCCATTGCATTAGTGCCTATGGCATGGGCAGCTCATACATGAAAGGCAGTACCAATGCTGAGCATTATATAGAGGTTTTAGAATAACATATGTTCCCATCTAGACAACGTCTATTTCAGGGAAGATTATTCAGGTTTCTTCAAGACAATACTAAAACATCCATCACAACAGAAAGACTCTGCAAAAGAGTTTGTTCGGTGAACTGCTGTGCAGACCTTTCACCAATAGAAAACATTTGGTGTATTATGAAATGAAATATCTGGCAAAAAAACAAAACAAAACACTAAGGACTGTTCAGCATCAAGAATCCTACATCAGACAAGAATAGGACAATATTCATCTCGGAAAACTCCAGCAATTGGTCTCCTCACTTCCCAGACATTTTACAGACTATTATAAAAAAAGAGGGGAGGTTACACAATGGCAGACATGACCCTGTCCCAACTTATTTCCTTGAGATGTGTTGCGGCCATCAATTTATAAAGAAGTTAATTCTTTCAAATGAAAGACGTTTCACTTTCTGATCTGTGTACTGTTATAAATAAAACATGTAATGTAGTTTCCAAATCATTCAATTCTTGTTTTGTTTTTTTACATTTTACAGAGAGACTCACATTTTTTTAAATTAGCATTGTACATGGTCACTCAGAATTATTTTGGTAATTTTAGATTAAATAGTGTTGAAGAGGTTTGGAAAATCAATAATATGCTGTAGTCCCATGAGCTACATGCAGCATGTGGATCTTTCATGGGGCCATGCAGATACGTAAACTACACAATTTACCAGGGAGTATAAATAGTCTGTAGAAACTCTCTCAGTTGGAAATGAGGCAACTTAAAAAAACATCCTCCCAGTTTAAAGAGGTTGTCCACGTTAATAATTTCTGTTTATATAAGGCTCAGAAAAGTTTAAAGGGAACCTGTCATGTTGTGCATGCAGTGCAATCTGTGCAGGATGCTATAGCGCAGGAAAGGCTTAGCAGAATGATCTATAGGATTGTTGGAAAAGATTCAGTATAACTTGTATGTTTTCCATTTAAATCCATGGTGTTTACAATCACAAAATTTTGCACAGACACCCCATGTGACTCAGGGAACGTCAGACTGTTTTGACGGGAAAATTAAACCCCGCGCTTTACAGTTACTCTCCAAAAAACTTGCCTCCAATAAAGCCAATGGAGCTGCGAGCCATTAGGTTATTAATAGGAGCTGTAATTGGTTGCTATAGGAACAAAGGACATTGTTAGTATAAGAAGCTTATGTGTGAGGTAATATGAGGTCAGTGGGGAGACGGATAGAGACAGACACAGACAGACGGGGAACGAGACAGAGACGGGGAACGAGACAGAGACGGGGAACGAGACAGAGACGGGGAACGAGACAGAGACGGGGAACGAGACAGAGACGGGGAACGAGACAGAGACGGGGAACGAGACAGAGACGGGGAACGAGACAGAGACGGGGAACGAGACAGAGACGGGGAACGAGACAGAGACGGGGAACGAGACAGACGGGGAACGAGACAGAGACGGGGAACGAGACAGAGACGGGGAACGAGACAGAGACGGGGAACGAGACAGAGACGGGGAACGAGACAGAGACGGGGAACGAGACAGAGACGGGGAACGAGACAGAGACGGGGAACGAGACAGACGGGGAACGAGACAGAGACGGGGAACGAGACAGAGACGGGGAACGAGACAGAGACGGGGAACGAGACAGAGACGGGGAACGAGACAGAGACGGGGAACGAGACAGAGACGGGGAACGAGACAGAGACGGGGAA
Source organism: Anomaloglossus baeobatrachus (assembly GCF_048569485.1). Classification (NCBI taxonomy): domain Eukaryota; kingdom Metazoa; phylum Chordata; class Amphibia; order Anura; family Aromobatidae; genus Anomaloglossus; species Anomaloglossus baeobatrachus. The sequence goes on along the minus strand of NC_134357.1, from coordinate 350,507,348 downwards.
CGAGACAGAGACGGGGAACGAGACAGAGACGGGGAACGAGACAGAGACGGGGAACGAGACAGAGACGGGGAACGAGACAGACGGGGAACGAGACAGAGACGGGGAACGAGACAGAGACGGGGAACGAGACAGAGACGGGGAACGAGACAGAGACGGGGAACGAGACAGAGACGGGGAACGAGACAGAGACGGGGAACGAGACAGAGACGGGGAACGAGACAGAGACGGGAAACGAGACAGAGACGGGGAACGAGACAGAGACGGGGAACGAGACAGAGACGGGGAACGAGACAGAGACGGGGAACGAGACAGAGACGGGGAACGAGACAGAGACGGGGAACGAGACAGACGGGGAACGAGACAGACAGACATGGAGACTGATACAGAGACAGACATCAGAGACAGACAGACAGAGACTGGGAAAGAGACAGAGAGACAGATAATATCCCGGGCAACGCCCGGGTACTACAGCTAGTAAAATTAAATAAAATTCAAAGTTTTACTGAAACTTTACAACAAGAATGTCTATTGCTCAGCTCCTTCTGCTCTACAACATCATGCCTGCAGATCATATACCATTTTCAACATAAAAAGTTCCTTTTAAAGGGGTTTCCGGGGTCCACTCACTTACATATCTAGAGGTCTGAAGGCCAAATGATATCATGTCTAGTGATACGCACTGATCAGGGTACGATATGAATTGCTGAGGCGCATGTTACCTGCTGGCTGCGAATGTGATGCAGTAGCTATTAGTAGATCATCATCACTTACTTCTGGTTGCTTAAAGAGGTTGATCCCTTTCAAACAAACAATGTTCTGCCCTTACTGCAGTTTGTAAAACAAACAGCCAATCAAATCTCAGCAGCTCTGAAGGGGACGTTTTCTCTACATGGGCAGAGCAGCAGAGTACGATTGCCTTTCGTTCTGACATCAGTGCCACAGCCAATGCCAGGTACTGTGAGCAGCAGTGGAGATTTCCCAGTAAACACAAGGAAGATGAGCACAACAAGGTTTGTTATGTTTTAAACAAACTGCTGCTAGGGTAGAAATATTCTGAAAGGGATCAACCCCTTTAAGTAACAAGAACCACAATACTCTTAAAAAAAATTAAAGAAGCATTAACCACGTCAGCAATCCACCACTTTCCAAGCCGGACATTGCCTAGTCTTCCAACGGTATCTGTTTCCTGCTGCAATGATTATATTACTAAATCCCAATAACAGGGTATGTGATCGTGCAGTTGACACAGGTCACCTCCATAGCTAGTGATTGGCGGAGAAGCCAATCCTGTGATTTATGAGGCGCCAGGCAGTGTCCATAAAGGAATCATGAGGGGAGTATCACTTTTGATTTAAAGGGAACCTGTCATCAGAAATTTCGCCTAAAACCTAACAGATTCCCCCTCTGCAGCTCCTGGGCTGCATTCTATAAAGGTCCCTGTTATGATTGTGCCCACTTTCTGACCGAAAAAAAGTGTTTATAAAGTTGTACCTTTTTGGCTTCTGATTCTGTAAATCCGTCACGGGGGCGGGCTGCCTGATGGCCGTTATTCTGCCCCCTGGTTCTGTATGCCGCCCCCATCGCTGATTTCAATACTTCTGGACGCCGCCCACTGCTCCAGCCATCCCCGCGCATGCCCAGTGCTCATCTCTCGGGGATGAGCACTGTGCCCAGCGTCACCGCTGGTGACGTGCACGCAGGGTTAAGATTATGGGCGGTGCTGTGATGTTTATTCCTAAGCAACCGCCCATAATCGCGGGGCCGCGCTTTTCCCCTCGGCCTGCTTCGTTCTGCGCAAGCGCGCTGCTGGCCGAAGCAGGCCGAGGGGAAAAGCGCGGCCCCGCGATTATGGGCGGTTGCTTAGGAATAAACATCACAGCACCGCCCATAATCTTAACCCTGCGTGCACGTCACCAGCGGTGACGCTGGGCACAGTGCTCATCCCCGAGAGATGAGCACTGGGCATGCGCGGGGATGGCTGGAGCAGTGGGCGGCGTCCAGAAGTATTGAAATCAGCGATGGGGGCGGCATACAGAACCAGGGGGCAGAATAACGGCCATCAGGCAGCCCGCCCCCGTGACGGATTTACAGAATCAGAAGCCAAAAAGGTACAACTTTATAAACACTTTTTTTCGGTCAGAAAGTGGGCACAATCATAACAGGGACCTTTATAGAATGCAGCCCAGGAGCTGCAGAGGGGGAATCTGTTAGGTTTTAGGCGAAATTTCTGATGACAGGTTCCCTTTAATCCCACTCAGAGCCTTTAAAAAAAAAAAAAAAAAAAAGTTGAAATGGACAACCCTTTTCAATCTCCATGACTCCAACACCCAGCTGGAGATATAATTTTGTACCACAAAGTGCAGTAGTACACTGTGTGCACCAACATAGATGAGATATACACACACATTTTTTTATTTATTTTTTATATATTATATACACACATACACACACACTATACACACAAACACACACACACCCCAACGTTGAACGTTAAATTAATTCTAAATTGTATTATTGCCATATGGTCAATACCTATAGAATGGAGGTACTTTGCATACAAACTGGCCAACTCGTGAATGCCCAACAGCCACGATACAGCGACTGTTGTTTGATGGTACCCCAACTCTATCAGACATACTTTTCCCAGGCCAAGGTTAAGGTGTTATACCTAGATGTACTCACCTCATCACAAATATGTAAAGCAAAAAAGAGCGCCAGCATTCCAGTAGACGGATACTTTCCATGATGATTGGTCCAGTTATCATGGATGTATTTAAAAAAGGTTGGGTTAAATATTAATACCTGAAATAATATACAAAAAAGTATACATATTACTATATATTGAAGGCACAAATGGGATGAAATAACAAATACATATACCCAGAATTCTATAATAAGTAATAATGTGAAGACAAACCTTAAATTACCCCTTCAGGCTATGTGCCCATTTGGCGTATTTTCATGCAGTTACGCTGCGATCTGCACGGCAGTGTAACTGCATGCTTCCTGCGTCCCCAGCACAATCTATGAAGATAGTGCCTAATCCATGCCCACGTGGTGTATTAGAACACAGCGATTCAGCTGCTGCCAAATCGCTGCGTTCTAAGAAGTGACATGTCACTTCTTTCGTGCGCTTTGCATGCAGCCCCCGCTCTGTCTATGGTGGGGGCTGCATCCAGAGCACATGAAATCGGCAGTCACCGAAGCTTCAGAACGGAGCTTTTCAGCTGCGCTCTGAAGCGCACATGCAGTGATGTTATGTAGTGGCCCGGTCCAGATTGTGTCTGTTTCTTTAAGTACATTTACTTATATGTAATATCATGCTATATGTTATAAGTAAAGCATTTTTCATTTGTTGTGTTCTAGCACCATCTACTAGTGAAAACTGTAAGAATCTGAAGTGTGCATTGGGTGTTTTCCTATTGACCAGTTCTTGGTTATATGGCTCAATAGGTGGAGCTATTCTCCAGCCTCTGTCTGGAAAGAACTGGAATGTTCTGGTTCTGGCTGAGTCTCCTCTGAGGGCAGACATTATGTGGAGTTTCTCTTCACCACAAGACTTTTGCTAGGCCCGAGGTCTAGAATTTCACCATTTACTGATTTTTACAGCCAGTATACTGAAGGCTTCCTATCCTGAATCCTCACTGGCCAGATATACATCTCTTCAGATAGTAGGGCATACTGAGTATATACCAGACCCTACTGCACGCAGATTAGGGAAGTTTGAGGGTCTCCCACCCCACTGCAATATTATTGGCTTGCATGCCATTGTCCACGCACCAGCCGTCCGGTACCCGTAGCACGCTGGGCAACTTTCTACATTTGCTTACAAGTACTGCATGTGTCTTAACTAGCAGTGAAATCAACCCCAGGACTCCAAGTTTGTACAATCTTATTACTGTATCATATCTACCCTCTAAGCTCAAGAGACTCTGAACCTGCTAAAAGCATACCAGAATTAAATCTGAAACAAATTGTGCTCTTAAAAGCTCCAGAACCCTAATTGCACTTCAGCATTCAACTCCAAGCTGTATTTGCCGTGGCCTACCCACAAAAGACTAAAACATACAGTATATTCCGTGTTGTTTTCCTTTGTTCCTGTTATCCCCAAGACCGTGTCTGTGGACTGTCCATCAGCTGTGGATACTGTGTGGGGGTGGATAGCAGGGAACATCAGGGCCTGGTAGACCACCAAGGGAACACGGCCCCTGCAACCTCGTGCCAGAACAGCAACTGTGACATATAGAACATTTGAGGTCCTCTATCCCTGGGCCCTTACAGTTACACGGCTGTGCAGAGCGCACACACGTGGGCATATAGCCTTAGAGTATGTGCACACATTTAGGGGTACTTTGCACGCTGCAACATCGCTAGCCGATTCTAGCGATGCCGAGCGCGATAGTACCCGCCCCCGTCGCACATGCGATATCTTGTGATAGCTGCCGCAGCGAACATTATCGCTACAGCAGCTTCACACGCACTTACCTGACCTGCGACGTCGCTCTGGCCGTCGACCCGCCTCCTTCTTAAGGGGGCGGGTCGTGCGGCGTCACAGCGACGTCACACGGCAGTCAGCCAATAGAAGCGGAGGGGCGGAGATGAGCGGGACGTAAACATCCCGCCCACCTCCTTCCTTTCGTATTGGCCGTGGAGGCAGGTAAGGAGATGTTCCTCGCTCCTGCGGCTTCACACACAGTGATGTGTGCTGCCGCAGGAACGAGGAACAACATCGTATCTCCTATTGGTGCGACATTATGAAAATGTCCGACGCTACACAGATCACCGATTTACGATGCTTTTGTGATCGTTTATCAGCGCATCTAGGCTTTACACATTGCGACGTCGTTACTGGCGCCGGATGTGCGTCACTTTCGATTTGACCCCGACGATATCGCAGTAGCGATGTCGCAACGTGCAAAGTACCCCTTAGTATTTGCAGCACATTATTCTTGTGTTGAGTGCTGGCAGAAAATCGGCTGTATAAAATTTGCACTTTTTTGCCTGTTTTTTGCATGCATTAATGATAAGTTTTTATTTGCATTTTACCCCATTCATTTGAATGGGTGAAAAAAAGCTACAAAAACGCTAAGAATTGACCTGCTGCAGAAGACAAAAAATATTTGAAAGGTTCAAATAAGGAAAAATAAGCAGGAAAGAGATTTCAGAAATCTCATTCACTTTGCTAGTACTGTAAAAGGCAAGGGGGAAAAAACGCAATGTGTGAACAAGCCCTTATACTTTTGCTTTAATCTGCTTAAAAATTAAAAAAAAAAAAAAAAAAAGTTTTCAAGTAGTGCTCACCTTATCTTTATCAGCTTGAATGAACTGCTTCACTTTTGTGTATGTACTGAAAAGGAGAAAGAAAACAAAGGATCAATTTACAAAATCAGAACAATTACAAAATGTAAACTGGAATTCTATGAGACATATAACTGATTAACTAGTCAACTACATCTTGTTGCTCACCTTCAGTAGGTGAATACATCCAAAATTCACAAAGGATACCCTACAGAGCACACGGTGATGCCATCTGCATTATTATAGTCAATAGCCCTGTCAGGGACTATATCCAAATCCTATTTTGCAGGAGTCCAGACAAAAAGTCAGATGAAACCACTGATCAAATGCTATGTGAACCTAGCCCAATTTAAAGGGAACCAATCACCAGGATTTTCGTATATAACCTAAAGCCAGTGCTATACTGGCACTATCAGGCTGATTCTATACATACCTGTAGTGGTCAGCTCGGATGTTCAGGTTTTGAAATCCAAGAAAGTAAAGTTTATAAAATCAGCAGCTTCATGAGTGACAGCAGCTGAGAATCAGATAATATCTGGGGGGGGGGTATTCATAGTTATCCCCCCCTGTTATAATTAGCATAAGTATTATACCATCAATTCACATTTTCCTTTGCAGTACCTGTGTGAGGTCATACCCATGTGACCAGAAGGGGCAGAGCCTCAGCCAACAAAACGGATACCAGGATGCAATATTTTTCTATTGGCTGAGGCCCCACCCCTTCTGGTCATATGGGTATGACCTCACAGGTCCTGCAATTGAAAAAGTGAATAAATAGTATAATACTTATGCTAATTCTAACAGGGGGAGGGTAAAACTCTGAATACCCCCCCCAGATATTATGTGATCCTCAGCTGCTGTCACTCAAGAAGCTGATAATTTTATAAACTTTACTTTATTTGATTTAAAAACCTAAACATCCGAGCTGACCACTAAAGATATGTAGAGAGTCAGCCTGATAGTGCCAGTATAGTACTGGCTTTAGGTTATATATTAAAATCCTGGTGATTGGTTCCCTTTAAACACACATGTTCATATGCAGAAATATGTCAAAACATATTTAGATAGTAGAGATCGTGGTGGAAGAAAAAAAAAAAAAAATCACAATTGATAATGATGATTTGTCATCAATAGAACCTAAAAACACAAAAAAGGTAATGGAGCATTTCACATGTAATAGAAAATAGAGATGAATGCTGCCGTTATATAGGGAGTTACGCTTTGGCAACTTGTAGCTATTAAAAACGAATGCTATAAAATAACGCTCCCTTCAATGCTGCACATTAATCCTGCGCAATGAATTGTGTTTCATGTAAACTTCCCCAGGAGGCGTAATTAGTTAGATCTTTGTCAATATTGGTAATCTTGGTATAATTTCATTGCACGTTATATTCTATAGCTGACCAAACATAGTTGTAATTTATTTTGCATGAAATTTATTGTGTGATCTTTAATATAGACAATCATGTAGTTCTAAATTTTGGAATTTTACTTTGCTCCTTTGTTTATGCAGTATTTTTGGGTATATTATTGCATGTATTTCTAGAGGGATTAGTGCTGCTTTTTATCATTTGGCAATAGCACATTACAGCGCTTGAAAAACTATTCCTACCTCCATTCCAACATTTTTTCACGTTAACCCTAAATATCTTTTATTTGGATTTTATGTGATATACCAGGTCTGAGTATCAAGTATTTGGAGGTTTAAAGAAATAACATAGTTTTCTAAGTATTTTAAAAATATAAATTTAAAAATTGTGATGTGCATTTGTATACAGTCCGCCTGAACAAGTGCTTCATTTGTATGGGAGAGCCAGCCAATATAATGGTCAACTGAATTATTAGCCGAACCAGCTTATGTGTATAGCGGGCTTTATTCCATTCTGAGGATAGCTGAGAGTTCCTATGTATTCAGGAGTGGAGAGGGATAGCTATTTTTAGTCTGATAGTCATTTAATGTGTAGGGTCAGATTTAGACATAACCACTGTTTTAATCCAGATCTATCCATAATCCTGTGTAGTAAATGTAATCCTTGAAAAAACCCCTCCCATTAAATCTGTGTATGTCCATGTAGTGTAGAGTGAGTGTATTAATCTACTCACCTACTGCTGTGCTCCCCGGTATCCAGCGCAGTTTTGCTTCTCTTTGCAGTGACATCACTGCTCTTCAGACACTCCGGGTCACACTGTGCTCTGCATGACCCAGAAGTGGCTTTTACAATGTAAGTTTATGGAACATCTGAATAAGGCTCCTTAGGCTACATTGTCAAAGAGACTTCTGAGTCATGCATAGAGCAATCAGCATAGTCTGAAGCGGGCAGTGACATAACAGAAGAGGAAAAGAATGGTCCTGGATACCGGAGAAAGACAGTAGGTGAATATATTAATACACTCACACTACACATATATGTACTGCTAGGTCTTATGCCTGCTCCCTATCTTTGATGATGGCTCAGGAGCCCTAAATGCTCTCAATATACTGTATATGTAATCTTGGCAAAAAAAAAACAAAACAAAAAACAAGCCCCCACATAGGTCCATCAACCAATGCTTTAAAACATTCCAAATCTTGAAAAATGGCAACATAGGCAAAACATTTTTAGTACAAAACTATGATTTTTTTTTCCCACCACTTAAACAATAAAAAAACCTATTAATGTTTGGTATCTCCAAAAATCATACTGATCTGGACAATACTGCAGCATTGTTTTTACCGTTTACTGAACACTGTAAAAAAACAAAAAACAAAAAAAAAAAAACGTAGAAAGAAATTGCAGAACTGAGTATTTTTTTTTGCAATTTTGCCGTACTTAGAATTTTATTTCTTGCTTTCCTGTATGTTATCACGATAGAACGGATGGTGTCATTCAGAAGTACAATTCATTCTACAAAACAACACCCATACCATCTATGGGTATGTTGACGGAAAAATAAAAAATAAAAATTATGGCTCTTGGAAGAAGGGAAGGAAAAAAAATAAACAAAAAAAGGGGCAAAACAGCAAGTTGTCATGTCGGGAGGGGCATCAATGGCTGAGGCAGTGAGCAGTCCCCTGAGTGAAAGCTCAGTAAACATTCCCACGGATACTTGGCAGTGTGAATATACTGAGCTTACTGCCTCCTTGACCCAAGCCAAGGGTTTGCAGGGAGAATATAACTTCATTTTCTCCTTGCAGCCAAACTTCACATTATACCACCAAAGACATTTGAAACAGTATTCACCAGCAGATTACCAACTATGGTCTGCCTATAAATACATCGTTTTTCTGTTCCCTTTAAAAATTAATTCTTAAAAGAAAAACCGGGAAATATTATGTGGGTAATTAAAAACTATATAATTTTATTGCAAAAGTGTATTACATAACTAGATAATAACTAAAGTATCAATTCATGTGGCACCAAGCAAGAGACATTTTACAACCTCGGACCTTCATCACTTCCTTTTCTGAAAACACATTCATAAATTTGGTTTTACAATTGCTACATTACTGATTACGTGGTATATGGCATGCAATCCTGTTGTATAATAGCACTAGATGTAATCAGCAGGTAAATGTTCATTGATCACACATGTGATACCATAATATTAAAGGCACACTATGTGCCTTGTTTGCACGGTTACTTACAACTTTATCTCTCCTGTCGAAAGTGCACTTGTAATCCACCTTAGGTCTTGGAGTTTAAAAGGGACCAAAACCAAATGAACTCCATGGGAGACGTGCACCGCACTTTCTGGGTACATAAAATGGTGGGTTGTTCTGGAGCCAACATCTGCCTCAAAGCCAGAGGTTCGAGCCCCATTCATCCTGTTAAGAGATTGAACATGAATTCCCTAGTTTGAATAGGTAGTAAATAAAAAAAATACAAAAAGCACTGATCATATGCATTACTATTCTTTCAAATGTACATTCAAACTTGTGAGCGGTTCTTTTATATAAATATAACTGATTTTGTACATTATTTGTTTCTCCTCCACCATATGATGGCTTGGGGTTTTTTGTTACAGAATGGCTATTTCTTCAGTGGTATTATATTTTTGGTGACCATGAACTTGCCATTCAGTGTAAGGGATAAAAAGCAGTTATTGTGGAAGTCAATCCCTTTACTCCAAAACCAAATATGTATCGTATTTTTCTACAATTTACTATATTTGAACAGTTTTTCAAAGAAAACCATTTATAGTATACTGCCACTTTCATATAAGCCATGTTTTTATCAGCAAAGCTTCATTAGTACTTTTCTTTTGTGAGATGAGTTGTTTTTCAATGATATTATCTATATATATATATAATTGCCTTATTCTGTCTGTCTGGCTCCAAAGTGACGTCATCACAGTGACAACAGTCGCATTGGCTGCTTGCCTCAGCCCCCCCACCCACCCTCCCGCACACATTGGCCGCTGGGCTCAGCCCCAACCCCCACACACATTGGCCGCTCGGCTCAGCCCAGGGGTGGGATTTAGCCAATTCTGTCCGGTTCGAACCGGCAACAATCAGCGTCGGCGATCCAGTTCCTTGTATTCATTTGTATCGGCATCTTTAAGATGCCGATACAAATTAATCCCCGTACCTACGGGTTCAGTGGAGCCAGTTTGCTCTCTGACCTGGTGTCTGGCAGGTGATGACGCTGCAGAGGTCACGGCAGCGTGGTGAGATAACCTCACCATACTGCCGCCTGTCAGCGTCAGTGTGCAGAGTGCCGCGGAGAAGAGGCCGCCGGCACATGGAGCAGGTAAGCGCTCTGTGAGCTGAAGATGCAACTCTGCAGGGGAGAGGAGGCCACATGGACGCTGCAGGGGAGAGGAGGCCACGTAGACGCTGCAGGGGATAGGAGGCCACATGGAGCCTGCAGGGGAGAGGAAGCCACAAGGATGCTGCAGGGGAGAGGAGGCCACAAGGACGCTGCAGGGGAGAGGAGGCCACATGGACGCTGCAGGGGAGAGGAGGCCACATGGACGCTGCAGGGGAGAGGAGGCCACGTGGAGCCTGCAAGGGAGAGGAGGCCACATGGACGCTGCAGGGGAGAGGAGGCCCCATGGAGCCCCCCCGCACACATTGGCCGCTTGGCTCAGCCCCCCGCATACAGTGGGCACCTATACACCTCCCCCCCAGGAATACTACTCCTATTATACTCCTCTCTCCCTAGGACTACTTCTCCTATTATACTTCTCTCCCCCCAGGACTACTCCTCCTATTATACTCCTCTCCCCGCAGGACTACTCCTCCTATTATAAACCTCTCTCCCCAGGACTATTTCTCCTATTATACTCTTCTTATTATAGTCCTCCTATTATACTCCTCTCTGAGGCGTGCGCACGATGGGGGGGGTGCGCAGCATGGGGGATGGCGCACGATGGGGGTGCACACCGCCCCCCAAAACACACACACACCGCACAACACACCACACACAAACACACACACACAGTGAACCACAAACACCGCCCTACACAGACACCCACACACAGACAACGCCGCATACACACAACATCCAACACATAAAACACCACCCACACACAAACACCGCGGCACACACAAATATACACACACACCGCGCAACACACACACACTGCACAAAACATACCTCACCCCAAAACACACACACGCACCCCACACACAAACCGCGCAGCACACACAGCACCACACACACACAACGCTGCAGACACACAGCGCTCCACAAACAACGCAACACACAACGCAACACACACAAAAACACCGCTCTCACACCCCCCCACACCGAGACAACACCCAGAACATTTACAGCGCCCTACACAAACACTTGGCAACTACACACAACAACATCTATATAATATATCTATATCTATATATCATATATATCTATCTCTATCTATCTCTATCTATCTCTATCTATCTCTATCTATCTCTATCTATCTCTATCTATCTCTATCTATCTCTATCTATCTCTATCTATCTCTATCTATCTATCTCTATCTATCTCTATCTATCTCTATCTATCTCTATCTATCTCTATCTATCTATATCTATATCTATATCTATATCTATATCTATATCTATATCTATATCTATCTATCTATCTCTATCTCTATCTCTATCTATCTATATCTCTATCTATCTATATCTCTATCTATCTATATCTCTATCTATCTATATCTCTATCTATCTATATCTCTATCTATCTATATCTCTATCTATCTATATCTCTATCTATATCTCTATCTATATCTCTATCTATATCTCTATCTATATCTCTATCTATCTATATCTATCTATATCTCTATCTTTATCTCTATCTATCTATCTATCTATATATATATCTATATATATCTCTATATCTATATCTATATCTATATCTATATATATATACACACCACCTGTATTAATGTACCTGTTTGAACTCATTGCCTGTATAGAACACCTGTATTCTGTGTGCCTCCTCCAACACATCTCTCCTGGTTAAAAACCTCTTGTGTGTGGGCAAGTAGGAACCTGCTACTAGAAAATAAAATCACCTTTGGCTAAAGGGGGGAGAGGTGCACAGTCAGAGGGCATTGATGTCATAATCTAGACAAAAACAACAAAAAAAAAGTATACGCGATATGCCCAGAGGTAGCTACTGGGCAGAAATGGCCATTTGTGTATGCTAAATTTTCCAATTTTTCCTTAAGCACTAATGCATTTCTATATATTGTACATTCATGGTTTGCATGCTTTAGAATTACAGAGTGCAAGTGTATCTTTTTTTTTTTTTTTATTATAGGTCATATTCAGTTTTGCACCTGTTCAGACTGCATGTTGGCAGTGCCGTAAGTTTTTGTTTGTCTAGATTATGGAATCATGCCCTCTGACTGTGCACCTCTTCCCCATTAGCCCCAGGTGATTTTATCTTTTCTGTTGATCATAGCTACACAGAAAAACTGACCTCTTGTAACCTGCAGTCCTTGGGCGTATGAAACATGGAGTGAGTCATGTGAGCTACAGGAGTTATCACAAGACCCTGTGCTACCATGGCAACCATTGGCTCACAGTGATCAGGTCACTGCGACGCCGATGGTGCCCAGTGAGTACAGATTTACTGCTGCTGGAATTTAAATAGCTCTGTCACATCCAGCACTATTTAAAGGGTTAACAGGCACGGGCCTGTACAAATCAGCTGACATGTGCGCAGATCCCCGCCGGCTGCCAGCAGTAGCCAGTGGAGATGAGACTGCTAGGACGTAATATTATTGCCCGCGGTCGTTAAGGTGTTAATATATGTAATTTTTTTTCATTTTTTTGTGATTTTTTTTAAATATTACAATTGACTTTTACATAGTCCCTATATGAGAATTTAAGTTTTATTACGTTGATCACTGGTATAATGTATTGCAATGCATAAGCATTGCAATACATTACTCCTGTCAGTGTGACACACTTAGAATGCCTTTTAGACCATGCTGCATGGTTTCACAGGCCAACATAGCCAGCAAATTCAAAGGTTATTATTGACCTCTGGTTGTAATGGCGATTATTGGCAGCCTGCAATTACATCGTGGGCGTGCCATTCGCATGGAAGAAGGAGCACATTCCCTATCCAAACATCCCGACGGCGATCATGTGGGCACAACTCCTGTACCCAGCACAATTGCCAAGATTGACCTATACTTCCTCAATCGGGAACCCCTATCAGTCTATGAAGTATAGAGAAGTTAAATAATGTGAACGAGTGAAAACAATCATATACATGTATGGCAGAATACTGTAAGGCTTACCAGATATATTTTTCACGAGATCCTGTATATGAAACGTGCATGCATTTGCATGCATTTGAGGTGCCCATTAACGAGCACCTTTCGACTATATGCAAGTAAATCGGCAATCATTCTGTCCCCATAGACCATCATGTTATCAACAGCACATCCAGTTTACATAATGGACCTATTGCTTATCCTGGACAACCACTTTAAAAGGGGTTATGCGGCTTATTTTGCCTTTTTCTTGTCATTTCACTATTGGGCTACATTGGGGCAGGTAAGTAGATAGCAACTACCTACCTGTCCTGATGTCAGCACCTCTCCCCCAGCTCAGAGCGGTCATGTCACCGCTCCTGCCTGTGATTTTGCTGCTTCTGGTAACGTCATGTCGACAGGGGCAGGATATTGTTGACAGGTATCACAGCCACTTCATGTTGCCACCCTGCTGGGCGAGTACAGTTTGTGGAGTCCCCGCCCACCTTCGCCCGCACCCTCCCACACATTCCGTAGTGCAGTGGTCTAAGACGTTGCTGGTAGGCTGCATACGGCCCCTGATCCTTCTTGCAGCATGCAGGCAGTGGCCCCTTTGATGATCACTGCCTGTGCTGGGGCCGCTGATAGCGCTTTATAACAGACGACAGATTCCTCGGCTCTGTGCAGATGGGAGCTTTGTATACAGCTGCTGCAATGTATACAGCTGCTGCCAATCAGAGGTCAGCAGCAGATCACTGGAGAAGCTGCATTGAGAGCTCGTGTCTGAGCAGCGCCCATGAATCTGTCCTCTGATATAATAGCGCTGTCAGCAGCGGCCCCTGCTGCGTTCATCAAGGGGTCTGCAGCTGACAGCACTTTATATCAGAGGACAGATTTCCTAGCGCTGCTCAGATGGGAGATCTATATACAGCTACTGCAATGATCAGCCACCGGCCAATCAGAGGCAGCAGCTGATCACTGGAGAAGCTGCATAGAGAGCTCTCATCTGTATAGCACCTGGGATTCTGTCCTCTGATGTACTCATGTAAAGCGGTCAGCTGCAGGCCCTGATCCTTGCTGACCACTGCCTGTGCTGGGGCCGTGCAGTCAGTGCTTTATACTGTATGAGAGAACAGATTCCCTGGCACTGCTCAGATGGTAGCTCTGTATACAGCTACTGCATTGATCAGCCATTGGCCAATCAGAGGCAGAAGCTGATCACTGGAGAAGCTGCATAGAGAGCTCCCATCTGCACAGCACCCGGGAATCTGTCCTCTGAAATAAAGCGCTGTCAGCTGCGGCCCCTGATCCTTCTTGCAGAACGCTAGGGGCCGTGCAGTCAGCGCTTTATAAGAAAGGACAGATTCCCCGGCACTACTCAGATGGGAGCTCTGTATACAGCTACTGCAATGATCCAGCAGCGGATCATTGGAGAAGCTGCATACAGAGCTCGGCCGTGCGCAGTGCCCAGGAATCTGTCTTCTGATATAAAAGCGCTGTCAGAAGTGGGGCATCGAGGGAACCAGGACAGGTGAGGAGGATTTGTATTTGTTTTTTTTTGCATGTGTGAAGTATGGCAGACCAGGGGGGACACTACTACATGATGGAAGAGGACTAGGAAAGGGGCCATTACTATAGGATGAGCATAATATTATAGGATGGGCACAAGGATGGGGCACATTATAGGTTGGGGGCATTACTATACGATGGGCACATTATTACATTTTATGTGCCCATATTGTGCTCTTTTAGAGGTCTGTGCTGAGCAGAATACTGACAGGCATTGAGTGTGCAGACGGCGGGGCTGGACACTGAGGCTGGGCGATGGCAGCTCTGACTGAGGTTTGGCAACCAAGGAAACAAAAAAGTCATGTTTGGTTGAGCTGCAGATAAATAGTGTCTGCAGAGAATAAAGGGATAATTCAAGAGGAACAAAAGTCAGAAAAAAAAAAATATTAATGTAGGGATGTTTTATATGACAATACAGAACAGAGTAGCTTAAAACATTTTTTGGCGTTTATGTTGGACAACTCCTTTAACTTCAACTAAGAGATCTGCCTTTTTGTCACAGACATTACTAAATTCTGTTGCTTGAAGGAGATTTTTACTGAAATAAACAGTCAGTCAGCAGAAATTACTAATTGTTTCCCTATTTTAGTTACAGAATATTCTGGAAATTACTCATGTTGGTGTTAATCATGCACGTTTTCTATTGTAAATCCCAACTCTTAAAAATTGTGCCAAAAGATCAGCTCACTCCTAGTGTGTTGAGGATATCTACCTGGGTCCACAGACACTTCAATAGCAAACTTAGGTCACGTGCACACATTGAGTATTTGGTGAGTTTTTAACCTCCGTATTTGTAGCTAAAACCAGGAATGAAACAATCAGAGGAAAAGTATAATAGACACACAGGCACCACTTCTGTATTTTTTACCCACTCCTGGTTTTGGCTTACAAATACTGAGGTAAAAAAAAAAACCTCACCATAAGGCTAGGTTCACACACTGCATTGTTTTGACGCTGCGTTTTTGTGCGTTTTTTTGCGGCAAAAACCGCACCCGCGTCAAACAAACGCGGCCAAAAATGCACACGTTTTGCCGCGATTTGGTGCGTTTTTTGCTGCGTTTTGCTGCGTTTTTGCTCACTGCGTCTTTATGCGTTTTTTATCAGTGAACAAAAAAAAAAAAAAAAAAGGTCTGATGTAATTTCCTTCTTCAATATGTTCTTCATTCTCCACTAGTTTATGCAGGAGAGCAGACAGCTGCAGAACTACAAGGCTCAGCATGCTCCATCCAGGACTGTATGCTGGAGGGAGAGTCAGGGGGAGCAGACCTACAAGGCTCAGTATCCTCCATCCAATAGTGTATGCAGGAGAGCAGACAGCAGCTGTCGAACTACAAGGCTCAGCATCCTCCTTCCAGGACTGTATGCAGGATTTCTTTGCCCCCCCCCCAAACAAAAAAATGATGTGGGCTTCGCCATATTTTTGTATGCTAGCCGGGTACAGCAGGCAGGTACGGGCTGCCCCAACCCCCAGCTGCCTATTTGTACCCGGCTGGGAACCAAAAATATAGAGAAGCCCTTTTTTTTAAAATTATTTCATGAATTTCATGAAATAATTAAAAAAAAAAAAAATGACGTGAGCTTCGCCTAATTTTTGTGTCCAGTCAGGTACAACTAGGCAGCTGGGGATTGGAATCCACAGTGCAGGGTGCCCATGCTTTCTGGGCACCCCGCTGCGAATTGCAGTCCGCAGCCACCCCAGAAAATGGCGCTTTCATAGAAGCGCCATCTTCTGGCACTGTATCCAACTTTTCCAGCTGCCCTGATGCCGGGTGGCTCACTGGGTAATAATGGGCTTAGGGCTAGCTGCTGGCCCTAAGGCCGAAATTCATGCTGTCACGCCAATATTAGACATGGCCACCATGAATTTCTAGTAAAGATAAAAAACCACAACACACAGAAAAATATTTTTATTAGAAATGAAATACAACACAATTAGTGACTCCATCTTTATTGAAATAAAGAGCCCCCCCCCTCCGCAGTAATCCTGGGTCAAGGGTCCCGCGCCGTCCAATCCGGATCCAATATCATCTGATCGGTTTGCTGGTTTGCTGACACCAGCGCCTGGCCGGTTTAACCTATCAGCGGATGCATCAGGAGACTTCATCCCTGATTACCAGCAGCTCCTGCAGCGATCGGACGGGATCAAACTCCGCTGCAGGAGCTGCCGGTAATCAGCATATAAGTGAGTATTTGTTTTTTCTTTTGCACTGATGCATCATCTGATTGTATAAATGGCTTTTATACAATCAGCTGATGTGTGATGTGATTCAGGCACTTGATCCTGACACATCATCTGATCGCTTTGCCTTCCAGCAAACCGATCAGATGATATTGGAGCCGGATTGGACGGCGCGGGACCCTTGACCCAGGATTACTGCGGAGGGGGGGGGGGGTGGGTTCTTTATTTCAATAAAGATGGAGTCACTAATTGTGTTGTGTTTTATTTCTAATAAAAATATTTTTCTGTGTGTTGTGGTTTTTTTATCTTTACTAGAAATTCATGGTGGCCATGTCTAATATTGGCGTGACACCATGAATTTCGGGCTTAGGGCCAGCTGATAATATACAGCTAGCCCTAACCCCATTATTACCCAGTGAGCCACCCAGCATCAGGGCAACTGGAAGAGTTGGATACAGCGCCAGAAGATGGCGCTTCTATGAAAGCGCCATTTTCTGGGGTGGCTGCGGACTGCAATTCGCAGCGGGGGTGCCCAGAAAGCTTGGGCACCCTGCACTGTGGATTCCAATCCCCAGCTGCCTAGTTGTACCTGACTGGACACAAAAATTAGGCGAAGCTCACGTCATTTTTTTTTTTTAATTATTTCATGAAATTCATGAAATAATTAAAAAAAAAAAGGGCTTCTCTATATTTTTGGTTCCCAGCCGGGTACAAATAGGCAGCTGGGGGTTGGGGGCAGCCCGTACCTGCCTGCTGTACCCGGCTAGCATACAATAATATGGCGAAGCCCACGTCATTTTTTTTGTTTGGAGGGGCAAAGAAATCCTGCATACAGTCCTGGAAGGAGGATGCTGAGCCTTGTAGTTCGACAGCTGCTGTCTGCTCTCCTGCATACACTATTGGATGGAGGATCTGAGACTTGCAGTTCTGCAGCTGCTGTCTGCTCTCCTGCATACACTATTGGATGGAGTATGCTGAGCCTTGTAGTTCTGTAGCTGTCTGCTCTCCTACATACACTAGTGGAGAATGAAGAACATATTGAAGAAGGAAATGACATCAGACCTTTTTTTTTTTGTTCACTGATAAAAAATGCATAAAGACGCAGTGAGCAAAAACGCAGCAAAACAACGCACC
Source organism: Anomaloglossus baeobatrachus (assembly GCF_048569485.1). Lineage (NCBI taxonomy): Eukaryota > Metazoa > Chordata > Amphibia > Anura > Aromobatidae > Anomaloglossus > Anomaloglossus baeobatrachus. Next base: position 350,489,488 of record NC_134357.1, on the reverse strand, counting down.
AAATCGCGGCAAAAAGCGTGCGTTTGCCACGTTTTTTTACGCGGGTGCGTTTTGTGCGCAAAAAAAACGCACAAAAACGCAGCGTCAAAAAAAGCAGTGTGTGAACCTAACCTAATACTCAACGTGTGCATGTGACCTTACAGTTCCAACAATGCAGAGGTAATCCCATAAAGACAATGTTTATTCAATAGTTAAAACAAGACATCAAAAAATATAGAAGCCCATGACCTGGCCTACATGTTTTGGCAGGTTATGCCTTATTCAGAGCCATAAAAAAAAATAAAAAAAAAAATTGTCCCTCTCTGTAGCCTACTTATGGTGAGCTATGGGAGATCACATGACCCTTTCCTAGCTTACACCTAGCGATCACATAATCAATTATATTAGGCGGGAGATAAATCGCAAACCAAAAGGTAAATGCAAAAGAAATATAAAATACTTTAGTTTTACTTCAGTGGTGGCTCAGATCTATACACGTCAGTGTGATAGTCAGCCAAGGTAAAGCAGATAGCTAGGGCTGGTATTATCAGGCTGTGAAGGACCATGATTATTTTACCCCTCCCAGCCAAAAAATAGCAGTCCGCAGCTGCACCAGAAGTGGCGCATCCATTATTCTGGCGCTTTGCCTGGCTTTTCCCAATTACACTGGTGTCGTGGCAATCGGGGTAATACCATTGGGGTTGATGTCAGCTGTGAATTGACAGCTGGCATCAAGCCCAGAGGTTAGTAATGGATAACCGACTATCGGACACCCCCATTACTAACCCAGTAAGTGTACAGTTAAAAAACCTGCACATATACACACACTGGAAAGAGTTTATTTGAATAAAGACTTCCCCACACTCACTCGTTCACCAATTTATTAATTTAAAAAAATCCTCAAAGTTCTGATGGTGTAATGGTGTAATGCCCCACAACGCCAATCAAGTCTTATGGAACCTTGTTCTCAGAACGACGCTCCTTTCGTCACTTGCAGTCTTGCTGCAGATACAGAATTTCTCACGAACGAGATAAATTTTGTTCCTGCCACTGACCGGGAGTGACCTATATCGTGGGACATTACGCCATAGGATTACATCTGAACTTTGAATGAGTATTTATTTTAATTAATTAACACATTTGTGAATGAGGGAGTGTGGGGGAGTCTTTATTCAGTTAAACTATTTTTTCCTGTGTGCATTTCTTTTTTTAACTGTACACTTACCGGGTTAGTAATAAGGGTGTGTGATAGACACCTATCCATTACTAATGATACATTATTAAAAAAGTGGACAAACTGTGAATTATACATTATTTAGGCAATGTTTAAGGCAATTTTTATTATGTCACTTAGGGCTTGTGCACACTATTTATTTTCTTGTATGATTATTTTCACGAATAGTCCACATTAAATTTGAAATTCTTTGTGGCCATGCATTTGTCTGACTTTTTGCTCAGACCATGTGGTCTGCGGAAAAAAATTGGAGACCTGATCGGATCAAAATTGTCAATGCAAGTTTATGTATAGGTCTGTGAAAAGATCAGACCGCATACACTCGGATGACATATGAGTGTAGTCGGATTTTAATGGAGAAGGTAGAGAATTGTTTTATTTTTATGCCCCACTGATCAAATTCTGATTAAAGTCTGGTAAGAATAATTAAACAGTTTTTTTTGGAAGTGGAGAAATTGGTCTTGCAGTGACTGTGAATAACAGAGAAGAGTAGAGAGGGGTGATTAAATGCCGCGCCAATGATCACTGTTCAGATGTCAGATTAACGTATCTTTATTGTTGGCATAGGTCTACGCGTTTCAGGAGCTCAGCTCCCTTCCTCAGGACCGTCAAGCACAAAGAGAAAAATCAAGTAAAAAAAAGAGATTTGATTTTTCTCTTTGTGCTCGACGGTCCTGAGGAAGGGAGCTGAGCTCCTGAAACGTGAAGACCTATGCCAACAATAAAGATACGTTAATCTGACATCTGTATCACACAGGTAGAAGAGAAGACTGGGTTTATGCCGCGCTAAAAACCACTGATGCGTGTAAATTAAAAGATTTCCTTTTTATTGGACAGTTCCTACGCGTTTCAGAGACATCCGTCTCCTTCCTCAGGAAAAGAAATATTACAGCAAGGCCGCTTGGATCTATATATAAGGAGCAAACAGCCATGTATGCATTAAGGACTGCCTGTATGACTCAGAGCTGATGACTCAGAGCCACATGGTAAAGAAGAAGAAGAAAAAAAAAAGTGAAGATGGAACGATCGTGAATAACAGAAAAAAGTGTCTGAAACAGCATGATCCCAAGAGACATGGATAATTCCAACAAAGGGAATACTGAAAAAATAAATAAATGAATGAATAAAGACATGAAAACACTTGTTCCTCGTGTTATTTAATAAAGTCAGGGGGGAAAGAAATGTGAGGGATGTGTTTAAGATGGTGTGCGAACCTATGGAGTATAGGTGAATTTATTGGTGTTTAGTCCTCTACTCTACATGGGGATACAGAGATTTAGAGTGAAAATTCAAAACAATGTGTAAAAAAGTATATATAACGAACTATATATGGGGATACAGCGATCGTGAGTGAATATCCAGAGGGACGTGAAAAAAATCTTTTTATATTTATTTATTTATATATAAAACTATAAAGAATGAGGAATAGAACTGCAAGGGCACTGCGATTGAAAATTATTTTGATTAAAATTTTGTTATAATGTCTGACAATGACAAAAAAAGCGGGCTCAGTGAGGAAACCACTAAAAAGAGGGGGGGGGGACATTTATATATAAAAATGACGTCCAGGGATTTTTACTTTCTAATGCTTAGTATGCATTCTATTTTTGTAAAGGAGACATGCTCCGGTAATAAGTGAGTGCAGAAAAAAACAAAACAAACAAACAAACAAACTAGGGCACCTGCACAATAGAGGTGATACAAGTTCAAGGAAACGAGGGGTGACACCAGAGTTCACTACCGTGCAAACCAGATACAATGCGCTTGCGCTAGACAAGCAGACAGGGAGGTTTTGTCAATCTAGCGGCAATGAGTGCAAAGAGTGCAGAAAGACAGCAAAAAAAAATTAAAAAAAAATAAAAATAATAATATATAGGGGTGTACCAGATGCATATAGCAGTCATTTGCATGAAGAATAAGAGTATTAACGAGAGATGGAGGAACATAGGGGACAAATACAGAAACGCAATAGAAATAAACAATAAATGGTAAAACAATAAGACTATACTTTCTGTAGATATATATAGGACAGTGTCAATATAAAAATACATACAATATTAATTCAATAAAATACAATAAATAAGTAAAAAGTTTGTTAGCACTAGATATAAAAACAACGGCCAAGCCGCTATATAAAACCAGATAAAAGGGTACTTTATAACTGATGGGGGATAAAAACGAATTAATAAAACAAGTCAGTGACCTCATTTAGACCAAAGGGTTTTAATGTATTTAGTTTGTTGATCCAAAAGGTCTCCTTCCTGCTCAGGGTTTCCATTCTATTGGGGGCATTTGGGGCTATCTGCTCTATTGGTGTAATATTAAAAACCATCCCCTTATTGTGTTTCAGAGCGCAATGCTTAGAGAGTCCGTGGAGAATATAGCCTATCTTTACATTGTGCCTATGTGAATTTAGCCTATTGTGGAGGGCCTGACTCGTCCTTCCTACATATTGTTTTCCGCACACACAGTCTACTAAATATATAACAAAGTCCGACTGGCATGTTAAACGACTTCTGATGGGGAAATTTTCTGAGCCCCCCTGAGAGCAGAAAGTGGTCCTTTTGTGGCAAATACTTTTACAACAGAGACAATTTTTGAGACCGCATCTATAGGAGCCAATTATGGTAGCTGTTTTTTTCATCAGCAGAGGTGCTTTTAACCTGCTGGGAGCTATAATATTCTTGATGGTCAGCGCCCTTCTAAAAGTAACCCCTGGGCGAGCAGGTAACATATTTCTAAGGATGGGGTCACTTAGTAATATCCCCCCATAGACCCCATCCTTAGAAATATGTTACCTGCACGCCCAGGGGTTACTTTTAGAAGGGCGCCGACCATCAAGAATATTATAGCTCCCAGCAGGTTAAAGCACCTCTGCTATATAGCAGATAGCCCCAAATGCCCCCAATAGAATGGAAACCCTGAGCAGAAAGGAGACCTTTTGGATCAACAAACTAAATACATTAAAACCCTTTGGTCTAAATGAGGTCACTGACTTGTTTTATTAATTCGTTTTTATCCCCCATCAGTTATAAAGTACCCTTTTATCTGGTTTTATATAGTGGCTTGGCCGTTGTTTTTATATCTAGTGCTAACAAACTTTTTACTCATTTATTGTGTTTTATTGAATTAATATTGTATGTATTTTTATATTGACACTGTCCTATATATATCTACAATAAGTATAGTCTTATTGTTTTACCATTTATTATTTATTTCTATTGCGTTTCTGTATTTGTCCCCTATGTTCCTCCATCTCTCGTTAATACTCTTATTCTTCATGCAAATGACTGCTATATGCATCTGGTACACCCCTATATATTATTTATTTTTTTTATTATTATTTTTTTTTTTCTTCCTTTTTTTTTGCTGTCTTTCTACACTCTTTGCACTCATTGCCGCTAGATTGACAAAACCTCTCTGTCTGCTTGTCTAGCGCAAGTGCATTGTATCTGGTTTGCACGGTAGTGAACTCTGGTGTCACCCCTCGTTTCCTTGAACTTGTATCACCTCTATTGTGCAGGTGCCCTAGTTTGTTTGTTTGTTTGTTTTTTTCTGCACTCACTTATTACCGGAGAATGTCTCATTTACAAAAATAGAATGCATACTAAGCATTAGAAAGTAAAAATCCCTGGACGTCATTTTTATATATAAATGTCCCCCCCCCCTCTTTTTAGTGGTTTCCTCACTGAGCCCGCTTTTTTTGTCATTGTCAGACATTATAAAAAATTTTAATCAAAATAATTTTCAATCGCAGTGCCCTTGCAGTTCTATTCCTCATTCTTTATAGTTTTATATATAAATAAATAAATAAATAAATAAATATAAAAAGATTTTTTTCACGTCCCTCTGGATATTCACTCACGATCGCTGTATCCCCATATATAGTTCTATATATATACTTTTTTACACATTGTTTTGAATTTTCACTCTAAATCTCTGTATCCCCATGTAGAGTAGAGGACTAAACACCAATAAATTCACCTATACTCCATAGGTTCGCACACCATCTTAAACACATCCCTCACATCTCTTCCCCCCTGACTTTATTAAATAACACGAGGAACAAGTGTTTTCATGTCTTTATTCATTCATTTATTTATTTTTTATTTTTTCAGTATTCCCTTTGTTGGAATTATCCATGTCTCTTGGGATCATGCTGTTTCAGACACTTTTTTCTGTTATTCACGATCGTTCCATCTTCCCTTTTTTTTTTCTTCTTCTTCTTTACCATGTGGCTCTGAGTCATCAGCTCTGAGTCATACAGGCAGTCCTTAATGCATACATGGCTGTTTGCTCCTTATATATAGATCCAAGCGGCCTTGCTGTAATATTTCTTTTCCTGAGGAAGGAGACGGATGTCTCTGAAACGCGTAGGAACTGTCCAATAAAAAGGAAATCTTTTAATTTACACGCATCAGTGGTTTTTAGCGCGGCATAAACCCAGTCTTCTCTTCTACCTGTGTGATACAAAATTCCTCTCCCGGGGCTGCAGCTAAACCACCGGGCACTCACAGGCTATCATAAGGGGTTGTGACTGGCACAACCTCATCAGGTGAGTGCTTCTTTGTCTTGATTGTCCACCCTCATACCGGGTAAGACCCTATTGCGCTTTTTTCCCCTTTACAGTTTTACAAGGAATCTGACATCTGAACAGTGATCATTGGCGCGGCATTTAATCACCCCTCTCTACTCTTCTCTGTTATCTGCCGTTTGGGTGGCTGCAGCCGTGATCAAGTTGTATACGCGAGTAAAGTAGTTGTGACTGTCACAACTACATCTGGTGAGTAAGATTACTCCCCGCTCCTCACCCCGCATATATTGGGGTAATACCCTATCTGCGCTTTTCTTTCCACAGTTTTTTCCTGAGCGACTGTGAATAAAAATATTTAAAATGAGTCCCATAGGGGCAGTAAATGATCAGTGTACTGTGGAATATGTTGCCATATATTGTAGACATTTTAGGACAGAATGGTCTTATAAAATGGCCTTGCCAAATTGTATTCTTGATACTGATTTAGAAATCTCCATGCAAGATTGATATATTGGTTTTAAAGCAAACAATCACTCAAAGATTTTTGAATGAACCATCCTAATATAATAAAAGACAAAACTACCTGATAATGAAATTATGAGAATCAATTTTTTCTCCATGATTTGCTCCCTTGAGATTACCAGAATTTCCCACAACAGCACAGCTTCGGCAAGGCCTCTCATGCGCTTCTTCATATGGGTTCCCACTTGGAATAACTTTAAATAGTTCCTCTAGGATCCATGGAATTTGACTTGCATTGTTTAACCCTTGAAGTTTCTAAAAAAATATTTCATTAAAAAAAATACTTTTCATAACGATACAAGTGATGTTATTTTTTTTTTCTCAGAAAATCATTTGATACTTAAAAATAGGCTAAAAGAGAAAACAGTTCTTAAAATTGTAGGCATTAAACCACTCCACCTCCTGTATGCTACAGGACTAAAACAAATTTCTTTTAAATCCCCCAATTTTAAAGCGGTTTGCCCATGAATAAATAACATTTTAATGAATAAATCTTGGAGTAATAAGAAGTTCCAAAGTTATACGTGTTAAAGGAAGTTCCTGTGCTGAGATAATTTTATAAATGTTCCCCCGCTATGAACTGGGCTGACCACTGCACGTATCCAAGCACAGCAATGCTCGCACAAGTGATTTGCATACATAAGGCACCAAAACGCCAAACTTAGTTGTTTTTTTTTTGTAAAGTTTGTGTTTGGTGCCAACACCGAACTTCAGGTTCGTTCATCTCTAGAGGTGAATCATTTCAAAGATGGGGCCATCCTGATTGGGTACACCTTGTCGCGGTGGGATGACATTTATACTTTTTGATCAACAGTGTGTTATCAAAGTACCCTATGGTATTTTACATGTACTACTACTATTCATTTACTGCATGGTATTTGCTCATTGTTTTTATCTTACGTTTTAATTTTTAAAATCTCAGTCACACGGCGCATTTCCTTCTGTGATTCGTTTTTCGAATCTGTAGCATGTCAATACTGGCAGCACTTTATGTAGCATTTTTCCCCCATTTAAAAGAATGGGGGGGAACACAAGTAAAAACCTATAAAAAATGTAAGTATAAACAAACAATATAATTCTAGTTTTACTGAAGCCCTGGGCGCTGCCATCTTGGATTTACTGTGAGTAACGACAGTTACTCACCTCCTTTATGGCACCACCCAGGGAATAGATGACCAGTGTCAGGCTCCGACTCTATACTGTAATATAGAAAAGGCATCTGCTGTGAAATGGACACGCCCCCTGGACTGTCCAGATCACAGCAGAGGGAGAAGATCAACGCCATCTTTGAAATGCTGTGTGCTCCACTTTCCCTATTATGATCTGGTAACCGTGGATGATCATGAAAAATCCCATTAATAAGGAAAAAATAAACCACAAGAGTAGTTGGAAACGGAGCTGATCGCAATCCCTTATCTATTAGACAACACTAGAAATAGCAGTGGGATGTTCCTAACACATCTAGACACCTAGTCACTGCCTGAGAAACTTGCTACACCTCAAGATAGAAATGAGGAACAATAACTTGCCACGGAGCAGTCCCCAAAGAAATAGCAAGCCACCAACATACAACAATGATGATGTAAGACAAATCAATACACAGAAAATATAGATCAGCAAAGGTGAGGCTCAACTTACTAGATAGGACAGGACAGATAACAGATTGCGGCCAGCAAAAAAACCTGACAAAATACCAATCTCCCGATAATAAAAAATACAGAGACCACACCGACTCGCCCCCACTATATCAGGAACCCTTGTGCTTGACACTTTAAACAGAACTGCAGATATAATGGGAAGACACAAAATCACAGAACAAGTAATTTTCTAAACTGCAAATAATCCAAAACTGACCAGGGAGCAAGCTCCCTTTCTTGCTGGAGGGACTGCCCTGCTCACAAAAGCAGAAAGACAGATCCTCACATACAAGAAATCAAACACAGAACCAAATGGAATATGCAGAAACACCCTTAAGTGCAAATCCAGCAATTAAGCACAGAAACAGTAAATTTATCTGGAGTAGATTCAGGCACCAAATAAATGGGAAAAGCAGTAGGGAAAACTCCAAGCCATCTTCAGAAGCAGGCAGGAACATTTATCACCAGCGATCGCCAGGCACATAATCCTCTCCTAAATAAACTAGGCGGATCTGCAATAGGATTTCCTGGATTCCCAATTAATTCCATCACCTGTCTGAATCACAGATTCCAACTAAGCTTCATTACCATTCCTGGTCACCAGAGGGAGCTCCACACCAGTACCCACTCGGAGGACATTCACAACATTTCCCCCTGTCAACCGCCGGGATGTGCGAGTACGGGCGCCAGACCGCCGCCCCTCCCCCCACCACTACCGTCTCCAATGACACCCCCTTCCCCCGCTCTACCCAGCCTCGCTCTTCGCCCGCCGCCGCTGTGGGCGTGCATGCAGCGTAGCATTGTGTGTGTGTAGTCAGCCAACCATATAACTAAGGCGAGGATCGTATTGCAATATTTGGACTGGCCAGTGGCTCCCCTGACCAGAGCGTGACAGTTGCATAGAAATACATGAACCTATCACACTCAGGTCAGGAGAGACACTGGCCAGTGCGTGCACTGCAATGCGATTCTTGTATGAGTTATACAGTCATCTGACTACACCCTAAATCTGGCTTAGAAGCCAATGAGGTCTATTTCTTATTGGTTATTTCAGAAATTACCTATTAGACCTTAATTTTAAGTATTGCGTGCAATGAGCACATTTGCAGTAGAGATGGAAGGTGTTCCCTTAAGCCTAAGCCACACAACATGAAAATCGGGGCGAGTGGAGTGCGATAAAAAAAAAAACAAAAAAAACAAAAAAAAAAAAAATCACATTCCACTTGGACCAATATTAGCCTGTGTGTCAGCACACATAAGCGATTATTTTATCAGGCCTAATCGGACCGAGAAAACAATCGCAGCATACTGCGATTGTAATGCGACACTCTCACACCCATTCAAGTGTATGGGTTGAGAGAAGAAAAAAAGGAAAATTGCACTGCACTCGCGGTACACCGGTGTACCGCGAGTGCAGTGCGAGAATGGCAATAATTGGCTACGGAGGAGAGAGGGAGATAAATCCCTCCCTCCCCTCCTCAGAGCCGGCCTGCTCCCCCACAGCTGAGGTCCGCTCGCATGGTCGGACCTCAATCGCAGGGACACTCGCATGACACTCAGCTCTGCTGTACTGCTGGTGTTGCGGGCGGGGGCCGCTGCCGCTTCTGGGGCCACTCAGATCCGGGTTCGCTGCTGCATCCCAAGTGGTGACCGGACCCGGGCTCGCATGGCCGTCCATCCTCACAACCGTCGGAAGGGAATATTTACAGGAGATTGAGGTCGGTGACGCCACCCGTGGGTTGCGGTGAAGGATAGTGACACCTCCGCTGCCTGGTGATGGGGCGCCCAGGGCTGATGCAGCGGGCCAGCAAGATGGGATCCCCTCCACGGATAGGGGAAACGTAGTCCCGGTGCCCTGGTACACGGGAGTAATGGCTGCTGGAGGTGGCGTGCCAGGTTGGACCGGGGGTCAATGATGTACTCACTGTTCAAAGAATCGCACACAAGTCCAGTGGTAAACCAAGTTGCCAATGACCGGTCGCCTCTGGGCAGGTGCATTCGGCTCCCACACCCGGGTGTAGTAAACAGGGGTCCCTTCCTCCTGCACTCAGTTTCTGTGTCTTCTGTGGGACAACTCCGCATGGAATGGGGAAGTCCACTCCCGGTACTGTGTATGTTTGGGAGCTGTGGCCCGCAAAATCTGACCCTTGGGATCTCTGTGGGTTCTGACGGACACCCTATCCCTCGTGTTGGGCTTCCATTTCGCTCTCTGGGCTTCTAGAGAACAATGCCTAAAATCTTGTCCTCTGCTGGTTAATTAACAAGCGGCATGCAACCTTCCTCGTCCTAGGGTCCAGGCACCCTGTCTGGGCACGGCCTCCGAACCAGATTCCTGCTGTCGGCATCGGTGGGATACAACCCTGCCCCGGTCCACTTAAGATTTTCTGCGACCAGATCTCCGTCGCCTGTGGCCCTGTTTGCTGTCTGCCACCTAGTCAGGTAGTCCAGGGGCCCCTACCCCTGACTCCACTGTCACTTCACACTCCAACTGTCAGTACTGTTCCACTGTCTGGACTCTTCTGTTCCCGCCCCTGACACCTCAGGATCCCCAGGGGGGGGCTCTCATCCGCCTGGTCCCGCCCACTGGTGTGTTCCTATTGTCATAAGGGGGTGGCTAGGCTTTAATGGCTGTGTGTTGTACCTGGGTGTGGGTTTTTGGTGTGATCAAGGAGGGTGGACTACTTCTGTGACTACCTGGTTTTGCCAGGGCGTCCTACCAGCGTGAGCCGAGTGTCATGTGAGGGGATCGCTGTAATCCCCGTGTTGCCCCAGCCTTAGAATCAGTTCCTTTGGGCCTAAGAGAACCAAGTTTGATGCTCTCTGGTATTCTAAACTGCTAACAAAAAGCAGCAAAAAATACTTGGGAGATCACTGTACCTGAAACAGGCAACAATGTGAGATTATACACTTCAATACTGAACATATCTAAATCTGTCCTATTTTTTATGTAGCCGACTCACCATGCTCCTTTTTTTTATATGAATTATTGAAACTTGCTAGCAATTACAAATCTACATGGGGGACTTCAGAGAAGAAATTAAAACGGTATTTCTGGTAAAAGAACGGTTTCTGTGAAAAAACTTTCAGATATTGTACAGGGTAACAGCCACAGAATGAGCTGTTAAATTAATAATGTGTTCAATATTTTCTGTCATTGTCCAAAACAGTATATATGTATGTATGCATGTACGTACATGCGTACGTACACGTGCATCTCAATAAATTAGAATATCAAAAAGTTAATTTCAGTAAGTCAATACAAAAAAGGAAACACATATATACTGTCATTACAAACAGTGATCTATTTCAAGTGTTTATTTCTGTTAATGTTGATGATTATGACTTCAAGCCAGAGAAAATCCAAAAGTCATTATCTCATAAAATTAGAATAATTACCACAAAACACCTGCAAAAGGCTTCCAAAGCGTTTAAAATGCTTTCTTAGGGCCGCTTTACACGCTGCGACATCGCTAGCATTTGCTGGCGATGTCGAGCACGATAGCACCCGCCCCCGTCGTACGACTGATATGTGGTGATCGCTGCCGTAGCGAAAATTATCGCTACGGCAACGTCACACGTGCATACCTGTTCAGCGACATTGCTGTGACCGCCGAACAATCCCTCCTTCAAGGGGGAGGTGCGTTCGGCGTCACCGCGACATCACTAAGAAGCGGAGGGGCGGAGATGAGCGGGATGTAACATCCCGCCCACCTCCTTCCTTTCTCATTGCCGGCGGACGCAGGTAAGGTGAGGTTCCTCGTTCCTGCGGTGTCACACATAGCGATGTGTGCTGCCGCAGGAATGACAATCAACATTGTACCTGCAGCTGCAACGATAATTGGCAATGTCACCGATTTTGAATGTTTTTGCAACTATTCAAAATCGCTCATAGGTGTCACATGCAATGACATCGCTAACGCGGCCGGATGTGCGTCACAAATTCAGTGACCCCAATGACATTGCTTTAGCATGTAAAGCGGCCCTTAGTCTGGATCAGTAGACTACACAATCATGGGGAAGACTACTGATTTGACAGATGTCCAGAAGGCAGTCATTGACACACTCCACAAGGAGGGTAAGCCACAAAAGGTCATTAATAAAGAAGCTGGCTGTTCACAGAGTATCCAAGCATATTAATGAAAGGTTGAGTGGAAGGAAAAAGTGTAGTAGAAAAAGGTGCACAAGCAACCGGGATAACCGCAGCATTAATAGGATTGTTAAGAAAAGGCCATTCAAACATTTGGAGGTCCCAGAGTCTGGAGGAAGAGTGGAGAGACACACCCAAGCTTCTTGAGGTCTAGTATGAAGTTTCCACAATCAGTGATGGTTTGGGGAGCCATGTCATCTGTTGGTGTAGGTCCACTGTGTTTTATCAAGACCAAAGTCAGAGCAGCCATCTACAGAAATGCTTCCTTCTGCCGACAAGCTTTTTGGAGATGGAAATTCCATTTTCCAGCAGGACTTGGCACCTGTCCACACTGCCAAAAGTACCAATACCTGGTTTAATAACCACAGTATCACAAAGCTTGATTGGCCATCAAACTCCCCTGACCTAAACCCCAGAGAGAATCAATGGGGTATTGTCAAGAGGAATATGAGAGACCCCAGACACGACAATGCAGACGAGCTGAAGGCTGCCATCAAAGCAACCTGGGCTTCCATAACACCCCAGCAGTGCCACAAGCGGATCACCTCCATGCCACGCCGCATTGATGCAGTAATTCATGCAAAAGGAGCCCCCGACCAAGTATTGAGGCATTTACTGTACAGACTTTTCAGTAGACGCCAACATTTCAGAGTTTAAAATGATTTTTTCACTTGGTCTTATATAATATTCTAATTTTCTGAGATAAGGATTTTTGGGTTTTCATTGGCTGTAAGCCATGATCATTAACAGAAATAAACACTTGAAATAGATCACTCTGTGTGTAATGACTCTATATAATATAGGTTTCCCTTTTTGTATTGAAATACTTAAATAAATTAACTTTTTGATCATATTTTAAAATTGAGATGCACCTGTATATAGCACGAGTTATTCCACAGTGCTTTACAGATATAATCTTCACTATCCCTATTGGGGCTCACAATCTAAATTCCCTATCAGTATGTCTTTGGAGTGTGGAAGGAAACCCAAGCAAACATGGGGAGAACAAACTCTGCAGATGTTGTCCTAGGTGGGATTTATACTGCAAGACTGATATATAAATTATGGTGGCTCAGTTTTTAGCATTGCAAAGAGGTTAAAACAAGTATTCTTAAAAAAAAAATAAAAAAAAATAATAATTATACCAGTAACAGAGTCACGCTCCAGGTATTCCACATTATATCCATCTTGCCCGATGTGTTCCCTTATCCCTTTGAGGACCAAGTGAAACATTTATTCCATAGTTTTAAACTGGTGTCAATGAGACTGAATCAACTTACGGTCTTGAAAGGGTTAAAAGTATAGCATACATGTTAAGAATAATGATCATACATAAAAAAGTATTAGGTTATACTCACCAGCCACCATTTGAGAACATGGTCAGGTATGACCTGATCCTTTCTTACAAGTAAAGGTTCAATAGATCCATTGAAATGTTGATTAAACCATTGAGTCCTTAGGGTTTTTTGGTTGCACAGTCCACAAGTACATTCATTTGTATCAATATAATCAACAGGATCCACTGGGTTTGAGTAGTCTGGGCCAAAATAGAAGAAATAGATCAAAAAGGCAACTGCACACAGCAGAGGTGGAATCCATACTGTCCTCTTCTGGTGGGTAAATCGGAGCGGCCAACGAATACAATTCATCATAGTAACAAGAATAATTCTTCTTTGTGATTCCAAGAAGTTTTAAAACATTTGATTCATATCAGAACATGCAATATTCTCTTCTGCATTTTAGACAAGAATAGGATGACTTTGCATGACTTGAAGAACGTATTACTTTGCTTGAAAAGTATCTTCGATGCCACGCCACCTAACATAACTGGTGTTTATAGGAAAACTATTTACTGTGCATTGTGAGGTACAGCGAACTCTAAGAACTTGAAAGAACTTGATGAGTGAACATCCTATAATAATGCCAAAAAACACGCCTCATTCCATATAGCCAGTATGTGGAAGAAATTTTTAAAGAATCTTACTACAAAAATATTTTGCATTCAATGAACTATGCCATAAGCATATATATATCTAGAAAAAACGAGGATGAATGAAAAAAACAAAAACTCATTACTTCTAGGGATCGGATGACCATCAGCTTTTATACACTCGTGAATAGTAATTTTTATAGCATTCAGAAATTCTTTAATAGAAAATAATTTTCAAGTTCTGCATCCAAAAATTCTTCATATCTTAATGTGGAAGTTGTTATTTCCTTGGAATGCCTGAAAAAAAATTAAAAAAGAGTTATCATTTTGAAGGTTGTAATCATGGAAACAAAGACAGACGCCTGTGAATACAAGCAGAATTATCATTTAGCTACTCAAGTCTGTAGACATAACGCTTCCTTTGTAATACAGAAATTACAGTGCATAGGAAAACGAAAACACAACAGTAAAGACCATAGTAAAAAATAAGCAGAGACCAAAAAGGGCATTAGATGAATATTAAACCCAAGGGTGGACATATCATTAGTGCAGGCGCACAGGGGGCCAAGAGGTAAGGGGGCTCATTTCTATCTCTAAAGGAGGTGGAATTGTGCATTTTTATGCTGCAAAGGGCCCATATATTGTTTTTGTGTAGCAGGTGTAACCACAACAAGACACTTTGATATACTGTGTCTTTAAGGGAACATGGCTCCTCCAGCTGAACACAATGGACTGGCTCATGCCTGTGTGTGTGTGTGTGTGTGTGTGTGTGTGTGTGTGTGTGTTTTGGTTCTGTCAAGCAGGAAAAGTGAGGGAAAAAGCAGTGATGAGAGTTTAGAGAGTACCAGGATGTTCCCTGAGAAGAGGTCCCAGAGAGTCGGTAGCCGACCTGGTAAAAGATGTCGCCCGGACGAGCCCAGCTGACCCACCACCCGAGGGAAGTTGATCCTCCTCTGTTCGACTTGAGAGAAGTGCGCACTAACGGGCTGTGTATTCCAAGAGAGGATTGGTGCTCCGCACCGTGTCATAAGTTTGCATCCCGGTGCACCAGTTAGGATTTAGTTTGGGCCTCCATCGTTAGAGTGCGGTGTCCACATGGCCTCTTAAGTAGAGACCAGTTAGGGTAGAGGCCAGAGAAGGAAAATCTGTTGGTTGTGTATTATTTGTTGTTGTGATCGTTGAGGCGACAGAGCTATTCGTTTCAGCTAAAGAGTTCAACTGTATATTGTGTTTTTTTCATACTTCCAAGATCTCTATATCCTGCTGCTCAGCAGCCGGTGTATGTAACCCTCCCACAATAAATTCATCTTGGTTTGATCTGTCAACTCGTCTGTTACTGTAACCTACTCTACCGCGGTGGTCCCTCAGTCATCACTTCATTTGCACAGGGGCCCTTTTCTGTTTGTGTCCACCAGTGATTAAAATGCATTTGTCTTGTAAATCAATCCCATTTTTAGATAACATTCTCGGTTCATAGGTGCCCTTTTCCTTGAGACCTCCATGAAGGATTCATGGTGTAGAGTGCCTACGGAGAACCTGTCTTTTTCAGTTGAGAAACCAATAAGTTTGTATATTACATGGTCCATACTTCAATGAAAAATGGACACCATCAATTTAGCTGAGGAGGACAACTCAACACAAGACTTTCACAAAAAATAAAGTACCTAGGCTGGCTGCAGACTAGTGTATGAAAATTGGGGGTAGTTAGCTTTGAAAATCGCAGACATGATTGGCTCCAAGTGCTGCTCCTTGTATTCTTCCGAGTATCTGACGAGAGCAGGAGCCGCCAGTCATTTACATGCACTATTTTGGTCTGTAAATCGGATCAAAAGTAGTGCATGCTGCCATTTGACCTCTCAGAAAGCTGGACCAAGAGAAAAATCATTTATCTGTTTAATAATATGGGTCAGTGTGGTGTCAGATTTATACACACTCATCTGCAGGAGCCCTTATGCACACATTTTGTATGGCTCTGTTATAGACCAGACAGGGCATAATTCTTTACTGTACCTCTGTATCATACAAATGAAAATATCTGTGTATGGAAACTTATTTAAAGGTGTGAAAATTAACTTTCCTTCAGAAGAAAATAGGCTATTAGCCACACAAGAGAGACTACTCCGCTACTTCATAAAGAAGAGACCAAACCTGCTGATAGTTTTTTTGTTTTGTTTTTTTTTTACATTGGGATGAGTCTTGTTTGGCTGATATGAAATAGATTTCTTCCTTCGGGAAGAAACAAAAGCTTTTTGATTCCAACAGAATTTGAAATCAGACAGAATACAAATTGTGCGCTGCGCCACAGTGTCCAACAGACAGCGCTCAGCAATGCAGGGGGCCGTACAGTTCCACAATAAAGAAGCTGTACAGGGTCTGCCAGTGTGCATCAACCCTGAAGCTGATAAATGGCACATTGAGTGTCAGCATAGATTTAGAGGATGCTTCCAAAAAAAAGGGAATACAAAAAGAAAAAAAATACTTTCAAGAATCCCCGTGTTATAAATGCACTATTTTGGAATTGTAACCATTTAATGCATAATTTTCTGACTCCAAAAAAGGAAGGAGAGATTGTTTTCTGGTGTCACACAATGTGGGAGGACAGGGCTGTGTATTGTTCTGCATTCTTGGCATCCTGTTATTAAATATAATTTATGGTGCTGTACATCAGAACAAGTAAAAAAAAAAGTCTGTTTTATGCTATAAAGAAATTAAAGCCAGATCCACACACAGAGTTAATATTGCACTCATGAACTGTCCTATAAAGATCTACATGTGTTTAATTGTAGATTTTCCTACAGAATTAGTTGCAGATTTCTCGGATTGCATTGTAATGAATGAAATGTACAATGATTCTGCGGCAGACACTGTGCTCTGTACGTTAATGAGGCTTGCAAAAATTATATTCATTCCCATGATGAGTTTTTGGAGAGTTTTTTGACCCTGTAATTTAAAATGCAGCATCTTAAAGATGATATTCACTATCCTAACTAATTTCATTTTTTATTCATCAATTCTGCCATTATATGTCACTAAATGCATCCATACTCTTATTATAATAATATAAACCTTTTATCATGCAGATAGCATAACTTGGTGCCTGCAACAGCTCTGATGTTTAAAATCGTCCTCTCCCCAGGCTTACTGTGGGCTGTAACTGCAAGTTCAATCATGCATTGCAGTAGCCTGTGATCCAGCACTTCACATGCCTCCTTCCTTCTCCACCCTGTGCTGCTGAAGTGAATGATAGAAACCAAGTGTCAGAGCAGCCCATGGTAGGTATCCGCCCATTTAGCAATTACAAAGCTGTACTGGCCATCTGGCATCTGTTTGTTATGCAAATTTTGGTGCTTTTCAGTTGTCCATGTCAGTGATTGGATTATCTAAACCCTTTGCTTTTGAAATGCAGATCGCCAGCACTTCACTAACAAAAGGTGTCATCCCCTGCTTTTACTGCTCAATGAAACTGTCAGCTCAGTTGGCATGAGACTACTTCAGGTCACATGCTCAGGCAGCTGTCATTCACTCCAAAACGTCCACACACACCATCAGGTGCCTAGTGAAAACTTCCATTCATTTTGTCTGATTTCTGGCCTGGAAAAAGTAGTATCAGACATATCAGAAAAGGAAGAAGAATCTGCATAACAATCCAGAACTATGTGATCCCTACTGAGAAGCGCTCATAGAAGTTATACATCTAATACAAATATATTACAAAATGTATTGTTTTGAAGAGCTATGATATACATACAGCCTTACTAGCAATGTGGATGGGATTTATAGAAATCGTATGCCCACTGTGTTTTTGCTTTTTTTTTAATGCAGAGTAAACTGACCGGCGGTACGTAATAAATGTGCAAAATGTCAATTTCTCTAATTTAACATTGAGTTTTATGTGCAGATTCTTCAGGTAGAATAATATTAGATGCAAAAAAATGCAGGTAAAAAAACCACATACGTTTTTAGTGTGTTTCTAAGTGTAAATCACATATGACTAACAAAGTTCTGTCAAAGCCAAATATCAGGATGTATCAAACAAAACAGCTTGGTTTAAAACATCACATAGCAAAGACAAAAACGCAGATCAAAAATGCATATAAAAAAGCAAGTATTCCAATTTACCTAATAGGTGCAAAAAATCTGCAATATCAAAAACTCACTAGTCAACAGACGGAACTAAATGGGCACCGATCAACTACTCATTTGCTGATCGGCAGTCGTTTAATAGCCTGTTCACAAAAGCAGATGGCACTATAGATGCGCACTGAATGATCTTTACTAAATCATTCAGTGAGCTTAGGCTATCATTAGTCATAGAAGGGCAGGTTCTGTACACACAGGACAATGTGCTACCGAGAATAAGGATCTTTTGTGCAGACCAAAAGATAATTTCACCCAACGAATGAGCGTACCAAAAGATAATTTCACCCAACGAAGCTGAAGCCTTCCAGTCTCCAGAACAACCGGGAACCTTCTAATCACCCAATATACACATTAAATGTAGGCCGCTCTAAAGATGGAGCCTGAAAGTCACATTCCTCCCTGAAGACACAAACTGCACTGTTGTAATGTAGTGTGCATTATATTGTATTGCGTGAACTGTAATGTGATGTTTCATGGATAGTGTGTAGCACTATTATGTAATAAGGTAGTAATAACATATTGTTGATAGAAATTTTGTGATGTAAAGCATGTTGGGAAGAGTAGCATTGTACTTTATTTCCTGTCCTCGGATAGGGTGCTCTATAGTTTCCAGAACTTGAACTCTCTGGATGAAATAGTTTGTCTTCTCCCTACTTCTCAGTGCAGTCGTTCTGCTCCTCCACTGCCCATCACTCAGTCCTTTGTCCTCCCACTGATCTGGACCTTAATCCTGCCTTCTCTCAGTGTTCCTAACTTGTCCAGGTTAGCAAAGATAACAAATGCAAATTTTGGTTTTAATGCCATGGCCCTCTGAACAGTTGGAAACCCCAGGTGGGGCCCATGTGTAGCTTTTGTCTGCATCAACGGGTCTCCTAAGCTTAAAAAAATAAAATAAAACCATCAGTGCAGCAATAGCATACTAGTCAGCAGTGTCAGACTGGCTACCGAAGGAACCGCCAGTAATACCAGTCCTGGCTGCGGTTAACTGGGTTGAACTCCGGAGCTCTCACCTGAGCTCCGAAGTGCAGCCTGGACTGAACCGTGAGCACCAAATCATTCCCCAGCATTTGCGGTTCAGTTCATGACAGCTGCGGACAGGCAGGGCTGAGCTCTGGAGTTCAGCCCGACCTGTCCGCAGCAGTAACTGTACAAATAAATGCATTAAAAAAAAAACAAAAAACAGACTGTGCACATGGCTTTGGGTCCTGTTTGTTACTGTGACAACTAAAGTTCTATAACTACACCACTACCTTATTTCACACAAAAAAACTATTAGACCTCACTGAAGATTTGTCCTATGTATTTTATGGCAGGATTAAAATGACATTATCTATATAAAGAGTGAGCCCAAGGAATCCCAGTTCAACACTTGATGCCTCCTCCCAGGGTCGCACTGGAGCACCGGGACACCGGAGAATCCTCCGGTGGGCCCCACACCCTGTCTACACTGCAGCTCCTGCACATATATTAGTGCCTACCCTGCCTAGTATTCTAATCGTGTGCACCGAGGGTGCGTGCCTTACTTTTTACCTGGGACCGGCAGGGAGCCTACAGCACTATTTAACAACAACAAGGTGATGTGACGACGCTGCACTTCACATCACTTGCTGCTGCTTGTATTGTTGTAAATCGCACGCACCGCTGCTACGATAGCGGTGTGCGTGTGATCACTTCAGCCAGTGTGAAGCCCCGCTCACCTGCAGGTCGCCTCAGGGTCTTCACGTGCTGGAACTCTTCTAGCCACAGGTAGGTCAGGTTAACTTCAATAATAATCGTGACGCCACTCTTGGTAATTGCGGTCAGGGGTGACCGCCACTGCAGTTTAGGGAGCTTCTGGGGCTGATGGTAAATGCAGTCTGATGTTATGGCCTCCTGAGAGTGAAGCTGGCCCCAGGGGCTCAGTGTAAGTATGTAGTACCACAGGGCGCAGAAGAACTCACACACAGGCAGCAATGTCTTTCAGGGTTTTTACTCACTTTTCTGATGGTAACGTGACACAACCCGGGCGATGCTATGATGAACCAGGTATCCTTCAGGCTGATCCATGGGTGACTGCTGACTCGCCTTCCTAGCCCTTCTTTTTTGGGGTGACTCCTGACTTGTAGTACTGCGGGAATCACCCAGGGAAGTCACAACTGCTGTTCTGCCCTTTCTGGCCCGTTTGCCGACAGCGTGGACCAAGGATAAGATGGCTCCAGGCTCGATCCTCCTTATGGGCCCCCTCGTTGCTGTTGATTCTGTGGACTCTGTGTGGTTCGGTGAGGTACATCCAGCACCCTCACCAGCAGGTTTAGCAGGCCGAGTAGATGGGTTCCTGCTCTAGGGACCAGTTTCCCCGTGCGGGCTTGGTCTACCGGTAGTCTCCCTACTCAGCCACCTCTTCACTAGGTGGTTTTAAAGGCAGCCCTACTGGGTAGCCGCTCTCCCCCGCCAGCAGCCACTACAGGTGCAGGGTCTGACAGTGTCCTGCTCCTCTGCTCTAAACTCCAGACTCGGCTGCTCCACTCCTACTCCTCTGACTACCACTGCACAACTCCTTGTCTCCAGTCCCACTACCCACCACTAGCTGGGATGCGAGGGCTACGCCCCCTTCCTGGGTCTGCCCAGGGGTCCCCTCTAACCTGTGTGTGTTTCTGGTTACTAAGTGTCTGTGTGTCCACACCCTAGTCAGCCTTTAGGATTACCTGTTTGTACTGACCCAGCCTGAGTGCAGTAATCAGTGGTGCCTGACCAGGTCAGGGGCGCCACACCAGCAAAGTCACAGGCAAGCTGGTAGCTGACTGTGAGGAGACTCCATCTGATGATCCATGGTCACCTGCTTCCTGCGTCTCTGGTTCCTCTTCTATGGGTTTCAAATCTCTGCACAGGGGTGGTCTAAAGCTGGGGTCACACAAGCACTACTGTGAGTGCATTGCATGACTCTGCTGGAGTGTAAGTAGAGTGTCATGCCACTGTGATGCAATCCTGGAAACGCAGCACAGCTAGGGAGGATGCGGCTCCCCATTTTCTCCATTGTCAGCTGATGCGATTATCGCACTGTACTCTGCTGTAATGAGAGGGCAGTGTGATGTTCCTCTCGCACCCATAGACTTGTATGAGTGCAAGTGAAAATGAATCGCAGTCCACCCGCAGCATTCTACAGTTGTTTTCTTGATCCAATTAGCGACCCCATTGAGTAACATTGGTCTAGTGGAATGTGATTTTTTTAATCACATTCCACTCACTCTGTTTTTATCACCGTGTGTCCTTAACCCAACACTGATTGGTTGCAGTGCAGCTAATCAGTGTTAGTTTTCTTTGTGTGACCTCACAACAAATCTGAAGCAAGATGTGCGGTGATTGATCAAACCAAACGATTATGCAGAGGAGCAGAGGGACAATGCTTGCCCGTGAGGTGTGAGGTAATATAGGTAATGCCTAGTTCTACAACCACTGCCACTACCTGCCCTGAGGCAGTTAGGGAAGGGGGCCCTCCTGCAATTTAAAAGGTGACACAGGGGGAGGGGTCCTACAGTGTATTTGTAATTTCCAGGGGGCCCTCCTCCTCATTGAAGGGGCCCACAGGAAATTAGTGGTGACATAGTGGGTAGGGGCCAACAGGAAATATCTAATTTACACACACACACACACACACACACACACACACACACACAGCAAAAAAAAAAATCTAAAATCACTCAAAATAGTATTAGATGCTGACAAACCCTATGTATTTTGCATTGTAGTAAGTTGCATACTTTGAATAATTTGGGAAAAAAGGTCAACAGGCAGACTAATGCTACTCCATACAGATACAGCTTTACTACTCCCTCCCCCTTTTTCTTTTTCTACAAATGGCAACCAAAATAAACAACTAGACGTTGTATTACCTTCCTATGGAGCATACAATAATAGTTTTAGCTAGAACAGTTTAATATCTTTTCCCATCTTGTACAATGCTCCAGGAGATTTTGATTATGTTTATAGCATTAAATACTTTCCAATACTCTGTATATATATTTTTTGTGCAGCAGTTATGTGGGCCTTTGAGTAGACAGGTGTACAGTTTTTGCTGATTGTGTATGAAAGTTAATGGAATAGTTGGCAGAGACAGCAAGTCTGAGATTTCTGGAATAAGTCTCCGGGGTTTAACTCCACTGCAGTACAGCTGCAAATCTTTACAATGTTAATGTATCCAATGCTGAAAATTCAATGTAGTTTCAAAGATAAAAGTGTCATCACCATAGCTGTAAAGAATATTTTTACTTTTTTTTTTTTAAGGATAATATCAAAATTTACAGGAGATCCCCTGAATAAGACGAGGATCAAAGAAAACATTAAAAGGGAATTAGGATTTATACTGATCAAACCAAGGTGATTTATACTACTGATACCCCAGGGACAGGCGCTCTCATTGCATACGTCTATGGTTTACTACCATTCTGTAGACGGAGAGGACAGTCAAACCATCCGCCCAGGTGACAGATCTCCCTGTTCCTTTATAACCTATGATTTCTAAATAACCCCGAAGCGTTTCAGAATAAAACAATGCCAGAAATAAAAGGCGTGGGTCTCTGTACCATGCCACCACTCACTTCAGTCAGCGTGAATCATCTGGTTATAAACTTCTATAGCCATTGGCTGAACAATCCTTCGGTTGACAGCCATTTTTCCATACTTTGGTTGAACATGCGTTTTCAATGGAAAGATGGAAGTAATTTGAAACTTGAGGGCTCCAAAGCAACATTTTCAACAGCGCCCCAAACTATCATGGTCTTCCTTCTAGGACCCTCTACAACTCCAACCCCTGCACTCACAATACTTATGCCCCTGGGTGGAAGGAAGCAGCTGCCAGACACCACTAATTGTGGCATTTTGAAACTCAATATGTCCATATTCTACAGAACGGAAGTGGCTATTTTACAGAGAGTCTATCTGTTGTGGCTCCTCGTAGGAAATATTCTTCCCACGACACCTATATGCTCCAACAGGGCATATATATATACACATATGCTTTCTTTAGGAGACATCCCCTTTAAAATACCGCACACAGATTTTGCAGCAGATTTCAGGCCATTTCTCCATCTGAATAAATCACAGCTAATGGAGTATGTTACAGAGTTAGTGCATGTCAGTTATAGAACCGCTATTTATATATTCCCTGGAGGAATTCTTAAGCTAAAGCCAAGCGATAAAATTAGACTGGTCTATACCAATCTCTAGACAGTTCACCTGTTTGCTAGCACACGCTGAGATAGGCCGTGCATTTCTGATATACATAACCAGATGATTTCATTTCAGTTTCCATTCCAATTTGCAAAGAAATGTAAATTCCATTCCGCAAATAAAATGTCTTTTTCTCACCTCTGCACAAGTCTAGAAGCCGCAGGTCTCCTAAAAAAATCTCAGTAAATAGCATCTGTGTCTGCTGTGGTCATATGGATGCCGTCACAACCGCAGCCAGTAAATTAAAAAGAATCAGAAAAGTAAACAGCATTCTATTTCGACAGCCAAGCTCTCCAAATATAGGCCGGTCTGGCTTCCTTAAAAAGCACCTGATTCCTAATGGATGACAGCCAAACCTCTGGGGCTTATATAGGCTGCAAAAGTAGCAGGACACAGGAGGTGTGGGCAGGGGCGGACATACTGTGCGTACAACCTGTGCAGCCGGACAGGAGCCCAGCAGAAAGCAAATATGTGTCGGCAATTATATACACTGGTAAGACATGTACAGCGGTCAAAGGGTGATCACGATTACCGGTTATCTTTTGACAAAAGGTAGAAAGGAGTTTGGGTCATTTATGGGAAAGTTTTGAAATAAATGTCAGATGTGGGTCCCACTGCTGACACTCACCACTTTGTCCAGGACAGAGCCCTCTTCTGCGCTGGGAAAAATGGAGAAGGGCTGCGTATGTGTGGCTAAATCCACTCATTTTTAAGTGCAGAAAGTTGCCGATGAAAGTTTCAAGCCGCACATGATTGTTCATTTAAATTCACATCATTGGACTTACATAATAAAACTAAGGAAGAATATATTGTAGTTTGCTCCTCTCCACACCAAATCAGATTTAAAGGAAACCGGTCAGGTCAAAAAAACGCTGAAAGCCGAACGCTGCTGGGAGGATTAAAGTCAATTTTCTTTTTACATGACAGGTTCCCTTTAAAGACTTAAGGCCCCCATATACATCAGATAGAAGGCATCCAAACCCGCCAATTTGGCACCATTGGACTATTTTCTAACGTCCATGGGCTATTCGCTCTTGATGAATTATGTAACTGGACATTACGATTAGGCAGTTGGATGTCAGTCGCTCAATCTTTTATTTGAGAAGTCGCTGCCTGATGATCCAAAACAAAGATGAGCCGTGCTGGACATACAAGTGTATGAGGGAGTTAGGAGAGAGAGCCATCAGCTGATCTGTACTTCGGCCAACAGCTTACAAACATGACATCTGGAATTTGGCTAGTAGGGGGCAACCAAGCACCCGAGCATCAAAGTGCTCGTTACGCTTACCGAGCAGTTCGCTCATCCCTAGTTTTAATAGACAAAAAAGCAAAAAAGAAAAGTCAGTAATGAGAAATGCAGCTGGCATGGTGCCCTGTAAGCACTTGGCAGGGCAGGCCGGCATTACATAATTAAGCCATAAATTGCTGGTGGAGAGGGTTAATATATCCTTCTTTCTGTGCATCCAAGTCAAATATGTACCAGTCATGAATTATTAGGACATATGAGAACTAACCTGCTCTCTGGACGTAGCATATATATCTGTGATTTCTGACACACAACTGAAGCATGGTGCTGAGGATCAGAGCCTTCCTTGTGGGGTCCCACAGAACTCCCCTGAGGTGCCCAGCACCAGAGGCACTAGTGATGACAGGGTAAACCTCCTGTGACAGTGCCACTGCTGAGATATCAAGAATAATCCGAAGGAATGTCCCGTCTTCTGAGGAATGTGTAGCCTAAGGAAAGAAAATACAGAAACCTAATCAGTGATATCTGATCTCAACTTGTGTCGTAATGGGAAGTCTTGAGCCAGATGAGGAGGATTTAGAGGCTGGCTGTTAAATAGAGGAACTCTGCATTATGCGGCTTGTAAAACTGCTGTGTTCACAGACGTTTAATCCTGTCTTTCCCCCAGAGATGGGCACAAACAGCGGAACCCCTATGCAAGACGGTGTATGGACCCTTGTACAGCATCTCATCACATAACACTTATGTCTCTGACAAAAGACAATTATTAGCTAAAAAATCTCATTAGCTCAGGATCTTCCCTGCATTCTGATGATGGCAGAAGGTTCCTTGAAAGGCCAGAGGGACCCCTTACCTACAGGCCCCCCACCCACAAGCTGCCCATTATAACCCTGCAATATTATTCCTTCTTTGTACCCAACATTTACCTTCATTTACTAAAATTTACTTTTCATTCAGGAAAATTTAATTTTCATTTACTTCATTTACTATACACTTAATCTCATTTTTTGTTTGATGTTCCATTCCTAAACCCTTTAATGTCAGAAGTATTTTTATCCCATAATTACCTAAAGACTTATGAAGGGGTTGTCTCAACATCTTTCCTTCAGTAACGCACCACTGTCCTTCCTTCCAGCTTCCTCCTATGCAAGGTGGGACGGTGCGCCTCTATAGAGAGACAGAAACGTTCTAATATATCTTATCAGGGAAGACTGCTATTTTTCTTGTCCTGGTCTGATCAGTTTGTGAACTTTGTATTCTGTGAAAACAGAATTTCATGTTACTGAGATAGTGTAAGGGTTGTTTCAGAACGAAAAGCACGGTGTCTGTATATGCCTCTACCTACTTCCGCCATAGGAATTTTAAAGGACCATCTATCATTTCCAATCCCATTAATGTGAATATCTGTCTTCACTGAATAGATGACAGATTTAACTCATGAATTGAGAATGAAAGATCAATCCAGGAGCAGAAAGAAGCAGATTTCTCTGATAAGACATATGATAAAGTTTCAAATTTTCATGTGTACTATTGATTTATGAAATAAAAATTTAAAAAAAGACAGTTTCTCTTTAAATATGTTTTTATGTTCCTTCTACCACCAAAATTGTGGTTAAAGCAGACATTCAGCTATAAGTGCTTTTTCCCAGAATCACCAGGAATCCCCAGGATAAGTGTTAAGTCTTTGATCACTGCTGAACCCACTGATACAATAATGGGATCCTTTGCACTTTTTATTTATTTTGTTTTTAAAAGCACAGTAGTTTACATGTTTGACCATCATTTCATTTAAAGCACCACTCCAGCAGGGGTTTTTTTTCAGTGCTAGAGTGGTGCTCATATCACTCACCCTCCAGCATCTTCACCTCCTTTTACCGAATTTGCTCCGGTGCTGCGCTGCCATCTTGTTCTCGTAAGTTCCGACTGTCTGGAAGTCAGAAGTTAGGTCACAAATAGAAATGAGCGGTCCCGTGGAAGTTCAAAGGGTGGTTCACCCATATTTTTTATTGTCAGGTTCGATATTATATTGAGAAACAAATGTTTCTCTCAAATACCTTGTGTTGGCAATAGTGCCTGTGAGAGGCGCTATTGCAGACTGCTGTTCCCCGCTCCGGTGACGTCACGTCAAGTGCTGCACACGTCACATCCGTGCAGCCGGCTGCAGTCTTCCTGACTCACTGGGCTGTGGGCGGTGTTTCACCGCTGTCACAGTACAGCGCATCTCCTGCTTGCAGCGTTCTGCTGTGAGGGAGGAGGGAGGGGGAGCAGGAAACAGATGGGCTGTGACGAGCGGTGAAGCACCGCTCACAGTTCAGTGAGTCAGGAAGACTGCAGCCGGCCACAGGAATGTGACGTGTGCAGCACTTGACGTGACGTCACCAGAGCGGGGAACAGCAGTCTGCAATAGCACCTGTCACAGGCACTATTGCCAACACAAGGTATTTGAGAGAAACATTGTTTCTCAATATAATATTGAACTAGACAATAAAAAATATGGGTGAACCACCCCTTTCAGGTTCTGCAGGTTCAGCTAGACTTTATCTAAAAGTTCTGTTCTGGACCCAAACTTGACCTGAATCTCATTGAAAATGAATGATTGGTCAGTTCGGCTCTCCTCCTACATAAAGCCAGCTATCAACAGAACACTTGCGAGGGAGGGTGGGGTTTATCATTATTTTTTATTTGTTGGGGGGGACATATTAAATCTGATAAGAGCTGATTTTACTCCCAGTGCGAGCCATTAAAACACTGCAAGCACCAAGCGTACCCGATGACAGCGATGCTCGATTGAGTGGTTTGCATACGTAAAGCACCCGATCTCTGAACTTGAACTCTGATTTCTTTGTAAAGTTTGTGTTCGGTAAGAACACTGAACTTTAAAGTTTGGATTCGTTCCTTTCTAGTCACAAGCTCTCAATGCAAGTCTATGAAAGCTAGAATGAGACCAGGTTCTCCTAGAGATGTATCGAGTTGTGACCTCCGGCGCGCTCCATGAAACACTGGACTAGCCGGCAGGTTACAAATCGCCACAGCCCAACGGGAGTGGTGGTGATAGAAGATGAAGATATTGGACACCGAGTAGAAGAGTAGGGTCAGGGGATTATTTAAGTTTAAAGCACTACTCAAAAAAAACACAACGCTGAATGGTGCTTTAGCCCCTTCACGACCAACAATGTATATATATTTCCTTGGCTGTGTCTGTGCCTTTCATACGAGCTCACACGGTGATATGATATAAACATCATACAGTGTTATTTAATTAATGTAGAGCAGCTTCATTAAAGCTCAGTTACAACTGTACCTTCCTTTCAGACACCGTTTATAATTTATGTGCTTGTTAATTGTTTATGCACAATGTACTTTAGTCTACTCTACATTGTGCCAGTTCTGTAGTTTTGTGCATCATCTGCTTCATTGATGCTGGTTTCCTACTAATGTTATGTTTGTCAACAATAGTATACACTAACACTTCTCATGCACTGTGGTACTGAGGAAACTGTGGTGGACTCTTGGCGGGGCAGACGCAAACAGAAGATACTATGCAAGAACAGTGCTCTTCGCAGTCCAATATTTTGTTTGTGACAGAAGCCAATTGCTACTTTGAAGGTGGATGTGGCCCCCTTACCCCTTAGGCCCCTGTGCTGCTGCACTTGTTGCACCAATGGCATGTCCACCTCTAAATCTTGGGTAATAGCAACTATGTACTGAAAAACAAAAGTAACTAGAATTTCTAATGTTATATTGTGGTTATATTATTGGTTTTAGGATCTGTATCACCTCAGTGCTATATAGGACACCTGCTATATTTGGATACTACTATATACAGTTAGGTCCAGAAATATTTGGACAGTGACACAAGTTTTGTTATTTTAGCTGTTTACAAAAACATGTTCAGAAATACAATTATATATATAATATGGGCTGAAAGTGCACACTCCCAGCTGCAATATGAGAGTTTTCACATCCAAATCGGAGAAAGGGTTTAGGAATCATAGCTCTGTAATGCATAGCAGCCTCTTTTTCAAGGGACCAAAAGTAATTGGACAAGGGACTCTAAGGGCTGCAATTAACTCTGAAGGCGTCTCCCTCGTTAACCTGTAAACAATGAAGTAGTTAAAAGGTCTGGGGTTGATTACAGGTGTGTGGTTTTGCATTTGGAAGCTGTGACCAGACAACATGCGGTCTAAGGAACTCTCAATTGAGGTGAAGCAGAACATCCTGAGGCTGAAAAAAAAGAAAAAATCCATCAGAGAGATAGCAGACATGCTTGGAGTAGCAAAATCAACAGTCGGGTACATTCCGAGAAAAAAGGAATTGACTGGTGAGCTTGGGAACTGAAAAAGGCCTGGGCGTCCACGGATGACAACAGTGGTGGATGATGGCCGCATAATTTCTTTGGTGAAGAAGAACCCGTTCACAACATCAACTGAAGTCCAGAACACTCTCAGTGAAGTAGGTGTATCTGTCTCTAAGTCAACAGTAAAGAGAAGACTCCATGAAAGTAAATACAAAGGGTTCACATCTAGATGCAAACCATTCATCAATTCCAAAAATAGACAGGCCAGAGTTAAATTTGCTGAAAAACACCTCATGAAGCCAGCTCAGTTCTGGAAAAGTATTCTATGGACAGATGAGACCAAGATCAACCTGTACCAGAATGATGGGAAGAAAAATGTTTGGAGAAGAAAGGGAACGGCACATGATCCAAGGAACACCACATCCTCTGTAAAACATGGTGGAGGCAACGTGATGGCATGGGCATGCATGGCTTTCAATGGCACTGGGTCACTTGTGTTTATTGATGATATAACAGCAGACAAGAGTAGCCGGATGAATTCTGAAGTGTACCGGGATATACTTTCAGCCCAGATTCAGCCAAATGCCGCAAAGTTGATCGGACGGCGCTTCATAGTACAGATGGACAATGACCCCAAGCATACAGCCAAAGCTACCCAGGAGTTCATGAGTGCAAAAAAGTGGAACATTCTGCAATGGCCAAGTCAATCACCAGATCTTAACCCAATTGAGCATGCATTTCCCTTGCTCAAATCCAGACTTAAGACGGAAAGACCCACAAACAAGTAAGACCTGAAGGCTGCGGCTGTAAAGGCCTGGCAAAGCATTAAGAAGGAGGAAACCCAGCGTTTGGTGATGTCCATGGGTTCCAGACTTAAGGCAGTGATTGCCTTTAAAGGATTCGCAACAAAATATTGAAAATAAAAATATTTTGTTTGGGTTTGGTTTATTTGTCCAATTACTTTTGACCTCCTAAAATGTGGAGTGTTTGTAAAGAAATGTGACAATTCCTACAATTTCTATCAGATATTTTTGTTCAAACCCTCAAATTAAACGTTACAATCTGCACTTGAATTCTGTTGTAGAGGTTTCATTTCAAATCCAATGTGGTGGCATGCAGAGCCCAACTCGCGAAAATTGTGTCACTGTCCAAATATTTCTGGACCTAACTGTACATACAAACAGGTACCCTTCTTTCTCATATTTCACTGCATGCTTATGATTAGAATTGAGCGTACCTCAGGTTCGAGGCTCAGGGTTTGGGCTCAGAAATGACATAAAAATTCCAGTGGCGATTATTGCACTGTGCTTGTGTGATGCCCTGGACTAGTCAGGTCATCCCAGGTAGTCCCATGCACACACACCCCCTTCCTAAAAAGGTGACAG
Organism: Anomaloglossus baeobatrachus; assembly: GCF_048569485.1. Classification (NCBI taxonomy): domain Eukaryota; kingdom Metazoa; phylum Chordata; class Amphibia; order Anura; family Aromobatidae; genus Anomaloglossus; species Anomaloglossus baeobatrachus. The sequence goes on along the minus strand of NC_134357.1, from coordinate 350,459,232 downwards.
CAGCCAAACTTAAAAACCTTGTCACCACCCTCCAGGTTTGATGTCCACACCAGGGGGGGCAGAGCCAGGCAGTTGGCTCCGCCCACCGAGAAGTTCACAGGCCTGGAGGCAGGAAAGAGACTTAAGTTCTAGAGAAGAGTAGTCTTGACAGTGAAGGAGAGGGGTTGAGTTTAAGGGCAGACCTGTGACCAGGCCTTCCAATAGTCTACTCAGGTGGCTGGGTCGGAGCCTAGTCACCTCTGGCAAGTAGGCAGACGGTGGTGGCCGCCTGCAGGAGCTGGGATTACAGCCGGTGGAACCGTAGGGACCGAGGTCAGGCGGTGGCCCGCCGGTACCGAACTAGGGAATCGATTGGAAACCGGAGCACCAGGAGGAGTACTTAGACCCAGTACGAAGCCCCAAACCGACAGGGCAGAGTCAAATCTGATTGAGGACTGGACTTAAGGACTTATCCCACACAAGACCCGTTAGAAGACAACAGCCCAACCTTATAGGGTAAAACCACCTGTCACAAACCACCGGGGGGGTCACTCAGAAATCCCCCGCGCTGGCTACCAGTACGTCACAATCGGGGGGTAACAAGTGGGGGTCACCCCTCCTTTATACCTCCCGACCGACAGACAGAGCACGTAACGCGCTCTCTAGCGCCCCTCTTATAGTCAGGCCAATTATGGAATTGCCCGACAATAAGCAAGGAGGCCGCTATACTACTTATGCCGATTATTGAAGGGTCCCCGGTGAGAGTAGGGTATATATTCCCCCGACCTCCGCGGGCGGAATATATAAAATCTCCCCGAATCTCACTGGCCTCCCCACAATAATCCTTGGCACAACTCGCTGCCACCAACCGCTTCACGGTAACTATTAGCCGAACACACAGACGTGGGATTCAAGATCGAGATAACAGAACAGCCCAAGATTAATTATATAATTTAATCAGCCTAAAGCACACTAGAAACTACAATATATACAATAGGGAATCTACAGAATATACATATGTCAGAGTACAGTTACAATCAAAGCATGGGTTACAAACAGGCATACACAGTTCCAGCAGTTACCTTGTTGCGTCTGGCCACAGGGGGGCGCTGTACCCAGGTTTCTAGGATCCTTCCCACAGATGTTTCCTACACGTGCCCCCAGCGAAAAGAACCCTGGAAAATGGCCGAAGTAGGGTTATCAACCTGGGCAAATCCAGGTCCCCTCCTACCTTCGTGACCTCACAGGGAGCACTGCTCCACCCCTGGCTTGAGTTATGGACAATCCACAACATGGAATATGGGCCATAACTTTGCCTGGGAGCGTCGTAGGCGGACGCCAATGCTCTCATTGTGACAGTTATGAATTTAGCCACAGAACGAGGGGACTCATGACCTGTCTGCCAGTTCCCCATTGGCTGATATCACGCCTGGGGCATTTCCCAATGTCCTGCTCCCATAAAAAGGGTGTGCCGGCATCGTCCGCATGCAGAGACACCATTTTTATGGTTGCCATATTTATCGGAAATATGGCTTGCGAGATATGAACCATTTTTTACTGGAGTAGTTCTGTCTGGCTATTTCCATAGCCTTGCTAACTAGCTAGCAGCTCCTACTACAGGGTGACGGCAGGGAGTCATCCTGTGTCCATTGTTCCCACACCACCTCATCTCCATATCACAGGACATGGCCATGGAGGTGTAAGTGGAACACTGAGAACAAGAAGGGAGGGGGCACTGCCAGGGAGTGATGAGGGACCATGACTGGAGTCATAATTCATCTTCATATCCCGGGATTTGCCTCACACCTCCCCCCTTTTGAGGGCGCTAGGGGGCAGCACACTCCGGTGTTCCCCCGTGCGCCCGTCCGCGACCTCTCCTTGTCGGGACAGCCCGTCTGCGTTACCGTGGTCACGGCCCCTTTTGTGGCGAATGGTGAAGTTGTATTGCTGGAGCGCAAGGCTCCATCGCAACAATCGCCCATTCGTCCCAGAGACGGTGTGCAACCAGCTGAGGGGATTGTGGTCCGTCTCCACGATGAAGTGGCGCCCGTATAGATAGGGTTGCAGACGCTGCAGGGCCCACACTATGGCCAGGCACTCCTTCTCCATTGTGGAATAGGCCACTTCCCTCGGTAACAGCTTCCGGCTCAGGTACAAGACTGGGTGCTCTTGGCTCGCAGAGTCCACCTGGCTGAGCACCGCACCGAGGCCGAAGTCACTGGCGTCGGTCTGTACTACGAACGGCCGCGTGAAGTCGGCTGCCTGTAGCACGGGCGGGCTGGACAGGGCGTCCTTTAGGGCCCGGAAGGCTGTCTCGCAGTCCATTGTCCAATCGACTGCAGAGGGCAGCTTCTTCTTGGTGAGGTCCGTCAAGGGCTTTGCCAGGCTACTATAGCATGGAACAAACCTCCTATAGTACCCAGCGGTCCCCAAGAAGGACATCACCTGCTTCTTGGTCCTGGGGGTGGGCCAGGATGCGATGGCCTCCACTTTCTCAGGCTCGGGCTTCAGTGTTCTCCCGCCTACCCGGTGACCGAGGTACTGGACCTCGCTCATGGCCAGCTGACACTTTCCCGGCTTGATGGTCAAACCTGCCCGGTGGATCCGCCTGAGCACCTGTGCTAGATGCTCTAGGTGGTCCTCCCAGGTGGGACTGAAGACGGCAATGTCATCTAGGTACGCGGCCGCGTACCCTTCAAGTCACTTGAGCAGGGTGTTGACCATCCGCTGGAAAGTGGCAGGGGCATTCCTCATCCCGAATGGCATCACCGTGGACTCGTATAGTCCAAATGGGGTAATAAAGGCAGAGCGTTCCCTGGCCTTGCGAGTCAGGGGGATCTGCCAATATCCCCGGCTCAGGTCCATGATGGTCAGGTACTGAGCCCCGGCCAACTGATCGAGCAGGTCATCGATGCGTGGCATTGGGTACGCACCGGCGACCGTGACAGCATTGAGCCCCCTGTAGTCCACGCAGAACCGAGTGGTTCGGTCCTTCTTAGGGACGAGGACTACAGGCGAGGCCCAAGCGCTGTTGGATGCCTGGATCACCCCCAGCTTCAGCATCTCGTCAATCTCCTGGCGCATGTGTTGCTGCACCTCCAGGGAGACCCGATATGCTGAACGCCGGATCGGGGGATGATCCCCAGTGTCCACGTGATGGACAGCCAAGTCAGTCCTTCCGGGCTGGTTGGTAAACAACCCCCGGAAGGGGAGGAGGGTGGCCCACAGCTGGGACCGTTGGTCTTCCAAGAGCTGGTGGCCAACCTCCACATCCTCAATGGATCCGCCTGCCCTAACCTGGGCTAGCATATCCAAGAGGGTTTCCGCTTCTCCCTCCTCGGGCAGGTTGCACACGGGGAGCGCACATGCCTCCCGCTCATGATGTGCCTTCATCATGTTCACATGGAAGGGCTTCCGCCTTCCACGGGCAGGGTCCAGGGTGACCAGGTACGTCACAGGGTTGAGCTGCTGGTACACGAGGTATGGGCCTTCCCAGGCTGCCTGAAGCTTGTCCTGTGGTACGGGGACCAGTACCCACACCTTTTGACCCACTTGGTAGGTCCTCTCACAAGCGTTCTGGTCGTACCAACGCTTCTGATCGGCCTGGGCTTGAGCCATATTGTCGTGTACCAGTTGCGTCAAGGCCTGCATTTTGTCCCGGAAGCGCATGACATACTCGATAACCGACACTCCAGGGGTGGCCAAATCCCCTTCCCAAGCCTCTTTCACCAGAGCCAGGGGGCCCCGCACACGTCGCCCGTACAGGAGCTCAAACGGTGAGAATCCTGTTGAGGCCTGTGGAACCTCCCGGTAAGCAAATAACAGGTGTGGGAGATACCGCTCCCAGTCACGCCCATGGGAGTCGACCAACATCTTAAGCATCTGCTTTAAGGTGCCATTGAACCGCTCGCACAGGCCATTAGTCTGTGGATGGTACGGGCTGGCCACCAGATGTCGCACCTGGACTTGCTTACAGAGGGCCTCCATCAGCTGGGACATGAATTGGGTCCCCCGGTCAGTGAGCATTTCCTGGGGAAAACCCACTCGGGAGAAAATCTCCAGCAATGCGGTGGCCACCTTGTCAGCCCGAATGGACGACAAGGCCACTGCTTCTGGGTACCGGGTGGCATAGTCCACTACCGTCAGTATGAAGCGTTTCCCGGAGCTGCTGGGGATGGCCAGCGGGCCGACCAGATCCACAGCCACCCTCCTGAAAGGCTCATCGATGATTGGCAGAGATACCAGTGGGGCTTTGGGGCGTGGCCCCGCCTTCCCCACTCTCTGACAGGTTTCACACGAACGGCAGTAGGCAGCCACATCGGCCCCCATTTTTGGCCAGTAGAAATGCTGGTTTAACCTGGCCTTGGTCTTAGCGATCCCTAGGTGTCCGGCCATCGGAATCTCATGTGCGATCCGCAACAACTCCGTCCGGAACGGATAGGGTACCACCAACTGTCGGTCCCTGGGCCACGCCTCCGGTGAACCCTGCTGGACCGTGGCCCGGTACAGCCGTCCTTGGTCCCAGACCACTCGCTCCGGGTCCGAGTCCGAGGGAGGCTGTGCCGCCTGCTCCTTAAGAGCTTTCAGGCTGTCGTCAGCTTCTAACGCTGCCTGAAACCCCTGACTAGATGTGGCCAGAATCGACGAGACTGTCACATCTTCAGTCAGTACCCCGGGACCTGTGTCCTGGCCTCCACCTGACTCGGCTGCCACTTGGTCAGAAGGGGAAGAGCTATCGGACCTCCGGGAGGCCCCTTGGCTTCCAGCACTCCCACTGCGGGTGACAGCGGCCACAGCCGCTGCGACCGTGGGTCGTGCCTGCTCCTCCGTTCCTGACCAAGTCGCCGGTTCAGGCAGACCTACCTGGCTTCCTGACACCCCGGTTGTGGGGGAACCATGCACCGAGATCTCACCTGGGAGCACTTCCGCTCCTGGACCGGCCCCAATCTCACCTGCCTGTTCCCCTCCTGCAGCAACAGAACCCCGCTGTGAAATCTCTGGGGACCCCACATTTGCTGTGGTAGCCCCCACCCCACACACTGGTCCTCCCCCTGCAGCACCCTGCTCTCTGCTTATCCCTGCAGAGGGCAACAGATCCCAGCTCACAGGCTGGTTACTTGTAGAGGCATTGTCACACCTTTCTCTGACCCCCTCCCCTCCTGTCACAGCTGCAGCTGCGTGTGGGTCTATGGTGTCTGTGCAAGCAGAAATATCAGAGTTCACTCCCTCCTCCCTTACATCATTCATAGATAACACATTAACATTGTCAGGAGTCATGTCAGTACTGGCTGAAGGTTCAGCCCTTGGGGGGGGCCCAAACTGGGAGGTTATCTGCCCCAAATCTGTCCCAAGTAGCACGTTTGCAGGGATCCGATCAGTTACCCCCACCTCCCTCACCCCCCGCCCTGCGCCCCAGTCCACATAAATGTCAGCAACAGGCAGCGCCGGGTCAGTGCCTCCAACCCCGGAGACAGCGAGGGTTTTTCCAGGGATCAAGTCTTGGGGGGACACCATCTCAGGCCGCACCAGAGTCACCTCCGAGGCGCTGTCTCGCAGTCCTATGGTCACAGACCGGCCGACGGTGACAGGTTGGAAGCTGTCCAGGGACCTACCACCACCCCCACCCACACAATACACCTTGGGCGGCCCTTGGGACGGGGACGGAGCCGGGGCCTTGGGACGCTGAGGGCACATGGCCTTGAAGTGTCCAGGTAGGTTGCACTGGTGGCACCGTCTTGGTTCCGCCACGGGCCTGGAGAGGGGAGTTGAGGGGGACACCCCCTGCAGTCTAGGGGCAGGTGGGGCAGTCGCAGAATTCATCTTACCCCCTCTCCAGGTGCTGCTGGTGGCCGCTCTCCTGGCCTCAGGGGCCCGGTTGTTGGTGTAGTCATCGGCAAGGGCAGCTGTAGCCGTGGACCCCTTTGGCTTCTGGTCTCGGATGAACTGGCGGAGATCCTCAGGGCAGTTCCACAAGAGTTGCTCCGTGATGAACAAGTCCAGGATCTCCGGTCCGGTGGAAAGCTGCAGGCCTTGGGTCCAGTGGTCGGCAGCTCGGGCAAGTGCCCGCCGGTGGTCAGCCCAGGAGTCCTTTGGTCCCTTCTGTAGGCTCCGGAACTTCTTGCGGTAGGACTCTGGAGTGAGGTTGTACTGTTGGATCAGGGCCCGCTTGATGGTGTCATAGCCCTGATCTGCCTCAGCAGGCAAGTCCCCAAGGATATCCAGGGCCTTACCCCTTAAACGGGGGGTCAGGTATTTGGCCCACTGGTCCTTGTCCAGATGGTGCTGCAAGCAAGTCCGTTCAAAAGCAGTCAAGAAAGAGTCCAAGTCTCCATCCTTCTCCAGCACTGGGAAGTCCTCAACACGGACCTTTGGAAGTTTGGTGTCTCGAAGGTCACATGTGGCTGATGAGGGCCGGAGCTGAGCTAGCTGCAGCTGGTAGTCACGGTCTGCCTGTCGCTCTCGCTCTTCACGCGCTGCCTGCCGCTCTCGCTCCGCAGCCTCACGCTCTGCGTGCCGCTCCGCAGCCTCAGCGTCACGCGCTGCCTGCCGCTCTGCCCTGCGCTCTGCCAGGAGTTCCTTGTAGCCCTTCTGGTCTCCAGCCTGGAGAAGGGCCATAGCCATTTGAAGAAGGCTATCCGAGCCTCCCAGGCTCGGTGGAATGGCACGTGGTGATCTGCGGCACGCTGCAGAGCTAGGCGATTCACTGTCCCTTTCAGAGCGGAGGGCTGGCATCTGGCTCGTTGAGGAACCTTGGGTGAGCTCCTCCTCATCTTGTCCAGCAGTGCCAGGTTGCGCAATGTCCTCGGCAGAACGGTTTTCTGGCGTCGAGCTCCTGGAGGACTCGTGGGCAACCTCCTCATTGCTGTCCACAGCACCGTCCTCCCTCTCTTCGGCTCCTGCCTTAGCATTGGCCAGTTGCATAGCTCTGCTCCTGGTGCCATCAGCCATTCTTGCAGACTTTTGGTCACTGACACAGAACTGACACCTGATGCCTCCACACACCTTACAGTATCTGCACTCTGACACTCTAGTGTTGAGCTAGTCTGAAGACCCCAGCAGCCACAGCTGCTGCAGGCAGTCTTTAGTGTCTGGGAGTATGGGTCTCACACTCACACACACTATTATCTCGATCCCACCGCTATGCCACCAATATGTCACAAACCACCGGGGGGGTCACTCAGAAATCCCCCCGCGCTGGCTACCAGTACGTCACAATCGGGGGGTAACAAGTGGGGGTCACCCCTCCTTTATACCTCCCGACCGACAGACAGAGCACGTAACGCGCTCTCTAGCGCCCCTCTTATAGTCAGGCCAATTATGGAATTGCCCGACAATAAGCAAGGAGGCCGCTATACTACTTATGCCGATTATTGAAGGGTCCCCGGTGAGAGTAGGGTATATATTCCCCCGACCTCCGCGGGCGGAATATATAAAATCTCCCCGAATCTCACTGGCCTCCCCACAATAATCCTTGGCACAACTCGCTGCCACCAACCGCTTCACGGTAACTATTAGCCGAACACACAGACGTGGGATTCAAGATCGAGATAACAGAACAGCCCAAGATTAATTATATAATTTAATCAGCCTAAAGCACACTAGAAACTACAATATATACAATAGGGAATCTACAGAATATACATATGTCAGAGTACAGTTACAATCAAAGCATGGGTTACAAACAGGCATACACAGTTCCAGCAGTTACCTTGTTGCGTCTGGCCACAGGGGGGCGCTGTACCCAGGTTTCTAGGATCCTTCCCACAGATGTTTCCTACACGTGCCCCCAGCGAAAAGAACCCTGGAAAATGGCCGAAGTAGGGTTATCAACCTGGGCAAATCCAGGTCCCCTCCTACCTTCGTGACCTCACAGGGAGCACTGCTCCACCCCTGGCTTGAGTTATGGACAATCCACAACATGGAATATGGGCCATAACTTTGCCTGGGAGCGTCGTAGGCGGACGCCAATGCTCTCATTGTGACAGTTATGAATTTAGCCACAGAACGAGGGGACTCATGACCTGTCTGCCAGTTCCCCATTGGCTGATATCACGCCTGGGGCATTTCCCAATGTCCTGCTCCCATAAAAAGGGTGTGCCGGCATCGTCCGCATGCAGAGACACCATTTTTATGGTTGCCATATTTATCGGAAATATGGCTTGCGAGATATGAACCATTTTTTACTGGAGTCGTTCTGTCTGGCTATTTCCATAGCCTTGCTAACTAGCTAGCAGCTCCTACTACAGGGTGACGGCAGGGAGTCATCCTGTGTCCATTGTTCCCACACCACCTCATCTCCATATCACAGGACATGGCCATGGAGGTGTAAGTGGAACACTGAGAACAAGAAGGGAGGGGGCACTGCCAGGGAGTGATGAGGGACCATGACTGGAGTCATAATTCATCTTCATATCCCGGGATTTGCCTCACACCACCGCCAAGGCAAGAGACCCAAAGGGCCAGCGTATGCGGACAAACAGGGCTCTTCCGACACCCAGCAAGCCAGGGAGCGGACTACCGTTGCTTAGGCATAGGAGTCAAACATTCATACAAAGAGGTGTAGGAGAAAGGCGGAAACCACCAACCTGATCAGGGAGAAGCTGCAGCCGGCTGCGGGCCCCGTTCATCATCCCATTTGGTTTACCAGAGACTCCAGTGTATTGTGTCATAGGGAGTACACTAGTGCCTTCGGGCCGCGCACCGCGCCGCACCACATCAGCATACGCCCGCACCCGCTCCCCCGCCTCAGCACCTCCCTCGGGCCCCCGGGACCATCAATCCCCTACCCACGGAGGGGTCAACACCAAGCTGCGCAACACCGTCCCCGGAGGCCTAGTTAACGGCAGCGGTGGTGTCCATCTATTCACCACAACCCGTGGGTGGCGTCACGAACTTACACCCCTTCCCAAACAACCGCGGCCCCGGCCGTGGAACTCCCCACTGAAGTCCCTGCGTGTAGCGCCAACCCCCTTTCAGAGCGACATGACCCCCGGGTCCGTGAGGAGCTCGAGCCACCCACCGTACAAGCACGGATCCGAGCGGCTCGGCGGCCGCAGCCGAGCCCGTGGGGCGGTACACTTGTATCTGAGTGATTACCTGCTTTGTGCGTGCTGCTGGAAGTGATTGTTCGTCATAACTTAGACTTTTATCCAGCATACTTAACGGTTTTGTTCACGGAGAATTATTAAAAAAAGAAACAAAAAAAAAAAATACACACCGCCCAGACAACTCCGGAAATGTTTTGCTTTAGGCCCATATCAAAACATTTCTGGAGCAAAAAATCCAGTCTAAGCAAAGAGGAGAAGTCGGCTTAAAAGGGGCACAATAGACAGTTATTAGGTTAGCAAATAAGGAGGGTTATAAAGAGATCGTTATGTTGAATCCTTGAAAATTCTTGCTGATTAGGAATGTTGTGTTTTGGACAAAAGATACCACACTGGAATTCATGGAAACCTATTTAGCACATGAAGAGACATCACCTGAACTTTCAGGCTGGTATATGGTCAGGTAAGTAAGGCTGTGTGCATATGTTGTATTTTTGATGAGTTTTTGAGTGCAAATTTATCCTAAAACCTGAAGGGAATCCTGATGTCAGCAAAGTCAACGATAATCTTTAAATGTAACAGACATGTTGAGTATTTTCCCCCTGCAGATTTGGTGCAGAACTAAATCTGCTGCATGTCAATTCTTTCAGAGTTTTTGCCGCTGTGCTTTCCTTGCCAAGAGCTGGAGAATTTTCTGCAGCAATCCTGAATGTGTGCATATCCTCATACTCCTGCTCCCTTCATAGCACACAGCTTGATTTCACATTGTGCAATCGTTCCTTCAGCAATATACCCACTTGGTGTAAAGAGTTGGCTCATTTCAAACATTCTTTTAAGAGGCAAGAAAAGGATTTCTGGCTTTGCAAAAGCAGAAACATCTGCCAGAGAATTGCCTGATTTGCGACATCTTCACGGACTGGAATAAAAGGTTTCTAGAGTAAAGTACGAGACAGTTTGTTACAAATTGGACACCCTATCCCACCCGAGGACCGCCCATAACCTTCATCGTTTTTATTGAACATTAAAAAAAAAGTTATAAAAATCAGTAAGAAAAAAATTAAGCCACTTTTCCTAAGTACCTTGCGAACCTCACCTTAATACTCTCGGCTTCCGCTATAGCCAACATTTAAGGAACAGGTTTACCCTGGTGTCATCGCTCCAGTTTATATTGTGAGCCATGGCTCGATGACAGATTATTTTCATGGGATCAAAATTAACTTCTGAATTTTAATGGGTTTGCAGGATTCAGTTGGGGTATCCATTATTTTAACAGCAAGAAGAGCATTGCTTGCTACACCATTTTCACTGTCAAAAGTTACAGAAATCCTAATCAAAGCCTGTGCCAGAGCTTCTGAATTAATTTCTTTTGTCTACAATGTTTTCATCAAGCTTTTCTCAGACTAAAACACTATTCATGCTGTGGAACGATACCAGATCCTCAAAAGGATCCTAGTAAAGTCAATGTAATCCTCTTCTATCGCTGCAGATGAAGGCTGAGTTATTCTGCACCTGGCTGTTCAAATGCCAGTGTCAATCTCTGACAGCAGGATTTAAAGGGAATCTGTCACCAGGTTTTTTTCCACCTAATCTGAGAGCAGCACAATGTAGGGGCAGAGATCCTGATGCCAGCCGTGTGTCATTTACTGGGCTGTTTAGTGTAGTTTTCATAAAATCACTGATTAATCAGCAGTAGATTATCATTAGAGAACTACTTGTCGTGCTGCCAGGTAGTCCAGCATATTCATGAGCTCTGTATAACTAGATCTGCAGCAGAGAAAACATTGATTTTATGAAAATGACAGAAAACAGCTCAGAAAGTGACACAATTGCTGGAATCAGGGTTTCTGTCTCTACATTATGCCGCTCTCAGATCACGGGAGCAAAAACCTGGTGTCAGATTCCCTTTAGAGCATGCCAGGAGGGGGGCACACTCTTCTGTCCCCTCATCAGAGCTCCCAAGACACGAACCCGTGACGCTGAAGTGTTGTCATGAAAACCAGGCCAGCGGTCTGCTGATGACCCCCCATGTCTCACCACAGTACTCCTGTGAAAACCAGTGCATGGCTGATGTTCATAGTAGACGGATTTCTTCTATATTCAGCAGTGCTGTGGCATTGCTGTATATAGAAAAAGTGATCAGACCATTGCAGGTTCAAGTCTCCTAAGGGAACTATTAAATACAGAAGGAAAAAAAAGAAAAATATTTTTAAAAAAAAAGTAAAAAAAAAAAAATAAAAAAAAATCACTTTCCTTTTAAAACCATTAAAAAGAAAAAAAAAATCAAAAGATAAATAATTCAGATATATGGCACTGCTGCATTCATAAAAACCAGATCAAAATGTAAAATAAATTAATCTGATTGTTAAATGGTGTAATGAGAGAAAAAAAAACAACACAATAAAAAAATAAAAAAGCTAGAATTACAGTTTTTCATCTTATGCAACAGCAACAAAAAAAAAGTAATAAAAGGCAATCAAAATATTGCATATATCCCAAAATAATATCAATAAAAGCATCAGTTCAGGGCACAAAAAACAACCCGCATAGAACTTCATATCCGAAAAATTGAAACATTACAGCACTCAGAAAGCCGGGACACAATCATCATTTTTTTTTTTTAAATTTCTTCGTTTTGTTATCACTATTTAAATAAAATAAAAAAAAAAAAATAAATAAAACAAAACAACAAAATAAAACAAAAAAAAAAAAAAAAGAAAAAAAAAACGCCTGATCCGTAAAGAGATACTATGACACTTGTTTGAATGGATTAAAAAGCTAAATTATAGTCTTCTCAATTCACAAGCTGTCTACAGCATAAAAATATGAAAGTTATTTAAATTAAATATATTTAAATTTAATGAACTAAATCTTTCTCAGCCATTAGGACAGCTTTTCAGCTTAAATTGTATTAGTCAAAAAAGCCAAGCGACTCGGTAGCCTTGCAGATAAGGCCTCTAAAGAAATAACCTTGCACTATCCCAACATTTCAAAATCTAGAACATCAAACAGAGGTCATTGTGCCTACAAAATACATGCAGGAGATGCCCGGAAAATATATAGGGCCTTTACATTTTAGAGTTAGCCAACTATACCAGCTTCAAAGAACTTCTATGTTACTCACATGAAGAAGAAATGCGGAAATGACTTCTGCTCTACTGTATCACAAGATATTTTAGTGTGGCGATAAGGCTCAGCAGAGAACAGCTTCAACTGCAGCTCATTAGCAAACGAATAATGCACAGCCACAGTTAAGTCAGTAGTTGCATTGCGTAACTGAACACTTAACCTGCTTCTGTCAGAAAGGGAGAGCATAAATTAAAGAAAGCCGCATCAACAGCTCAAATGTTATGTCCACCTTCGCAAATTTTCATTTATTTTATTGTTCCAGTGCATCTAAAGTAAAAAAAAAAGCAAGCAATAGTCTCCTTACCTTTTCTTGGCTAAAGCACTGATGTATTCCTATGGTTATTCATTATTAATAAGCATCATGTAGCCTAATCTTGCAGCCTATACCTTTCTTATTGCTATTACTTTTCGCAAATGATCGGAAAATAGAAAAAGGATGAGTAGACCTATAGTCGATTTATAGGCTGCAATCATACACTAGACTGCCAAAAGTATTGGGACATCTCCATGGAGTCAGGCTCTACATACATTACGATAAATTTAAATTGCTATGCATGGATTTAGAATTAGTATGAAGTCATGCCGAAACAGAAAAAAGCCTTCTTCAAACGTTTCCCACAAAGTTGGAAGTATACAATTCTCTAATAGGTTAATTAAGGGCCCTTATTTTTATATTCTGTGTACCAAGACCTGTCAAAGAAGTTGTACAAATTCATAAGACATCTCTGTCTCTCTAAAGATGACAAATATTCACACCTCCGCTCCGCCTCCATACACACACCCCGAACATATGGGATTAAGTATAGCTATGGTGAAAAAAATGTAATTATAATTATAATTATAACTGAGGAAGTAGAGAGATTGGGCTCGTCCATTGAACCTAGGACCTCCTGGTGAGGACAGGTAATTAAAACTAGTACATTTCTTGGGAAACAGACATGAAGTTTGGATTTTGTGTATTTAAGGGAGTAGAAGAAGCCTTCCCCCTGAACCATCGTGTTCAGTTCAAAAGATTTTTTTTTTTAGACGCTTGGGCACCAGTAAAGAATTCTAAATATTGAGGATTGTATATCAGATATTGATGGGAAATACATTTTTAGCTTTGGGAATCCCAGAGGAAGAACATGCATATAGTTTTTCATAACTATAAGACATGCCCATGAGCTCCAAATTAATATCAGGCAACTAGATTATGTTAGTGTGAAGCCCAACAGGTGTTGTGTCGGTGCATTACCTTCAGAGACTCCACGTGGATGGAACAGTCTGGTCACAGGTAGGGAACCTTCTTCTAGGATTGTCGTGACGCCACTCTCGGTATTGCAGTCAGGGTGACTGCCACTGCAGATTAAGGGGTGCCTGGGGCTGATGGTGGGTGCAGTCAGTTGTAGTGGCCACCCGAGAGTGAGTCAAGCCCCAGGGCCTTGTGTACGTTTGTGGAACCACAATGTGCAGAATGACTCAAACACAAGCAGAATGTCTTTCAGGGGTTTTACTCACATTAGGTGGCAGGGTGAGTAATCCGGGCGTAGCTGGGATGAACCAGGCTGGAACCAGGTATCCTTCCGGCTGGCTGATGAGGGTGACTACCAACTCGCCTTCCTTAGCCCTTTTGTTTTTGTGGTGACCCCGACTTGAAGTCCCTACGGGGGTCACCCAGGGAAGTTGCTGCTGCCTGTTCTCCCCTCGTTTTGGCCCCTTTGCTTGTAGCCTGGACCAGGTCACTGCGGCTGCTTGCCTCCTGTGAACTATGGGCCCTCTCTTTCCTACGTGGCTGCGGACTCTGAGGTGGTATGGTGTGGGCTTTAAGGGCCCCACACCGGCAGGTTTGGCAGAAGAAAGGTGAATCTATCTCTGCACTGGGACCTGTTACCCCTGCGGGCCTGGTACATCCCTGGAGTCCCCTTACTCTGCCACCCCTTTGCTCTCTCTCTAGCCTTGGGTGGATTTCGGGCGGTACTACCAGGTGACCGATCTCCCCCGTCGGTAGTCACTGCGCGTACGCTGTCAGCTTGTGACAGACTCCAGGGTCTGCTGCATGCGACTGCTCTCCCTGAGCTGCACACTCTAACTCGGCTCACTCGTGGGTCCTGCACGTCTGCCCTCTCTGAGCGCCACTCCAGACTCCTCACTCCTCTCTACTTCCTCTCCCCAGTGTGCCTGCCTACGCCACCTAGCAACAAGGCTCTCCACCACACCCCTTGAGTGGACATGGAGGCCACGCCCCCTCCTGGAAGTTCTGAGGAGTCCTCTCAAAGGTACATGTGTGAGACCTGATTACTATGCGCCTGTGTAGTCACACCTCGGTCAGCCTTCTGGATTACCTGTATTGCACTGCCCCCAGCATGGGTGCAGTACTCAGTGGTGCATGACCAGGTCAGGGGCGCCACATTAACCATGCCATATTTTATAGCTCTAGAAAGATAAAATCGTGATAAGAAACAGGACCAGGATATCTTCTCGAAAGAAGACGAATCCACACACACACACACACACACACACACACACACACACACACACAATATGGGATTAAGTATAGCTAGGGAGAAAAAACAAATTATAACTTAGGAAGTAGAGAGATAGGGCATGTCCATTGAAGCTAGGACTTCCTTGTGTGGACAGATGATTAAAATTGGTACATCTGGGAAATACCGTAGACATGAAGCCTGGATTTTGTACATGTAAGAGTGGAGAAGTAGCTTTGCACAGGATCCAGCATGCTCAATTCAAAAGATTTTTTTCAGACACTTGGGTACCAGTGGAGAATTATGAATATTTGGGATTGTAGCTATCAGATATTGATGGGAAATACATTTTTAGCTTCGGGATTCCCAGAGGAAGAACATGCATACATTTTTTCATAACTTTATGATGTGCCTATGAGCTCTAAATCAATACAAGGCAACTGAATGATGCTAACCATGCCATATTTCAGATCTATAGAAAGAAAAAAGAAAAAAAAAAAAAAAAAATCACAATAAAAAAGATGACTACAATATCGTCCGCCCGGAACCTCCTGGGACACAGATATCCTGGAAAATGGGGACCTCATAATTTTCTAGAGACTGAAGACACATCTTATGACCCTCCCTGTTATATGTCCCCAGAGTGGAGGTATGTGGGTGTAACTTGTGTTAAAGAGGTTGTCCAGTCTAAAATGACAGCGTACCAAAGGGGTTACTATGGCACCTTGAAGTCTAGCAAATGTATCAGCCATTTAGGCCACGCCAGCCTAAAGAGTTATCCATGAATGCCACCAAGTATTTTAAAGCAGGATACTGTAAGGGTCGCAGGGGTGAAGGTGTTCCGCTGCGACCTCAGGCATTACTGAAATGGGTTTCTTTGAGCGTGTGGATGTTGTTAATGCATTCATGCCGCACACTTTCAAATGGTTCAGGAACCCCTGGTGTATTGCGATCACATGGAAGAAGGCAGATATATATATAAATATGAATATATTATATATAAAAATAAACCGGTCTTTATTGAAGAAGCTGGTGTCATATATATACAAGAGATATCAGGCACAAAACAGATAAGGATGTGACTACTGACATTTCAGTTACATGTGCTGGCACTTCACTTGTAATGAACAAAATTTCAGCACTATAACTTACCTGACTTGAATACTCCAATCCTTTTATCTGTCCTTCACTGACTGCAGCCCTCTCCAGTGATACCCGTGACCCAGCATGGAAAGGTCAGTATTTCTTCACTATAACTTCCAGGTATGTCCTACAAGTTGCCTTCTCTTCAGCTCGACTCCTAGCTGCCTTGGCTCTATTTCTGGTTTCAAGCAGCTCTCACTACAGCAAAGTTCTTCTGCTTTCTATATTCCACTTCACCACCCACGGTCCAGAATGCTCCAACTCTATTAGGCCAAGTTCACATGTCCTGTAATCCTGCAGAGATCCATTGGAAAACAGATTTCTGCAGGATTTGTATCTTCAACATGGGAGTCCTACGTCATCCACACAGGCCAGCATTGCGGTCCTGTGTCGCGGGCGGGGAGGAGGGTGTCAGCACTACGCTCACCCCTCTGCTCGGGTCCGGCTGCTGCTGCTCAGTGGTGGCTCGAGCGGTGGGCCGGATCCCGGGGGTTCTCAAGCGGCGCTCCTCGCCCGTGAGTGAAAGGGGATTGGGTGTTGGGATAAAGTCTATTGTCCGTGACGCCACCCACGGTTGTGGTGATTTGTTAGCACCACCGCTGCTCGGTGTGGGGATCCCGGGAGTGATGGTGTGAAGCAGCAAGTTGTTGTGTTGCCCCTCCGTGGGTAGGGGTTGGTGATCCCGGGGCCCAGTGGTGAGGTGGGGAGATGCAGGGCCTGGTGGGCGCAGGGGCGCGGGGGCAGCGCTGTGCCTTGCGGCACTGTGGTACTCACTCAGCCTGAGACGTTGACACAGTTCTCGGTAAAACACACGGCTGGAAAGACTGTTCCCACGGACGGCTGCACTTGCTTTCCCCAGTAGGTGACGGTGATGTCCCTTTTCCCTGCACCTGATGTTGTTGATGGTCTCGATGGGTTCCCACCGGTAACCCGCTCCCCGGCTTCAAGCTGGACCGGAGGAGCTCTACTCTTTGCCCGCAGGCGCTGGCCCTTAGAAACTGGTGCCCTGGCGGTGGCGGTGTCTCTACTGTAATGGTTGGGCTGTTGCCTTCAATCGGGACTTGGTTGTTGGGGGATCTACGTCCCCTTCACTGACGGATTTGGCAAATTATGGCGACTCCTAGCCTTGCCGGGGTCTGAGAGGCCCCTGCCCTGGTGCTGACTGTCCTTTGTACACTGCTCCAGACCGCCGGGCCACCACCCGTCCGTGGTCCTTCCAGGAACTTCCAAACGGTCACCCCTCCGGACAATCACCGCCGTTGCTGACCTTCCTGACTCTGTCCTGCACACAGCTGGACCACTTCAGGCTAAGGGTATGTGCGCACGTTGCTTTTTACCTGCTTTTTACCTGCTTTTTTGCTGCTTTTTCTTCTGCGCTGTTTAATGCCAAAATGGATGTGTTCTTCTATTCAAGCAAAGTCTATGGGAATTTGGGTTTCTTGTTCACACTATGTTGTTCAAAATGCTGCCTTTTTGTGGCAGAACTTTGGTCAAAAACTCAGCTTTTCAAAGAAGCAACATGTCAATTGTTTTTGCCATTTGGGTTTTGCACTGCAAAGCTGAGTTTTTGACCAAAGTTCTGCCACAAAAAGGCAGCATTTTGAACAACATAGTGTGAACAAGAAACCCAAATTCCCATAGACTTTGCTTGAATAGAAGAACACATCCATTTTGGCATTAAACAGCGCAGAAGAAAAAGCAGCAAAAAAGCAGGTAAAAAGCAGGTAAAAAGCAACGTGCGCACATACCCTTACTGTCACCGCTCTTACTTTCCTCCTTTTCCACTTTACTTCCTTCTACTCTCACTTCCTTAACTGTTCTCCATGTTTACTCCTTCACCTCCCTAACTGATCTTCACTCAAGCCCTGCCTGGGCTAAACTCTCACTCCTTCCACTTCCTCCTCCAAACTCTATCTGCCTGGTTCTTCCCGCCTCCAGAGCTGTGAACTCCTCGGTGGGCGGAGCCAACCGCCTGGCCCACCCCCTGGTGTGAACATCAGCCCCTGGAGGAAGGCAACAAGGATTTTGGGTTAGCTTTGGTGTTCCTAACTGGGGTGTAGGGTGTGGTGGTGCAATGACCTGTGACCCCTGGCTTGCCCAGGGCGTCACACCTGCGCAGGCGCACTTTGATCTTCCCTACTCAGGGCAGATCAAAGTATTGTAATGCACAGGTGTGAGGAAATGTAGCCCTTAGCAGGGCAGATCAAATTGTGCCTGCGCAGGACCACAATACCGGCCTGTGTGGATGACGTAGGACGCTTCATGCTCACGGGCCTCAAAAGAAGGAAGACCGCAATTGTAGCAGGGAGGAGGCGCCTGACTGGAAAGAAGCAACGACCATTGAACCAAACCACCCACTAGGCGAGCATTATAAAAGTGATTTTGGGCGCTAGTCTCACTCATAATTTGGAAGAGACTCACCCATTCATACCTAGGGGTATGCAAAATAAAAACAAAATGGATTTTAGATAAAATCAACCATACAGCATATGATTTTTTTTTCAGATAAATTGTAATTCTTTAACATGTACATGCCCCCAGCATCTCCTATGTTATTTATGTGCCACCCTTGTTCCAGCAGCCGAGCTGCTCGGATCGGGATTTGCTGTGGCTCAAGGGTCTCCGGACCCGGGGGTCGTGCGGCCACTCAAATGAAGGGGGGGTATTTACAAGGGATATTATAGAGTTCGTGACGCCACCCATGGTATGTGGTAATTAGGAGTACCACCGCTGCAGTTGGGAGTACCCGGCGATGATGGAATGGGGCAGCCAGGTGTTGTGACCCTCCACGGGTAGGGGGATACCCCGGGGCTCTGTGATGGTAGAGGAGAGTGCCGTTGGATGCTAGGGGGGTCACTGTTGTACTCACTCAGTCCATTAAGCTGACGCCGACAACTGGTCAAACAAGTCTCTGGACGCCACTGCTGCTGAGGGGAGCTTAGTTCGGGTCCCGTCCCCAATGGTGATGCCTGGTGATCCATGACCTGCCTCTTGGCACTAAGTTTACTTTTTTGGTGGTCCCGGAAGTGTGAAACTTGCCGGGTCCCGCTCCCCACTATGGCTAAGTGTGGGAGCTTGCTCGCAGGGCTCATGCTTGGAATTTTTTGGACCGTTTTGAATTGGAAAGTCCAATCGGCGTGAATGCCCCGATTTTGGGGCGGGTGGGAACGGCTCTTGAAGACCCAGTTCTCCTCGGGTAAATTATCACGTTGCCTGAAGCTACTCCCCGACCTAGGGTCCACGACGTACCCAGTCGTGCCTTGGTCCCAGCCCGGTGATGGTGCAAGGCCGCCGGCTGTCCTTCTCGACAGATCCATGCCCCTTGCCACGGATCCCCTGCGACCGGGGGTACAGCTCCTCTAGGCCCACCCAGACCATCGTCTGCTACCTAGATTGTTTCCCAGGAGCCCTGCTTCTGACCTCCTCTCACTTTCACTTCTCAGACCCAACTCTCTCTTCTTGACACTCCTGACCTCTCCTCTCCAACCCCCAAGGTGGGCGACTCTATTACACTCAAGCCGTCCACTGGTGTGTTTGGTGGGTGTGGTGCAGGGTGTATCTAGGATTTGATTAGCTGATGTAGGCAACACCATGTAGTTAGGGATCCTAAAGCAAGAAGGAGGTGGATACTGCACGGGAGGGCAGATTGTGCAATACCCTGTGACAACCCGATAGTCCAGGGATGTCACATTTATATATTGCAGTCTCAGCATCTCCCATGTGATATATACGATTTACAAAACGTATTAAACCACAAAGATTTGACTGCGGCCCAGACCAAGACAAACCTGGCAAAGCAGTTGTGAGAAGCAACAATATCAATATCACCGAACATCATGTCGCGGGCGGAGGAGGGGACGCTGCACTCACCCACTGCTCGGGTCCGGCTGCTGCTGCTCGGTGGTGGCTCGAGCGGTGGGCTGGATCCCGGGGACTCGAGCGGCGTTCCTCGCCCGTGAGTGAAAGGGGGGAGGGTTTGGGTTTAGAAATATTGTCCGTGACGCCACCCACGGTTGTGGTGAGATTGGTGACACCACCGCTGCTCTGGACGGGGATCCCGGGAGCGATGACAGGGAGCAGCTTGGATGTTGGTTCTTCCCTCCGTGGGTAGGGGGGTTGGTTGTCCCGGGGCCCGGTGAGGGAGGTAGGGATGTATGGCAGGCGGGTTACGGGGCCTGGTGAGGTGCAGGGTCGCGGGGGCAGCGCTGTGCCGCACGGCACGGTGGTACTCACTCAGCCAATGATGAATGCAAAGTCTCCGGTAAAACAAACGGCTGGATGGACGGGTCCCACAGACGGTTGCGGTGTTTCTCCTCCCGGCAGGTTGATGGTAACTGCCTTTCCCTGCACCTGTGTTGTGTTACGGTTCCAATGGCTTCCCACCGGTAACCCGCCCCCCAGCTTGGATGGAGGCTGAGGGAGCCCCTTTTGCCCGCAGGCTCTGGACCTGGGAACTGTAGCCTTGGCGGTGACTGTGTTTCCCTCTACGGTTTGAGCGGTTGCCTTCAATCGGGTCTTGACTGCTGGGAAACCCCGGAGGTTCCCTTCGCTAACGGATTTGACAAATTTAACGGCAACTCCTAGCCTTGTCGGGGTCCGTAAGCCCTGCCGGATGGTGCTGGCTTCTCTTTACTCTCCGATCCGGTACCGCCGGGCCACCGCCCGTCCACGGTCCATACTGTTTGCTCCAATTAGCCTCTCCTGCAGACGGTCACCACCGTCTGCCAACCTTGCTGTTCCGTCCGGGCCACACACCCGGACCGCCTGCAGACTGCTCCTCTACCACTTTACTTCCTCTCACTTCCACCTCAAACTCTCATCTGAACTGCTTCCTTTTCCCGCCTCCAGGACTGTGAACTCCTCGGTGGGCGGGCTCAACCGCCTGGCCCACCCCCTGGTGTGGATATCAGCCCCTGGAGGAAGGCAACACGGATTTTGTGTTTGGCTTCGGTGTTCCTAACCGGGGTGTGGGGTGTGTTGATGTAGTTCTGTGACAACCTGGCTTGTCCAGGGCGCCACATTCACCAGAGAGAAGTAGATCCAGCCACCATAGGAGGGGTGAGTTAATTGTTTGACCAAATATAATAAGGATAATTTTCAAGGAGATAATTTTGTTCACCCCCAAAAAGGTGGTAAAAAAATTTCCAAATGGCCCTTGGAAGAAAAAAAGGTTCCCCACCCCTGAGATCAATAAAGGACTAAGGCTATGTGCGCATGTTGCGTATTTGCATGCAGTAAGGCTATGTGCACACGTGTGCGTAATTCATGCAGTTACGGTGCGCTTTGTAGCGCAGCGTAACTGCATGCGTCCTGCGTCCCCTGCACAGTCTATGGAGATTGTGCAGGGGCCGTGCGCACGTGGCGTCTTAGAGCGCAGCGCTTCGGCTGCTGCCCGAAGCGCTGCGTTCAAGAAGTGACATGTCACTTCTTCCGTGCGCTTTGCCGGCAGCTCCTGCTCTGTCTATGGCAGGAGCTACAGGCAGAGCGCATGGAATCGGCTTTTTTTTTTTTCTCTACGGACATTTTCTGCAGCGATTTGAAGCGCACATGTGCTCTTCAGATCGCTGCAGAAAATTCTGCAGTGACTGTACGCAACGTGCGCACATAGCCTTACACTGCGATCTGCACCGCAGCGTAACTGCATGCTTCTATGAAGATTATGCAGGAGACGTGCGCACGTGGCGTATTAGAACGCGCGCTTCGGGCAGCAGCTGAAGCGCTGCGCTCTAAGAAGTGACGTCACTTATTCCGTGCGCTCTGCATGCATCCCCCACTCTGTCTATGGGAGGGGCTGCACTCAGAGAGCATGAAATCGGCTTTTTATTTTCATTACGGACTCTTTCTGCAGCGATTTGAAGCGCACGTGTGCTGTTCAAATCGCTGCAGAAATTTCTGCAGGGACAAACGCTACGTGCGCAGATATCTGCAGTAGGAAGATGGTAGGGACTTTAATTTAGAAAGTTACTGAACTGCATTTAAAAAGCAAATAGATTTTTTTTTTTAAACATATTTTATTTGATGTCAGCAAATAGATATTTTAAGTGTTGTTTTTCAAAGGTATACATATGTCGCGGGCGGAGGAGGGGACGCTGTGCTCACCCACTGCTCGGGTCCGGCTGCTGCTGCTCGGTGGTGGCTCGTGCGGTGGGCCGGATCCCGGGGACTCGAGCGGCGTTCCTCGCCCGTGAGTGAAAGGGGGTGGTTTGGGTTTAGGGATATTGTCCGTGACGCCACCCACGGTTGTGGTGAGATTGGTGACACCACCGCTGCTCTGGACGGGGATCCCGGGAGCGATGACAGGGAGCAGCTTGGATGTTGGTTCTCCCCTCCGTGGGTAGGGGGGTTGGTTGTCCCGGGGCCCGGTGAGGGAGGTAGGGATGTATGGCAGGCGGGTTACGGGGCCTGGTGAGGTGCAGGGTTGCGGGGGCAGCGCTGTGCCGCACGGCACGGTGGTACTCACTCAGCCAATGATGAATGAAAAGTCTCCGGTAAAACAAACGGCTGGATGGACGGGTCCCACAGACGGCTGCGGTAGCTCTACCGGTAGGTTCATGGTGACTGCCTTTCCCTGCACCTGTGTTGTGTTTACGGTTCCAATGGCTTCCCACCGGTAACCCGCTCCCCAGCTTGGATGGGTGCTGAAGGAGCCCCTTTTGCCCGCAGGCTCTGGCCCTGGGAACTGTAGCCTTGGCGGTGACTGTGTTTCCCTTTACGGTGTGAGCGGTTGCCTTCAAGTGGGTCTTGACTGCTGGGAAACCCCGAAGGTTCCCTTCGCTAACGGATTTTACCGGTTTTACGGCGACTCCTAGCCTGGTCGGAGTCCGTAAGCCCTGCCGAATGGTGCTGGCTTCTCTTTGCTCTCCGATCCGGTACCGTCGGGCCACCGCCCGTCCACGGTCCTTACGGTTCGCTCCAATCGGCGTCTCCTGCAGACGGTCACCACCGTCTGCCAACCTTGCTGTACCGTCCGGGCCACACACCCGGACGCCGTCAGACTGCTCCTCTACCACTTCACTTTCTCACTCCCAAAACTGAACTGACTCCTTTTCCTGCCTCCAGGACTGTGAACTCCTCGGTGGGCGGGACCAACCGCCTGGCCCACCCCCTGGTGTGGACATCAGCCCCTGGAGGAAGGCAACAAGGATTTTGTGTTTGGCTTCGGTGTGCCTAACCGGGGTGTGGGGTGTGTTGGTGTAGTTCTGTGACGACCTGGCTTGTCCAGGGCGCCACACATAGCCTTTAAAATGGAATCTGTCAGAAGCATCAACCCTCCCAAGCTCCTAAGTTGTCTACATGTGCATGCAATCATAGAAAGTAGAATAAAAATGATACTTCGACATCTGTGATCTGATATCTTATTCCAGAGAAATCCATGTTTTTCTTATAATGTAAATAAACTGTTAAAAGGGTATATCTGTAAATAAAAACGTGGCTAAGCAGAAACAGGCAGTTACTAACCACCTGCCTTTTGTGCCCGATGCCGTTCTTGTATTAAAATTTGTATTATTGACACATTTTATTACCTAATGCAATTCAAGAACAAATATGGGTGGACACATGACTTAGGAACGTCTGACTGACGGCCCTAACTTGCCGTTCTGACCCAAACCAGTTATCCACCTTTCACCACTTTTCCACTAAAATAAGACACAGACTGCGTGACATTGGATGTAAAGGCCACAGCAGCCTCGTTTATTAACACCAAAATAATCAATAACATTTTATTCATAAATATAGTAAATAACTCCATAAGCATAACCACCAGCAAAGGAGGGGGGGGTAAGTGAAGAGTCCCTTTGTCCATGATTGCAACACCAGCTCCACCATGTGCCCTCAGCCGCACCACACCGACTCGAGGACACCCAGCCGAGTGTTGCTCCACCATGTGCCCTCAGCCGCACCACACCGGCTCGAGGACACCCAGCACATTAACATGCCCTGCTGTGACCCAGCACAGCAGGGTCCCACGTTAACATGTCCCGTTGTGACCGAGCACAGCAGGGACCCACCAACCATACCATTGCACACCAGGGGTAACCCGCTCCTGCACTGGGTTCCCCCCCGCTCTTTGTGCAATCCACCGACTTCAAATACCCCCCTCCTTTCCGCCACAGCGAGCACGTATGACACCTTGTACGTGCGAGCCCCACCACCAAAACCCGACCCTAGCCGACTCCTCGGGTCGAGCAACCAATACTGCGGGACCAATGTCAATCGAGCAAAATGACCCCCCAATAGACCTTACGATGCCAACCTGCACCAAACCACCAAATACAACAAGGTCAGCCGACCCAAGACCTGCAACTAGCCGACCACATCGTCCGATCCTATTTACCGCCTGCGCGACCAGTCCCCAACGAGCCACCAGAGCCGCCGCCCCCATCTCCACGGAATAGGGGGCAAGCTTGGCCTCGTTGAGACAGCCACACTGCAGGTGCCGCTGAAATTTACACATCCACTGATAATTAAACAAAGCCAACCATTATTGGTGTACCAGTACAACAAGGGCAGCCGCCCCAAGACCAGCAACTAGCCAACCACGCTGTCCGATCCTATGCACCGCCTGCGCGACCAGTCCCCAACGAGCCACCTGAGCCGCCGCCCCCATCTCCAAGGAATAAGGGGGCAAGCTCGGCCTCGTTGAGACAGCTACACTGCAGGCGCCTCCAGAAATTACATATCAGCTGGTAATTAAGCAAAGCCAACCCTTATAGTAGGAAACAAAACAACCTCCCCTGTTTCCCCAACCTCTGGCAGATCCTAAGACATACCAAATAATAAACCGCCAGACAGTCAGGCCCCTGCGAACAACAACACGAGCACGCCACCCAGGCAGGAAGAAATGGCCCAGGGCAATCAAGCCCGATGTCACGGATCAAGCACCCCGGATGCCCCCCCAGCGACCACGTCTCCTCCACCCACGTGGGGTACAAAAACGCTGCTGTTCCCGTAAACTGTGTATTATCACTCCGATCCTGGAATTACCACCCAGTCCAATAGCCAAAACCATTCCACCCCAAAGACACAACAACACGGGACCAAAGACAGTCAAGCCGACCACCGGCCTGAAGAAAAGACCTTAACTATATCCCACTGTGTAACCATACTCCCACCACCAGATGATTTCCCTAACTAAGTCAGAATACACCCTTCTGACCACCGCATAATGCTCAACGCCCCGTAAAAGGGGGGGGGCACATGAGCACAGTTAAACATTGGTATCTCCGTGCGCTTCGAACCTGGAAGCACAACCCTACCGCTGCCACCCTCTCACCAAAACCAACTGCACACCAAGCCCAATCCCCGCTAAACTGCAGACTCAATACAACTCACAAAATGAGAGAACAGAAACTCCCACTCGACCCATAATCCCGGGAAACTCAAACACCATATTTCTCCGAAATTGCAGACACCATAAGCCAGGGCCAACCGTCAACGTTGCACCCACGAGTGTCTGGTGCCTGTCCGCCATTCAGCCCTAAAGCGCCGCAAAACAACCCCCAAACGGGGCACCGCCCCAAACGATTACCACGTCCTTAAACCATAAGAGCCAGTGCATACCGCACTGGCTACCCCAGCCATCCAGCCCGACATTGCAGGAGGTGATGGCATAGTTGCGACCTACTCACACACTACTTCAAATACCTCACCCGCAGCTGCGCCGCACCACTGTGTACCCGCGATACCTGCCGGTCCCGACTCCCGACCAATACGTAACACCAAAGCAACCGCCCGGCAATGTACAGCCGAGAGGGGCTGCACCACCGCGTGACAGCCAGCGAAACCCACAACAGGCCCCACGGTCTGTCCACATAATCAACAAATGGAGCAACACCCGCCAGCAGCACTACCTGGCTGGAAACTCCTACAAGTCGCCAATAGGAGGCCCCCCCCCCGACACCAATAAGCCACACACTGGATCACCCAACGCAAATGTCACTTATTCCTCACACCGACACATTACCCGAGCCCCCTACCCGGGGGGCACCAGGAAGAAACACACCAAGACGAACCATATACCCATAAGGCAAAACCAAGTCAGCTGTACCCAAAAGAAACACCCCAAACCCATCGTAAACGAGAACCACCCACTCTTATTATAAACTCCTGTGGAGCTACTGTCAACCGCCATGACGGGT
Source organism: Anomaloglossus baeobatrachus (assembly GCF_048569485.1). Taxonomy (NCBI): domain Eukaryota; kingdom Metazoa; phylum Chordata; class Amphibia; order Anura; family Aromobatidae; genus Anomaloglossus; species Anomaloglossus baeobatrachus. The sequence goes on along the minus strand of NC_134357.1, from coordinate 350,433,339 downwards.
GCCGCCCGATACGGACTGCCAACGTTAAGCCGGCAACCCTACTAAGAACCGCATACCAATCCGCGCGTATAAAACTTGTTAAAACTGCCCCTGTTCAGACACTGCCGGCAGACTCCCGTAATCTCCCCATGAACCCCCAAACGGCACGTGAACCCACGAATTCAAGAAGCCAAACTGGACCACAAAACAGTAGCACGATATACCCGGGAACCTAATAATGGCCCGTAATTGTACCTCAGACATAGGGCCCCACCTATACGAACCACACACATCGATTTATCACACACATTCTAACTCTGCAAATACACCCTAGGCATGAAGAAACAGCTTAACAAGGCCAGGTTGTCCCAGAACCAGAAAATAAGCACTCAACCATCCCGAATATTGGATAATCCCCCAACTATGGGACCGAACCCGAACCATAGACCACAATAACCGGACATGGCGCAACCATAAAGCATCCAGCTCCACACAATATATGTACAAAAGATATCGGAACAAACACTGAAAACCCAATTACAGGCAAGGGCAACAAAATCGTGACTTTTTTTTTTTTTTTTTATTTATTTATCGCCTATTACTCCTGTCAATAGACGGCTAACCTGGGCACCGCATACAGGTGACTGGTCAATCTCAAGACCCCCAGAACGGTGTCAGGTGACTGGTCAATTTCAAGACCCCCAGAAAGGTGTCGTCCACCGCCGCAAGGAAGGACAGATATCCAAAACTGCTGTCCCAATCATCTTGACCTTAACATCTGGCCGCAAAAAAACATGCCGCGCCCCAGTGGACCAGCAAAATACCCCCAGTACTCACACAACACCAGTTGGAGAACCGGGCTAGCCCGATGCCATAAACTTAAAACACCCCTCTTAAAACGCAACCACCTTCCCCTTCACCTCTCAAATAGCACACCCCCATGCAACGCTCCAGAGTAAGACGCCGAATGCAAATGCGCCCCCGCATACCGGGCCACCATGTCAGTGGACTACCATAGAACTCTTAACACATTATGAACCGCGATAATCCTCTAGCTAAAAGACCCCCATGATCATTACAGAAACCATGGAATTGCCGTAACCACGGCTATCCACAACCCCTTTGCAAGTATTCGTATCCCTGCCTCAATCACCACCCCACCGCCGACTTCCACCTGAATCAGTCACAAACCACCTGGAAATCACCCAATCATACAAAACACCCAGAGAATGCAAGCGCCATTACGCCATCCAGAATAAACAAAGTCGTCACCTATAGATAGACACCCTAGCATAGCAAGGCACCCGGGACCACGTAGCAACCACTCACACACAAAATTCAACGCCGTACTCAGGGCCCCCAACCTCCTGCCGAAACCCGCTGACAAACAAACTACCGCCCTAATGCACCCAAAATCATACCTATCAACACCCTTACCACCCACCATAATTCAAGCATTAATACAAGGTTTTAAGTGAGCCGTAACTTACTAGGCTGACTCCATGGAATCCCACGGAACAGCCGTCACGTGTCCTCCGCGTCGAGCACCGCCATCTTCTCCACGGGTAAACGCAGGTTGCAGCCCTCCAGGGCCGCAACGCAACCGGCCGGACTGGCCGGCCACCCGGGGACGCTTGGCAAGTAGTCACCGGCTTGGAGCCACAACTTAGGGGGGGGGGGGTGCGCTCCAGCCGCACATCCGCCAGCTGGTGGAACCCGCGGACCAGACCCTACGCAGCTGCGCAGGCCGCACTCCTGTCATATGCAGACGATCGCATGACAAGCCCAGCCCTGGGTCAGCCCTGTCGTTTGCTGACCCCCAGAGCCAGCGCCAGACGTGCCACCACTGCCTGCTGGACCCCGTTCAGGCTGTTCCACCTAGATCCCCGGCAGTAGTAGACGACCGAGATGCCAGGGGCATGTGACTGCGCCGCCAGACCCCGCACCGCGCCATGGGTCACGTGGTCGCGCCGCCCAGGTATCACTCTGACCCCCGCGCCGTACCGATCTGAAGCTGTCAGGGCCAGTGATGTCACTTACCACTGCCCGCACCGCTGCTGGACGGTCGTCTGGGTCTGCGAAATCCTCCCCGCATCTTGCTCTGCCGCAGCCGCCGATCGCTGCAGGATTCATCACCGACTTCCGGGTCTGACACCAGCGCCGAAGCACGTGACCGCATCGCCAGACCACGTGACCGCGTCGGGTCACGTTGCCGCGACGCGCGCGTCCCCAGTGCGCGCCGCAACCCGGAAGTGGAGGAGAGGCCGGTCACGTCACACCGCCCCGCTGCCGACATCTGATGCAGGTCACCGCGACATCTCTCCTGGGACCGCAAGTGACCGCGCCGCCGGCCCACGTAATCGCGCCGCCCGCCCACGTGTCACCGCCGCCCCACATGACATCGCCGACCCACGTGACACCGCCGACCCACGTGACTGCAGCGGGTCAGGCGAGCGCAGCGGGCCAGGCGAGCGCGGCGGGGCTGGCGAGCGCGGCGGTGCAGGTGAGCGCGGCGGGCCACGCAGCCGCGACGCGCGCATCACACTGCGCCCCGCAAACCGGAATTGGAGGGGAGGCCGGCCATGTCACTCACCGCCCCGCTGCCTTGATGCCCGTGGCCCGACTTCCGGCCCAGGCCCCGCTTTGTCCCGTTTCTTCGATCTGCCGCCGCTGCCGTGGGTCTTCTGCTGGGGCTCCTTCTCCGCCGTCGGGTCCTCGGCGGCGTCTCCGGGCTGAGGCGCTAAGGAAACCGTGGTCTTCACTGCCGCTTCGGAGGCAGAGGGGTCCCCATCTGCAGCGCCACCGACTTCACCGGGCCATCGCTGCAGCTGCTCCTCCTCCTCTTCATCTGTACCCCGAAGCCCTCGATCTTCAGGATCCAAGCGACAATTCAAGAGACGTCTTCCAGGTAGTGAATGACCTCCCACCTCCTAATCTGGCCCTGTATATACTCCCCTACCCTAGCAACCCCCTGACCAATTACATGGCCCCACAGCCCTATAACTCCACCTCCCACTTTTCCCGCACAAAATACCCTGCACCTTAACCCCTTGCTAACCCTCAGGCCTAGCATCCCTCCTCAGTCATGTTGCCCTCCCTTGAGCCCTTTCAGGGCAGGCGTCCGGGCTTTTCTTCAGTATGCCTGCGTCATATACCATGTATCACTTCCTCAGGCTCTGCATAAGGCATAACATTGTGCAGCATTTAGCAGTCATATGACTGGGAGGGACTAAACTGCAATACCAAAGAGATAGTGACTGGATTAGATGGGTGTCAGAGAAATGAAAAAGGTTCTTTTGTCATTGTGGTCATCAGGCTTAAGACCCCAAACACAATAGATAGCTGCCAGCAAAAATTAATGCTGACAGATGGGCATCTCTTCCAACTCCTTCAAAACACAGAAGCAGTCACTCAGAAGAGCTCTGATAAGTTCTCTATTAGTGAGCTGCTGCCAGACTCTTCTGGTGGTGCGATTTTTCACCTAGAACTAAAGAATTGTCAGTCCAAAATCGTACATTGTGGATTCTTAACTCCCTCAACATCATCTGTTGGGAAAGAGTCAGTCAGGAGGCCATCATCCACATTATGTTGTCGGTTGTGCCCGACCAATACTATAGGGTTCAGCCAATCTTAGACTAAAGGCCGCTTTACAGACAATGACATCGCTAATGCGATGTCGGTGGGGTCACGGAATTTGTGACGCACATCCGGCCTCGTTAGCGACGTCATTGCGTGTGACACGTACGAGCGACCGCTAACTAGCAAAAATACTCACCTTATCGTTGCTCGTTGACATGCTGTCCAGTTCCCAAATATCGTTGCTGCTACAGGTACGATGTTGTTCATCGTTCCTGCGGCAGCACACTTCGCTATGTGTGACACCGCAAAAACGAGGCACCTCACCTTACCTGCGGCCGCTGGCAATGAGGAAGGAAGGATGTGGGCGGGATGTTACGTCCCGCTCATCTCCTCCCCTCTGCTTCTATTGGGCGGCCACTTAGTGACGTCGCTGTGACCCCAACGAACCGCCTTCTTAGAAAGGAGGCGGTTCGCCGGTCACAGCGACGTCGCTAGGCAGGTAAGTAGTGTGACGGGTCCGAGCGATGTTGTGCGCCACGGGCAGCGATTTGCCCATGACGCACAACCGATGGGGGCGGGTACGCACGCTAGCGATCTCGCTAGTGAGATTGTAGCATGTAAAGCGTGTAAAGCAGCCTTTAGACTAATGTGTATGGATTCCTTTGCATGTGTGGATTGGATGGGTTGTTACCAACATCTGGTGAGAAATTCAAGTGTATAGCACCTTTAGAATTACATTTACCTAAAAAATTGGTAACATGCTCTATACTTATTTCACCCAGTATGTGTAAATATATATATTACACGTACACACACACACACCCCTATAGCATGTCAATCATTTTCTAGGCAAGCGTATTTCTAAAGGGTGCAATTGACATCAATTTCTCACCAGATGTTGCAACAACCCATCCAATCCACACAGGCAAAGAAATGAAACCATAGAGGTTTATTTTTAACTACCTGTAGTACCCGGGTGTTGCCCGGGATAATAACTGCCTGTCTCTCTCCCAGTCTCTGTCTGGTCTGTCTGTGTGTCTCTCTGACTATCTCTTTCCTGGTTAGTCTCTGTGTGTCGGTCGGTCCCTGTGTGTCGGTCGGTCTGCCTCTTTTCCCCGGTCTGCCTCTTTTCCCGTCTCTTTCCTTGTCTATGTCTGTCTGTCTCTTTCCCCGTGTGTCTGTCTCTTTCTGTCACTCTGTCTGGCTTTTTTTTTCCTATCTGTCTCTGTTTGTCTCTGTCTCTTTCCCTGTGTGCCTCTTTCTCTGTCTGTCTGTCTCTCAGTCTATCACTCCTCTGACATCATATTACCTCACACATAAGCTTCTTATACTATGAATGTCCTTTGTGCCTATAGCAACCAATCACAGCTCCTATTAATAGCCTGTAGCTCGCAGCTCCATTCACTTTAATGGAAGCATGTTTTTGGGAGAGTAACTGTAAAGCGCGGGGTTAAATTTTCTTGTCAAAACATAGTCTAGGACGTTCCCTGAGTCACGTGGGAGTCTGTGCAAAATTTCGTGATTGTAAATGCGACGGTGCGGATTCCTTTAGCGGACATGCACACACACACACACACACACACACACAGCTTTATATATTAGACTATCTGTAGTACCCGGGAAAGTAACTGTCTTTCTCCCAGTCTCTGACTCCATGTCTCTGTATCTGTCTGTCCATCTCTTGCCCCCTCTGTCTCTTTCAATCTCTTTCCCCGTCTGTCTCTTTTCGTCACTTTCACAGTGTCTGTCTGTTTCTATCGTTTTCCCTGTCTGTCTCTCTCTCTGTCTCGCTCTCTCTCTCTCTCTATCTGTCTCCCCACTGACATCATATTACCTCACACATAAGCTTCTTATACTAACACTGTCTTTTGTTCCTATAGCAACCAATCACAGCTGCTATAAAAACCAGTAGTTCCAGGCTCCATTTACTTTAATAGTGGTATGTTTTTTGGAGAGTAACTCTAAAGCGCGGGGTTACATTTTCCTGTCAAAATATAGTCTATGATGTTCCCTGAGTCACATGAGGCGTCTGTGCAAAATTTCGTGATTGTAAATGCGACGGTGCAGATTTCTTTAGCAGACACACACACATACATACATACACCCATACACTGAGCTTTACATATTAGATTAAGTTATATGTAATAACTAGCTGTAGTACCCAGGCGTTGCCCGAGATAGTAACTATCTCTCTTCGAGTTTCTGTGTGTCTCTGTCTGTGTGTCTGTCTCTGTCTGTATCAGTTTATCTGTCTTTCTCTATCTCTGTGTCTCTCTCTGTCTCTGTCTGTCTTTCTCGTTCCCTGTCTGTCTGCTTCCAGGGCTCTCTCTTTCGAGGGCTCTCTCTTTGCCCGGAGGTCTCTTTGCCCGGAGGTCTCTGTCTGTCTCTCTCTATCCGTCTCACCACCGACATCTTATTACCTCACACATAAGCTTGTTATACTAACAGTTCATTTTGTTCCTATAGCAACCACAGACAGTTGCCATTAATAGCCCATATCTCCCACCTCCATTCAGATTAGTGGAGGCATGGATTTTGGAGACTCAGGCTATGTGCCCACAGGAGCTTGCTCCTGCGTATTTTGCTGCGGAAAACCTGCGGATTTATCTGGATTTTCCAGATAAATCTGCAGGTTTCAGCAAGTACAGACACTCCCCATGTTATTCTATGGGACACGAGGAGTGTGTGTCCATGCTGCGGAATGTGCGACTGCGGAATATGCTGCGGATGTCCCGCAGCCGCACATAACTGTATGTCAATTATTCCTGCGGATTTACCAGCGTAAATCCCGGCACTCCACTATGGAGATAGAGGCCGGGACTTCCGCAGGTAATCCACAGGAATGTCCGCAGGTTTACCGCAGCTATTTCGCTGGAATCCCGCAGCTAAAAATAGCTGTGGATTCCGGCGAGCAGCTGCGGGAAACCTGCGGACATACCTGCGGATATATCCGCAGGTGCAAGCTCCCGTGGGCACATAGCCTAACTGTAAGGCTGGGGCCACATGGGGCACTAGTGCGATGCTCGCATGACACTCGGCTCATGCTGGCAGCACAGCAGGAGCTGAGTGTCATGCTAGTATCCCTGCCACTGTGGTCCGATCATGCGGGGGCGGGCCGGCACTGAGGAAGGGCAGGAGGGATTTATCTCCCTCTCTCCTCCGTAGCCGGCTATTGCCATTCTCGCCTTGCACTCGCAGTACACCGGTGTACCGTGAGTGCAGTGCGATTTTTCTCTCGCCCCATTCACTTGAATGGGTGCGAGAGAAAAAGAGTCTCGCATTACAATCGCAGCATGCTGCGATTGTTTTCTCCGTCCAATTAGGACCGAGAAAATAATTGCTCATGTGCGCTGACACACAGGCTAAAATTGGTCCGAGTGGAATGCGATGTTTTATCGCACTCCACTCGCACCAATTTTCTCGCCGTGTGGCTTAGGCCTTAAGCGCGGGGTTAAATTTTCCCGTCCAAAAGTAGTCTATGACGTTCCTTGAGTCACATGAGGCGTCTGTGTAAAATTTCGTGATTGTAAATAAGACGGTGCGGATTCCTTTAGCGGACATACATACATACAAACACAAAGCTTTATATATTAGATGAGAGATGACACAGTGAAAAAAAAAAAAGTGTTGCACACAAAGAAAGAGGTACACAAAACCAGAAAGTCATGTCACCAGCTGAAATGTATCAATTAGAAAGCAATCCGGCTACGTAGTGAAAAAAAATATCAGCTGGTTCAACTGTGCTGCACAGGAAACATCTAATGATTGGTTTTAGCTATGAGCGGTCTCAAGACCTTCCACAACCATTATGGTTGCAAAACATACCGAAGACATTAGTTACAGAAGAATTTCTAAAGTACTGAAGGTTTCAATGACCACTATTGGGGCCATAATCGAGAAGTCAAAAGAATATCATTTCACCATAAACTGACCACAGCTAAGTGCTCCGCAGCAGATTTCAGAGAGAGGAATAAAAAGACTAATCAGAAGAGTTGTCCAAAAGCATAGAACCACCTGTGGATAGCTACAGAAAGACCTGGAATCAGCAGGTACAATTGTTTCAAAGAGAACAAGAAGAAATGCACTTAACCTCTATGGCATGTGTGAGCGCTCAACACACAAGACTCCATTGCTCCACAAAAAGCATGTTCAAGTGTGTTTAGAGTTTGCGCCACATGACTTGGCCAATCCTGTGAAATACTGGGAGAATATAGTCTGGTTAGTGGAGACCATAATTGAACTCTTTGGATGCCATAATACACATCATTTTTGGAAGCCAAAAGGCAATGCATATCACCCCAAAAACACCATACCAACAGTGAAGTGTGGAGGTGGGAACATCATGGTGTGGGGCTGTATTTCAGCATACAACACTAGCAAACTTCAGGTTATTGAAGGAAGGATGAATGAATACAGAGACATTCCTGATAAAAATCTGCTGCCATCTGTCAACGTCATGACGATAAAATGAAGGTGGACATTTCAACAAGATAATTACCCAAACATAAAGCCATGGAAACTCTCAATTGCTCTCAGAGAAAGAAAATAAAGCTGCTAGAAGCACTGAGCCAATCACGGTCTAAATCCCATAGAAAATTTATGGAAGGAACTAAAGCTTTGAGTTCATAGAAGAAGGAGTCAACGGGACCTTCAGGATTTGAAGAGTGTTTGTCTGGAAGAATGGCCAAAATCCCACCTGAGCAATGCATGTGACTAGTTTCCCCATATAAATAGGAGTCTTGAAGCCATCATCACAAAGGCTTTTGTACAAAATACTAAATAAATGTCAGTAAGTGTGTTCAATACTTTTTCCCTGTGTAATTTCTCATTATTACACATCACTATATTTATGGACATCTGTGGTTTGATATCTTTGCCTGTGTGGATTGAATGGGTCCCACATGTGATGAGAAATTCATGTCTAGAACAGCTTTAGAAAAATATTTACTTAGAAAATGCAATACTTAGTGTATTTTTTGGATTATAAGTTGCACTTTTCCTCCCAAAAATTTGCGAGGAAAATGAGGGGTGTGTCTTATAATGCAAATGTAGCTTGCCTGGCGGTGGAGAATGGGCGCTGTGCTGGCTGCGGTGGGGGCTATGGTGGCTGTGGTGGGGGCTGTGTGGTGCTCTGTCGGGGGGGTGAACTTCAAAAAAATGGCACCCAGAGTCGGTGTGTGCGCAGATGGAGCTCTTGGCTCAAGCTCTCATCTGCGCATGCGCCACCTCCGGCCCATTGATCTCCCTTCAGTGGACTTAAGAAAAATGGCGCCCCCGGAGGCGGTAAGATCCTGTTCGTGACGCCAAGTTGTCGCGGGCGGAGGAGGGGACGCTACGCTCTCCCACTGCTCGGGTCCGGCCGCTGCTGCTACGGCTGCTGCTGCTCGGTGGTGGCTCGAGCGGTGGGCCGGATCCAGGGGACTCGAGCGGCGCTCCTCGCCCATGAGTGAAAAGGGTGGGGATTTCATATTGTCCGTGACGCCACCCACGGTTGTGGTGAGGTTGGTGACACCACCGCTGCAAATTCATGGCGACTCCTAGCCTTGCCGGGGTCCATAAGCCCCTGCCGGATGGTGCTGGCTTCTCTTTGCGTACCGGTCCGGTACCGCCGGCCACCGCCCGTCCACGGTCCTTACGGTTAGCTCCAATAGGCCACTCCTGCAGACGGTCACCACCGTCTGCCAACCTTGCTGATCCGTCCGGGACACACACCCGGACCAACTTCAGCCCACCCCCCTGGTGTGAACATCAGCCCCTGGAGGAAGGCAACATGAATTTTTGTCTGACTTTGGTGTGCCTGACCAGGAGTGTGGGGTGTGTAGGTTTTGTTACCTGTGGCCCCTGGCTTGTCCAGGGCGCCACATTCCCCCTTAGTAAAATGCAGACCGTCCGCGGGCTGCCCGTCCATCACCGGTTTTATTTTCACAAACTGAAAGATAAACAGTAAAACAGGTTACAATTATAATAACCTCTTCCCACATCGGGAGGTACTCTTACTTAAACCGTTACTAACGGTGTTGGCTTCCGCTCTCTCCCACCCAAGCAACCTGGCCCTGATGCTGCCCCTAAGCAAATGAGCAGCACCCCTTGACCCCAGTCCAGCACAAGTTGCCCGAGCGGGTTCTGTCCTTTTCAGGGGACCCACGTCCATGGGGAACCCCTGAAACCCCCAGAGGATCGCCACCGGTTCCGGTGGTGGCTGGGCCCCAGCCTGCTCCACTGCGGGCCCTTCCTCCAATCTGTCTCTCCGGAGGTGGCAACGGTGAAAGCCACAAACATAATTATTTACAAGCCACAAGTGCGTGGTTGCCCTGCAAGTTCTCAGGCTTGTCCATAAGGAGTCCCTTACGCAAAACTTGAAAACAGTCCCCACGGGGACAACGGTGCCGGCAACGACCGGTTTCAATCACGGTTTGTTAATCAGGTGAATCTTCGGTTATCATTCTTTCTTATCATTCTTTCAAAACATTTAAACGGTACTTTTAATACACACAGCTGGTGGTCCCAATGGGGGCACTGCAACGGGACTCCGCTGCCCTTACTCCGATTCTTCTGCGTCGGCTGGGGGAGGAGGTGCGGTGGACACTCTGGCTTCTTGGCTGCCCCTCAGCTTCGCATCCAATGCGAACCACCCCCTCTCCCCACAGTGCCGGGTATACTGCACCAGGTCTCCAGGCATCAGATTGCGGCCTGGATGCTCCTCTGGCAGGTGGGCGTTGACATCCCGCCGGGCTACAAAAACTTCGGCCTCCAGGCCCGGTTCATAGATAAAGCTATAGCCCCGGCGGACATCAAACCGCCTCACCTGATCTTCATACAGCGGGCCCCGGATACGGAAGGTCGCTTGGCGGAGGCTCTCCTTTTCCTGAATCGTACGGGCCACCAACTCCGCCTTCTTCCTCTCTCTTTCCGCGATCTCCGGGCCCAGCGGTGTCGGCTCCATGTCCCAATACGGAGCTGCTGCGAGCTTCGGCGCACGGGTCGGGCCCCGCGAGACCTTCTGGACACTGCCCACCACTGGCAATCTGGGTGGAAGGTCCCGCGGTGACTTAGCCTGGGGTGCTGCCCTGCAGCGGCAACCCGGCGCAACCTCAGCCGAGGTGTGGGGGATGGGCACAGGGGTCCTCTTCCGCCGGGCCTCCTGCACGGAGCGGCCTGTCGGCTCCGGCTCGGGAAGTTTTTTGGGGGATGCCTCCGGCTCAGGCTTCTGCACCTTCCAAGGTAGCACTTCCGGTCGGTCATGGGCTCCTGCTACAGGTCGATCCGCCTGGGCGGACATGCAGGGTACCGCTACCGGTTGTGGGCCTAGTGGCGGGGCCGCGGCGGCCAGTACGGGTTAGCGGGGGATGTAGCCAGGTGAGCGGGCGTGGACCGGGTCCCTCGGCCGTGATGACCGACCCACTAGGGGTACAGGGGCGTGGGTCACTCACCCTCCCTTCCGAAGCTCCCTCTTCCTCGCGTCTCTGCATGGTCGCTACGACCTCCGCCATGTCGGCCTCCCACTCCTCCAAGAGGAGCTGCATCTTGACCTGCAGCCGTTGTTGGAGCTGCGCGGTCCGGATCTCCACCCACGCCGCGGTTCCAGGCGCGGGGGCTACGGTGCTGCAGGACGGCATAAACATGGTTCTGGCGGCCTCTTCCAGGAACCAGCAACAAGATGGCCGCAGGGTCCTGGCGTCCCTGCTTTTATAGCCATGGGTTACATGCGGCCAGACGCTATCAGTCCCCCTTAGTCTCTTTCTGGCTCCTCCTCTACAGGGGCGGGGTTTTGGCCTTCGCGCCTCCACTACTCGAGGAGACTCTCGAGCGGGAATTTTTCGCGCCCAAGATGGCGGCTTCTCCAATTTTTCGGCCGGACACCTCCGGCGGTAACAAGGCGCACCTCTACCAGACTGCACAGCGGTAAGATCCTGTTCGTGACGCCAAGTTGTCGTGGGCGGAGGAGGGGACGCTACGCTCTCCCACTTCTCGGGTCCGGCCACTGCTGCTACGGCTGCTGCTCGGTGGTGGCTCGAGCGGTGGGCTGGATCCCAGGGACTCCAGCGGTGCTCCTCGCCAGTGAGTGAAAAGGGTGGGGATTTGATATTGTCCGTGATGCCACCCACGGTTGTGGTGAGGTTGGTGACACCACCGCTGCTCTGGACGGGGATCCCGGGAGCGGTGACAGGGAGCAGCTTTGATGTTAGTTCTCCCCTCCGTTGGTAGGGGGTTGGTTGTCCCGGGGCCCGGTGATGGAGTAGGGATGGATGGCAGGCGGGTTACGGGGCCTGGTGAGGTGCAGGGTCACGGGGGCAGCGCTGTGTCGCACAGCACGGTGGTACTCACTCAGCCAATGATGAGGACACAGTTCTCGGTAAAACACACGGCTGGATGGACGGGTCCCACAGACGGCTGCGGTGTTGTTTCTTCCGGCAGGTTGATGGTGACTGCCTTTCCCTGCACCTATGTAGTGTAACGGTTCCAATGGGTTCCCACCGGTAACCCGCTCCCAAGCTTGAAGGTTGCTGAAGGAGCCCCTTTTGCCTGCAGGCTCTGGCCCTGGGAACTTTAGCCTTGGCAGTGACTGTGTTTCCCTCTCTCGGTTGGACGGTTGCCTTCTGTCGGGACTTGGCTGCTGGGAAACCCAGGAAGTTCCCTTCGCTAACGGATTTGGCAAATTCACGGCGACTCCTAGCCTTGCCGGGGTCCGTAAGCCCCTGCCGGATGGTGCTGGCTTCTCTTTGCGTACCGGTCCGGTACCGCCGGGCCACCGCCCGTCCATGGTCCTTACTGTTAGCTCCAATAGGCCACTCCTGCAGACGGTCACCACCGTCTGCCAACCTTGCTGATCCGTCCGGGCCACACACCCGGACCAACTTCAGGCAGCTTAACTGCCACTTTCCTCCTTTCACTTTCACTTCCAACCCTAATCTCTCTCCACTCCTCAACTCATCTCTACTCAAAACTGATCTGCCTGCTTTTCCCGCCTGCAGGACTGTGAACTCCTCGGTGGGCGGGGCCAACCGCCTGGCCCACCCCCCTGGTGTGAACATAAGCCCCTGGAGGAAGGCAACAAGGGTTTTTGTCTGACTTTGGTGTGCCTGACCAGGAGTGTGGGATGTGTAGGGTGTGTAGGTGTTGTTACCTGTGGCCCCTTGCTTGTCCAGGGCGCCACAGGTGCATGCGCAGAGGAGATCTCCACTTGTTATTGAACAGTAAGCTCAATCTGTGCACGCGCCAACTCCAGGCGCCATTTCTTTAAAGTCCGCACTGCCAATAGAGCATCTGTGCCACCCGCTGCACCATCCTGCTCCACAAAGCCAGCACAGCTCCCATTGCAGCCGCCAGCACAGCCTCTACCGCAGCGGCTGCAGCATCGCTCTACTCCAGCACCGGCTCCACCACAGCTGCCACTACCCCTCCGTAAGACACCCTTGGAGTACAAGATGGACCCCTTTGTTTGTTTTGTATTTACACCTTTTTTATCTCAAAATTTGGAGTGCATCTTATAAAACAAAAAATACGGTATTTCACCCCGTATGTATTTGTGTGTGTAATATATATATATTATATATATATATATATGTGTGTGTGTATGTATACCAAGGACAATTGCATCTTTTAAAAAGAGTACTGAATTGCATTCTTTCACTACTCTATTTAAAAAACATGAACAGATCAATTTCCCTTTTTTGAATGCATATACGTTACCATGTGCCCACTTTCCTTCTAAATGTAAAAGAGCACAGACATGCAATTTTGCTAGAGAGGTCTGTCAGGGGTGCACAAAAAGATCTGTTACACTCTAATTGTAGCCTGTTAAATACTATCTTCCTGCTCACTTAGCATTCCATTTGTCTGTTCCCTTAAGGCCTGCTAATAAATGTTTCACAGTTGCCCTAAATAGACTGGCGTGGTTTACTCATGACTACCACGGGACAGAATAAAATATTTGCAAAGCTTTATTTCCCAGTACATAGCCATGCACAGATATACAACTATTTATTTCACATGCTGCTCCTGCTGGTTGAAAATTGTATATAAAGCTGTGGTGACATGGAAATTTGAATCACTGCTTTCATATAAATATGTGGACGTTAAATAATGTATCAAACTGGTAACATTACCAAATCCAGCAGCAGAATCCTGTAGATAAAGTTCAGAGATTCATAGGGCTAAGGCCCCCTTCATACATAACGAGATCGCTAATGACATCGTTAATACGTCACAGTTTCTGTGACGAAACAATGACTTCACCAGCGATCTCGTTATGTTTGACACGTACCAACAATCTGCCCCCTGCTGTGAGATTGTTAGTTGTTGCTGAATGTCCTGGGCCAATTTTGGCTCGTTAGAGTCCTGCTGGGCAGGATGGATATAGACACCTACCAACGATCTCGTTAACGACCTAGATGAGAACTTAAAGTGTGACACGTAGGCGTGTAGTTGCGTCACCTTTTCCGCGCCCCCTCTGCACCGATTGGTTGGCGCTGAGAACAGTAAGCAAACACTCGAAAACGAAGGAGGGTTGAATCCGGGTGCAGATGCAGCTTCGATCCAAAAAGCAAGCAAGCAACCGGGAACAAGGTACGAATGAATCCGGGTGGAGTCGCAGGTTTTATCCTCAAAGCAAGGCTCAAAAAGGGACAAAGGATGAAGTGATACAAAGTTGCCTTCTAGGCTGGCCGCCTAATCAGAACGCAGTATTGGCCACCAATCAGAGCAGAGGGGTGTGGAAAAGGAGACGCATATGCACGCCTACGTGGCTTATAGCGTCAAACACTACTTCCCCTATTCGAGGTCGGAATCTTTACATAGCTGCTGTGTGACAGGGTCCCAACGACCAACGAGATCGGTATACAGGTTGCTGCATCGTTACTAAAGTCATTGGGAAAATGACTGTGTGACATCTCACCAACGATCTCCCCAATGATTTTTAACAACGATCCAGAAACTGTGACGTAGTAACGATCTCGATAACTATCTCATTATGTGTGACTGGACCTTAAGGCCCCCTTCACACATCAGTTTTTTTGCAGTCATAATCCGTTTTTTTGACAGATCCGTCGCAGATTGTGGCTAAACTGAGGCGACTAATCAGTTTTTCAACGGATCCGACTAGCTGGGGGCTAAATAATAAATTGGAGCATGCTAAGTTAAAAAAAAATCGAAATCCATCACTGGATTCCGTCATTTGACGGATTACGATGGATCCTGCGCCCATAGGCTTCCAATATACCAAACGACGGATGACGACGGATCCTGCACCCGTAGGCTTCCATTATACCAAACGACAGATGGAGACGGATCCGTCGCTGTCCGTTTTTTGACGTACACAAAAAACGTTACTGTGGACGTCGTCTCCGTCCGACGGACAAACATTTTACGACAGATCGGTTGAACGGATGAAACGTGAGGCCATCTGTTGCTAATACAAGTCAATGATAAAACAACGGATCCAGCGGCATCAGTCCCCGGATCTATTTTTTTCAAAAATTGACGGATTGTGTGAAAGGAGCCTTATTCACACATTATTTTTGATGCATTTTTTTCCAGTTCTATTTCTTAAAGGTTTTAAAAAGAACAATAGCAACAAAAAGATTATATTATATAATACCTAATATTTTATTCACGTTGCGTTATGTTACCTCACAGTTTTCAACTGCAGCTTGTCAATACTTTAAAGAGGTTGTTCACTACTTTAATATGGATGGCCTGGTCTTAGGGGTACTTTGCACATTGCGACATCGCACCTGCGATATCGTCGGGGTCAAATAGAAAGTGACGCACATCCGGCGCCTGTAACAATGTCGCAATGTGTAAAGCCTAGGAGAGAAGATGAACGAGCGTGAAACAGTCCAAAATTGGTGATCTGTGTCACGTCGTTCATTTTCATAATGTCGCACCGATAGCAGATACGATGTTGTTCCTCGTTCCTGCGGCAGCAGACATCGCTGTGTGTGAAGCCGCAGGAGCGAGGAACATCTCCTTACCTGCGTCCACCGGCTATGCGGAAGGAAGGAGGTGGGCGGGATTTTTACATCCTGCTTATCTCCGCCCCTCTGCTTCTATTGGCCGCCTGCCGTGTGACGTTGCACGACCCGACCCCTTAGGAAGGAGGCAGGTCGCCGGCCAGAGCGACGTCGCAGGGCAGGTAAGTGCGTGTGAAGCTGCCGTAGCGATAATGTTCGCAACAGCAGCTATCACAAGATGTCGCAGCTGCGACGGGGGCGGGGACTATCGCGCTCGGCATCGCTACAATCGGCTAGCGATGTTGCAGCGTGTACAGTACCCCTTAGTATAGGTCATCAATGTCTAATCGGCCAGGGTCTGACACTCTGCACCCCCGCCAATCAGCTTTTCTAGGTGTCAGCGGCACGGCCGGAAATGCTCAGTTTCGGAGCTGCCCAGTCTTCTGATAGTGGCTGCAGCCGGGTACTGCACATCCGCCTCCTACTAATTTGAATGGGAGGTGGATGTGCGGTACCCGGCAGCGGCAGCTCCGGAACAGAGAATTTCCAGCCGCCTGCTGCCGACGACAGCTGATCGGCGGCATTGCTGGATGCTGGACCCCTGCTGATCAGACATTGATGACCTATCCTACAGATAGGCCATTATTGTTAAAGTAGTGGACAACCTATAGGTGAGTGATTATATTGTGGTATTTCCCCATTGAGATCACAAAGACAAAACAATCTGCATATAAAAAAATAAATAAATAAAAAGACAAAAAAATACTAAATTGTAAGCAGAATTGCTGCTGCTCTTTTCTTAAGTTTTACTGCATTTGTCCTACATTAAAAAAAATAAATTTAAAAAAAAATAGACAAAATTCTAAAGGTAAACATAACTCTTATGCAGCCAAGGATGGGAAGGCAAGACTATTATTTTAGCTTGTGGCCACCACTATTATCAGTAGGGGTAGCACAGTGGCTCTCTGGTTACTAAAATCTGGCTAAACCTTCATGGAGTTTTTATGATCACCCCTATGTTCGTTTGCTTCCTGCAGGTACTGCGATTTCCACCCACACTCCAAAAGAAAAAAAATTGATAGAAAATTTAGATTCTACGCAATGATAATGTCTGTAAAGTGCTGCTGACTGTGTTGGCGACAGGCCCGGATTTAGGAGGGGGGGCCCAAGGGGCCCGGGCCCTGGGCCACCCACAAAGCGGGGGCCTGCCACCAATATAGGGATAAATATCTCAAAACATGTAAAATATGCATCTCTTTGCTGTGAGCCGTTTCTAATGATAAGGAACATTTAACAAAAGAGAGACTATTGAAAGTGTAGGGACCTGGCTACGGTCCTACATCTCAGTGGCTGGCGCAGAGTCATGGCACCTGCATCAGCATCCACTGACCTGGCTAGCCAGACTTCCTTAGTACCTGTACCTAATGCTTAGCCTATGGCATGCGGCAGCCTTCTCCGATCCCAACAGAAGCTTCTAGGCCAGTGATGTTGAACCTATGGCATGCGTGCCAGTCAGACAGGGCATGCAGAGCCCTTTCTGTCGGCACGTGCGCTGTCGCCTCATTCAGCCGCTTTGATCTGCTGGTGTGATCGCGCCGGCAGTTCAAAGTTGTCTTGGAGCAGAGATAGAGGAGACAGTTCTCCTTGCTCAGAGACTCCTCCTCTCCTAGCCCGCAGGCCTGTTGGCTAGGAGATGGCGGGAGCATCAATAAGTGGCGCCGGCGTAATGACGACTGGTGGCAGCGTGGGAACTGAGGTCCCAACCCAGCAGCGCGCAGCGGTGGAGCATGTGCTGGAAGGCGAGGGTTGATTTTTCTTTTTTTTTTAAACTGTGTGCGGCAGCAGCTGTGTCAAAGTGGGGGGAAAGATGGCAGCATGGGGGAAAACATGGAAGAATGGGGGAAAATATGAAAGAATGGGGGAAAACATGGAAGGATGGAGGAAAACATGGAAGGATGGAGGAAAACATGGAAGGATGGGGAAATCATGGAAAGATGGGGAAACGTGGAAGGATGGGGGGAAAACATGGAAGGATGGGGGGAAAACATGGAAGGATGGGGGGAAAACATGGAAGGATGGGGGGAAAACATGGAAGGATGGGGGGAAAACATGGAAGGATGGGGGGAAAACATGGAAGGATGGGGGGAAAACATGGAAGGATGGGGGGAAAACATGGAAGGATGGGGGGAAAACATGGAAGGATGGGGGGAAACATGGAAGGATGGGGGGAAAACATGGAAGGATGGGGGGAAAACATGGAAGGATGGGGGAAAAACATGGAAGGATGGGGGGAAAACATGGAAGGATGGGGGGAAAACATGGAAGGATGGGGGAAAACATGGAAGCATGGGGGAAAAACATGGAAGGATGGGGGAAAAACATGGAAGGATGGGGGAAAAACATGGAAGGATGGGGAAAAACATGGAAGGATGGGGAAAAACATGGAAGCATGGGGGAAAACATGGAAGGATGGGGGGAAAACATGGCAGCATGGGGGAAAACATGGCAGCATGGGGGAAAACATGGCAGCATGGGGGAAAACATGGCAGCATGGGGGAAAACATGGCAGCATGGGGGAAAACATGGCAGCAGGGGGGAAAACATGGCAGCAGGGGGGAAAACATGGCAGCAGGGGGGAAAACATGGCAGCATGGGGGAAAACATGGCAGCATGGGGGAAAACATGGCAGCATGGGGGAAAACATGGCAGCATGGGGGAAAACATGGCAGCATGGGGGAAAACATGGCAGCATGGGGGAAAACATGGCAGCATGGGGGAAAACATGGCAGCATGGGGGAAAACATGGCAGCATGGGGGAAAACATGGCAGCATGGGGGAAAACATGGCAGCATGGGGGAAAACATGGCAGCATGGGGGAAAACATGGCAGCATGGGGGAAAACATGGCAGCATGGGGGAAAACATGGCAGCATGGGGGAAACTTGCCAGGATGATTTGTAAAAAATGATGGATGTTACCTGAATTACTCTGCGTAAATGATTTTTGTAAATAAACTTGCATTCGTTTCAGTTTGTGTTACATATTGCAAAACTTTGAAAAATGGGCCTCCCTCCAAAATGGGCTCCGGGCCACCCACCTCTTAAATCCGGCCCTGGTTGGCGATATATAAGTATGCAAATAAATCAGTTTTGCCCCCTCTGTCACAGCTAGAGGCTTCTAAATATATCCACATGTGTCTGCATAGCAGAACAAAAAGGGAATACCTCCTGTGCCATATTCACATGGTTTATTCAGTGGTTCTTCAGCAGCAATCCCTGCCAACTCATTGTACTGAAAATAGGCGCAAACGTTCTGTCCGGACTCTGCACTGAAAATTTGTCTGAATATAGGGTGGCAGTTGGTGTGGCTAAGAAAAACGAATACAGCAGCACATCCTTTTCTTAAGAGGAATCTGTCACCAGGTTTTTGCTACCTAATCTGGTAACCGCATAATGTAGGGGCAGAGACCCTGATTCCAGCGATGTGTCACACTGAGCGGTTTGTCATTTTGATAAAATCAAAGTTTTCTCTGCTGCAGATCTAGCAGATATTTGCATGTAGAGATCTATAGCCCAGCCCAAATCACTGATTGGCTGCTTTCTGCCCACATACAGTGTACATAGAACGCTGACAATCAGTAGTAGGGATGGGGTTATACAGAGATCATGAATGTGCTGGACTACTTGGCAACAGGCCAAGTAGTCCTCTCATGATAATCTACTGGTGATTAAATAGTGATTTTATCAAAATGACACTAAGCAGCGCAGTTAGTGACACACCACTGGAACTAGGATCCACAAGGTTCTCTTTTGGCTATATGTGGTTATTTATAAGCTAAATTTACAATGTTCATCATTTTAGGTATCCCTGCATTCAAGCACGTATTTTAGAGGGTACAGAAGTTACTGCTGAATCTTGGCCCTGGAGCCAGAAGAGATCCAAAATGTTCCTTTGACATAATACTATAAATGATGCCTGAAATTTCAGCGATATGTTAACCTCTTCACCACCTGGCGATTTTACATTTTCGTTTTTTTCCTCACTTTCTTCCAAGAGCCATAACTTTGTTTTATCAGTCATATAGCCATAGAAGAGCTTGTTTTTTTTGTTGGACTAGTTGTACTTTTGAAGGACGCCATTCATTCTGCCCCATATTGTACTGAAAAATGGGGGGAAAAAAATCCAAGTGCATTGAGATTGCAAAAAGAAAAAAAAAAAAAAAAAAAAGTACAATTCCACAATACTTTTTTGGTTTTATGTTTAATAGTAAAACAGATCTGGCAAAATGATTCCCCTGGTCACTTAGAGTACGCAAATGTGTATATTTTTGTTTTTTTTTTAGGTCATCAAGAAAAAAAAAAAGAAAAAAAGATATATATTGCTTTTGTCACGTTTTCCAAGACCTGTAATGTTCTCATTTTTCAGGGTCTGTGGCTATATGAGGTCTTATATTTTCGCCCTGAGCTGACATTTTTACCAATACCATTTTGGGGTGGGTACAATGTTTGGATGGCCTTTTCTTGCAATGTTGCGGTGACCAAAAAAAACCCCATAATTCTGGCATTTTGATTTCTTCCTGTTTGCCGATCACATTATCTTATATTTTGATACATCGGACATTTGTGAATGTGGTAATATAAAATGTGTATTTTTTATAAATTGTTTTATTTTTAATGAGGCAAAGTGGGGGTCATTTTAACTTGTATTTTTTCATTTTTCTTCTATGTTTTGAATTTTTGTTTTACTTTTTAGTCCTTTTAGTGAACTTGAAGCTCTGGATCGCTTGTGCTATACAGAGCAATGGTTCACCCGCAGCTGTTAGAGACGTGTGTGAGGAAAGATGCGAGCTCAGTGTGTGAGCCGGCATCAAAGGCCAGAGTCACACTTGCGAGTGATTCGGTAAGTCTCGCATCAGCATCACCCGGCATGGCCACACATTCTGACAGGAGCGTCTCAGCTGTATAGAAATACAAACAGTGGATACACTCCTGTCAGGAGAATATGCGGCCGTGCCGGGTTAAATTATGTAAATATACGTCATCGGCCGTGAAGGGGTTAAAGTTAATCAGTTGTCAGTACAATGAAACCTGCTAAATTATCTATATGGGCATGTAGGTCATAAAAAAATGAATAAATTATACTTTGTTATCCACATTTCTCCTAATATGTAAATGAGCTGTTAAGATCTCTGGGCCAGACACCGATCTCCCGGAGAATCTGCATCCAGAGCTCATGTTAAAGGGAACCTGACGTCATGTAAAAATGCTATTAACCTACAGATATAGGTTTAACACTAGAACTACTGAGGTAGTCATTTTGACTACTTTGCACCATGTATTTCTATTTAGGTGTCACTAGTCCAGTAGTTCTAGTGTTAATCTGCAGGTTAATGGCATATAAAAAACTGGGTCGTCGCCCGCACTGAGAGTCAGTTTACTGGGAAGAAATAAACTTTATTCTTCCCATTAACCTTGGAGGTTTCAGTCATTGGCGCAGGCTGAGCAGTTTCAGTCACCGCTCTGTACATGGTGAATGCATAGTGAGCAGTAGCTGTAACCGTGCCCTGGCACTGACTTAGGCTGGAGTCACACTTGCGTGTACCTCGCACGAGTCTCACATCACATCACCTGGCATGACCTGATGCTCTCCGGACAGGAGCATCTCAGCTGCATAGAAATACATGCAGCCGGCCCACTCCTGTCAGGAGAGTGTGTGACCATGCCGGGTGATGTGATGTGAGACTCGTGCGAGATAAACGCAAGTGTGACTCCGGCCTAACAACACTACCTGTTGAGTACTGAAGCACCCATCCGGCCACTCCTCTATCACTAAAAGCCTGTGCGGCTGGGAGGAATGAAGTGTATTGCCTCCTAGTACCCGGGCTTTCAGTGTGGCAGCCAGGCAGTTTTAAAATGCTATTGACCTGTAGGTTAACTCCACATCTCTAGGTAAATAGCTTTATGTTTTTTAAATAAGTTCCCTTTAACTGAAAGGTGAAGGTGGCATTATCAGTGTGAGACTTGTAGCTCAGGAGAGCAGACTGTCAGTCATTACATGTCTCACACTGATAACACCCCTTTTCATTTAAAATAAGCTCTGGAGTCAAATTCTCTGGGAAATCTCATTTACATATTAAGAAAATGTGATTTTACCTGGAATAAGGTATCAGATCGGACATAGAAAGTTGAATAAAATGATACCCTCATATTACCTACATGGCCATATAGACTGCTTAGGAGGGTTGACCCTACTGACCAATTTCCTTTAACAATTTTGCAATGGGGCCCAGGATTTTCAAGTTATTTTGGCAATACACATTAAATGATTAAATGTCTGTCTGCCGAATGGTTCTTGGCAGATTGTTCTTCCGATAGTAATCGTAGTTGACCGTCCCATAAACAGGAGTTATCGCTCAGTCGCGCTTTTGTGTTCTTTATGAGAAAGCCATCGACTGGCAGCTTATCTGAGGAGGAACGATGTGACCGGCAGTCCGAAATTGGACATCTGTGATTGTCATTTCTCCCGACCATCAGGCCGGTTTCCCCACAATCATTAGACAGGCGCCAAGCCTGTCGATATCGGTGAGGGTCAGTTGACAGTCTAATGTGTAAGAGGACCTTCACCCATCTGCTCACAGTTTGCAAGTGCAGACAAGATAATCCATGTTCAAACACCAAAGATCAACCATCAAAATTAAAGTAAAGTAACCATCTGTTTAAAAAGAATATATAGGAGTATTCTTATACAATTGTGCTACAGAAATCAAACGTCTCCCTGTAAGAATATAAGTTCATTGTTGGTTAAACTATACTGTTGTCCAAAAATAAAATGTTTTCTGTTTTCTTACAATTATTAATGTATATAGCAAAATCCTGAAGTATTTACAAAGAGTAATGAACAGAATGTTTACCCAGAAATGGTCACATTCAGCCGTTATCAGACCAGGGTCAGGACACATTCTCCCACTATCAGCCCAGGGATTGCATTTTGTCAGATGAAACCTTGACCCGCAATTTAAAAACGTAACACAAAAGGAATTCACTTTGTTACATGAGATTTTTAGTTGCAAATTTGTTACATGTGAAATAAGAGCTCATTCGGACAGCAGTTTTTCACATGTTCTATCCATGCTTTTTCACGGATAGAACATGTACCTATTAAAGTTTATAGGGCTGGTTACTTGTCCATGTATTTTTGCGAACTACGTCGAATCGATGTGCAGTCCATATGCTGTCCTTAATTAACATAGTATGTGATCAGTTTTTTCATGTATTGATAAATTACAAAGCTTCTCCCATAAATTATAGACATACTGACCACACACTGATGAAACTCGGATCCAAAACACTAATGATACTCGTATCATTTTTTTTGTATTACTAGTGTGATGATAAACTAATGAGCTGGCTGTCAGTCAGTGCCAGGGCGTTGTTACAGCCCATGTGTACTGAGCTGTGACTGAAGCCACATCTCTGACCAGTGGCGTAATTTTTGGGCCCCTATGCAGAATCTTCAACAGAGCCCTCAACTAACAAGTCTTCTATAGTACTGGTCTTTCATATGAGGCAAAAAGGAGCTTTTGGGTCCCTCTAATCACAGGGGTCAGGTACACCTGCACACCCTGCACCTACTGCAGTTACGCTACTATCTATGACTGAAAGCCAGAGGTTGCCGGGAGGAAAAAAGTTTGTTTCCTCCCAGTAGCTGGGCTTTCAGTGCAGCAGTTGACCAGCTCCAGAACGCTATTAACCCCATATCTGAAGGCTAATAGCATTTCAAGACAAGATAGGGTTCGGTTAATGGCTGAGAAAGAGAATAGAACATGCTCTGAGTCAGTGATGTGTGTATAGATCAATGAAACTTCACGGGTTCATGTGTGGCGCCCCTGAGGCCTCAGGGTTTTGCACCTCCATTAGGGTGTAGTACTTATCCTGGTTCCAAGGAAGGTCGGTACCGGTTCCATTCACACATACACACAGTTACAATGGGGTGCCCTCCCCAATGGGGACTGGGCCAGGAACGGCCACAGAAGGGGGTCACCAGAGCGGTTGGGTTTACAGGACGCCACAACACCGGGGGCTCCCCGATCCACTGGAACCGGGACTCAGGGTCAGGGAGAAGCAACCACCAGGGGGGAGTGAGGAGCACACAGTGGGAAAAGCAGATTGACTTAGTGAGAGTAGTGATCCAACCGGTAGCAGCGGCTGGTGGCAACAGCTCCAACACAACTACAAAAATCAGGAGAACAGCTACAGACACAGAGCAGAGCGGACGTGCTGCGAGGAAGCTCTGTCGGTCAAGGCAGTTTCAACACGGTCGCTGGGAAGAAGCAGGTGGCTGCTTCCACAGAACCAGTGCTGTCGGAGTACAGAACCCTACCAACTCTGCAAGGGTCACGGGAACAGCTAGAAAAGTCACCGGACCTGTCCCACCAAGTCTGAAGCCAAATAGAATATAGGTTCTGGGGCTGAGGTCTTGGACCAGCCACACATCGGAACAGCGCTATCAGCATGCAGAAGGGGACACTTTACTGACACCGGGATCCCCAAGTGCTTTACGTCACGGGGATCCAATAATTAGCACATCAAAGGAAGAAAGGCCCATAGACTGACATGCACCAGATCTGACCTTCCACGGATTCGGGATCGGCTGGAGCCCATTGTGGCAGAGACTGGTACTCTGAGGCAGCGCCTGAACTACCAGTGAGTAAAAGGCCTGTAACCGCAGCCCCTGTCTCTGCCTCCCCTTTACCGGCGCCATCGCCCAGTGCTGTGGTGCCAACGGAACTACCACCACCCCTGTCCTTCCTCAGTCATCCTCCCCGGGGTAACCCCACTCCGCCTGTGGGGAGTGACACCATCCCGGCTGCGACCTTCACCATCAGCCACGGAGAGCGGCACTAGCAGCAGCGGCCCATCTCTAGCCGTGGACCACAGGTGGCGTCACGATCTAAAAAGACTTTCCTTACCGTCACTAGAAACCCCCATCTACCATCTGTCCACCACCTTCCTTCCCTCCTGTACATCTCGGGATCACAAAACCGGATCAGGCCAGCCCGTGACGACGCAGAGGATCTGCATCCCCGACACGACGACGTGTCGGGTGAAAACCCCTTGACCCTGGGATGTTACACATGGTCTGGTGATTTATCAATTGGACAGCACGCAGACAAGAAAAAACAATATGTGAATATAGCCACACAGTTTTAGATGGCAACTAGCTTTATTTGGGAGTTTGGCCGACAATAGTCTAATGTGTATGGGCGCTTTCATGCAGTTCTATTTTGTCTACAGAAATAGAAAAGAACTCAATTGTTCTCAAGCTGGCTTCACACATCAGTGGTTTTATTTTCATTCGTGAAAAACGGTGTGTCTCTTTTCTCAGCGTATAGGACCCATTTTGGGTTTCTTTGTTATTTTTTTTTTTTTTTTTACAATCCCTATTGGATTCATTGTTCTCTTGTGAAAAAGTATTCTTCGATTCCCCCACTCATTAAACCGTACAATACAGATAGAAAACATGATATCTGTGTGCTATCCTTTTTTTTTTTTTTTTCACAGAGCCATTGACATGTATTGTTGAGTCTGGTGCATGATACAGATCAAAGTAGACCAGGTGTGCATTTTTAGGGTGGATGTAGAGAATTGGCACTCAAGTTCAATGTGAATAGTGTTTTTTATTGTGAAGAACTTTGAGGACCAGCACAGATGTTTCAGTCAAAAGACCTTCATCAGTGTGCGTGCAGAGGAGCCTTAGAAGGTATAGTAACGTAGCAAGCGGCGTTACTGGGTATGACGCAGTCTCCACCACCATCTATGTGGCCTCCGCGTCTTACCCAGCTACACCGCTTGGCATGTTACTATACATTCTGAGGACCCTCTGCATGCACACTAATGAAGGTCGTTTGACCGAAACATCTGTGCTTGTCCTACAAGTTCTTCACAATAAAAACACTATTCACATTGATCTTGAGTGCCAAGTTTCTACATCTACTTGGGACTGTTTTGGACCCTATTTGTGCAACACCCACAGAAGTGCTGTGTGTATCAAGTCACATTTTTGGGGGTGGACAATAGGTCCTGATCAAAAAAAAGAAGGAAAAAAGGAAGAAGAACATGAAAAAACTCATTGATAGTAATAGTCTCATGATCTTGTCGTAAGATTAACAGACAGTACACGCTCCACACACAAAAAATATTTTAGAATGAATATATACAGTGGGGAAAAAAAGCATACTGCGATTGCACCGAGAGCACGATTCGTGTTGAGAAATAAAAAGTCAGGAGGATACTGCCTCATTGATTAACACTGGTGAGAGTACAATCTGATTTTTTATCGGATTGCACTCGCACCTGAAAATTGCAGGTGGAAAAGAGCCCTAAAGAAGAAGTTGCAGGTCTGTGAGAGCCAGAAATCTTGCATTTTTTTAGATGACTAAATACTTATTTTCTACCATAATTTTGAAAAAAAAATGTTGCCAAATCAGACAAGGTGATTTTTTGGATTTGTTTTCTTATTTTGTCTCTCATAGTTGGGGTCTACCTATGATGTCAATTATAGGCCTCTCATCTTATTAAGTGGGAGAACTTTCACAATTGGTGGCTGACTAAATACTTTTTTCCCCCACTGTACATGTTTAGCCGCCTCAGTCCCCACATTGGTACATGTGGTACCTGTACTGAAATAGTGGTATGTGGTTGGTGCCAGTGGTCGATAAATAATCTGGATAACCACAAACTACAGAATGCAAGAGGGAGCTGCACAAAATAACATAATACGGCAGAGGGGCAGCAATACCAACTGTACTGCTGTATGATTGGTACCGATAGTAGAACAGGCTAAGCCTCCTCTTTAGCACTGGTCTGGTACTATGAGATCTATACTGATGGCGCTGCGGACTGCCAGGGTTTACACGGTTATTGTAGTTTTGACTGACTACAGGGACTATGTATATTACTGACCACCAGCAAGATGCACAACTTCCTCAATCGAATTCTCCTCCGAGGGATTCCGCTTTTACAATGGTGAACTAGGAAGGCACATACCATCTAATTCTGCTGTGGATTAAGGCAAGAGGAAAAAGATTATATGGGCAGAGAAGCAATTATAGCCATTACTCCTGCATCCTTTATCTAACGTGCTTTTATGTACAAATCTCATACAAAGCAACATCTGTCTCGTCTTGTCCTTCCATAGCCATAGAAACTGCATAAATGAAGCTTAGACATGTTCTCAGCTAATAAAATCTGTGCTATTCAGACAAATGCCAAGCACTAAGTATAGACTGCATTTCATCCAGCACATTATAAAACTGCAACACCCTGAAATCCTGCCGGGTAACTCCAATCAAACCCTTGTGTGGACATTACCTTGGAGGTCCCTGGCACCACCACAAAAACCTGGATGTTCGTCTTGTTTTGCAGCTGAATGTTACATGTGGACTGTGTGTAGGAGCCCAGTGAATGCTTACATCCTTGATAGAACCTCCCCCACAGTCAGACAGGAAACATCAGCATAGTTAGCAGATGTTTTGCTAGCTGGAGTGTGGAGGGTAATGAACTTGCTACATGCAGCCACGAAAGTCTATTTAACTGTCAGATGCTGGAGCGTTGCTTTGTAACCTGCTTTCCTGTACAGCTGCCATACCTGCTGACCTCAACCAAAACGCACTGCCCCGAAACATCCTGACACAGCGAAACGGAAATGTAACAGCGTTCTAATAACAGGAATTGCGTTAATGGCTGAGACTGAACCGAAATGCTACCAATCGAAAAAAAAAAATAAAAATACTGAATTGTGACCTTTTCTGGGTTTGATTGTCACAGAATATACCTGGAAGTAGGGATGAGCGAATCCGAATGGTAAAGTTTGGGGTTCGTACCAGCCACCAAATGTCCTCGAATCAGACCAACGGGAACTTTAAATAAAAGTCAGTGTTCGGGTTTGGTGTTTTAGGTACTGTTCGTATGTTAATAAAGTTTGCTGAAAGGCTCCAGCACAGCTATTCAATAAGCTTTATTGCATTCAGAAGATAAATAAAGATAAAAAAAAAAAAAAAAATGACGTAAAACCGACAACTATGGGCTGCAGTCCTCAGCTGTCTGCTTTACTTTGGCTGGTTATCAAAAATACAAAAATAGAGGTAATCCCACACCATTTTTTCTTAAGTTATTATTTAAAAAAAAAACTGTTTGGGATCTGCACTATTTTTGATTACCAGCCAAGGTAAAGCAGGCAGCTGGGGGCTGGTATTATCAGGCAGGGAAGGTCCATGGTTATTTGGCCCTTTCCAGCCATCTCAAAGTGGCATATTCATTAGATGTGCCAATTATGGACCTATACAGGCTCTTTCAGATGCACTTATGCAGTGGCACTCATAATACTTTTGGGGTTGATGTCAGCTGTGAATTGACAGCTGGCAACAAGCCCAGGGGTTAGTAATGGGTAGGTGTCTATCAGATCACATCACTAACTCAGCAGTTAATGAGATAAAATAAACAGGAAAAAAAAAAGTTTTTGAATAATGGCTCCCCGATACGCCATTGTTCACCAATTACTTCCGAATAATTCTAGGAAGTGCTAGCAGTCCAGAATTTCTCACAAGCAGTGATGTCACAGGTACTGACATCACCGATTGTGAGAAATTCTGGACCTGTTGCTGACCAAGAGCGACAGGTCCAGAACCTTGTTCTGAGAACGTTCACAGAATGATGCTCCATAGCAATCGATGGGCATCGTGGGACATACTCTTTGGATTATATCATAACTTCCAGGATTTATTTCAGATTAATTGATGAACGAGGGCATGTGGGGGAGTCTTTATTAAAAAACTATGTTTCCCTTTGTTTGTGTTTTGTGGGGTTTTTTTTTTTAACTCTTGGCTTGATGTTAGTTGTCAATTCACATCTGACATCAACCCCACAAGTATTACTGCAATTGCGACCGCACCAGGGCAAATCGAACAGAGCTGAGCAAAGTGCTAGAATTGGCTCATCTCATGAGCTGGCAAGCTGCCATTTTTAGGCTGGGAGGTGTCAAATAACCATAACCCTTCCTACCCTGATGCCAGCCCCCAGCTACCTTACCTTGGCTGGTTAGCAAAAATAATTTAAAAAAAACCCAAAACGAAAAAAACCCCAAAAACAATAAAACCGCATGGGATCCCCTCTATTTTTTATAACCAACCAAGGTGAAGCTAACAGCTGAGGGTTGCAGCCCACAATTGTCTGTTTTACCTGCTTTGGTTATCAAAACTAGGCAGGAGCCCACATTTTTGTTTTTTTTAACTCCATATCTACATGTTTGTAGGGATATTGCCCCCATTTTGCTTCTTTGTGCAGCCCCCCTAGCTCTTATTATGACCATTTTACAAAACAGAAGTTTGAGTATGCTTTGACTTGTATGGGGTTTGGGGTCCTGGGTCAAGTTCGAGGACAGAACTGAACTTTTAACGAAAGACTGGCTGAACCCGAACATCCATGGGTCTGCTCATCAGAAACAGACTCCATTGCAAAAATTAAAATGAGCCACCTATCTCTGTCCCTGGTTTTGTCAACTAGGACATGATGTTCAAGCGTGTTTTTTCTATTCATGTCATTTGGGCCAATAATCAAGCCTAACTTTTGTGCACAATATACAGGGTATGCACAACATAAGGTATTTCAACATATAAGCTAAATACATAGAATAATCAGAACTGGGCTTGTAAGACCATATGTCCAACACAATCCAGCATTCAGACGAAGATGGGAGAGTCAGCTGAGATGGTTGTAGAGTGAACAATCTAATCTGTATGGCCAAAATTAAGTCATCTTCTTATAAACTATCATCTCTTGTACAAGGACATAATGGGCCAGGGCCCCAGGGGGTGGACAGGGCCTGCCTACGCCAGCAGGATGTGCGTCCTGCTGAGATGCATCGCAGCGCAGAATCCATGCATCACAATACATGCTGCCAGCCAAACAAAGGCCGATAGCTGACATTAGCGTGTCGGGCATTGATGTCGCATGGCAGTGACACCGTATATCCGGGCACTCCGATGTTAGCTGCAGCTACCGCTGCGGCAACCGGGGACAACCCCAGGGGAAAAAGAGGGGGGGGGTTGACAGTGAGTAGAATTTACCAGGATGGTGGACATATTTGCCAGGAAAGGACCAAAGATGAGACATACAGTATATTCAAGGAAGAGACACTGGATGGGGATTCATTTACCAGGAAGGGACCCAAAATGGGAGACAAGACATTTACTAGGAAGAAGCCAAGGCTGGGAGAAATTTTACCATGAAGTGACCCAGGATGGGAGAAATTTATCACCATGAGAGTGCTCAGGATGGGGGAAATATTTACCAAGAAGGGGACAATGAAGGACATATACCAGGGTGAGGGACATATTTACCTTGAAGGGGCGCAGGATCGGTGACATTGCTACACAATTAAGTGGGGGGAGTTTGCGCAACTCATGTCTTTATAGGATTTTAAACATGCAGGGTTAGTCCAGATCTAAATTTTGCATCCTGGCCCATCAGACTAGTTACATTTCTAGACTTGTAGGCTATGATCTACAGCAGCCTGAGTCACAGAGTGTGATGGGGCACAGATCCTCTGTCTCCCTGAAATTGCACGAGATGCAATTTTATTGGTGTTATGTCTATACAGTTTAAAGAAGTTCCTGGCATGTGTGCAACAAACTCCCGCAACCTGCTCACACAGGTATTGAGCATTTTCCTGCCAGTTCCTTGATTGACATTCAGGGGCATAACGACTGTGGTCACAGAGATCGCCACTGTGACAGAGCCTGGCAGGGTTAGGGGCTCAGCGCCTGCCCTGCAGAGAAGCAGCCGACTCCTCTCTGTGAAAAAAGAGCTGCACTGTTCAGTAGAAGACCACATGGCACTATGGGGCCCATGAGTCAGGGGTCCCAGTTTCAGCAGCGGCCCTGGGCCCCCTTATCTGTGGGCCCTCGTCCGTCATCGCACAAAATGATGAAGAATGCAGAGGAGCACTCCACTCCATCCTTCTTTCTCCCTCTGTGCCTGCGCTCAATGTCGCAGCAGAGCATGGTGACGCCACTACTGCTGTGCGGAGACTCCAGAGCGCATGATGGGAGGACGCTCTGACTGGTTCAGCGGGGGAACAAGGAGAGGTGAGGACGTTTATTTTTTGTTTTTGTTAAATTAGTGAGTACACAGTGACCAGATGCTTATGGGGCTGCATAATGCACTATGGACTGGGGGGCTGCATAATGCACCATGGACTGGGGGGCTGCATAATGCACCATGGACTGGGGGGCTGCATAATGCACCATGGACTGGGGGGCTGCATAATGCACCATGGACTGGGGGGCTGCATAATGCACCATGGACTGGGGGGCTGCATAATGCACCATGGACTGGGGGGCTGCATAATGCACCATGGACTGGGGGGCTGCATAATGCACCATGGACTGGGGGGCTGCATAATGCACCATGGACTGGGGGGGCTGCATAATGCACCATGGACTGGGGGGGCTGCATAATGCACCATGGACTGGGGGGGCTGCATAATGCACCATGGACTGGGGGGGCTGCATAATGCACCATGGACTGGGGGGGCTGCATAATGCACCATGGACTGGGGGGGCTGCATAATGCACCATGGACTGGGGGGGCTGCATAATGCACCATGGACTGGGGGGCTGCATAATGCACTATGGACTGGGGGCTGCATAATGCAATATGGACTGGGGGGGCTGCATAATGCACCATGGACTGGGGGGGCTGCATAATGCACCATGGACTGGGGGGCTGCATAATGCACCATGGACTGGGGGGGGCTGCATAATGCACCATGGACTGGGGGGGGCTGCATAATGCACCATGGACTGGGGGGGGCTGCATAATGCACCATGGACTGGGGGGGCTGCATAATGCACCATGGATTGGGGGGCTGCATAATGCACCATGGACTGGGGGGGGCTGCATAATGCACCATGGACTGGGGGGGGCTGCATAATGCACCATGGACTGGGGGGGCTGCATAATGCACCATGGACTGGGGGGGCTGCATAATGCACCATGGACTGGGGGGGCTGCATAATGCACCATGGACTGGGGGGGCTGCATAATGCACCATGGACTGGGGGGGCTGCATAATGCACCATGGACTGGGGGGGCTGCATAATGCACCATGGACTGGGGGGGCTGCATAATGCACCATGGACTGGGGGGGCTGCATAATGCACCATGGACTGGGGGGCTGCATAATGCACCATGGACTGGGGGGCTGCATAATGCACCATGGACTGGGGGGCTGCATAATGCACCATGGACTGGGGGGGCTGCATAATGCACCATGGACTGGGGGGCTGCATAATGCACCATGGACTGGGGGGCTGCATAATGCACTAGACTGTGGGGCTGCATAATGCAATATGGACTGTGGGGCTGCATAATGCACTATGGACTGTGGGGCTGCATAATGCACTATGGACTGTGGGGCTGCATAATGCACTATGGACGGTGGGGCTGCATAATGCACTATGGACTGTGGGGCTGCATAATGCAATATGGACTGTGGGGCTGCATAATGCAATATGGACTGTGGGGCTGCATAATGCAATATGGACTGTGGGGGTGCATAATGCAATATGGACTGTGGGGCTGCATAATGCAATATGGACTGTGGGGCTGCATAATGCAATATGGACTGTGGGGCTGCATAATGCAATATGGACTATGGAGCTGCATAATGAAATATGGACTATGGAGCTGCATTATATTATATGGAGGACTAATGGGGGTTACCTTATACATGGACTATGAGGGTGCATTATAATACATGGAGGACTATGGGGGTGCATTCTAATATATGTAGGGTTATGTGGGACCCATTATACTATATGGAAGGCTATGTGGGGACCATTATAGTATTTGGAGAGCTTTATTACGAGGGAAAAATATACAAGGATAGGCAAGTTTTGTGCTGGGGGAAAGGGGCTCTTTCCCATACTCTGCTATACATCTTCCCTCAGCACCAAGCTTTCCCACGCTCTGATATCATGGGAAAGCTGGGCCCTGAGGGAAAGATGTATAGCAGAGCATGGGGAGGCTGTGTGCCGAGGACAAGATGGATATCAGAACACAGGAAAGCTGGGTGCTGGATAGAGGGATTTCAGATCATGGGAAACCTGGGTGCTGAGGGAAAGAACCAAGTGTCAGCGTCATTATCCTGTACACAGAGTCTCGGCGAGGGGGTGAACCAGGTCCAAACTTTGCAAGGGGGACCCTCAAACTCTAGTTATGCCACGGTTTACATTTATTATACATATATGAAAAACCTCTGACAACAGATGTACACAGGCAGGTCAAATTTGTAAAAAAAAAACAAAAAAAACAAAACACAAAAACTTAAGACACGTTACAAAATATATTAAAGAACCAGCCTTCCCAGCAAGATAGATTGGTGCCAATCTCTAGCAAAATCTAAATCTTGATTAATATTGTATATATGTGTAGCATATTTATAGGTGGAAACTATAGCTAGCGATATGTTTTGTTTGACACAATGTGCGTGATGTGACGACAAAAATGTAAAGAATAGTAACAATCTGATCAGTGTTATGTTACAGATCTAACAAAATACAAACCAGCAAAATCAATATAATAAATGCTACATTTGGTCAGCGAGTACGTAATCTGTGTGTACAGTTCAATATACGCAATTTATCTTTCTTTCCACTTTGACTCACTCAGCACTAAATCGTTTTGGTGCCATGGTTTCAACTGCAATCCAAACAGTGAACTCACTAGCTAAATTTGGAATCTTAGCATAAAAACTAGACAGCATAGAGATATAAACATATGGCGGAGGACTAGTCATGATGAAATGCCAGGGTGGGGTTCCTATTGGTAAACACTAGAGTTGAGCGCGGTTCGTGGTTCGTGGTTCTCCAGTTCGCGGCTCGAGTGATTTTGGGGCATGTTCTAGATCGAACTAGAACTCGAGCTTTTTGCAAAAGCTCGATAGTTCTAGAAACGTTCGAGAACGGTTCTAGCAGCCAAAAAACAGCTAAATCCTAGCTTGGTTTCTGCTGTAATAGTGTAAGTCACTCTGTGAATCAAACTATTATCACATTTCAGTGTATAGTGTGCGTGAACAGCGCCTTCAGATCACTGCTGTTTCTATAATGGCGATCGCCATTTTTTTTTTTTTTCTTGTCTTCCTTCCCTAAGCGCGCGCGTCTTGTGGGGCGGGCCAGCATGTCAGCCAATCACAGACACACACACACCTAAGTGGACTTTGAGCCAGAGAAGCAACGGCATGTGTGATAGGATCTGCATGTCACATGTCCCTGCATTATAAAACCGGACATTTTCTTCACGAACGCCATTATCTGCCTTCTGCGTCTTTGGTGTCAGACATCACTGTCGCAGCTCCGTCCTCCTGAGTCCTATAGCCGATACAGCTGTATGCGCTGCATACACAGCGTTAGACAGCTTAGGGAGAGCACATTCTAGCAGTCCTTTTAAGGGCTCAAAGCGGCAGGGTCAGAGAGCCATAGGTGACAGGTCCTGCAAACAGCAACAGCGTCTGTGTAGCCCAGGTCAGGGATTTCCTCCCTGCATTTCACCATTAGGAGGGAATAGAAAGGCAGGCTTCCATTCCTCTACCCAGAGCACCACAATCCTGCCACTGTACCCTCTTGTCCTCTGCACACTCCAACTCATTATAACTAAGCCATTATACTAGCAAACACTCAGTGTACCTAGTGGCATCCTATACGTGGCTATTGGACTTTGCTATAGTCCCACTAGTGCCAAGACATTTGCAGAGCGCATCTGCCTGCGTTGCACACTCCAACTAATTATAACTCAGCCATTATACTAGCAAACACTCAGTGTACCTAGTTGTATCCTAAACGTGGTTATTGTACTTTTGTCAATTCACAGTATTGGAACGTTATTTGCAGGACATCTGCCTGCCTTGCACACTCAAACTTTTTTAAACTCAGCCATTATACTAGCAAACACTCACTGTACCTAGTTGTATCCTAAACGTGGCTATTGTACTTTTGTCAATTCACACTACTGCAAATCTATGTGCAGCACCTCTGCATGACAACCTCGTGCTCTGTTTTTAATAAGCTATAATGATAGCACAAAATACTGCCATTTTGTGGCATCATAGAACTGGCTGTTGTATTCCATTAGTGCCCCACTGGTGACAAGCTATTTCTAGCACCTCTACATCACACCCTCATGCACATTTTGCTACGCTAATGTTATAGCAAACTCATGGAATTCATTGCTGCATTTCATAATTCGGAGGGATAGAAAGTCAGGCTTCCTTTAGCTTTTCCTTCTGTTCATAGACAGCATCTCCAAGACAAATTTCCCCTCCACGTCTAAGTGTGGAGAGGCAGCTAGTGCGCATGCGTGTGCCGATGTACCCCAGCTGCAGCATAATTACAGTGTTTCGCCTAGTGAGTATGCTCAGCCTGACTGTGCCATTCCTGACGCTAAGTTTTCATTTCGGGATACAGCGCATGCTCCCACACTAAGTGTGAAAAGCCTCTTTGCACAGGTGCTTGCATTCCGTGCCGGGTATAAGTCCTGTTTTGGGCATAGACACCATGCTAAAGCTGATAGTCTTTTTTCAGAGACTGTATTTCATGCTACTGAGCATGCTCAGGCACTTCCTGCATCAGAGACTAGGTCCGGTAATGAACTCTTTGGCCCTGGCCCTGATGTGGGGGTCCCATATAGACCACAGGGCATCAGGTGTCCTCCCAAATGGCTTGCAGAGGCCCACACCTATGACTTGTCACCGCATTATTGATGCTCAGACGATGACTGGTGAGGTGTTTGGGTCATGGCAGCCATGAGGTCATCATTGAAGTTGCGTTTCCAAATAGGACGCTAGTTATGCCACTCATGACGTGTCACTCTACTTTTGTCTCCAGGAGGTGCATTGTGGTTCACCCTGGTTTGGGGCGGACCCAGGTTATAAAAGGGGCTGGAGCCAACAAGGAGGTGCGCAGTCTTCTATTATGCTCCGAAAGAGCACACCTCCATGTGTTGAACCCATTGCGGCTTTAGGCCAGAGGTAGGCAGGGATCGGGTGGTGGATGCAGGCCACCACCACAGTTGGTAACGCAGAACGGTTAAGACCAGCTCCTGTCCTAACAGTCCTGCTTGTGCAGCCCAGTGGCATTAACAGGCCTGCTGCTGCTGATGCGTCTGCTGTCCACAGGTGTGGCCCCTACGCACACGGTCAGCGTACTCAATGGCCCCTGTGTTGTTAACAGGGAGTTCCTGGGCTCGGTGGGCATGTGGACCCTGTGACGCTAACAGGGCTCACAGTCTCCAGATCCGAATGGCGTCTAACTCGGTTCAGGCTACTATTAGTTTCATAGCCACACAGCTCTGTATCCTCCACCAAACCTTCAAGTTGCCAACCTCTCCTTTTCCAACTGGGAGCACGGTGGACACTGACTGCTGATGGGGATATATACCTTTCTCTTTCTTTTCTTATTAATTTTCGTTATATAGCGGTCACAGATTATATACCACTTTATCCAAATCTGCCAGTCCCACTGTAACAGATGTTGTTTCTTCAGCAAATGTTACAGTTGCTTAACCACCAAATCCACGGACCAAAACTTTTTTCCCCTTTCCAACACACCTGTTCCCCTTTCCAACAGCATCTGTCCTTTTTCAACTCATTTTGGGATATGACCAAAAGTGCAACTGTGCAGGGACACCGTACTCAACGCCATCTCAGCACAGCAGCCATCCCTCGGTCCCTCCGATGTGGACAAGTAAAAGACCATTTCCTCCTATCCATGACAAAGCGTTGAGATTCACTCTGTGCAGCACTGGTGTTTAGTGGACAAGTAGATCTAAGATTGCGTACCACATTCTGCAGATACTCCTGTATACGTGCGTCTATTTCTATGGCAGGAATTAGTTCGCCAAATTTTGTCTTGTACCGGGGATCTAACAGTGTGGCAACCCAGTATTCAGGATTAGTTCAAATTCATACAATCCGAGGGTCATGTAGGTAGTGCAGCAAGAAGGCGCTCATGTGTCTTGTGCATCCAGGAGGACCAAGTCCTTGGTGTGTTGGTGGCAGAGAGGTGAGAATCGTGCATCCTTCCTCTGCCCTCTCCCCCCAACCTCGCACAACCGAAATGTGAGCAAGCTCTCACTCATCTGCTGAGTCTTCCATGCCCATCGCCAGTTCGTCCTCCATTTCTTCATGGGCTCCTGCACTTTCATCAACACTTTTTGCTGATACTATGCGCCCTTGTTAATCCCTCTCCCTCACCATGACTGCCGCATAGGTGCCGCTGACCATCTGGACCTCGTAGATCTTGTTATCCCTTCCGCATATGACTCCTCCTGTACTTCCTCCCCTTCCTCTTGTCCCAACACCTGACTCCGAATAATAATTACAGTGTGCTCCATCATGTAGATGACCAGAATTGTCACGCTGAGAATGACATTGCCAGTGCTAAACATCTTCGTCGACATTTCAAAACTGTGTAGCAGGGTGCATAGGTCCTTGATCTGACACCACTCCAGCAGCGTGATCTGCACCACCTCTGGATCAAGTTATCCCAGGCTATATGTCTTACCGTATTTCAGCAGGGCTCTGCGGTGCTGCCACACACGCTGCAACATGTGCAGATTCCAATTCCTGCGTGTCGAAACATCGCATTTACGGCGTTTAACTGCCAGACCCTAAGACTTCCGGAGTGATGAAAGTTGTTGAGCTGCTGTGTGCGCACGATGGAAGTGAGCACATAGCGAGCGTGCCCACTGCACAAGGCCATGTAGGCCGTGATGGTGTTTTAAAAATTGCTGGCGAATTCGGTTCAACACGTGAGCCCTAAAAGGCACGTGTGTCACATTGCCCTGAGGATGGCCCGCAGCCAGGTTTGCATCATTGCCGCACACGGCTGTTAAGTCACCAACGGAGTCCGCTCCGTCAATTTGTACTCCGGTCGCCAGGTGACAACGTGTTCCTTTCATGAATAGTGCTGATGATGGGAGAGTAGTCGATGCCAGCGGCGCAGGTGGACGCAGGTTATGCTCACCCACTGGGCTGCATTACCTTGACAGATGCAGAATCTCTGGCTGAATGTAGCTGGTGGGTATCTCACAGATGAAATACCATCATTCAGCTACAACCAATGGGAAGACACCACACCCTTTTTTATGCCCATCCTGTCTGCAGACCACTGCCAGACATAGCTATGAACCTCTGGTTAATTTTACCCCCAGTTCAGTTTTATGATTTTGTGTGCTTGTTACCTGACTACTTTTCCTGCTTGCTGTTTATGTACCTTGTTGGCCGATACGCATTTCACCTCTGCTTGTTTTCTGATTCTTTCCTGGCCGTCCCATTCTGTTCCTGTTCCTCAATTAATGTTTTGACCCTGCCTGACTACTATTCTCTGTAATAGCGGTGTGACTCACATTTCCCATACATTTCAAAGTAAAACTTTGACCGCCTGATGGCATTGAGCTCTGCTGCCAGCATAGTAAGGAGGTGTGTGGTAGTCCTTGTGCGCAGTTGCAAGGAAGGGTGGCCTGACCACACAGGGTTTGCGCCAAGGTAGAGGACCCACACGAGGTTGAAGAGGCAGAAGCAGTGTATTAACTTCTACATACAGAACAAGGATTGAAACAACTCGTGGGGACGGCAAGACTTGTACAGCAGACCCTTCTCCATCTCTCACCATAGTTTGCCAGTGCCCAGTCAGTGACATGTAATGACCCTGTCTATGCTTACTGGTCCAAGTATCTGTGTTGAAATGCACCCTGTCGCACACAGATTTTCTCAAGGAAGTGGTGATGTTGTGTGCGACATGCTGGTGTAGCGCGGGCATGCTTTTCTTGGAGAAGCAGTGGTGATTGGGCATCTGGTACTGGGGCACAGCGACAGACATAAGGTCTGTAAAATCCTGTGTGTCCACTACGCGTAAAGGCAGCATTTCGGTAGCCAACAGCTTACAGAGGGATAGAGTCAACCACTTAGCTTTGTCATGGGTCGCAGTAAGTGGCCTTTTATTTGACCACATCTGAGGGACAGAGATCTGGCTGCTGTCTGTAGACGGTGTTGAGTAGGGTGTCCCTGGAAAAATGCAGGTTTGTGAGAAAAGTGCAGGCGGAGACATGATGTTGCCTTCATCTTGCCTTCAGATCTGTTCATCTTGTATCATTTTTAAAAAAAACAGCAAGCAAGGGTTACTCCAAGTGGAGTCTACCTTTTTTCCCCAAATTGGGCACACAGACACCCCATCAGTGGCAGGACTTGTGCCCTAGTTGCAAACAGGATGTTTTGATTTGCATCAAGCACATTCCAAATCCACAAGCATTTACTCTCCCCAGGATGACACAGGGGTAGTAAATTCCTTCTGGATCCATGACTTGTTCATTTTGATGAACGTCAGTCTGTCCACATTGTCACTGGACAGACGCGTGCGCTTATCTGTCAGCACACACCCAGCAGCACTGAAGACACGTTCAGAGACAACGCTGGCAGCTGGACACGACAAAATCTTCAAGGCGTAACTGGAGAGCTCTTGACATTTTTCTAGATTTGAAGCACAAAAGGAGCAAGGCTCCATTTGCAAAGTCATTGCATCGATGTTCATTTGGAGATACTCCTGTATCATCCTCTCCATCCGTTGACTATGTGACACACTTGATGTCTCTGGTGGCCTTGCAAAGGAGGGTCTAAAAAAATTATGAAAAGATTCCATAAAATTGCTGTTACCAGCACCAGATACGGTCCTACTGGTACGGGTAGACTGTTGAAGATGACGAGGCCGTCCCATGTTTGTCAAGTTACAACTGGGAGAATCACTCCCTTCACCTGCACGGTTGTTTGGTGGAAAAGCCGAGCTAAGATCGAGTAACAGCTTCTGCTGATACTCCTGCATACGTCCGTCCCTTTCTATGGGTGGAATTATGTCACAAAATTTGGACTTGTCCCGGGGATCTAATAGTGTGGCAAGCCAGTAGTCATCATCACTTCTAATTTTGACAATACGAGGGTCATGTTGGAGGTAGTGCAACAAGAAGGCACTCATGTGTCTTGCGCAGCCATGCGGACCAAGTCCACGCTGTGTTTGTGGCATAGAGGTGCTAACCGTTCTTTCTTCCTCTGTCATCTCCCCCCAACCTCTTTCAACTTAAATTTGACCAAGGTCCCCCTCATCAGCTGAGTCTTCCATGTCCATGGACAGTTCGTCCTCCATATCTTCATGTCCTCCTGCACCTTCCTCAACATCTCGCCTGCTACCATGCGCCCTTGTTGATCCCTGTCCCCCATGGTCCCATGCCTGCCGCGTTGGTGATGATGAACGTCTGGACCTTGGTGATGTTGTTGTGTCTTGCGCATATGAATCCTCCTGTAGTTCCTCCCCTTCCTGTTGTCCCACCCCCTGACTCCGAATAGTGTTTAGCGTGTGCTCCAGCATGTAAATGACTGTAATCGTCATGCTGATAATGGCATTGTCAGCGCTAAACATATTCGTCGCCATGTCGAAACTGTGCAGAAGGGTGCATAGGTCCGTGATCTGAGATCACTCCATCAGGGTGATCTGCCCCACCTCTGCATCTCATTGGCCCAGGCTATACGTCATGACGTATTGCACCAGGGCTCTGCGGTGCTGCCACAGTCGCTGTAACATGTGGAGAGTTGAATTCCAGCGTGTCGCCACATCGCATTTCAGGCGATGAACCGGCAGGCCGAAAGACTTCTGGAGCGATGCAAGTCGCTCAGCTGCGGCGCTTGAACGGCGTTAGTGAGCACTGCAGACAGTTTCCGTGCCCTGGTCAGAAGGCCATCTAGGCCGGGATAGTGTGTTAAAAATTGCTGGACAACAAGGTTCAACACGTGAGCCATACAAGGCACGTGTGTCACCTTGCCCAGGCGAAGGGCCGCACCCAGGTTTGCAGCATTGTCGCACACGGCCTTACCAGGCTGCAGGTTGAGTGGAGACAACCATTTATTAAACTCGGACCGCAGAGCTGACCACAACTCCTCAGCTGTGTGACTCTTATTCCCAAGACATGTCAAGCTAAAGACCGCCTGATGCCGTTGCGCTCTGCTGCCAGCATAGTAATGAGGGGTGCGTGATTCCTTCTGCGCAGTGAGAACGCTGGTGGCCTGACCAGGCAGGCTTGGGGCGGAGGTGGAGGACCCAGATGAGGTGGAGGATGCAGAAGCAGTGGCGGAACTTGGACAGACAGAGGATTGACACACAAGTCGTGGGGACGGCAAGACTTGTGCAGCAGACCCTTCACCATCTATCACCATAGTTACCCAGTGCCCAGTCAGCGACATGTAACGTCCCTGTCCATGCTTACTGGTCCAAGTATCGGTGCTGAAATTCACCCGTTCACACACAGAGTTTCTCAAGGAAGCGGTGATATTGTGTGCGACATGCTGGTGTAGCGCGGGCACACCTTTCTTAGAGAAGTAGTGGCGACT
This sequence comes from Anomaloglossus baeobatrachus, assembly GCF_048569485.1. NCBI lineage: Eukaryota > Metazoa > Chordata > Amphibia > Anura > Aromobatidae > Anomaloglossus > Anomaloglossus baeobatrachus. The sequence goes on along the minus strand of NC_134357.1, from coordinate 350,392,346 downwards.
AGGCATCTGGTACTGGGGCACAGCGACAGATATAAGGTCTCTAAAATCCTGTGTGTCCACTAGGTGGAAAGGCAGCATTTCTGTAGCCAACAGCTTACAGAGGGATAGAGTCAACCTCTTCGCTTTGTCATGGGTCGAAGGAAGTGGCCTTTTATTTGACCACATCTGAGGGACAGAGATCTGGCTGCTGTGTGTAGACGGTGTTGAGTAGGGTGTCCCTGGAAAAATGCAGCTTTGGGAGGAAAGTGCAGGCGGAGACATGATGTTGCCTTCATCCAAAGTTGGTGCTATCGATGTCTGAGAGAGCTGTACACACTCACTTGTTTCCCCTTCCAAACCAACTGACGACCTACCAAGCAAACTGCCTGTTGCGGTTACAGTGGTGGAAGTTGTGGGTGGAAAAACAGGTGTGACAGCTGTCCCCACAGTCCTAGAAGATGACGAGCGCGCGGATGCCCTGGAAGGGGCAGGCGGTGGATGGTTGGCTCCACTAGGCCGCATTGCAGCACGGTGAGCTTCCCACCAGGCCATATGATATTTATTCATGTGACGATTCATGGAAGAAGTTGTCAAACTGCTGAGGTTTTGACCTCTACTAAGATAACCATGGCAAATGTTACAGATCACATAATTTGGCCGATCTTTTTTTATGTCAAAAAAGGACCAGGCTAGGCAAGGCTTAGAGGCCATGCGACCTGTTGATCCACCCCGAATAATGCTCAGAGGCAGAGTGGTGGCTGAGGATGCAGTTGTAGACGTGCTACCAGTGCTCCGACTGTGTCCAGGAAGGCGCCAGGTTACTTCGACGTCGGTTGCATCCTCCTCCACCGCCTCTATTGACCTCCTCGAGTGTCTGACTGTGGGTTGACAGTAGGTGGGATCTAGAACTTCATCATCAATTGTTGTGTTTGCACTCCCCTCCCCCTCAGACCGAGTTTCTTCTTGCCCTGACCGAATATTTAAGTTGTCATCCCAATCGGGTATCTGCATCTCATCTTCATCAGTATGTTCCTCATTGCCTATAACCACAGTTGTTGGAAAGGCAGCATTTTGGTAGCCAACAGTTTGCATTTTATGAAAGTCAACCTCCAAGCCATGTCATGCCCTTCTAAAAGCATGTATAACACAGCGAGGGGACTCCAACCACAGTCTCCCTCGTTGCCACTCACTGGGCCACACACACCCCACTTGACTGGCATCGGTTGAGCCCCCTTTTGAAAAAGAAAAAGATGCTTTGCATGAAGCACTCTCAAAAATACGCGTGCCTTTCCCGTCCCCTGGCTGACCCCGGGGAAGAAAAGTCCTCTGAGAGCCATGACTTGTTCATCTTGGTTCTTTTAGAAACACAGCGAGGGGACTCCAACCACAGTCTCCCTCGTTGCCACTCACTGGGCCACACACACCCCACTTGACTGGCATCGGTTGAGCCCCCTTTTGAAAAAGAAAAAGATGCTTTGCATGAAGCACTCTCAAAAATACGCGTGCCTTTCCCGTCCCCTGGCTGACCCCGGGGAAGAAAAGTCCTCTGAGAGCCATGACTTGTTCATCTTGGTTCTTTTAGAAACACAGCGAGGGGACTCCAACCACAGTCTCCCTCGTTGCCACTCACTGGGCCACACACACCCCACTTGACTGGCATCGGTTGAGCCCCCTTTTGAAAAAGAAAAAGATGCTTTGCATGAAGCACTCTCAAAAATACGCGTGCCTTTCCCGTCCCCTGGCTGACCCCGGGGAAGAAAAGTCCTCTGAGAGCCATGACTTGTTCATCTTGGTTCTTTTAGAAACACAGCGAGGGGACTCCAACCACAGTCTCCCTCGTTGCCACTCACTGGGCCACACACACCCCACTTGACTGGCATCGGTTGAGCCCCCTTTTGAAAAAGAAAAAGATGCTTTGCATGAAGCACTCTCAAAAATACGCGTGCCTTTCCCGTCCCCTGGCTGACCCCGGGGAAGAAAAGTCCTCTGAGAGCCATGACTTGTTCATCTTGGTTCTTTTAGAAACACAGCGAGGGGACTCCAACCACAGTCTCCCTCGTTGCCACTCACTGGGCCACACACACCCCACTTGACTGGCATCGGTTGAGCCCCCTTTTGAAAAAGAAAAAGATGCTTTGCATGAAGCACTCTCAAAAATACGCGTGCCTTTCCCGTCCCCTGGCTGACCCCGGGGAAGAAAAGTCCTCTGAGAGCCATGACTTGTTCATCTTGGTTCTTTTAGAAACACAGCGAGGGGACTCCAACCACAGTCTCCCTCTTTGCCACTCACTGGGCCACACACACCCCACTTGACTGGCATCGGTTGAGCCCCCTTTTGAAAAAGAAAAAGATGCTTTGCATGAAGCACTCTCAAAAATACGCGTGCCTTTCCCGTCCCCTGGCTGACCCCGGGGAAGAAAAGTCCTCTGAGAGCCATGACTTGTTCATCTTGGTTCTTTTAGAAACACAGCGAGGGGACTCCAACCACAGTCTCCCTCGTTGCCACTCACTGGGCCACACACACCCCACTTGACTGGCATCGGTTGAGCCCCCTTTTGAAAAAGAAAAAGATGCTTTGCATGAAGCACTCTCAAAAATACGCGTGCCTTTCCCGTCCCCTGGCTGACCCCGGGGAAGAAAAGTCCTCTGAGAGCCATGACTTGTTCATCTTGGTTCTTTTAGAAACACAGCGAGGGGACTCCAACCACAGTCTCCCTCGTTGCCACTCACTGGGCCACACACACCCCACTTGACTGGCATCGGTTGAGCCCCCTTTTGAAAAAGAAAAAGATGCTTTGCATGAAGCACTCTCAAAAATACGCGTGCCTTTCCCGTCCCCTGGCTGACCCCGGGGAAGAAAAGTCCTCTGAGAGCCATGACTTGTTCATCTTGGTTCTTTTAGAAACACAGCGAGGGGACTCCAACCACAGTCTCCCTCGTTGCCACTCACTGGGCCACACACACCCCACTTGACTGGCATCGGTTGAGCCCCCTTTTGAAAAAGAAAAAGATGCTTTGCATGAAGCACTCTCAAAAATACGCGTGCCTTTCCCGTCCCCTGGCTGACCCCGGGGAAGAAAAGTCCTTTGAGAGCCATGACTTGTTCATCTTGGTTCTTTTAGAAACACAGCGAGGGGACTCCAACCACAGTCTCCCTCGTTGCCACTCACTGGGCCACACACACCCCACTTGACTGGCATCGGTTGAGCCCCCTTTTGAAAAAGAAAAAGATGCTTTGCATGAAGCACTCTCAAAAATACGCGTGCCTTTCCCGTCCCCTGGCTGACCCCGGGGAAGAAAAGTCCTCTGAGAGCCATGACTTGTTCATCTTGGTTCTTTTAGAAACACAGCGAGGGGACTCCAACCACAGTCTCCCTCGTTGCCACTCACTGGGCCACACACACCCCACTTGACTGGCATCGGTTGAGCCCCCTTTTGAAAAAGAAAAAGATGCTTTGCATGAAGCACTCTCAAAAATACGCGTGCCTTTCCCGTCCCCTGGCTGACCCAGGGGAAGAAAAGTCCTCTGAGAGCCATGTCCACATTGTCAGTGGACAGACACGTGTGCTTATCTGCCAGCAGACCCACAGCAGCACTGAAGACAGGTTCCGAGAGAACGCTGGCTGCAGGACACGACAAGATCCCCAAGACGTATGTGGCGAGCTCAGGCAATTTATCAAGATTGGAAGCCAAGAATGAGCAGGGCTCAAGTTGCACAATAATGGAATCGATGTTTCCTTGCATATACTCATATATCTGTGTGTCCTCCTCTTTTTCCTTGTCCAGCTCTTTTGTTTTCGCATGAGTATATGTCCTTGTCACTTTCCCATGTGTTGTGAGTTGTTTGTGACCTTTTGGACACCTTTGAGGGTGTTTTCTAGGTGTTTTTCTGTGTTTGTGATTGCCTGCCATTGTTTCCTATGCAGTTCGAGTTCGGTTCGTCGAACGTTCGACGAACCGAACTCGAACGGGAGGTCCGTTCGGCGAACCAACCTCGAGCCGAACCGCGACCGGTTCGCTCATCTCTATTAAACACATTTTAAGACACCAAGGCAAATAATAACATGCTATTAATATATGAAGTTAGGAAGTATCTAACTACCTTTTTTTCTCTCTTGTGGTATTTTTTTTCCCAATTTTGTGCCAAACTCTTCAAAATGGCGCTGGCAATTCAAAAAATTTGGCCCAGAGTCATAAGTATTCTTTATTTCAGTCTAACCTTTTCACAAAAAAAGTCTCACGTTTTGCAAAATGACACAAAAAATGTGCACCCAAGTATCTAGATACATAATATATTACTAAAAGGGGGACTGGAGTACATTTACGTCTAATTTTGTAAATTTTGAAAAGACACAAATAATGAAATCAACTGAAAATCCTACACCCTGCCTAGAGTTTGGAACAAAAAAAAAAAATCCCGCAAACACATAAAATAGACTTCAAAAATGCTCAAATGGAAAGATGATTATGGTGTCCCAGGAGCCATTTTTAAAATAAAAATAATAGGCAGCATGTTGCTCATGCTACTGTGAGCAACCTGCGTGCCTAAAGGCCGCTTTACATGCTGCGATATCGGTACCGATATCGCTAGCGTGGGTACTTGCCCCCATCGGTGCGACATGCGCAAATCGCTGCCCGTGGCGCACAACATGACCCAGACCCGTCACACTACTTATCTGCCCTGCGACGTCGCTGTGACCGGCAAACTGCCTCCTTTCTAAAGGGGCGGTTCATTCAGCGTCACAGCAACGTCACAGCTGCGTCACTGAACCGCCGCCTAATAGAAGCGAAGGGGCGGAGATGAGCGGGACGAAGATCCCGCCCACCTTCTTCCTTCCGCATTGCAGGCGGGAGGCAGGTAAGGAGAGGTTCCTCGTTCCTGCGATGTCACACGTACCGATGTGTGCTGCCGCAGGAACGACGAACTACATCGTTACTGCTGCAGCAACGATATTCGAGCATGGACCCCCATGTCACCGATGAGCGATTTTGCACGTTTTTGCAACGATGCAAAAATCGCTCAAAACGTGTCACACGCAACGGCATCGCTAAAGTGACCGGATGTGCGTCACAAATTCCGTGACCCCAACGAGATCGCTTTAGCGATGTCGCAGCATGTAAAGCGGTCTTTAGGCTGGTTTCAGACGTCCGTGTTTTAGGTACGTGTGACATCCGATTTTAACACGGATGTCACACGTACCCGTTATTCTATTCTGTACTCACACGTCCATGTTTTCATATGGAGATGTGTCCGTTTTTCACCGGCAGCACGGGTGTCACACGGATCGCACACTGATGTGATCCGTGTGACATCAGTGTGACACGGACCGGAGAAAACATGGGTTTTTAAATAAAAAGATTTTCTATATTTACCTGTATCCAGCGATGCTGTCTCCAGCTCTGCTGCCTCCCACTCCTGACCCCCGCTCATTATTTTCATTGATTATTCACTGCAGTGAGCAGCTGGGAGATAGGGGCATCGCAGTGACAGCGCTGGAGACAGAATCGCCGAGCACAGGATCGCTGGGGACATCGCTAGTGACAGGTGAGTATCCTGCCAGCAGTGTGTGCAGGGACGTCCAGGAGGACATCGGATTTCCCAATGAACTCTGATGACCTCCTGATGACACCCCTGCGACAACTGCGCTACAGTGAGTGTCACGATGGTGACTTCCAGGGTTTCATGAGAGTTCATTGGGAACTCCGATGACCCCCTGGATGTCACTGCACAAACTGCTGTATACTCACCTTTCACCGGCGATGTCCTCGGCGGTGCGGTCCTCCGTGGTGCTGTACCCAGCCTGTCCCCGTGATGCTCCGGCTTCCAAATCCTTGGGCAGTGAATAATGAAAATAATGAGCTGGGGTCAGCAGAGCAGAAGACAGCATCGCTGGATACAGGTGAATATAGAACATCTTTTCAGTGCAGAGATACGTGTTTTACCCGGTACGTGTCACACGTATGCAAACACGGATGTCACACGTGTGACCATAACCATGCGTGTGACTGGTACCTGATTAAACACGAACATCTGAAACCGGCCTTAAGCATGCTTCCATGGCCTGTAGAGTCTCCAGACTGGTCTCTCATTGAGCACATCTGGAATATCATAGGTCATCAATTAGTAAGGGACCTGCCAGCAGTGGATCTTAATGATTTGCGTACCCAAGTGAATTCAGCGTGGCAGAACATTCCTCAGATAACCATTTCTGCACATGGCGCTTATACTCTATACTAAATAATGCAAGAGGGTATTAAAAAATTGTATTCCATTTTGTTTCCATTTGAGCATTCTGTTGCATATCATTAACATATCTATGGATCCTGTGATTTTCATAAGTCCATAAATTTTCCATCTTTGTGTTGCAACTTCAATGTTGTAAAGTGTATTTAAATAATACATAGTTACATATATAGTCATATACAGAGCCTTTAAAAAGCATTCAAGCTCCGTGAACCTTTCCACATTTTTTCACATTACAAAATATTTTATTGGGATTTTATGTGATATAGCAACACAAAATAGCAACTATTTGTGAAGTGTAAATGGAAATGATACATACCGTAGTTTTCTAAATTAAAAAACAAACAAACCCACTATCTGCAAATTGTATTCAGTGCCCCTGAGTATACATTTGTATGCAGTCCCCCTTAAGGGGGTGTTACCCCCTTAATCTCTAGCGATATCGCTGGTGAAAGCACCCGCCCCCGTCGTTTGTGCGTGGAGCACAATATCTTTAGGAGCCATCACACGGACTTACCTACCTAGAGATGTCGCTGTTGCCGGCGAACCGCCACCTTTCTAAGGGGGCGGTTCGTGCGGCGTCACTAAGCGGCCGCCCAATAGAAGCGGAGGGGCAGAGATGAGCGGGACGTAACATCCCGCCCACCTCCTTCCGCATTGCCGGTGGCCGTAGGAAAGCTACAGTTCGTCGTTCCCGAGGTGTCACACGTAGCGATGTGTGCTGCCTCGGGAACGACGAACAACCTGCGTGCTCAACAATCAAATTTTTTTTAAAAAAGGAACGACGTGTCAACGATGGACGATTTTGTGAGTATTTTCCATCGTTAACGGTCGTTCGTGCGTGTCACACGCAACAACGTCGCTAATGATGCCGGATGTGCGTCATGGAATCCGTGACCCCGGCGATATATCGTTAGATATGTCGCTGCGTGTGACGGGGCCTTTAGTCAATACTTTGTAAGCCCAACTTTCCCTGCATTTACTGCTACAAGTCTTCTGGGTAGGTCTCTACCAGGTTTGCAGTGAAAGAGTGGGCTAAAATTTTAGCCTCTAGGTGAACAAACTAGCTCCAGCTCAGTGAGATTGGATGTTGGCATCTGTGAGCAGCAATTTTCAAGTCTTGTCGCAGATTCTCAATAGGATTTAGGTCTGGACTGTGACTGGGCCAGTCACACACATGAATATGCTTTGATCTAAATCATTCCATTGTAGCTCTGGCAGTATGTTTATGGTTGCTGTTCTACTGGAAGGTGAATCTGTGCCCCAATTTCAAGTGTTTTGCAGCCTCTAGCAGGTTTTCTTCAAGCATTGCCCTGTATTTAGCGCCATCCATCTTTGCATCAACTTTGACCAGCTTCTCTGTCACAGCTGAAGAAAAATCTCTCCACAGTATAATATTTAATGTATAATGGTGTTTTCAGAGTGATGTGTAGTGTCAGTTTTCCTCCACACATAGCGCTTTGCATTTAGCCCAAAAAGTTTTGTTTTTGTCTCTGACGAGAGCATCATCTTCCGCATGATAGCAGTTTCTCCTACATGGCTTTTTGCAAAGTGGACTTCTTATGGCTTGTTATCAAAACTAGCTTTATTTTTTTTATCCTCCCATAAAAAGGACAGATTTATGGAGTATACTACTAGCATACCGTATAAATCAGACAAGTGCTATTCGACTTATCGTTAGTGGAAAAAATAAAAATAAAAAGCACAGAGCATGCTATGATTTCACTCCGAAATCAAATTCCTCCCACTCATTCAATTCCATGAGTGCGTGAAAAACCACAGTACTGCATTTGGACAAAACAGATTTCTATGGACTTACGCAATGGAGAGATTTTATTTTCTATCATCTTCTCCTCAGTTTGCTCAGATTCTCCCATCTGAGCGAATCAGACCACACTTTGCCAACACTAGGATCATAATATGATTAGCGTTTGATCTGTGTCATCAGCATAATCGACCCAATTTACTAGAATGAGAGAATCTACAGTCACGTGACCTCAGCCTAATAGGTGTCCTGTGGGCAGATTCTCCGACCTGAGTTGTGGATCTCTGCAGCTCCTCCAAAGTGACCATGGGCAGTCTAGTTTCACACATCCGGCTTTTTGCCCGTTTGGCGGTACTGACGCACTCTAGTACAGTGTATACAGTACAATGGCAGCTCGACAACTTCCGGGTCACATGCTCCGGTGACATGACAGCATGTGACCGAAGCTTGTCGCCCTGCCATTGTACTGTATACACTGTACTAGAGTGCGCTGGAACCGCCAAACCGGCGAAAAGCCGGATGTGTGAAACTAGCCTTCGTTGCTTCTCCAATTTGTGGTCTCCTTGCATGGGATGTCTGTCTAGGTGGAAGACCATGCCTTGGCAGGTTTGCAGTTGTAGTCCTATTTTTGGACGATGGATTGAAAAAAGTTGTATGAGATGTTCAGAGCTTTGGCTTTTTTTTTTTAACCTAACCCTGCTTTACTCTTCTCCAAAACTTTGTCCCTGCCAGTCATGTGTGTTTTTGCTGTTTGATCCCTATGTTCTCAAACAAACCTCTGAGGCCTTCATAGAACAGCTGTAGTTATAGGGAGGATAAATTACACAGGTGGACTCAATTTACTAATTAAGTGACTACTGGAGGCAAATTGGTCACAAAGTATTTTATTTAGGAGTAATAAACAGCAGGGATCGGAATGCAAATGCACAATTTTCAGAATTATAGTTTTAAAATATTTAGAAAACCATGTATTTTCTTTATACTTTACAAATACTTGCTACTTTGTATTGGTATAGCACATAAAATCCCAATAAAATACATTTAAGCATGTGGAAAAGTTCAGCGTATGAATACTTTTTCAAGGTGCTCTAGGTTGGGAAAAAAAAATAAAATAATAATAAAAAATAATAATAGGTCCTTCAAATTCAACCCGTCTCCACCAGTTATACATTCTCTATCTCTAGATTATTTACAACCCACAATGCCATTTGATATAAGAAAAGCATCCAGCCCTGTTTAAATGTGGTTATAGTGCATGCCATTATTACCACTTCCATCGGGCACGCCCCAGTCTTACTGCCCTCATTGTAACGAACCCTTTCTTATATAGCTACTGGAATCGCCATTCCAGTCTTACTGCCCTCATTGTAAAGAACCCTTTCCTATATAGCTACTGGAATCGCCATTCCAGTCTTACTGCTTTCATTGTAAAGAACCCTTTCCTATATAGCTACTGGAATCGCCATTCCAGTCTTACTGCTCTCATTGTAAAGAACCCTTTCCTATATAGCTACTGGAATCGCCATTCCAGTCTTACTGCTCTCATTGTAAAGAACCCTTTCCTATATAGCTACTGGAATCGCCATTCCAGTCTTACTGCTCTCATTGTAAAAAACCCTTTCCCATATAGCTACTGGAATCGCCATTCCAGTCTTACTGCTTTCATTGTAAAGAACCCTTTCCTATATAGCTACTGGAATCGCCATTCCATTTAGATAGATATCTTTTGCATTTATTTATAAAATATATCAGAAATTTGCCAAAAACAATTCTAGTTTTCAAACTGCAGAGGACTCGGGTAAAGTTACTTTCTCTTCTGAAGCCTCCTTCAGACTGTTTGTGACATCTGGAAGAATGATTGTCCAGAGAAGAAAAAGTGAGCGCTACCATGATTCCTGTGTAATGTCAACAGTAAAAGGTCCTGAGGGTCATTCATGTATGGGGGCTTTTCAGCCGCCAAGGGAGTGGGCTCACTCACAATTTTGCTTAAAGGGAATCTGTCACCAGGTTTTTGCTTCCCAATCTGAGAGAAGCATAAATGTACTGTAGAGACAGAGACCCTGAATCCAGCGACATGTCACTTTCTGAGCTGTTTGCTGTCATGTTGATAAAATCAATGTTTTCTCTGATCTAGCAGTTATACAGAGCTCATGAATATGCTGGACTACCTGGCAGCACGCCAATCAGTCCTCTAATGATAATCTACTGCTGATTACACAGTGATTTTATCAAAACTACACTAAACAGCCCAGTAAGTGATATATCGCTGGAATCAGGGTCTCTGCCCCTATGTTATGCTGTTCTCACATTAGGGGGCAAAAACCTAGTGACAGATTCCCTTTAATGCAAATTGGCATCAAAGGAAACAATAATGTTATTTTTACCACCTAAATGCTGCCAACTTCTGAACAAGTCACTATATCAGGCAGACTAAGGCCGTTATTTGAATTGCCATGGCAACCATCAAGACCACACAATACTGATCTCAGGATGCTGATGGGGTTAAGGGAGCCTCCACTCTTAGCTATCTAGATGCTGTAATCACAGCAGTATCTAAAAAGGGTTAAACAGCCGTGGTCTGTGTTTGCCGATCCTTACTGATGCAGCAGTGTGTCAGCTATAGAGTACAGAAGACAGCTGCTGCATTTCACCAATTGGGGAAAGCCATTCACATACTGTATCTCAGGTCAGTATTAAGCCATATTGGTGGTCCGTAAGCGGATAAAATGTGGAACCCAAACCTGGCTCCCATATTTTAGATGTTGGCTAATAAGCAGGTCCAGTTTTAGACAAAGTGAGGCCCCAATTCTGCACTGAAATATTGATCTTACTAGTTCACCCACGAACCCATAGCCTGTCTAATAAGGCACGTGAATGATGCTTGCCACCAAGTATGTGTAGATATGACCCTAGCCAGGAAAAAACAAAAAATCTCTAAAAACCAATTCCCAAGACATACAAACACATAAGTGATTAAAATATATACTGATTGAGGCTGAGGAAGGGGCCGAATCACCCTTCAAATGACCCTATCTTGCCGCGGAGGTTGGCGTACCTAATCAACGACGGCTATCCTTAACTCACCCTGCATTGGACTAGATTGCAGCTAGTCTACAGGGTAAAGGGAGTGCAGGGCTAGTGTCCTGGACGCGTCCCACCCCAGCAGCGGTCGAACTGCTTGGTTCAGGACGTCGCTACTCATGGCTCGAGGGTCTCCGGACCCGGGGGCTTGGGGTTGCGCCGAAACGTGATGGGGGTTATTTACGGGGGAAGTTGGATAGTTCGTGACGCCACCCGTGGTGTCTGGTAATAGGGAGTACTGCCGCTGCCGTTAGCAGTACCCGGGGTGATAGAGTGGGGCAGCCAGATGATGTTACCCTCCACGGGTAGGGGAAGGTCCCGGGACTCTCTGATGGTGGGATGGGGTGCAGGGGGGAGCGCAGGCTTGCTGGTTGCAGGGGTTAATCAGGTACTCACTCAGCACAGAAGCAGATGCTGGCAACGTGGTAAACCAAGTCTCTGGATGCTGCTGCCCTCTTGGGGGAGCTCGTCCGGGTCTCGTCCCCTGCAGTACTGCCTGGTGGTCTGTGGCCTGCCTCCTGGCACAAAATTTTAGAGTGTCTAGGTGGCCCATCAGCTTGGAGCTTTCCAGGCCCCGCTCCCTATTAGGAGTAGCAAAGGAGCTTGCTCTCAGGAGCTCACGCTTGGGATTTCAGTGGGCTGCTTTGGTTGGAAAGCCCTATCCCTATCCCCCTCGCTGCGCTAGTGCCCCCGATCTCCGAGCAACAGTCCATATAGACTCTGTCCTCCGCAGGTTAATTGCCGGGTTGCTTGAAGCTTCTCCCCGACCTAGGGTCCATGTACCCCGACGTGCCTTCGGCCCCAGCCCGGTTATTGGACTGCGGCTGCTGGCTATCCTCCAAGACTAGCCAAGCACCCAGTCCCAATCTCCCGCGACCGGGTCTCCGACTCCTCCGGGTCCACACCACAGTCTGCGGCCTAGGCTGCTTTTTCCCTGGGAGCTCCAACTTCCAGCTTCCTCGAGCTCCTCACAGCTCGAGAGCTACCACTCAACTTCCTCTCACTTTGCTCCCCTGGAGCCGACTGACTTGGCACCTCCCACCTCCCTGCCTGACCCCTAGGTGGGCGGCCTTATTCCAGATTAGCAGCCCATTGGTGTGCCTGACCGGTTGTGGTGCAAGGTGTCACTAGGATTTGTAGATGCTGGTGGAGGCAGTACTGCAGATGGGAATCCAGAACCATGGGGGGGTTGAGTCCTGCACTAAGAGTAAAGAGCCTGCAGTACCCTGTGATGACCTGACTAGTCCAGGGGCGTCACACTAGCCTCAGTGAAAATGTAGTAGATTACCATAGAATTGTAAAACCTCCTAAAATAAAAATATATCTGTTGGAAAAACACATCAATATAATGCAAAATACTGCAAAGTGAAACCCTACACTGATAATACAGATGTAGAATAATCATATTTCACTGCAAGGCACCAGACATATAACAAAGACTAAAGCATTAAAAAAAAAACAAAAAAAAAAACAGGAGTATCCTGGCCAGACCGCAATCCTGCAAATTTAAGCGTGCAAAGAAAAACTAGGAGGGAAAAAAACCACTGCCATCAGTGTATACACATGTCCTCTAATGAGGATCTTTCATATGTTCACTAAAGACTAATCCATAACCAATAGTGGCCTCATATAACACTCAATTTGCCAATTTTTAAGTCAGGAGGATGAATTGTAATTTAATGCTAGCATTTTGGCATATATGTTGAAAAACATTAGTTTTTTTTTTCTTAAGAAGGGAATGGAAAAAAAAACAACCCAAAACAGCCATTCTTCAGTTTTTTGGGGTTTTTTTTAGGGAGGATTTCAAAAGTGATCTCGCTTTGTGCTCACCAACAATAGGACCATTGTTCCCTGTAAATAGGCTGTAGTGGTCAGGTGACCGGTTCATGGTTTTAAATCACATTTTTTTTCTGTTCATTATAGATTTTAATAAGTGAAATAAATATTTTTGTTTATGTATTTTTGGATTCCTCAATACTCTTTCGTTTCCATAGATGTTGTCTTCTCTGGTGGCCAGCTGGGGCACATTTCCATGCAATCCGCTTCCTCCCTACCAGGATCTGAATACAGTCGTGGACTGGCTAAGTACTTTTTCTTTCCATACAACAGTGCAAATACTAAAGCTGCTACAGCCGATTACTGACCCTGGTGGACCTGTGGCTGGTGAGCACGGTGATATGACCACATCTGTACGTCGCAGTCATCCAGGTGGGAGACAGCAGGTATTGATTTTAGTTGTTTTTTTTTTCAGTGACTGGGAACAAGTGCGGAGTGGAGAGGAGATGGTTGCTGGGGAGAGAGCTGCACCATAGCTCCCTCAGGACCGAGTGCACAGAACAGGGTGCGAAACCCTAGGCTGGGTGGATACTGCAAGTCCCACCAGCAGAATCCGCCGGGCAGATTTCAAGTCTTCTGGCCCACACAAAGTGCTTGGGGCACAGCAGCATACTAGAGCCAGGAGCCATGACCAAAGAGCAGCACCAGTAGAGGACTTGCACTGCCTGCCATATGGGACAGGAACGGAGCCAATACAAAGACTCGGGTCCCAGCGTAACTTCAAACTGCAGGGACTCACACATCACAGCGCAAGTAGAAAGGACGCACAGAAAAACACCGGCTCTGACCTCCGAACTATCCTGGATCGGCTGGAGCCCATGACAGCGGAGTCCGGCAGTCCAGAGGCAGCGATACTTCAATGAGTACAGAACTTTGATTGCAACCCCTGTGTCATCCAATCCTTCCCACGCCCTACCCTCGTCATAGCTTCATGGCAGCACCGAGACTACTACTCCCAACATCCCTGGAGCCTGAGCTCGGCCTGTGGAGAGCTGCACCAACCGAGCTGCGCTACCCTCTGCCCCAGAGGATACCTCCCGCAGCGGCGGCTCCCATATTAGCCGCAAACCATAGGTGGCATCACGAAAACAAACTCTCTTTTCTCCTGTAAATAACCCCTCCATCTTTGACACCGCCGGGGTAACGGAACCGGGTCGGGCCGTTGTGACATCCCAAACACCCCCTAAACCGGCTCGGTGACGAGTAACCCCCCAGATCCCGTGGGCGGGTCGGATCAAAACAAACAATGCAAGTCTACGAGTACATAAACCCCCCTCCCAAAAAAAACAAAAAAAACCCCAACAGACCATGCATGGATGTCATCTGAGTGCAGTCCGATTTTCACGGAATGGCAAGGAAAAAAAAATGAGAATTTTTTTTTTTTATTATTATTTGACCACTTATGAGAAAAATTGATGTCACTTGGACGAAACTGATCAAAGTCCGATCAGAATAATTGGACTATTTTTCTTGTTTGCTGAAAAAGCAAGTGTGTGCCGTCTTTTCCTAGGTAACACCAAAGCAGATATGCTATGTCCTGACGGGCGCTGCTGTGCAATATCAGGACTCAGGTGTCACTTTCAGGGCTCCCTCTCACAAGCGTATAACATGGCCAGGGGCTACCTGATGTTTTTGTGGCGCCCTGGACAAGCCAGGACGTCACAGGTACTGCAACAACACACCCTACACCCCGGTTAGGAACACCAAGGTCAAACACAAATCCTTGTTGCCTTCCTCCAGGGGCTGATGTCCACACCAGGGCTGTGGAGTCGGTAAGCCAAACCTTCGACTCCGACTCCGACTCCTCAAATTCTCTTGCACCGACTCCGACTCCGGCTCCGACTCCGACTCCGACTCCTACATATATTGCTTATAGTTAGGTGAAAAATTTATTGTAGTACATGAATATGTGTATGTGAACATCAGACATTTAATAATTTTTATGATACAATAATCAAGATATTTGGATAGAACATAAAATATATTTATTGGAATACAACTTTAGAACACAAAAAACTGTAATAAAAATTGTAAATATGTAATACACTATGTAATATACAGTAGATTACATATATATCTTGTGTGTGTGTATATACACTGTATATATATATATATATTATATATATTACATATTTACAATTTATTAGTTTTTTTGTGTTCTAAAGTTGTATTCCAATAAATATTTTATGTTCTATCCAAATATCTTGATTATTGTATCATAAAAACAATTAAATGTCTGATGTTCACATTGTACTACAATAAATTTTTCACTTAAATATAAGCATTATACTAAATGTTGTTATTTAGTAAAATATTCAGCACATTCTGCATTGCACTCCTGTCCCCAATTTATTATATATTTTAGGAGTCGGAGTCGGTGCATTTTATACCGACTCCGACTCCGACTCCACCAAAATGAGCTCCGACTCCGACTCCGACTCCACGACTCCGACTCCGACTCCACAGCCCTGGTCCACACCAGGTGGGGCGGAGCCAAGCGGTTGGCTCCACCCACTGAGGAGTTCACAGTCCTGGAGGCGGGAAAAGGAAGGGAGATCAGTTTTACGAGTTGTAGAGTGAGGAAGTAGTAGTGGAGGAACTGACTGACCGTGTCCGGGTACGTGGCCCGGGCACCTGACAGCAAGGTTGGCAGACGGTGGTGACCGTTTGCAAGAGAGGAGATTGACGCGCAACCATGAGGACCGGGGAGCGAAGAGAAGCCAGCACCATCCGGCAGGGCCTACAGACCCCGACCAGGCTAAGAGTCGCCGTAAAACCGGTCAAATCCGTCAGCGACGGGAACCTCCGGGGTTTCGCAGCAGTAAAGACCCGACTGAAGGCAACCGTCCAAACCGTGAGGGAGATAAAGCTACCGCCAGAGCTAGAGCTCCCAGGGCCAGAGCCTGCGGGCAAAGGAAGGGCTCCCTTAGCCAACATACCGCTGGGGAGCGAGCTATCAGTGGGAAGTCATTGGGGCCGAGAACAGAACACCGGTGCAGGGAGAGACAGTTACCACCAACCTGCCGGGAGTGACCGCCGCAGCAGTCTGTGGGACTCGTCCATCCAGCCGTTGTTTTACCAGAGACTCCGTGTGCATTACTGGCTGAGTAAGTACCACCGTGCCGTCTGGCACTGCGCTGCCCTGCGACCCTGCACCTGGCCCAGCCCCGCAACCCACCTTCCGACCTCCACCACCGGGCCCCGGGACCACCAAAACCCCCCTACCCACGGAGGGGAGAAAACATCTCAGCTGCTCCCTGTCAATGCTCCCGGGATCCCCGTACAGAGCAGCGGTGGTGTCTCAACCTCACCACAAACCGTGGGTGGTATCACGGACAATATCCCTAAACCAAACCACCCCTTTCACTCACGGGCGAGGAGCGCCGCTCGAGCCCCCGGGATCCGGCCCACTGCTCGAGCCACCGACCGAGCGAGCAGCAGCAGCAGCCGGACCCGAGCAGTGGGTGAGCGCAGTGCCCTCCCCACCCGCGACATTTTAGTGTCGCGGGCGGAGGAGGGGACGCCGCGCTCTTCCACTGCTCGGGTCCGGCTGCTGCTGCGGCCTGTTGCTGCTCGGTGGCTCGAGCGGTGGGCCGGATCCCGGGGACTAGAGTGGCACTCCTCGCCCGTGAGTGAAAGGGGATGGGTTGTGGGGATAGTTGATTGTCCGTGACACCACCCACGGTTGTGGTGATTGAGGGTACACCACGCTGCTCTGGCTGGGGAACCCGGGAGTGATGGTATGGAGCAGCCAGTTGTTGTTTTGCCCCTCCGTGGGTAGGGGTTGGTGATCCCGGGGCCCAGTGATGGGGTTGGTAGGGTGGACATGCGGGTATGGGGCCTGTGGAGGTGCAGGGGCGCAGGGACAGCGCTGTGCCGCACGGCACGGAGGTACTCACTCAGCCAGCAAACACGACACAGTTCTCGGTAAACAAACGGCTGGTTGGATGGGTCCCTCGGATGGTTTACGGTGCTGCGGTTCCCTGCAGTTAGCGGTGACGGTCTCTTCCCTGCACCTATGTAAAGTCCTTTTGGTAGCGATGGGTTCCCACCGGTTACCCACTCCTCGGCTTCAAGCTGGGCCGAAGGAGCTCTACTCTTGCCCGCAGGCGCTGGCCCTGGGAAACTGATGCCTTGGCGGTGGCGGTGTCTCCCCTTAACAGTCGGGCTGTTGCCTTCAATCGGGACTTGGTTGTTGGGAGACAGACGTCCCCTTCACTGACGGATTTGGCAAATTATGGCGACTCCTAGCCTTGCCGGGATCCGAAAGGCCCCTGCCCTGGTGCTGACTGTTCTTCATATACTGCTCCGGTACCGCCGGGTCACCACCCGTCCGCGGTCCTTCCAGCAACCTCTGAGCAGTCCCCCTACAGACAATCACCGCCGTCTGCTGACCTTGCTGTCTCAGTCCGGGGCACACACCCGGACTAACTTCAGGCTTGCTTAACTGTTCCTTTTCTGTCACCACTCTTACTGTCCTCCTTTACCACTTCACTGTTTACTCCTCACACTTCAAAGTCCAAACACTATCTTGACTCTTCACCCTCCTAAACTGATCTGCCTGGTTTTCCCGCCTCCAGGGCTGTGAACTCCTCGGTGGGCGGAGCCAACCGCCTGGCCCACCCCCTGGTGTGGACACCAGCCCCTGGAGGAAGGCAACAAGGATTTTAGGTTAGCCTTGGTGTACCTGCAGGGAATGTGGGGTGCATGTGATGTTGTGACCTGTGACCCCTGGCTTGCCCAGGGCGTCACATTAGCACATAGCATTTGGACCCAGTTTTATACTATGGAGCATGCACATCTGTGATTTATCTCTCATGCCGATTTGGCATGAGAAAACAATTGCAGCATGCTGTGAGTGCCTCCCCAAATTGGAATACACTCGGATGACATTTAAGTGCAGACCAATATACGCAGAGGCAGACAGTGGAGAAGATTGAGAGATTAAAGTTAGTCATCTTCTCCGCCCCTGTGCTTCGATTCTCACGCTAGAGAATTGGATAACAGTCTATGAATGACTCGGCTCTCGTACGCAGCAGAGTTTGAGCTGAGTGTCATTATCATATTTCATCCGATCCTCACTCGGATACTATACGCCAGTGTGACCCTGGCCTCAAGCTGTGTATGCTGTGTTACAAACCACAATTGACAAGTAAATGCAATGAACAAATGTCCCATATGAAAATATTATGAATCATAAAAAAAATAAATATTACAAAGTAACTCAAGGAAAATGGCACTAAGGCCAAAAAATATAGTTATGCTATACAGTATATTTTGGAATACGGTAAATAACTTAAAGGGTAATTCCCAACTCCAAGTTCCTATCCCAATATGTAATAGGTATAATCAGGGATTGACATATCATTCTTACAACCTACAGGGGCCTAAGAGGTTTGGGGATCCATTTCTACCTTCAAACCAGGTGGAATTGTGCATTTTGATGAGCTATAGGACTGAAATATATTAATGACCTTGTAGGGGAGAGTAGAATTTCAATATTTGCAGATGATACTAAACTCTGCAAGGTAATCAATACAGAAGAGGGTAATTTAATATTACAGAAGGATTTCTTTAAGCTGGAGGCTTTGCCTGAGAAATGGCAATTGAAGTTTAATGTATCTACATAAAAGTAAGGTCATGCACTTAGGTAGAGGTAATAAAATGTATAACTATGTACTCAAATCATAAAACACTGGGTAAAACGGTCACTGAAAAAGACTTGGGTGTATGGGAAACAACTTTAGTTACCAATGTCAGGAAGCTGCAACCAAGGCTAATAAAATAATGGGATGCAATTTTGACGCCCTGGCAAAACCAGGTAGTCACACAATAGGCCCCCGCATAACACCTTCCCTCACCTAGGTTACACACGGCCGACCTGAAACCCTGGTCACCCCCTCTTAGGGCAAGATAGGCACACCAGTGGGTGGGACCAGGCGGTTAGGGAACGCCCACCTAGGGGTCTTGACAGCCCGGGGCGGGAAAATAAGCAGTGAGAGTCTTTAGCTCAAGATGAGAGGAGTGGAGGCTGGGGCTAGGTGTAGCTCCAGCAAAGGAAGTTCAAGTTGAACGGTGCCAGGGTCGGAGCCCTGGTACCTTGGCTAGGTGGCAGACGGTGGTCTCCGTCAGCAGGAGACAGGAAGACGGCTCGGCAGATCCGAGCAGAACCGGAGAAGGGTTGGAGCCCACTGGTACAGACACCGGAGACCCGACTGGAAACCGTGCACAGAGGGGGTACTCTGACCCTGAAGTCAGGACCGAAACCAGCGGCCTAGCTAATTAACTGATTGAGGGCAGGAATATAGGTCCTGTCCCAACCAAAGTCCCGAAAAAAGACAACCACCCACAGAGAGGGATAGGGCAACCGCCAGGGCCCATAGATCCCACGGGTCAGCGTCTGCGGGCACGGCTCCTTAGGCACACAGAAAGCCGGGAGCGGACTGCTGAGTTCCAAACCAGGCAGCCCACAATACACAAAAACAGTGCAGAAGAAAGGACAGTGACCATCAGTCCAGGTGGGGGACCAGAGTACAACCGGCCACAGCAGCCGGCCACCAGCACCTTGGTTTACCAAAAGACTCGTGTGATTCATTTAATTGTGAGTAACCAACTATCACCTGGTCCATCTGGGCGTGCAAGCCCCTGCCGTAGCCATACCCTGCACAGATACACTGGGACCCGGGGCAACCATCCCTACCCACGGAGGGGTTAACATCCGGTTGCCATTACATCTCCCCCGGGTATTCCACAACAGCAGCGGTGGTGTCCCACTTCACTACACACCGTGGGTGGCGTCAGAGATTTTACAATCAATCCCGTACAAATACGTCCCCCTTTTATTCGCAGTTACCTCGAGACCCTCAGGTCTGGGGAACCCCTCGAGCCGTACTGTAGGCCCCGGATCCGAGCAGCGCTGGCTGCTGGCATGGGGGCGGCACACAATAACAGAGACATAGATGCTCATGAGAAGAACATAGTTTTCCCTCTATACAAGTCACTAGTGTGACCACACTTTATTCTAAGTGTACAATTTTGGTCTCCAGTATATAAGAAGGATATAGCTGAACTAGAGCTGGTACTTGATTGCTCGCTTTTTTTAATCCTGCAGGCGCCGAGTAGATCACTGATTGGCGTGTTTGTGTGCCGCTCCTGCAGCGATCGAACCGCTCGGATCTGGGGGTTGCTGTGGCTCGAGGGTCTCCGGACCCGGGGGCTTGCAGGCACTTCAAATGGAAAGGGGGTATTTACAGGGGAGTGAGTTTGTGACGCCACCCGTGGTTTGCGGTAAGGGGAGTACTGCCGCTGCTGATGTGAGTACCCGGGGAGGGATGGAGTGGGGCAGCCAGATGACGTTACCTCCATGGGTAGGGGAGGCCTGGGGACTCGTGATTAATGAGGTGTAGGGGAGCGTGGTGCAGATTGGAAGCAGGGGAGGACAGCGTACTCACTCAGGCTATGTTGGTATGGATGCGACCAGAAATGAGACTCTGACACAGAAGTAAACCAAGTCTCTGGGTGTCACTGCCATTTCGGGGGAGCTTGTCCGGGAGTCCACTCCCGTTAATAATGCTGATGGTCTGTACCTTGCCTCCATGCACTGTATTTTAGATGTTCTGAGTGACCCCTCTGCTTGAAGCTGCCGGGGTCCCGCTCCCCACTATCAAGTAGGGAAGCTGTGCTCTCGATGGCTGACACTTGGGATTTCAGTGGGTCGCATAAGCTGGAAAGCCCTATCCCCCTCTTTGTGTTAATAACTTCGATCTCTGAGCTCTTGGGGAAAGTTCATAAAGAGACTATCCTCCACAGGTTAATTATCATATTAGGGTCCAGTACCCCGCCGTGCTCAGTACCAGTTCGGTTACTAGGTACTCCGGTGCAGACCGTTCTCCTAAACTAAGCCTGGCACCCTTCTCCAGTACCCTGCGACTGGGTCTCCGACTCCTTTGGTCCCAGACCACCGCCTGCGACCTAGCCAGAAGTTCCCAGGGAGCTCCAACTCCCTGCTCCTCACTCTTTGGAAGCTACTACTGTTCTAACTAAGCTTTGCTCTCCACTTCCGCTCACCGACTTCCTCCCTCCCACCAGTCTGCCTGTCCCCTAGGCGAGTGGCCCTGTTCCAGCTAGACCACCCACTGGTGTGCCTGACAGGGTGTGGTGTGAGGTGTGACTAGGATTTGAATACTGATGGTGCAATACCAAAGGTTGGGATCCCAGAACCATGGGGGGTTGAGTCCTGCACCGAAAGAGAAAAGAGTGCAGTACCCTGTGACACCCTGACTAGTTCAGGGGCGTCACATTCGCTTTAGGATAGGACTTTTTTCCCCCTGTTTTTTAGCACCCCAACTTCTGAAGCACATCAGTAAGTACATCCTGCAGCTGTTGAGCTCTGATCAGTGACACACATCACTGATTAGCTTACAGTTAGTTTGAGGTGGGTTTTTTTTGTGCTAAAAATGAATCAATAATTTAGATTACTTGATAAGGATACATTAGGGATAGTAAAGATACACAGTAGTAACTGCTGTCTACTACAGTATTTTTTATTGACTATAGTCAGGTTTAGCGTCAGATAGTTGTGGTATTTTTTTTTTTTTTTTTTTTTACAGTTTTTTGAATTGTCTATTAGATGTGACAATCCCGGAACTTTAACTGGCTCATCCCGATTGCCGTGGAATTTGGGGTCATACAGTAAGAAGTTAATAACAGCTCAAAGCTGTCATTAAGCCATTGATTAGTAATGGGAGGAGTCTATAAGACCCCCCCATTACTAATCTGTAGGTGAAAGAAGAAATAAATAAAACACAAGCACTGAAAAAAAATCCTTTATTTAAAATAAAATTACCTGGGTGGCCGGACCCGGATCGTTACCTGAAGAACTCCGTGGTCGGTGCTTGGGTTCTTTTGAACCCTTCTGGACCTGGAATTTTACAACTTGGGTCCGCCCATAACTAGTTTTGAGGAAATTCACAATTTTTTTGCAATTCTAGGATAATGTACGATGTCCTCCCCGATTTCGACTGACATTCCAAAATTTCGGCCAGTCAATCACCACTTCAGCAACAAATTTACTGAAGTGTACATTCCAGCAGCAGATCAGGGCAACCAATATCACAAGCAGGAAAAGGTATGGGCTAAAGGGGGCCCTAATAGACCTTAGGGAGAAATTGTTTCCCCTACATAACTACAGAGGGTGTGACACCTTAAGTTTTCGGGCGCTCCTGTTCCACAATGGCTGACCCTATTCCTATCCCTGCCATAAAAGATAGCCCTGAAGCAAACCTTTTGTTCACAGCCATGGATCATTTGTCCTCAGGACCCTATGCCTTTTACCCCAGCCTCCTAATGAAGCTTTAAATGGGAAAAGGGAATTGCGTCAAGGCAAGGCAAGGTTTGGAGACCTGCATCTATACAGAGAAGTAATTAATTTTTATTAAACTGTTTATTACTACTTTATAAAAGTATTTTTGCCATGATTTTGGGTCTATCAAGAAACCTGTTTTTCTTTTGGTGACTGGTTTGTGGATATTTCTTTGGGCAGTGGTAAAATAAATTGGTTACCAAGTGAGTCATAACTCTCCTTGAGGTTGGATTCATTTTTGTACTGGTGGGTGTTATAGTACACCTCCCTTAGTCTAAACCTCTCTTTAAAATAGGGCTATGTGCAATTGAGTGTACCACAAGACCCTTTTGAAGTTTTATTTGCTTTTGATTTGCTCGATGTTGTGGTGCACCTCCCTCAATATAACCTTTGTCTATTGGGCCAGGTGCAATTTGGCAATATTTGGGATAAATTTGACTCTTAATATTACCCTGCTTTTTTGTTTGGGAAAATCTCTCCTTTGGTGATTATATCACCGGACTGGTTTCTTGTTGGAGGTATCTTTATATATCTTCACCAGGTTATCATGGCACCCTATGTATTTAGAGCTATTATTGGTTATACCTGAATCCTATGGCAGACTGACCATTATCTTTATCAGCAGGGTCAGGAAAAGGGTATGTGTCGCGGGCGGGGAGGACGCAGTCGCTGCTGCGCTCTCGCTAACGCTCGGGTCCGGCGCTGCTGCGGCTGCTGCTCGGTGGCTCGAGCGGTGGGCCGGATCCGGGGACTCGAGCGGCGCTCCTCGCCCGTGAGTGAAAGGGGTGGTTGGTTTGGGGAATTTAGACCGTGACGCCACCCATGGGTCGTGGTGAAGATGGGCACCACCGCTGCTGGTGACAGGGATCCCGGGAGCGATGGTAGGGAGCAGTTGGGATGTTGTTTTCCCCCTCCGTGGGTAGGGGTTGGTGGTCCCGGGGCCCGATGATGTGACGGGGAGGCAGGATTGGTGAGGTGCAGGGTTGCAGGGACAGCGCGGCGCGGTGCCGGATGGCACGGGTGTACTCACTCAGCAAGCAAGGTACAAAGTCCTTGGTAAACCAAACAGCTGGATGGACGGGTCCCGCAGCCGGCTGCAGTGTTTCTCCCCGGAAAGGTGATGGCGGCTGTCTTTCCCTGCACCTTGATGTTCTCCTTCTGACTACTATGGATTCCCAGCGGTAGTCCGCTACCCGGTGTATGGGTACCGGAGGAGCCCATTTGCCCGCAGGCGCTGGCCCTTGGGTCTCTAGCCATAGGCGGTAGCTGTATACCCTCCCGGTGTGGGCTGTTGCCTTCAAATCGGGACTTTTGCTGTTGTGAAACCCCTGGGGTTCCAGTCACATTCGGATTTGACTATTGTCGGCGGCTCCAAGCCTGGTCGGGGTCAGATGGCCCTGCCTGTGTGTGCTGGCTTCACTTCGCTCCCCAGTCGGTACTGGCGGGCCATCGCCCGACCCCGGTCCTACAGTTCCGCGTTGCTCCACCACTCCTGCAGACGGCCACCACCGTCTGCCAACCTTGCTGTCAGTGCCTGGGCCACAAACCCAGACACCCAAGTGTTTACTCTTCAAACTCCAAACTCCTAACTGACACTTTTCCCGCCTCCAGGCCTGTGAACTCCTCGGTGGGTGGGGCCAACAGCTTGGCTCCGCCCCACCTGGTGTGGACATCTGACACTGGAGGGAGGCAACAAGGATTTTTGTTTGGCTGATGTCCCTGTCTAATAGGGGTGGGGGTGCTTGAGTGTTATCTGTGACGACCTGGCTAGGCCAGGGCGCCACATATGCCTACGATGAACAGGGGCGCCCTGAATTCTAAGGCGTAATATCTCTCTCTAGTCAGGCAGGAAAAAATTCTCTAGGGTATATTTAGGATTATTGTTTACATTTTTGTGTCTTCATCTATTCTTCCTTTGATTTAGGGCTATACTTTATAGCCGGGATAGGAAAAGGGTTAGCTGATGTGGAATGGGGGCGCCCAAAAATATAAGGTGTTACACCCTCCGTAGTCAGGTATGGGGGGGGGGGGGAGAAGCTTCCTAGGGTCTATTAGGCCCATTTTTAGCCCATACCTTTTCCTGCTTGTGATATTGGCTGCCCTGATCTGCTGCTGTTTTTTATATATCGTGTATTTTTTGTCATTTTTAATTAAATATTAATAAAGTGTTTTTAGTTAATCCTAAAGAGTACATTCCCCAAAAGGGACATATACATTGATGAGTTCCTAATACATTTCACAGGGAGGCTGAATACATGCCCACTAAGAGCGTCAGGCAAGGAATTAATCTCTACAAGCTGTGCGAGAGTACCTCAGGGTACACCCACAGATTTAGGGCTCATGAAGGGAAGGATAGCTGGGTAGGACTGGGCCAGCGTAGGTGCTGAGATTGGCCATCACGAGGTATGGAAACTCCTGACCACTAGTTCAGCAACCCGGGAGGCGGGGCACCCTCAGGGGACGTGAGGAGCCATCACACACAAAATGCAGTTAGCCCTAGACCGGAGATCGGTACCCAGGACGGGGTGTCGAGAAGGCATCAGGAACAGACCTCAGGAAAAGGACACAATAGAAAGGAGCCCGTGGTCCGGAGCTGAAGGCTCGACCCAGGTTTTTAGGAAGAAGGGGGATCCCAGGGTTCGCAGGGAGTGCAGCAGGCACCAGTGACCCGTTCCTCGGCCCAGGAGCTAGGGGTGGAGGGAAGACGACTGGAAAGGACACACCAAAGGAAACAGTGACCTTGACCTCTGAACTATCCGGGATCGGCTGGAGCCCATCACAGTGAAACCCCAGCATTCCAAAGGTCGTGACATCTCAGTGAGTATAGAACCTTGACTGCAACCTCTGTGTCGTCCCATCATTACCGGCGCTCCAATCTTCGCGCCCCTGAGCCATAGGAGACTACTACTCCCAACATCCTCCTTGGGGCCCAAGCTCTGCCTGTGGAAAGCTGTACTACCCAAGCTGCATTATCATCCACCCCAGAGAAGACCCCACGCCCCGCAGTGGCTGCTAATACTTGGCTGAACACAACAGGTGGCGTCACGAATAACTACTCCCATCATCCCCATCTTTATTGGCACCACCAGGGTCATGAAACCGGGCCTAGCTGCTGTGACATCCCAAACCAACATTGGCCTGGTGATGAGTAACCCCAGAGACCCTGTGGGCGCGTCATCAAGCCCCCAAAGTTTGGAAGTCAGGAAAGAGAGGGTCCCAGTACTTCTGGAACTCAAGGTGCCCATATAGTACCAAGGCAACATTTCCCAGGTGAGGTCAAGAGAGGAAAGTCGCAAAAAAGGTGCAGAGAGTGTCACAGAAGAAAAGACACCACTTGTCAATGAGACATTTGCTCCCAAAACCTGGCCGGTGTATAAAAGGCTGCTATAAAGTCTACCACATGTCCATGGACTTTCCAATTCACATATGCCAACCTCACATACTCTACACAACTTAAAATACATATGGCAACCTGATGCGCTCTACACTACTCACATATTCTAACACAATATAAAAGACTCAGATACCAGCAAAAGCCTACATCAATTTCAAAATGGGCTAACATGTGGGGAGGAAAGGGGGGAGGGAGGGAATCCACATTTTAGGTACATCCAGAAACAGGACATGCACTCCACTAACAATTCCAGACAATTTTGCATTCAAAAAGTCACCTGGCGCTCCTTCCCATCCAGGCCCTGTGCCCAAGTAGTGGTGTTCCACCACATAAAGGGTATTGGCATAATCACGAAAAAATGGACCCCAAAATTTGTTATGCAATTTCTCGTTACCCTTGTGAAAATGCAATATTTGGGGCTAAAGTAACATTTTTGTGGGAAAAATAATTTTTTTTTCCACGTTGCTTTAGTTCCTGTGAAGCACCAAAAGGGTTAATAATCTTGTTGTATGTGGTTTTGAGCAGTGTGAGGGGTGCAGTTTTAGAATGGTGTCCCCAATAAAAGAAAAAAAAAAAAAAAGTTGGAAAAACGAGAATTTCTGAAAAATTTATAATCCTAACAAAATAATATATAAAGAAAAATATATGTTTAAAAAAAATGGTGCGGATGTAAAGCAGACATGTGGTAAATGTAATGTTTTAACTATTTTGTGTGACATAGCTCTCTGGTTTAAGGGCATAAATATTCAAAGTTAGAAAAGTGGAAAGTTTACAAAATTTTCGCCAAATTTCAGATTTTTGCACAAGTAAAAGGCAAAATATATAATCCTAAATTTACTAGTAACATTAAATACAATGGATCATTAAAAAAAAAAAAAAAACAATCACTGGGATCCGTTGAAGCGTTCCAGAGTTATTAACTTAAAGTAACACTGGTCAGAATTGAAAAATAATTCTCCTGGTCATGAAGGTGAAAACAGGCTGGAAGATGAAGGGTTTAAATCAGCCGTCATGTCCAGGAAACAATGCAGGCTTAAAAACACATGGACATGTAAAGTAGTTTATAAAAGATATTAAAAAGAACGCACCCTAGCACAGAGCCTTATGGTCCCCACTGCTGACTTTATCCCATTTAGAGAAAGGGCCATTTACGACGACCATTTGTTTCCTGTTCCTCCACCAGTTTTTACCTATCTGCTTACAGTTTCCCCTAGTCCCAGTTTATGGAGCCTAATATATCAAATGTTTTTGAAAAGTCCAGATAAATCACAAGAGCCGCATGGCCATGATCCACTTTTGCACCTACCTCTCATAGCAACCCACCATGTTGGTTAGATACGACTTATCTTTTGTGAATCCATGCTGTCAGTTTTCAGATTATTCTCTAGAAGATATGTTTTTTATGATGTCCTCGAAAATTTTGCATACCACTAATATCAAATTTACCGGATGATAGTTGCCTTGATCTACTTTATCTTTCTTAAATATTAGTACTGCGTCAGCCATTCTCCAATCTTGTGGCAGCGACCCTGTTACAAGAGTCTAAGAAGATAAGATACAGCTAAGAAGATAAGATTCAGCGGTTTGCCTATAGCCCCCATCACATTTAGCGACTTACCAGTGATCCCGAAAACGATGCGACTTGATAAGGATCGCTGGTGAGATGTCACACAGTCAGACCTTACCAACGACTCAGTAACAATACAGGTCGCAGTAGCGACCTGTATGACGATCTCTGCTGTCATTGGGACCCTGTCACACAGTGTCAAACATAGCGATGCGTCCTACCCAGCAGGACATCGCCTTTGAAGAAAATAAACCAGAACAGTGTGTAACGATCAGCGATTTCACAGCAGGGGCCAGGTCGCTGCTTAGTGTCACACATAACGAGATCGCTGGTGAGACCCCTATTACATCACAAAACCTGTGACTCTGCAGAGATCTCGCTAGCGATCTTGTTATGTGAGAAGTACCCCTATTACTGAGCTCAAATCTCTCAATATCCATGGAATGAATGCCATCCGCCCCAGGAGCTTTGTCATTATTTAATTTGCTCAGACACAGCTGTACTTCTATTTGTGTTAATGTAGTTACATCAGGTTGTAAGTAGAGTTGAGCGCGGTTCGTGGTTCTCCAGTTCGCGGTTCGAGTGATTTTGGGGGCTGTTCTAGATCAAACAAGAACTTGAGGTTTTTGCTAAAAGCTCGATAGTTCTAGTTACGTTCGAGAACGGTTCTAGCAGCAAAAAGCTAAGCTAATTACTAGCTGGCTTTTCGCTGTAATAGTGTAAGTCACTCTGTGACTCACACTGTTATGAAATTTCAGCGTATAGTGTGCGGGAACAGCGCATTCAGATCACTGCTGCTGGGATAATGGCGATCTCCATTTTTTTTTTTTCCTTGTCTTCCTTCCCTAAGTGCACGTGTAGTGGGGCGGGCCAGCATGTCAGCCAATCCCAGACACACACACAGCTAAGTGGACTTTTTGCCAGAGAAGCAAGGGCATGTGTCATAGGCTGACACAGGCTGTCCATGTCACATGTCCCTGCATTATAAAAACGGGTATCTGCCCGTCTGGACGCCATTATCTGCCTTCTGCGTCTGGGTGTCAGTCACCGCTGGCGCAGCTCCTGTCTCCGATACTGCTGTGTACGCTCTACACACAGCGCTATACAGAATAGGGATAGAAGTTTCTTTCAGCCCTTGTAAGGGCTAATTACAGCAGGCTCAGAGCCATAGGTGACAGTCAGAGTCAGAGAAAGAGTTTTTAACAGCTACAGATAAGAGCGTCTGTGTAGCTAAGGTCAGGGAGTTCCTTGCTGCATTTCACCATTAGGAGGGATAGAAAGTGAGGCTTCCTTTCCTCTACCCAGACCCACAATCCTGCCACTGTACCCTCCTGCCCTTTTTAGCAAAGCCATTTTAATTGCAGAGTGCTGCCAGTTAGTGCCATCCTAAAAGTGGCTGTTAGAATTCATTAGTGTCCCACTGGTGCAAAGCTATTTGCAGAACCTCTGCATTGCACACTGAAACTCATTGTTACTAAGCCATTATAATAGCAAACACTGAGGAAACTTAATGGCATCCAAAAAGTGGTTGTTGTACTCCATTTGTGCCCCAATGGTGCCAAGCTATTTCTAGCACCTCTGCATTACACCCTCCTGCTCTGTTTTTAATAAGCTATAATAATAGCAAAACATGCTGCAACTTAGTGGCATACAAAAAGTGGCTGTTGTACTCCATTTCTGCCCCACTGGTGGCAAGCAATTTCCAGCACCTCTGCATTACACCCTCCTGCTCATTTAGCTACGCTATTTTTATAGCAAACTCACGGAATTCCTTGCTGCATTTCATCATTAGGAGGGATAGAAAGGGAGACTTCCTTTACTGTCCTGGTACCCACAGAAAATGGCCACTGTACCCACCTGCCCACTTTTTCCACGCTATTTTATTTGCCCAAAGAGCTGACTCTTTTTCTGCCATCACAAAATTGTTTGGAATACTAAGTTATTGTTCCTTTGCTGCCAAGCAAGGTGCAACACATGTGCATTCTACACTCCTTTCCATTTGTGTAATGCAATAATTAACTGCAGGTAGTCCAGCCAATCTTTGACGAAGGTGCAGGCGTGGACTTAATGTTTCCTTCATCCAATGGTGGTTCTCTCGATGTCAACAATACCATCTGTTTGCACTTACAAAACAAGTGACGACCTGCCAATCATACTCCTGCTTACGGGTAACAGGGTGGAAGTTCAGTGTGAAAAACCATGTGTGACTGCTGTCCCCACAGTCAGAGGATGAAGAGCACGCAGATGCACGTGATGGGGCAGGCGGTGGTTGCACAGCCCCGCTAGGCCGCATTGTATCACAGTGAAATTCCCATTGCGACTTATGCTTAATTTTAAGTCTTGTATTTGGTGGGATCCCCAGTATGCAGCAAAACCACGCAACATGAAAAGCACTGTATGTAGTTGGGTTCATAAATGATTGTTTCACTTTCCCAAAATATAAAGTGAATACCCGATACCCGATATTTACCAAAATACCCGATATTTACCTTAGTTACCAAGCGCAGCATCTTCCACGCAGCGCTGCTGGCTGGGGGCTGAGACACTGGTTGCTGGTGAGCTCACCAGCAACTCGTGTAGCCACGCTCCAGCGATCCCTGCCAGGTCAGGTTGCTGGTGGGATCGCTGGAGCGTCGCAGTGTGACATCTCACCAGCAACCTCCTAGCAACTTACCAGCGATCCCTATCAGGCTTGATCGTTGTTGGGATCGCTGGTAAGTTGTTTATTGTGACTGGGCCTTAACAGTGTGAATGCAAACCACACAGCTCTGCAACACAGTCATGTAAATATTGAAAAGCAACATTCAATGCAAACATGAAAAAACAAAAAGCCAGCACCAAATGTGCACTACAGCACTAAACATTCCAAACTGTACTTATTATAAAAAAAATTTTGAGATTTTTGGCAAAAAATTGCAATTTCTTGAGCTGCTTCGCCACGTCACGGCAAATCTCATTTGAAGCAGTCCTACACTAAAATATTTTTATAAAATGTGCCATACGGCCTCACATATGAATAGTAGAACTGCTCTTAGCAGCACTCACCTGGTCTATTTCAATCCCGTACCCATGACTGAGTCATGGCTGTGGGCGGGACAGGTCCAAGCAAATGCTGCATGAAGTAAATAGCCTGTGGACAAAGCCTGATGACTTAATGTGAACAGTCACCAACCGCCAAAATCCAGACAGATGGAATACATCCCAAATTGGGGTGCAAAGCAAGGTGGAGGTCAACCACCGACCAATTCAATGAAGAAAAAACAAAAAGCCAGCACCAAATGTGCACTACAGCACTAAACATTCCAAACTGTACTTATTATAAAAATTTTTTTGAGATTTTTGGCAAAAAATTGCAATTTCTTGAGCTGCTTCGCCACGTCACGGCAAATCTCATTTGAAGCAGTCCTACACTAAAATATTTTTATAAAATGTGCCATACGGCCTCACATATGAATAGTAGAACTGCTCTTAGCAGCACTCACCTGGTCTATTTCAATCCCGTACCCATGACTGAGTCATGGCTGTGGGCGGGACAGGTCCAAGCAAATGCTGCATGAAGTAAATAGCCTGTGGACAAAGCCTGATGACTTAATGTGAACAGTCACCAACCGCCAAAATCCAGACAGATGGAATACATCCCAAATTGGGGTGCAAAGCAAGGTGGAGGTCAACCACCGACCAATTCAATGAAGAAAAAACAAAAAGCCAGCACCAAATGTGCACTACAGCACTAAACATTCCAAACTGTACTTATTATAAAAAATTTTTTGAGATTTTTGGCAAAAAATTGCAATTTCTTGAGCTGCTTCGCCACTTCACGGCAAATCTCATTTGAAGCAGTCCTACACTAAAATATTTTTATAAAATGTGCCATACGGCCTCACATATGAATAGTAGAACTGCTCTTAGCAGCACTCACCTGGTCCATTTCAATCCCGTACCCATGACTGAGTCATGGCTGTGGGCGGGACAGGTCCAAGCAAATGCTGCATGAAGTAAATAGCCTGTGGACAAAGCCTGATGACTTAATGTGAACAGTCACCAACCGCCAAAATCCAGACAGATGGAATACATCCCAAATTGGGGTGCAAAGCAAGGTGGAGGTCAACCACCGACCAATTCAATGAAGAAAAAACAAAAAGCCAGCACCAAATGTGCACTACAGCACTAAACATTCCAAACTGTACTTATTATAAAAAAATTTTTGAGATTTTTGGCAAAAAATTGCAATTTCTTGAGCTGCTTCGCCACGTCACGGCAAATCTCATTTGAAGCAGTCCTACACTAAAATATTTTTATAAAATGTGCCATACGGCCTCACATATGAATAGTAGAACTGCTCTTAGCAGCACTCACCTGGTCTATTTCAATCCCGTACCCATGACTGAGTCATGGCTGTGGGCGGGACAGGTCCAAGCAAATGCTGCATGAAGTAAATAGCCTGTGGACAAAGCCTGATGACTTAATGTGAACAGTCACCAACCGCCAAAATCCAGACAGATGGAATACATCCCAAATTGGGGTGCAAAGCAAGGTGGAGGTCAACCACCGACCAATTCAATGAAGAAAAAACAAAAAGCCAGCACCAAATGTGCACTACAGCACTAAACATTCCAAACTGTACTTATTATAAAAAATTTTTTGAGATTTTTGGCAAAAAATTGCAATTTCTTGAGCTGCTTCGCCACGTCACGGCAAATCTCATTTGAAGCAGTCCTACACTAAAATATTTTTATAAAATGTGCCATACGGCCTCACATATGAATAGTAGAACTGCTCTTAGCAGCACTCACCTGGTCTATTTCAATCCCGTACCCATGACTGAGTCATGGCTGTGGGCGGGACAGGTCCAAGCAAATGCTGCATGAAGTAAATAGCCTGTGGACAAAGCCTGATGACTTAATGTGAACAGTCACCAACCGCCAAAATCCAGACAGATGGAATACATCCCAAATTGGGGTGCAAAGCAAGGTGGAGGTCAACCACCGACCAATTCAATGAAGAAAAAACAAAAAGCCAGCACCAAATGTGCACTACAGCACTAAACATTCCAAACTGTACTTATTATAAAAAATTTTTTGAGATTTTTGGCAAAAAATTGCAATTTCTTGAGCTGCTTCGCCACGTCACGGCAAATCTCATTTGAAGCAGTCCTACACTAAAATATTTTTATAAAATGTGCCATACGGCCTCACATATGAATAGTAGAACTGCTCTTAGCAGCACTCACCTGGTCTATTTCAATCCCGTACCCATGACTGAGTCATGGCTGTGGGCGGGACAGGTCCAAGCAAATGCTGCATGAAGTAAATAGCCTGTGGACAAAGCCTGATGACTTAATGTGAACAGTCACCAACCGCAGCAGCAGTTTGGAATATTTGATGCCTTAGTGCACATTGGTGCTGGCTCTTTGTTGTTTCTTTGTTGAATTGGTCGGTGGTTGACCTCCACCTTGCTATGCACCCCAATTTGGGATGTATTCCATCTGTATAGATTTTGGCGTTTGGTGACTGTTCACATTGGGTCATCAGGCTTTGTCCACAGGCTATATATATACTTCATGCAGCATTTGCTTGGACCTGTCCCGCCCACAGCCATGACTCAGTCATGGGTACGGGACTGCAATAGACCAGGTGAGTGCTGCTGAGAGCAGTTCTGCTATTTATATGTGAGGCCGCATGGCACATTTTATAAAAATATTTTAGTGTAGGACTGCTTCAAATGAGATTTGCCGTGACGTGGCGAAGCAGCTCAAGAAATTGCAATTTTTTGCCAAAAATCTCAAAAAAATTTTTTATAATGCAGTTTGGAATATTTGATGCCTTAGTGCACATTGGTGCTGGCTCTTTGTTGTTTCTTTGTTGAATTGGTCGGTGGTTGACCTCCACCTTGCTATGCACCCCAATTTGGGATGTATTCCATCTGTATAGATTTTGGCGTTTGGTGACTGTTCACATTGGGTCATCAGGCTTTGTCCACAGGCTATATATATACTTCATGCAGCATTTGCTTGGACCTGTACCGCCCACAGCCATGACTCAGTCATGGGTACGGGACTGCAATAGACCAGGTGAGTGCTGCTGAGAGCAGTTCTGCTATTTATATGTGAGGCCGCATGGCACATTTTATAAAAATATTTTAGTGTAGGACTGCTTCAAATGAGATTTGCCGTGACGTGGCGAAGCAGCTCAAGAAATTGCAATTTTTTGCCAAAAATCTCAAAAAAAATTTTTATAATGCAGTTTGGAATATTTGATGCCTTAGTGCACATTGGTGCTGGCTCTTTGTTGTTTCTTTGTTGAATTGGTCGGTGGTTGACCTCCACCTTGCTATGCACCCCAATTTGGGATGTATTCCATCTGTATAGATTTTGGCGTTTGGTGACTGTTCACATTGGGTCATCAGGCTTTGTCCACAGGCTATATATATACTTCATGCAGCATTTGCTTGGACCTGTCCCGCCCACAGCCATGACTCAGTCATGGGTACGGGACTGCAATAGACCAGGTGAGTGCTGCTGAGAGCAGTTCTGCTATTTATATGTGAGGCCGCATGGCACATTTTATAAAAATATTTTAGTGTAGGACTGCTTCAAATGAGATTTGCCGTGACGTGGCGAAGCAGCTCAAGAAATTGCAATTTTTTGCCAAAAATCTCAAAAAAAATTTTTATAATGCAGTTTGGAATATTTGATGCCTTAGTGCACATTGGTGCTGGCTCTTTGTTGTTTCTTTATTCAATGCAAACATGTGGCGCTGTCCCTCTATGATTTAAACTGTACGTGTCAATTTGACAGTGCAGAGGCAGCAAGTGTGATTGTCTATATAGTCGTCCTACCCAGAACAGATATGTGTTTTCATAATAAAACAAAGTGTTGCATGCACGCATTACTGTCTGGGCACAGCCTACCGTACCCGGGTACTGTGATGTCCATTTGCCATAAATACAGACTTTACGCTCCTATCATGGTTAACAGTATAGACAGCACCGGAAGAATGTTGGTCTGTGGCACAGGATGCTGCTCACTGGCGTTACGGTACTCCATACCAAACTCCAAAATGACTCCCCTCACAATTGAACGAAGTGTTTCCGTGGTTGCTCCTTGCTGTAACACACACCTTTATTTTTCATTCTGTTCATAGACAGCATCTCCAAGTCCACACCCGAAGATCGTTTTGCTATTGCTATAGTGAACAAACAGACAAAAGCAGCTCTAAAAAAACTGTAGCCCCTTGTGTGTAGTCTGCAACAATGCATGCAATGAACGGCAAATAAGCATGTTGCATTGACAGTGGCTAAAGCTGAGCAATACATCCTCCCGCTATCAATTCATATCCATGTGACACTTCATGGTGGTAGTACTCAAACTTAAAATTTTGTGACTTCTACTTAGAGATTGTTACAGATTACATGACTTGGGTGATCCTTTGCTATGTCCAAAAAATTCCCAGGCTAGGCAAGGCTTACAGCCCACGCGAACTGCATAGCCAACATGGCTTATGCTCATAGGCAGAGTTGTGGCCGAGGATTCAGTTGTTGACTTGCTTCCAGTACTTTGTTTTTGTCCATGAAGACACAACGTAAACTCGTCGTCGGTAGCATCCTCCTCCACCTCCACTGCTGACGTCATGGATTGGCTCACTTTGGTTTGACAGTAAGTGGTGTCTCCAACCTCATCATCACCCTGTGTGTTTTCATTCCCCTCATCCTGAGTCCTCCGTGACAACCTCTTCCTGCCCTGACCCAATAGCAAAGTTGACGTTACAATCAGGTATCTGAGTCTCGTCATCATGTTACCCATTGTCTCCACCAGGATGATGTACGGTTTGGAAATGAGGGTGTACATTATGATCAGCACCTCCTTCTTCATCGGGGCCTGGATCCAACTCACAAACCTTCTGGCCATCTGTGCAGATCATTTCCACTGTCCTATAACTCGCTGCCTCAACACGTCAGATTATCTGCTACACCCGCAAGCTTCAAATGGAACCTGAAAAATCATCTGTTCATTAATTACTATAACCATTAAATGACACCACCACGGTGCGGAGCTTCTGCCCAACCTACACCCCACCTACTGTCTACTCCACAAAATACTTTACAATGTAATCCCGCAAGGGCTGAGTCCTCTGTCCTCTGTACCAGTCTGTCTATTGTTACTTATATATGTATTCTGTATGTAACCCCCTTGTCATGTACAGCACTATGGAAAAAAGAAGAAAAAAGAAAAAAGAAGAAGAAAGAAGAAAGAAGAAGAAAGAAGAAAGAAGAAAAAGAAGAAAGAAGAAAAAGAAGAAGAACTTCTTTGTCTGTATTCACTGTAGCTTTATAGCAGACCTCTGATTCCCAGGCTACAGTATGACTGAACGGCTCTGCAGACTCAACCATCTGTTACCCCTTATTCAGCAGTGCTGGTAGAAACTTGAGAGCAGTTATGAAGCAAGTGCGATTGGGTTCACACCACTGTGGAATGTAGTATTTGTGATATTGAACTTGTTGTGGAGGAGAGCCCACTTTATTGCACACTTCACATCCATTGAAGCAGCTGCTGTTTGGGTGCTTCCTCTACTTTTGTTAACGATGGTCGTGTCCGTGAAAAAAAGATCATATCAGATTATCTACGGGAAGAAGTACACCTGTTATTTTAGCTGTTATTTGTTGTTACGAATTGGTGCCGCCATAAACGCAAGCAACCAGCTGCGGTTCCAGTTGCGCCCAGGCGTCAGCTGCCATTTAGGGCTGTGCCTCGGGTTGTCCAGCTGGCTATTTTCTCAACCACATGTAAGTGTGGAGAGGCGGCCAGTTCGCATGCGTGTGCCGATTAACCCCAGCCGCAGCCTAACTCCAGTGTTTCGCCTACTGAGTATGCTCAGCCTGACTGTCATTCCTGAGGCAAAGTCTTAATTTTGGGTTACAGCGCATGCTCGTTTGGACTGTGCCCGAGTCATTCTGCGACTTGCGGCTCAACACACTTACACAGGGCCCTGGAGCTTGACTCACTCTCGGGGGCCACTAAAACTAACTGCACCCAACATCAGCCCCAGTTGTCCCCTTACACTGCAGTGGCGGTCCCCACTAACCGCAATACCGAGAGTGGCATCACGAAAATACATATAAAGAAGCAACCTAAGTGTGACCAGACTCTTCCTCCACGTGGAGTCCCTGAAGGTAATGCACCAACACAACACCTGTGGGGCTTCACACTTACTGCGAAAAGCCTCTTTGCACAGGTACTTGCACTCCGTGCCGGGTCTAAGTCCTGTGTTGTGCCTAGACAGCATGCTGAAGCGGATAGTCTTTTTTTCAGAAACTGTATTTCATGCTACTGAGCATGCTCAGGCACTTACTGCATCAGAGGCTAGGTCCGGTAATGAACTCTTTGGCCCTGCCCCTGATGTGGGGGGCCCATATAGACCACAGGGCATCAGGTGTCCTGACAATTTGGCCAGGCCACTCTCAACAGGCTTGCAGAGGCCCGCCCCTATGACTTGTCACCTCATTGTTGTTGGTCAGACGATGACTGTTGAGGTGTTTTGGTTGTGGCAGCCATAAGGTCATCATTCAAGTGGCGGTTCAAAATAGGACGCTAGTTATGCCACTCATGACGTGTCACTCTGCTTTTGTCTCCAGGAGGTGCATTGTGGTCCACCCTGGTTTGGGGCTGACCCAGGTTATAAAAGGGGCTGGAGCCAACAAGAAGGTGCCCAGTCTTCTATTATGCTACTAAACAGCACACCTCCATGTGTTGAACACATCGCAGCTTTAGCCCAGAGGTAGGCAGGGATAGGTCATCGATGCAGGCAGCCACCACAGTTGGTAACGCAGAACGTTTAAGAACAGCTCCTGTCCTACCAGTCCTGCTAGTGCAGCCCAGTTGCATAAACAGGCCTGCTGCTGCTGATGCGCCTGCTGTCCACAGGTGTGTCCCCTATGCACACGGACAGCATACCCAATGACCCCTGTGTTGTTAACAGGGAGTTCCGGGGCTGGGTGGTCGTGTGGACCCTGTCACGCTAACAGGGCTCCCAGTCTCCAGATCCGAGTGGCGTCTAACTTGGTTCAGGCTATTATTTGTTTGAGAGTCAACCTGCTCTGTATCCTCCACCTAACCTTCCAGTTGCCAACCTCTCCTTTTCCATCTGTGAGCACGGTGGACACCGAATGGCGATTGGGATATCTACCTTTCTCTTTCTTTTCTTCTTAATTTTTTTTATATAGCGGTAACATAGTATATACCACCTTATCCAAATCTGCCAGTCCCACCATACCAGATGTTGTTTCTTCAGCAAATGTTAACGTTTCTTAACCACCAAACCCACGGACACAAACTTTTTTCCCCTTTCCAACACACCTGTTCCCCTTTCCACCAGCATCTGTCCTTTTTCAACTCAGTTTGTATATGACCAAAAATGCAACTCTGCAGGGACACCGTACTCAACGCCGTCTCAGCACAGCAGCCAGCCCTCGGTCCCTCAGATGTGGACAAGTAAGACCATTTCCTCCTATCGATGAAAAAGCGTTGAGATTCACTCTGTGCACCACTGGTGTTTAGTGGAAAAGCAGATGTAAGATCGAGTAACACCTTCTGCTGATACTCCTGCATACGTGCGTCCCTTTCTATGACAGGAGTTATTTCGCAAAATTTTGTGTTCTACCGGGGATCTAACAGTGTGGCAACCCAGTAGTCAGCATGACTTGGAATTCGTACAATCCGAGGGTCATGTTGTAGGTAGTGCAGCAAGAAGGCGCTCATGTGTCTTGTGCATCCAGGAGGACCAAGTCCTTGGTGTGTTGGTGGCGGAGAGGTTAGAATCGTGCCTCCTTCCTCTGCCCTCTCATCCCAACCTCGCACAACCAAAATGTGAGCAAGCTCTCACTTATCTGCTGAGTCTTCCATGCCCATCGCCAGTTCGTCCTCCATTTCTTCTTGGGCTCCTGCACCTTCCTCAACTGTTTTGCTGATACTATGCGCCCTTGATAATCCCTCTTCCCCACCGTACCATGACTGCCGCCAAGGTGCCGCTGACCGTCTGGACCTTGTAGATCTTGTTATCCCTTCCACATATGACTCCTTCAGTACTTCCTCCCCTTCCTCTTGGACCAACACCTGACTCCGAATAATGCTTACAGTGTGCTCCATCATGTAGATAACCAAAATTGTCACGCTGAGAATGTCATCGCCAGTGTTAAACATCTGCGTCGACATTTGTAAACTGTGTAGAACGGTGCATATGTCCTTGATCTGACACCACTCCAGCAGCGTGATCTGCACCACCTCTGGATCAATTTAGCCCAGGGTATACATCATAACGTATTTCAGCAGGGCTGTGCGGTGCTGCCACATGTGCAGATTCAAATTCCTGCGTGTCGGAACATCGCATGTCAGTCGTTTAACCGCCAGACCTTAAGACTTCAGGAGCGATGAAAGTTGTTGAGCTACTGGGTGCGAACGATGGAAGTGAGCACATAGCGAGCGTGCCCGCTGTACAAGGCCATGTATGCCGAGATGTTGTTTTAAAAATTGCTGGAGAATCAGATTAAACACGTGAGCCATACAAGTCACGTGTGTCACATTGCCCTGACGAAGGCACGCTGCCATGTTATCATCATTGCCGCACACTGCTGTTAAGTCACCACTGGAGTCCGCTACGTCAATTTGTACTCCTGTCGCAAGGTGACAACGTGTTCCTTTCGTGCATAGTGCTGATGATGGGAGAGGAGTCGACACCAGCGGCGCAGGTGGACGCAGGTTATGCTCACCCACTGGGCTGCGTTACCTTGACATATGCAGAACAATGGCTGAATGCAGGTGGTGGGTATCTCACAGATGAAGTACCATCATTCAGCTACAACCAATGGGAAGACAACACCTTTTTTAGGCCCCTCCTGTCTGAAGACCACTGCCAGACATAGCTATGAACCTCTGGTTACTGTTACCCCCAGTTTAGTTTTATGAGTTTGTGTGCTTGTTACCCGACTACTTTTCCTGCTTGCTGTTTAGGTACCTCGTTGGCTGATTTGCATTTCACCTCTGCTTGATTTCTGATTAAGTCCTGTCCCTCCCATTCTGTTCCTCTTCCTCAATTAATGTTTTGACCCTGCATGACTACTATTCTCTGGAACTGCAGCCTTCCGCAGGTATTGATCAACTTGGGCCCTGTGTCATTCAAAATCACTGTATAGGGGTTAAAGGGTTTCAGGGTTCTGGGGGTCCAGCTTGGTGAGTGGCTTCCCTCTAGCCTATCCTTTACAGCCCGTCTGAGTGTGTCGATCCAGGCAGGCATTACACCGTGCCCTCGACAGAAGGACATGTAGGCCGGGATAGTGTTTTCAAAATTGCTGGAGATTCAGATTCAACACGTGAGCCATACAAGGCACGTGTGACATTGCCCTGAAGGGCCGCAGACTGTTTAGCATCATTGTCGCACCCGGCATTCCCTGGCTGCTGGTTGAGTGGAGACAGCCATTGATGAAACTCTGTCTCACTCTACAGAGCTAACCGTTCACAACTCCTCAGCGGTGTCTCACATTTCCCCTACATTTCAAAGTAAACATTTGACCGCCTGATGGCCTTGAGCTCTGCTGCCAGCATAGTAAGGAGGTGTGTTGGATTCCTTGGGCGCAGTTACAAGGAAGGGTGGCCTGACCACACAGGGTTTGGGCTGAGGTGCAGGAACAACACGAAGTTGATGAGGCAGAAGCAGTGGAGGAACTTGTACAGGCAATTTATCCAGATTGGAAGCCTAAAATGAGCAGGGCTCAAGTTGCACAGTAATGGCATCGATGTTCCCTTGCATATACCTATATATCTGTGTCTCCTCCTCTTTTTCCTTGTCCAGCTCTTTTGTTTACGCATGAGTATATGTCGTTGTCACTTTCCCATGTGTTTGTGTTGTGAGTTGTTTGTCACCTTTTGGACACCTTTGAGGGTGTTTTCTAGATGTTTTTATGTGTATGTGAATGCCTCCCATTGTTTCCTATGGATTCGAGTGGTTCGCCGAACCGAACTAGAGCCAGACCTCGGTTCGGCGAACAGAGCTCGAGCCGAACCGCGACCGGTTCGCTCATCTCTAGTTTTAAGTAGTTATGAGCGAGCACTAAAATGCTTGAGTGCTTATGCTTAGTACTCGAATTGAGCAGGTCGGAGTATAAATAATGGAAGTCAATAGGAAACTCGAGCATTTTTCCGGAAGACCCTAATAGGAAGGTTGAGGGGGCAGGACAAATGGATGGAAACAGCACTCAAGTGGAATGGGAACATCATAGGTAAGACACCTGGACACATCTCTGACTCCCAAGTTGCTGCTGAGAACTAATTTTTTTTTAATTATTTATTTTTGATAAATACCAGCCTCCAGCTGTCAACTTTACAATATCTTTTTATCAGGCGGGGAAGGTCTAAGGTTATTTGGCCCTTACCAGTCTAAAAATAGCAGCCTGCAGCCTCCTGAGAATTGACTCTTTACTAGAGTTGAGCAAGTACCTAACTAGTCTTACTCGCTATACTCATAACGAATACTGTGTAATACTCGCATGTGCGTTCCGAATAGCGTGTGCAATTCAAGTCAATGGGGAAAACTCGCAAAGTAACGAGTAACCCGAATGCTGCACTATTTGCTACTTGCACAAATAGTACGGCATTCAGGTTGCTCGTTACTTTGCGAGCTTTTCCCCATTGACTTCCATTGCACACGCTATCCAGAATGCATACGTGAGTACCAGACAGTACTCGTTAAGATCCAAACAAAGAGCCACATGGTCTTGCCTTAAAGTCTCAAAAAGGTCATACTGGAAAAGGGCATAAGTAGGCCCCCAGGAGTGACCAAGAGACAGCACACTCCAAATATCATTTAACAAAGAACGAAAAAGGAGCAATTATGTGCAATAGGAATAATTTATTAAAATTTTAAAAAGTAGTGAAAAGGATATGAAAGCAGGGGATGGAGAACAAACAGGGATCCCATGAACCGCAGGATAGGTAGCAGCATGAACAATATATAAAATCGATTCTAAAGTGCCTATGTGCTGGGTATATATTTAAATACAAAAATTACTATATAAGAACAATCTTTGCATAGAAACACTATTATAGAAAATATCATGAAATATGCATATGCTAGGTTCAAAAATAAAACCATGCAAAAAATGCAATCAGGATACAAAAACCAAAGAATGTATATAGTCAAAAAAAGTTATAAATCAAGGTGATAGAAATATCCCAAATCACAAAAATGGTTCAGGGGAGCCAAGACCCACGTGGGTCTAACAAGGGTCGCTTGGTCCAAAAAATAAGTGGCAACAGATGATAATAGAATCTCAAATATCAATATCTTAGGTAAGAAAAATTGAACACTTGAGGTAAAGTTATAACCAAGGCTCATAGGGCATACAATTAAGGCAAAGATAATCACAGGCAGCAAAATCAGTAGTAAGTACACATATACATGTAGTGCAACCAGCACCAGGTGATCGTCATGATTGCCGCAATATAAATTATATCATTGGGTCAGGGAATAAGGCTTACCAAAAGTACAAGGTGGTTCAGGGGTACCAGTCCAGGAGTGGACCTCAGACCGCCATTTCGCATTATGAAAACCGCTTCTTCCGGGAGGGATGCGTACTTGCGCTGCTCGTTAAGAGTATAGCAAGTACGATTAGTTAGGTACTTGCTCAACTCTACTCTTCACATTAGATGTAACAGTTCTGGTGCTTTCCCCGCCTCTTCCCAATTGCCCTGGTGCGGTGGCAAATCAGGGTAATAATTTTTGTTGTTTATTTCAGCTCTGTAATGGCAACTAGCCTCAAGCCCAGGGGTTAGTAAGGGAGTGGTGTCTATCAGACACTACCATAACAGAACCAAAAAAACAAACAAAAAAACCCAAAACCCTCTCCTGCATTATCCCTTGTTCACCAATTTATCATCAAAAATGTTCCCACAAAGTTCCTTCATAGTTCACGTTCCCCGAATGCAGCTCTGGTGACTGTGAATGGTAGTAAAGTACAGCTACTCACAGGCACCGGTAGTGACGACAACTCTCCTCAGAGCTATCACCTCAACGCTCAGCGAGACCCGGTGACTCTGATGAGAGTAGTTGCCACTACCTGGTGCCTATAAATATCTGTACTTTACTGCCATTCACAGCCATCAGAGCTGCCTTCGGGGAACATGGACTATAACGGAACTTTGTGGGAGCATTTTTGATGATAAATTGGTGAACAAAGCATAGTGTGTGGGTGTGGGTGGGTGTGCGTGCGTGCGTGCGTGTGTGCGTATGTGAAAGTGGGGTGGTCTTTATTCAAATAAACTATTTTTTTCCAATCTGTGTTTTTGTTTTGATTACTGGGTTAGTAATGGGGGAGGTCTGATAGACACCTCTCCACTACTAACACCTCGGCTTGATGTCAGCCGACATTACAAAGCTGACATCAACCCCAAAAATATTATCACAATTACTACCACACCAGGGCATCTAATGGGTTCACCAATTCTGGGGTGGCTGAAGGCTTTTTTTTTTAGGCTTGCAAGGGGCCACATATCCATGGACCTTCCCGCCCTGATATTATTAGCCTGCAGCTGTCTGCTTTACCTTCAGCTGTTATAAAACAAAAAAAAAAAAAGGGGGGGGGGGACCCCACTTTTTTGATTTATTAAGAAGTACATTAAAATACACTTGCAAGGCACACAGATATCTGTTAGCTGTATAATTAGTGCATTATGAGTGTAATTTACTGTAATCAGAAAACAAATGGGGAAAAAAAACTTCAAACTTCCTTATTTTTAAACATTATTATTTGGATTTTCATGGATTTTCAATAGTGGATTTAACATAAAAAAACAAAAAAACCCCAAACTTTTTTTGGGGTGCCGGACCAGGAGGTGATGGTCCCAGGGCCCGGTGGTTGCGAGGTGCGGGCGTGTTAGTGTGAGCGTGTTAGTGCAGTGCGCGGCCCGAGGGCACTTTTGTACTCACTATGACAGATACACCGGAGTCTCTGGTAAACCAAAAGGATGGTGGTCGGTGCCCGCAGCCGGCTGCATCTGGTCCCCCACCCGGTTTGGTGGTTCCCGCCATTCTCCTGCACCTCATTTTGTAGATTCTGACTGCCTATGCTTCAGCGACGGTAGTCCGCTCCCCGGTTTGGTGTGTGCCGGGAGAGCCCGCTTACCCACAGACGCTGGCCCGTGGGATCTCTCTGCCTGAGCGGTGGCTTTCTATTCCCCTCGTTGGGCTGTTGTCTTCAGTCGGGTCTTGGGATGGGTAAAGACCTAAGGTCCAGACCTCAATCAGTGAATTTGACTCGGTCCAGTCGTTTCTGGGCCTCGTTCTGGGTCTGAGTACCCTTCCTGGTGCTCCGGTTTCCAGTCGGTTCCCCGGTTCGGTACCGGCGGGCCACTACCCTGTCCCGGTGCCTTACGGTTCTACCAGCCATCTTCCCGACTCCTGCAGGCGGCAACCGTTTGCCTCCTGTCCACAGTGTATCCGGGCTACGACCCAGATCCCTGACAGACGTTTAAACTTTTCTACTACTCTCTTTCGCCTCCAAAACAGATCTGTTTGTGTTTTCCCGCCTTAGGGTATCCGATCTCCTCGGTGGACGTGGCCAACTGCCTGGCTCCGCCCCCTGGTGTGAACGTCAAGACCTGAGAGGGGTGACTCAGGGTTTTTAGGTTGGCTGCTGTTACCTTGTTAGGGGACGGGTGTTTGTGCAAAGGCCTGTCTGTGACTACCTGGCTAGTCCAGGGCGTCACATTCCCCCTTGGTTTAATGCAGACCATTCGCGGGCTGCCCGACCACCACCGGTTTATTTTTGTTTGCTTTGGAACTGAAAAAGATAAAACGGGAAAAACGGGAATAACAGGTACATGTATACTAAACTCCTTACGGGAGGCACATTCTTAAACGTTGCACATATATAAAAACATTTTTATTAAGAGGAACGGGACCGGGTCCTTCCACTTGCCCACCCAAGC
Organism: Anomaloglossus baeobatrachus; assembly: GCF_048569485.1. Classification (NCBI taxonomy): domain Eukaryota; kingdom Metazoa; phylum Chordata; class Amphibia; order Anura; family Aromobatidae; genus Anomaloglossus; species Anomaloglossus baeobatrachus. The sequence goes on along the minus strand of NC_134357.1, from coordinate 350,348,147 downwards.
AAACCTAAACCTTGATGCTGCCTCTAAAACTAGGTCAGCATCCCTTTTCCCCAGTCCAGGAATGGATCAAGGTCCGGGTGTTGCCCAAATGGACCGGGTACAAAGTTTCTTACCCGGCAATCTCTCAGAGGCCCCACGTCCAGGGGACCCCTGACCCGGAGGGTTGTCACCGGTTGCCATGGTTACAGGGCCTCGGCCTCCTCTGCTGCAGGCCCTTCCTTCAACCAGCCTCTCCGGAGACTGTAGGACCTGAAGGGTGGTCCGGGAATTATATACAAACCCAGTAGTTTTTGGGTGGCCTGCTAGTTCTCGGCCTTGTCTATGTTAAAACGGGGGTAAAACAGCAAAGTCCGAACGGGGACGTAACATGGTAGCCGGGCACCGCTACCTTTTCAACATTCTTAGAATCAGGTGAGAGTCTCGGGTGATTGGCATTCATTCACACACTTATGTACATAAATCAACATGTTGCACCCCTAGATGGCAGTTACCCTGTATCTAAGTGGGGGCAGACCTACATTAGGGCGCGTGGACCTGCTAGATCCAACGCTTTCTGATGGAGGCAATGGGGGAGAGGGGACAGCAGGTCCCTCTTCCTGTGTGTCAGGTATGGCAGGCAAAGACCTGCGGGGACGTGGTGTAGGTGCATCCCTGGGCGCTTGCTCGGGTGGTTCATTGGCGGGCATCTCCGGCTCCATTTCTTCCACTGGTTGTGGGAACATTATCACGGGAACAATCACCACGCCATTCTGCATAGGCCAGTCCGCTCAGAAGTCACCCATCACAGTACGGATCATGCCTTTCTTCTCTACTTGGCACGGGAACAGGGGCCTCATCTACCAGCCTCAGGGGATCCGGGCATCTTTTCAGGTGATCCCTGGAAACTGTGGCCGTGGTCTTCCCCTGGTCGCAGCTGATCAGGTAAGTCTTCTCGTTCACCTATCCGGTAGGCTGTATGACATATGGGGTCCTCTCCCATTGATCGTCGAGCTTGTGCATCCTCCTTTTGCGCTTCAGTACCACATCCCCAGGTTCAAAGGGGGCAGCTTGAGCCTGCTTGTTAAAGCACTGCTCCTGCCTTTCTCGAGTCTGGCGCAGATTCCTCTCCACATACTCTTGGATCTGTCGGTACTGCGTCTGCCGCTTGGCATCCCAGTTGGCCGTGGAGGGAAGAGCTTCGGGGATGTCCATCTCTAGGTCCACCGGCAGCCGCCCCAGTCGGGCTTTCATCAGGTATGCGGTTGTGCACTTGGTGGAACTGCAGGGGATGTTATTGTACATATCTACCAAATCAGGCAGCTTCTCGGACCACAGATTCCTTTCCTCCAACGGTAGTGTCTTGAGGAGGTTCAGGACCAGGTGGTTCATTTTCTCGCACATCCCATTAATTTGGGCATGGTAAGGCGTGGTGCAGATCTTTTTGCACCCATTCAAATGGCAAAACTCTTGGAACACCTCCGCTTCGAAGGCTGGACCATGATCCGTGAGCACCCTCTCCGGGTAGCCATGGGGCCGGCAGAAGTAGGCCTGAAAGGCTCTGGCGGCGGTGCGACCGGTTAAATCTTTGACGGAGACGACCACCATGAATCTTGAGTAGTGGTCCACGATGGTCAGGGCATAAGTGTACCCACTCCGGCTGGGCGTAAGCTTGACGTGGTCCAGGGCGACCAACTCTAGCGGTTGGTGGGTAACAATTAGTTGTAGCAGGGCCTTCTGGCTGGCTTGATCCAGTCTTCGCAGTGTACAGGGACCACATTCTCGGCACCAGGCCTCCACGGTAGAGATGAGCGAACCGGTCGCGGTTCGGCTCGCCGAACGGAGCTCCCGTTCGAGTTCGGCTCGCCGAACGTTCGACGAACCGAACTCGAACTGCATAGGAAACAATGGCAGGCAATCACAAACACATAAAAACACCTAGAAAACACCCTCTAAGGTGTCCAAAAGGTGACAAACAACTCACAACACAACACAAACACATGGGAAAGTGACAAGGACATATACTAATGCGAAAACAAAAGAGCTGGACAAGGAAAAAGAGGAGGACACACAGATATAGGCATGGCACGCCCTTCTAAAATCATGTAAAACACCGCAAGATGACTCCAAGCGGAGTCTCCTTTTTTTTCCAAAAATTGGGCCACACACACACCCACCCATTCAGTGGCAGCACTTGTGCCCTAGTTGTACACTTCACAGCTAGATTTGCATCAAGCACATTCAAAAATACGCTATTCTTAACCGTCCCCAGGATGACACCGGGGTTGGTAGCAAAGTCTTTCCTGATCCCAGCTCTGTTCATCTTGGATCATTTTTAAAAAACACAGCAAGCAAGGGTTACTCCAAGTGGAGTCTCCCTTTTTTCCCAAAAATTGGGCCCCACACAGACACCTTATCAGTGGCAGCACTTGTGCCCTAGTTGCAAACAGGATGTTTTGATTTGCATCAAGCACATTCCAAAATACGCTTTTCTTAACCGTCCCCAGGATGACACCGGGGTAGGTAGCAAAGTTTTTCCTGAACCATGACTTGTTCATCTTGGCTTCTTTTAAAAACAATGTAAGCAAGGGTTACTCCAAGCGGAGTCTCCCTTTTTTCCAAAAATTGGGCCCCACACAGACACCTTATCAGTGGCAGCACTTGTGCCCTAGTTGCAAACAGGATGTTTTGATTTGCATCAAGCACATTCCAAAATACGCTTTTCTTAACCGTCCCCAGGATGACACCGGGGTAGGTAGCAAAGTTTTTCCTGAACCATGACTTGTTCATCTTGGCTTCTTTTAAAAACAATGTAAGCAAGGGTTACTCCAAGCGGAGTCTCCCTTTTTTCCAAAAATTGGGCCCCACACAGACACCTTATCAGTGGCAGCACTTGTGCCCTAGTTGCAAACAGGATGTTTTGATTTGCATCAAGCACATTCCAAATCCACAAGCATTTACTCTCCCCAGGATGACACAGGGGTAGTAAATTCCTTCTGGATCCATGACTTGTTCATTTTGATGAACGTCAGTCTGTCCACATTGTCACTGGACAGACGCGTGCGCTTATCTGTCAGCACACACCCAGCAGCACTGAAGACACGTTCAGAGACAACGCTGGCAGCTGGACACGACAAAATCTCCAAGGCGTAAGTTGCGAGCTCTGGCCATTTTTCTAGATTTGAAGCCCAAAAGGAGCAAGGCTCCATTTGCAAAGTCATGGCATTGATGTTCATTTGGAGATACTCCTGTATCATCCTCTCCAGCCGTTGACTATGTGTCAGACTTGTTGTCTCTGGTGGCCTTGCAAAAGGAGGGTCTAAAAAAAATTATGAAAAGATTCCATAAAATTGCTGTTACCAGCACCAGATACGGTCCTACTGGTACGGGTAGACTGTTGAAGATGACAAGACCGTCCCATGTTTGTCAAGTTACAACTGGGAGAATCACTCCCTGCACCTGCACGGTTGTTTGGTGGAAAAGCCGAGCTAAGATCGAGTAACAGCTTCTGCTGATACTCCTGCATACGTGCGTCTCTTACTATGGCTTGAATTATGTCACAAAATTTGGACTTGTACCGGGGATCTAATAGTGTGGCAATCCAGTACTCATCATCACTTCTAATTTTGACAATACGAGGGTCATGTTGGAGGTAGTGCAACAAGAAGGCACTCATGTGTCTTGCGCAGCCATGCGGACCAAGTCCACGCTGTGTTTTGTGGCATAGAGGTGCTAACCGTTCTTTTTTCCTCTGACATCTCCCCCCAACCTCTTTCAACTGAAATTTGACCAAGGTCTCCCTCATCTGCTGAGTCTTCCATGTCCATGGACAGTTCGTCCTCCATTTCTTAATGTTCTCCTGCACCTTCCTCAACATTTAGCCTGCTACTATGCGCCCTTGTTGATCCCTGTCCCCCATGGTCCCATGCCTGCCGCGTTGGTGATGATGAACGTCTGGACCTTGGTGGTGATGTTGTCTCTTGCGCATATGAATCCTCCTGTAGTTCCTCCCCTTCCTGTTGTCCCACCCCCTGACTCCGAATAGTGTTTAGCGTGTGCTCCAGCATGTAAATGACTGGAATTGTCATGCTGATAATGGCATTGTCAGCGCTAAACATATTCGTCGCCATGTCGAAACTCTGCAAAAGGGTGCATAGGTCCTTGATCTGAGACCACTCCATCAGGGTGATCTGCCCCACCTCTGCATCTCGTTGGCCCAGGCTATACGTCATGACGTATTGCACCAGGGCTCGGCGGTGCTGCCACAGTCGCTGTAACATGTGGAGAGTTGAATTCCAGCGTGTCGCCACATCGCATTTCAGGCGATGAACCGGCAGGCCGAAAGACTTCTGGAGCGATGCAAGTCGCTCAGCTGCGGCGCTTGAACGGCGGAAGTGAGCAGACAGTTTTCGTGCCCTGGTCAGAAGGCCATCTTTGCCGGGATAGTGTGTTAAAAATTGCTGGACGACAAGGTTCAACACGTGAGCCATACAAGGCACGTGTGTCACCTTGCCCAGGCGAAGGGCCGCACCCAGGTTTGCAGCATTGTCGCACACGGCCTTACCAGGCTGCAGGTTGAGTGGAGACAACCATTTATTAAACTCGGACCGCAGAGCTGACCACAACTCCTCAGCTGTGTAACTCTTATTCCCAAGACATGTCAAGCTAAAGACCGCCTGATGCTGTTGCGCTCTGCTGCCAGCATAGTAATGAGGGGTGCGTGATTCCTTCTGCGCAGTGAGAACGCTGGTGGCCTGACCAGGCAGGCTTGGGGCGGAGGTGGAGGACCCAGATGAGGTGGAGGAGGCAGAAGCAGTGGCGGAACTTGGACAGACAGAGGATTGACACATAAGTCGTGGGGACGGCAAGACTTGTGCAGCAGACCCTTCACCATCTATCACCATAGTTACCCAGTGCCCAGTCAGCAACATGTAACGTCCCTGTCCATGCTTACTGGTCCAAGTATTGGTGGTGAAATGCACCCGTTCACACACAGTGTTTCTCAAGGAAGCGGTGATGTGTGCGACATGCTGGTGTAGCGCGGGCACACCTTTCTTAGAGAAGTAGTGGCGACTAGGCATCTGGTACTGGGGCACAGCGACAGACATAAGGTCTCTAAAATCCTGTGTGTCCACTAGGCGGAAAGGCAGTATTTCGGTAGCCAAGAGCTTACAGAGGGATAGAGTCAACCTCTTATCTTTGTCATGGGTCGCAGGAAATGGCCTTTTATTTGACCACATCTGAGGAACAGAGTTCTGGCTGCTGTGTGTAGACGGTGTTGAGTAGGGTGTCCCTGGAAAAATGCAGGTTTGTGAGGAAAGTGCAGGCGGAGACATGATGTTGCCTTCATCCAACGTTGGTGCTATCGATGTCTGAGAGAGCTGTACACACTCACTTGCTTCCCCTTCCAAACCAACTGACGACCCACCAAGCAAAGTGCCTGTTGCGGTTACAGTGGTGGAAGTTGTGCGTGGAAAAACAAGTGTGACAGCTGTCCCCACAGTCCTAGAAGATGAGGAGCGCGCGGATGCACTGGAAGGGGCAGGCGGTGGATGGTTCGCTCCGCTAGGCCGCATTGCAGCACGGTGAGCTTCCCACCGGGACATATGATATTTATTCATGTGACGATTCATGGAAGAAGTTGTCAAACTGCTGAGGTTTTGACCTCTACTAAGAGAACCATGACAAATTTTACAGATCACATAATTTGGGCGATCTTTTGCTATGTCAAAAAAGGACCAGGCTAGGCAAGGCTTAGAGGGCATGCGACCTGTTGATCCACCCCGACTAGTGCTCAGAGGCAGAGTGGTGGCTGAGGATGCAGTTGTAGATGTGCTACCAGTACTCCGACTCTGTCCAGGAAGGCGCAAGGTAACTTCGTCATCAGTTGCATCCTCCACCACCTGTTGACCTCCTCGAGTGCCTGACTGTGGGTTGACAGTAGGTGGGATCTAGAACTTCATCATCAATTGTTGTGTTTGCACTCCCCTCCCCCTCAGACCGAGCCTCTTCTTGCCCTGACCGAATATTTAAGTTGTCATCCCAATCGGGTATCTGCGTCTCATCTTCATCAGTATGTTCCTCATTGTCTATAACCACAGGTGTTACAGTTTGTGACAAAGGGTCAACATTATGCTCAGAAACTTGGTCCTCACGGCCTGAATCAGAGTCACAAAGGTTCTGGGCATCACTGCAGACCATTTCATGGTCTGTACTCACTGTAGCTTGGGAGCAGACCTCTGATTCCCAGGCTATAGTGTGACTGAACAGCTCTGCAGACTCAGCCATCTCAGTTCCACCATACTGTGCAGGGCTGATGGAGACTTCAGAGCTGGGAGAAAGCAAGTGTGATTGGGATGACAACTCAGAGGACTGGTGTTTTTTGGATGCGGTATTTGAGGTGGCTGAGAGGGCACTTGTTGGACCACTTGAGATCCAGTCAAGCATTTTCCTTTTTTGGCCATCATCTACCTTTGTTCCTGTTGTTCGTGTCCGTAAAAAAGGGAGCACATCGGATTGTCCACGGTAAGTAGTAGACATCTTACTTTTGCTGGTAGATGGTCTATCTTCAGCAGATGATAATGGAGCTTTGCCACCTTCCCCACGGACAAAACCTTTTTTTCCTTTTCCAGCACGCCTCTTCCCCTTTCCACCAGCATGTGTCATTTTGCCACTCATGTTGATTGCGACAAGATTGTGCACTGAAAATGTGGTAGTAAAAATTGAGAGGTGGTGTAGATTGCAGCGGTGGTCTAGCTTTATTAACAGCAGAATAATAAAGAATAAATATCCCTGACAATGCAACTACGGCCCTTAAACTGGCAGCATAAATTGCTAGTATAATGGCTTAGTAACTAACTATCAGTTTGAGTGTGCAATGCAGGCAGAGGTGCTGCAAATATCTGTGCACTAGTGGGACTATACAGAAGTCCAACAGCCACGTTTAGGATGCCACTAGGTACACAGTGTTTGCTAGTATAATGGCTTAGTTATAATGAGTTGGAGTGTGCAATGCAGGCAGAGGTGCTGCAAATATCTGTGCACTAGTGGGACTATACAGAAGTCCAACAGCCACGTTTAGGATGCCACTAGGTACACTCAGTGTTTGCTAGTATAATGGCTTAGTTATAATGAGTTGGAGTGTGCAATGCAGGCAGAGGTGCTGCAAATATCTGTGCACTAGTGGGACTATACAGAAGTCCAATAGCCACGTTTAGGATGCCACTAGGTACACTCAGTGTTTGCTACTATAATGGCTTAGTTATAATGAGTTGGAGTGTGCAGAGGACAGGAAGGTACAGTGCCAGGGTTGTGGGGCTCTGGGTAGAGGAATGGAAGCCTGCCTTTCTATTCCCTCCTAATGGGGAAATGCAGCGAGGAAATCCCTGACCTTAGCTACACAGACGCTGTCTCTGTTTTCAGGACCTGTCACCTATGGCTCTGACCCTGCCCGTACTAGCCCTTAAAAGGACTGATAGAAAGTGCTATCCCTAAGCTGTCCAGCGCTGTGTATGGAGCGCATACAGCAGTATCGGCGATAGGACAAAGGACGGAGCTGCGCCAGTGATGTCTGACACCAAGGACGCAGAAGAGTTAATGGCGTCCGGACGGGCAGATACTCGTTTTTATAATGCAGGGACATGTGACATGGACATCCTATCACACATGCCGTTGCTTCTCTGGCTAAAAGTCCACTTAGCTGTGTGTGTGTCTGGGATTGGCTGACATGCTGGCCCTCCCCACTACGCCATTATGCAAACAGCAGTGATCTGAAGGCGCTGTTCCCGCACACTATACACTGAAATTTCATAATAGTGTGAGTCACAGAGTGACTTACACTATTACAGCGGAAAGCCAGCTAGGAATTAGCTGATTTTTTGCTGCTAGAACCGTTCTCGAACGTTTCTAGAACTATCGAGCTTTTGCAAAAAGCTCGAGTTCTAGTTCGATCTAGAACAGGCCCCAAAATCACTCGAGCCTAGAACTGGAGAACCTCGAACCACGAACCGCGCTCAACTCTACTCCACGGACCCTCGCATCCCATTCCAGTAGAACCGCTCCCTCAGCAGCATTTCCAGCTTCTTCCAGCCAAAGTGTCCTGCGCCATCATGGTAGGCCTGCAGGACCTTGGGCACACAGGCTTGGGGTACCACCAACTGGTGAACTTTCTCGTGGGTCTTCGGGTTGATCAATTCCCTATACAGCTTCCCTTGGTGCAAGTACAAGTGGTCTCTCTCCTTCCACAGCCGCTGAGCTTCAGAGGGGGCCATGGGATCCATCCTGGAAGAGCCGTGTGCAATCATTGTTTTGACCAACTGGACGGCAGGCTCCTGGTCTTGAGCTTCTTGCCACCCCTGGCTGGGCATCGGATCGAAGTTCGCCTGCTGTTGGTTAACACATGGCTTCTCACTCCGTGGCCGATGGAATGCGGGTAGCTCAATCTCCTCCAGGCTGTCTTCCTCCACCCCTTCGTCAGGCAGATGTGGCATCCGAGACAGCGCATCCGCGTTGGTATTCTTGCGGCCAGCCCTGTACTTGATAGTGAAATCATAATTGGACAGTTGGGCCATCCACCGTTGCTCCAGAATGCCCAGCTTGGCTGTATCTAGAGGAGTCAACGGATTGTTGTCCGTGTAGGCCGTGAACTTCGCCGCCGCGAGGTAGTGCTTAAACCTTTCGGTTATTGCCCACACAAGGGCTAAGAACTTGAGTTTGAAGGAACTGTAATTCTCGGGGTTCCTTTCTGTTGGCCGGAGTTTTCAGCTGGCGTAGGCGATCACCTTCTCCTTCCTGTCCTGGACCTGGGACAAGACCGCACCTAGGCCCACATTGCTGGCATCAGTATAAAGAACTAACGGGAGGCCATAGTCAGGGTAAGCCAGGATTTCTTCCCCTCTCAGAGCCGACTTCAACTTGTGGAACGACTCCTCATGCTTCTCATCCCAGACAAACGGGGGGTCCAGGAGTTCTCCCATTCTTGGCCTGTCCCACGAGGAGGTCTTGCATAGGCGCGGCCATCTTTGTGTACCCCTTGATGAAACGGCGGTAGTAGCCCACCAGGCCCAGGAACTGCCTCACCTCCTTCACCGTGGTTGGTCATGGCCAGATCTGGATAGCAGTAATCTTCTCAGGATCCGGGGCTACACCTTCTGCGCTCACCACATGCCCGATGTACTGCACCTTGGGTTTCAGCAGATGGCACTTGCAGGGCTTCAACTTCATCCTATACTTGGAGAGGGCCGCAAATACTTCTGCCAGGTGCGCCAACCAGGTGGGCCTCGTACGTCTTGGAATACACAATCACGTCATCCAAATACAATAGAACAGTCTCGAAGTTGAGATGCCTCAAGCAGTACTCCATGAGCCTCTGGAAGGTCCCGGGGGGCATTACACAGCCCAAACGGCATACTGTTGAACTCGCAGAGTCCCATGAGGGTAGCAAACGCGGTCTTCTCACGATCTTCTCGTGCAACCGCCACCTGCCAGTAGCCACTAGTACGGTCAAGGATAGAAAAATAGTTAGCAGTCTTCAGTGCAGCCAATGACTCTTCGATGCGGGGGAGAGGGTAGGCATCTTTATGCGTTTATCTGGTTGATCGTCCGGTAATCCACACACACATTCTCATGGTGCCATCCTTCTACTTCACCAGCACCAATGGAGCTGCCCAGGGACTACAACTATCCCGGATGACCCCTGCCTCCTTCATGTTCCTCAACATGTCTTTGACGCACTGATAGCGTGCTGGTGGGATTGTCCTGTACCTTTCTTTGATGGGTGGATGTGTGCCCGTGGGGATATGGTGTTGAACCCCCTTAATCCTCCCGAAGTCTAGCGGGTGCTTGCTGAAAACCTGCCCGTACTCCTGCACTACCCTGTATACCCCCTCTTTTTGGTGCCCAGGTGTAGACTCTGTGCCAACATGCAACTCCCGGCACCACTCCTCTAGCTGCACGGGTGGAGTGTCACCGCTCAGGTTGGGTGTAGGGGCAGTAGAGATGGCTTCATGGATGGCGTGGGTGTCTATGGTGAACAACTTGGCTATGGTGGCATAGCGGGGGAGCCTAACCTCTTCCTCCCCGCAATTCAGTACTCTCACAGGCACTCTCCCCTTCTTGACGTCAATCACCCCCCTGGCTGCCATTACTGTGGGCCAGTGTTCCGAAGGCGAGGGCTCCATCATCGTCGGGTAATCCCGTCCCTGGGGGCCTACCACTGCCCTGCACCAAATCATCATTTTGCACCTTGGCGGCACCACCAGAGGTGCTGCGTCCATCACCCGCACACCACCACTCTCTCCACCAGTCAGGTTCACCTGCTGTCGCTGCAGGAGGGCTCGGATCTCACGCTGCAGTACCCCCTGCCGACCCCCTCCTGCACTGGCAGACAGCTGCTTCAACAGGCTCAACACTTCCCCCATGCAGTGCTCAATCACGTTGGTCCCAAGGACCACTTTCGGGTTACGGTCACTAGACTCATTCAGCACCACAATCATTCCTTGGTGTTTCAGCTCCATCCGTCCCACAGTCAGGGTCACCTCCTTAATCCCACCTGGGTCATAGGGAGCCCATTGGTTGCAATAATAGTCAGGCTATCGTCGGGAGGGGCAAGTTCACTATCAGCCCAATATAGCTGGTATAACGTATAGGGCACAGTCGTTACCTGTGATCCAGTGTCAAGTAGGGCCATGGTCGGGACACCATCCGCCGCCAAGGAGATGATGGGGCGGCCTCCAATGTACTGATCCTGCCAATCAGTTGGGCCGTGAGGGTCTACTCCTGAGGATTGGCCCTTGGCCTCAGGGGTTGCTCGTTTAACGGCCACCGTCAAGCGTAATGTCCGGTCTTGTTGTACTTGCAGCAGACAGGCGGGACATACCGTGCGTCGTTGTTCTTCCTCCGCTGCATCCAGGGGACATCCTCCGGGCTGTCGGCGAGCTGGATCTTCTCCAGGGGCTTGACTCCCGTTGGTAGCTGGAGGGCGGCGAGGATCCAGACGACATCCTCATTCAAGCGCCGGACTTGCGAGGTCAACTCTTCCATTGCTTCGGTGGCTGCAGCAGGGGCCGGCAGGGCCAGCAGCGGGGACGCCACTGAGACGGGAGCGGTGTCGACCGGCCAAGCGGTTGCATCAGGAGCGCCGGTATTTGGTACTTGTAGGGCCTTGATGGTCCGCTCTTTTAGCACTGCAAAGTCTAGGTCGGCATGCTCCAAAGTCCACAACCGCAGCTATTTACGATCTTCTGGAGACCCCAGTCTCTGCAGGAACTGCTGTACTAGCATCTTGTTGCTGTTGGCCTCATTGATGGTGTCCACCCGCTTCAGCGAACGGAGGGCTGTCTGCAGGCGCAAGGCATAGTCTCTTATACTGTCCACAGGCCGCTGCCGACATTGGTAGAACTGCATCCGCAACTCGGCTTCGGTGCGGGTTTCAAAGGCAGTCTGGAGTTTCTCAAAGATAGTGGTCACTGAGGCCCGGTCCGCGTCTGCCCAGGTCTCCACCTCCTGCTCGGCCGCGCCGGTCAGTTCCCAAGCACTACCATCGCACGCTGTCTGCCAGTCATGGCATACAAATCAAGGATCGTGCATATCTTTTTCCGGAACACCTGCAACGCATCAGGCTTCCCATCATACTGGGGTAGCCAGGCAGCACTGGGCACGTAGGGCAAGGAGATCGGCATTACCCGAGCGACCGCTGGACCCGCAGCCTCCCCCGCTCGTGCGACCGGAGCGAGGACTGCCACGTTCCCATCATCGGGTGCCGCCGCTCCAGCAGCCGGCGCCCCTCCGCTATCCACGTTAGGTGGGAACATCTCTCCTCTCCACCTTGGTCTTTTCGTGGCACTTGGCGCTCTTTCTGCCCAGCTTCACTTTTCAGCCGCGCACTTTACGGCACCGCTCTGTTCCCAGGGGGCGGGGCTTCATTCTCCCGCTCTTTCTGCGGGGAAGACTACTCTGGCGGGAATCTTCGCGCCAAAAGATGGCGGATTCTGCAATTTTTCAACGGGTCACCGCTGACTTCTACTTCAAGGCGCACTTCCACCGGTAAGTGGATGGGTTCAATCCTGTTCGTGACGCCAGAACAGTCATTGTGTACCGCCCCGCGCTCGGCTGGCAGCCGAGCCGCTCGGATCCGGGCTCGTCGGTGTGTGGCTCGAGCGCCTCCGGACCCGGGGGTCACGTCGCTCTGAAGGGAGGGTGGCGCTACGTGAGGGGTTTTGGTGGGGAGGTTCACAGCCGGGGCCGTGGTGTTTAGGGATTTAAGTTCGTGACACCATCCATGGGTTGTGGTGAGTGTGGACACCACCGCTGCCGTTAACTAGGCTCCCGGGGACGGTGTTGTGCAGCCTGGTGTTGGTGATGGTCCTGGGGCCCGGTGGTTGCGAGGTGCGGGCGTGTTAGTTCGGTGCGGTGCACGGCCCAAGTGCACTTTTGTACTCACTGTGACAGATACACCGGAGTCTCTGGTAAACCAAAAGGATGGCGGTCGGTGCCCGCAGCCGGCTGCGTCTGGTCCCCCACCCGGTTCGGTGGTTCCCGCCTTTCTCCTGCACCTTGTTTTGTAGATTCTGACCGCCTATGCTTTAGCGACGGTAGTCCGCTCCCCGGCTTGGTGTGTGCCGGGAGAGCCCGCTTGCCCGCAGACACTGGCCCGTGGGATCTCTCTGCCTGAGTGGTGGCTTTCTATCCCCCTCGTTGGGCTGTTGTCTTCAGTCGGGTCTTGGGATGGGAAAGGACCTAAGGTCCAGACCTCAATCAGTGAATTTGACTCGGTCCAGTCGTTTCTGGGCCTCGTTCTGGGTCTGAGTACCATTCCTGGTGCTCCGGTTTCCAGTCGGTTCCCCGGTTCGGTACCGGAGGCCCACTACCCTATCCCGGTCCCTTATGGTTCCACAAGCAGTCTTCCCGGCTCCTGCAGGCGGCAACCACCGTCTGCCTCCTGGCCACAGGGTATCCGGGCTACGACCCAGATCCGACAGACGTTTAAACTTTTCTACTACTCTCTTTCGCCTCCAAAACAGATCTGTTTGTGTTTTCTCGCCTCAGGCTATCTGAAATCCTTGGTGGGCGTGGCCAACCGCCTGGCTCCGCCCCCTGGTGAGAACGTCAAGCCCTGAGAGAGGTGACTCAGGGTTTTTAGGTTGGCTGCTGTTACCTTGTTAGGGGACAGTTTGTGCAAGGCCCTGTCTGTGACTACCTGGCTAGTCCAAGGCGTCACAACAGTATTTGTAGCAGCCAATTTAAAAATATCTGCATGTCAGGCAAGCATTCATAGGGGTAAAAACACCCTAGCATTTGTATGTATAAATATGTCAGCAATTACCCAAAAAATGAGCAAAACATAAATTTATCGGTTGACTGGATAATTTATACCACAGCAAAAATTAATTTTTCTCGGCAGCATATCAGCCAATATACACCGGATATACAGTCGAAACCAGAAGTTTACATACACTATCTAAAAATACACATCTGCATGTTTTTCTCATTATCTGACATGAAAGTGTAGCACCCAGGGATATGGGGTACTTGGTTCTGGGCAGTGTACGTCTTGGGAATGTCACAATGGTAGCAGTTACCCGGTTCCGTGCCCTGGGCCCTTTTTGTAATGGGGATATTTACAGGGGATTGGTGAATAAAGTTTATTCGTGACGCCACTTGCGGTGTTGCGGCTAAGTGTAGGGAGCTGCCGCTGCAGAATGTCTCTACTGAGGCAGGTGGTATTAGCAGCTAGTATGGTGCTCCCTCTGCAAGTAAAAGTTTTGCCCCAGCGGATGTATGGTGCAGTGGTCGAAAGAAGCAGTCCAGACAGGTATTCAGTGCAACTGGTTTACTCTCTTGGGATGTTAACTGGTTGCCGGAGGCTGACTGGTTTCGCCTCCAGGTCCCCTTTGTCCTAGTGCCAGTCAGGTTCTCTGGTACCTTCTTCCCCTGCACCTGTCTCTGGTAAGTGGGTCCCCGTGGTATGGAATACTGGGGATCCCCGGTCTGTGGTTTGTCCACTTCTGTCCGCCTGATGGTAGTGTGAACCCGGTGGGGTTGGAGTCTCTGGTCCTATCCCCGGTTATCCCTTTGCTACTGAGTCTTTAGATTCTTTAGGGTCAGCAAGGTCCTTGATGGTCCCCTTTGCTGTGCAGGTCTTAACAGGTCGGCTTGAAGCTCTTTCCTGTCCTAGGGTCCTGTACCCAGTCGGTGCGTAGTTCCGGGACTACTCCACCGGCAACCACTTCTCCTGGGTACCAGGTGACCGTCAACCCGAGTCAGGACATTGCTCAGTCATACCTTCACACTTTGTCTGCTCCCTTTCACTGCACAGTCAGTCTAGAGTTGACAGTAGACTCCTTTCTGACTACTATCTTCCTGTGTTCTGACTACTCTCCAGTCTCCACAGTCTGCCTCTCCCACCTGTCAACTAGTGGACTGGAGTGGCTCCACCTCTAGGCGGCCATTGATGGGTCCCACCCTAGCTAAGTACCATTATATGAGGGAAAACTGGGATTACCTGGGTTTTTGTTGGTAGCGGCACTGGGGTTCTGGGTCCCTAAGGGAGAAGGCCCTGCATCCTTGTGGGGATGCAGAACCTTGTAGCACCCTGATGGCTTCAGGGAAGCTACAAAAGCAGAAAAAAACCTTTCCCGTTTTAGGTCAATTAGGAACCAAAATTATTTATATTTGCCAAATGCCAGAATAATGAGTGAGAGAGAAATGTTTTAAAGGTAGTTTTATTAAATTGAACAGTTTGGCCATAATGACCATTACTACGTTTGGAGATAAAAGGGAGAAGCTTTGAAGCCAAAGAACACCATCCCAACTGTGAAACACGGGGGAGGCAGCATGATGTTGGGGGGGTTGTTGTCACATGTGTCAATACAGGCTCAGGATCAGAGCTATCCATCACCATCTTACACCATGCACATTTAAATGTTGTACATTTCCATTTGGCACTTAATGGTTAACTCCTTTCTGTCCTGCAGCAGTCTCTCTCAGCTGTCGGCCATTTGATCATTTTCAGCCTGTATATAATCCCTCTGCTTCATGGAGAGGTTACTGGATATTCAACTTGTTGGTACTAACCCCTGGAGTAGAGTGGACAGGTCTCTTGCTTTCTGCTGAAATCTGTTACTAACTGCTACGATTGTTGTGAGTCGTTTTTCCTTCCTCCTTTTCTTTGTACTCTTCCCGTGCATCGGTGGCTATCCCCTGGAGCAAATGTGAGTTAGTTTTTGTTTACCGCATTCTTTGTACTGTGAAGGTGGCGGTGTTTGGGCTCCATTTGGGTCGTTCCCCTGGGTGGTGGGGACACAATGGTTAGGGCCTGGATAGAAGAAAGGGTCACGCTGGAGGCTTGACCCTGACTACCACAAAGTCTATTGTTGGGATAAGAGACAACTCAGGTTCCTTAGTCGTAGGGTCAGTTTTGGACCCTGTTCCACCTTATCCCCTATATTATCCCATTACAGTTGTTTTGCTGCTGGAAGGACTGGTGCACTTCAACAAAATAGATGGCATCATGAGGAAAGAAGATTGTGGCAAAACTGAAGCAACATCTCAAGACATCAGCCAAGAATTTAAAGCTTGGGCAGAAAGGAGTCTTCCAAATGGACAATGACCCAAAGCATACTGCCAAACTGGTTACGAAGTGGCTTAAGGATAACAAAGTCAATGTTTTGGAGTGGCCGTCACAAAGCTCTGATCTCAATCCTATTGAAAATTTATGGGCAAAGTGAAAACACAGGTGCGAGCAAGGTGACCTACACCAGTTCTGTCAGAAAGAATGGGTCCAAATTCCAAACCAACTATTGTAAGAAGCTTGTGGAAGAAGATCCAAAACGTTTGACCGAAATCACACAGTTTAAGGGCAATGGTTCCAAAAAATAATTAAATATATGTAAATTTTTGATTTTGCAGAAAGTAATAAATAAATATGCTTTAACTTTCTCTCTCATTATTCTGGTATTTGTCAAATATAAATAATTTTGGCTTCTAATTGACCTAAAACAGGAAAGGTTTATTCTGATTTCATGTCAAATAGTGAGAAAAACATGTATATGTATCTTTTTAGTGTATGTAAACTTCTGATTTCAACTGTATGCGGCCAATAACATTATACTGAATGGGGACAGAGCAAGTTCCGTTTCCCTGAAAATAAGACTGTCTAACATTGGGGTTTTTTTTGCTCCGAAAGATGCACTAGGGGTTATTTTCAGGGGATGTATTCAATTTTCCAATGAACAACAATTCACATTTATTCTTGAACAAAAAAAGAAAACAAAAACATTTCTTCAAATATCATGTCATCACTTTCTAGAACATCAACATTTTGTGTTAATCCTATTACTGGTTCAGATGCACATTTTCTCTGATCTGCTTTTCTCATAGTACAGAACCAGTCCTATAGGTTTGGGTACATACCAGATTTACAAGATAAAAAATTATCTGCATAAATTTATTATTCTCTAAATTTATTATTCTTTAAGTTTACCCCAAATGAATTCCACTTACCAGACCCCCAAACAATTAGAGTTGGCAAGTGAATGGGCTCTCACATACAAATCTCTGTCACCTTCAAGGCCCCCTGTGTTCTACAGCAGTCGGCTCCCCCTGGTGACTAGAAGCAATATCACTTGCTCGGAGTGATACTGGTACCCGGTTTGTGAGAGCTGCAGCACAATGCAGCTGAAATGGCAAAGGACCAAACAGCAACGTAGATCTCTGTGAAAGCCCATCCACCATCGGCACTTGCTGTCTGTAATGGTTTGGCATGTCTGCTTTCTTTGATGAAGATTCCTGCTGTATTATTTTACTTTTTTAGCTGCATCGACATTTCCTTATGGAGCCACAACTAAGACTTATATTAAAACCCCCCAAATATCATACTAACGCTTATTTTCGGTGTCGTTTTTATCTTCTGGGAAAAAGTAGCCATCATTGATTGTCAGCTGGGGTAAAAAAAAAAAAAAAAAAAAAAAAAAAAAAAAGGAGGTACAGAACATAGTCGATCGGCAATCATTTAACACTAGAACTACTGGACTCGTGACACCTATATAGAAATACATGGTGCAAAGTAATCAAAATGACTACCTCAGTAGTTCTAGTGTTAACTGACTGAAAATGCATCTTATACGTGACGGTGCAATTTGTCAGCCTTTGGGGCTCTGCTAACGGAATCATCTTTGGAGAAATGTATACATTGCCCAGTTATAGATATAGATATGCACAATGAATGAAATGCAGCCATTTTAGGTTTTTCCACTTCGTACAGACTGCAGTGGGGAGTACGTGCTCCAAATATAGGACGTGCTGCTGATTTCAAATGCAGACTTAAAAATAGAAGTGTGCACCGAGCTGCTGAATAACCGACTACGCAGTCTGGACTTAATATATAGAATTTATGCTGCATATAAAACAAGGTCATACAGACGAGCCTGAAAAGGATTTACCAGTGTCAGACGTTCCCTAATGAAAATAGTTCAGTAACCAGGTGGAGGTTGGATATAAATTTAACGAGAGTCGCCCACCTGGGGTAGGGGCGAGTCAATCACAAAGACTGTGTAAAGCATGTAGCATCAATTCCCGGATGCTGCTGTCCCCTTAGTAGATAAATCGGAAGTGATTGTTGAAAGAAGGGGTTAAAAACACTGTATTGCCATACAGGACAAGAATTCAAGGTTCAATAACACAGTTATTTATTTCTACCCGTTTCAGAGCTTAAGTTCCTTCAGAAAAAATAAAAAAAAAAAAAACAAAAAAACACAAATTTACACCTGTGATTTTTTTCCTGAAGGCGCCTGAGCTTTGAAACGCATAGAAATAAATCACTATGTTTTATTGAACTCTGAAGTCTTGTCCTGTAAGGCAGTGCGGTGTTTTTAATGTAATTTAGGTAATTGATGCAGAAATGCTGTAGAAAATCTGTAATATCAAAAATGCATCAACTATTGTGGCAACAGCCTTAGATTGTCAACACAATGCACTCTTTGGCTAGTAGCATAAGGCTGCATTCCCATGATGAGCTTTTGGTGCAGTTTTGATGTTGAAGAATTTCTGCACCTTTCATCCAAAGTAGGTTATCTGCATTTTTATGACTCTGCGGGGTTTTTTGTCTCTGTTTGGAGTGTCATTCTTTAAATAAAGCTGCTTTGTTTTTGAAACTTCCTGGTATTTGGTTTTGACAAACTTTGATATTATAAGGGTGCGGTTCCACTTGTGTTTTGTACGGACGAGTGCAATCCGATAATTCATCGGACTGCACTCGCACCAGTGCAAAACTATGGGGCAGTGTCCATCTGCGGTTGAGTTCTTATGCCATATCGGCCTGAGAAATGAATCGCAGCACGCTGTGTTTGGTAGCGAGGATCGGCAAACACGCCCCCATACAAGTCTATGGGAGTGTGTGAAACATCGCACTGCACTCGCTTGTCATCTGACCGCAGAGCGATGTACGCAGAGACAAGTAACAGAGGAGATGGGGAGAAAGTGCTGCCTCCTTCTCCGCAGCTGTGATATGTTCGAACACTGACCTAATCGGTTACTATGAAGGTCCACTTCACTTTTCAAAGGTCAAAATAAACCTAACTAAGCCAGAGAAGGCATGCTGTCAAGAATAAAGACTGAAGCTAAACACCATGCAGCAACCTTGCATATGCTTTCTAGAGACTCGTGCTCATTGACTGGCTATAACGTTGCGGCTTTGTGCGTTTTAGGCTACATGCGCACGCTGCTTTTTCGTGTTCACAAAATGCAGCCAAAACTGCACCTTTTCATAGAGAGCCTGGAAATGTCACAAAAAATGTAGGTGCTTTTTTGGTGCGTTTTTGCTGCTTTTTTGGTGCGTTTTTGGCTGCAGTTTTGTCAACAATTGTTTCATGTATTTTTCAGTTCAAACAAGTCCATAAAGCTTGTTGAATTGAAAAAAAAAAATTAGAAATAAATAAATAATTAAAAAAACGGCGTGCGGTCCCCCCCAATTTTAATGCCAGCCAGATAAAGCCATACGGCTGAAGGCTGGTATTCTCAGGATGGGGAGCCCCACATTATGGGGAGCCCCCCAGCCTAACAATAACAGCCAGCAGCCGCCCAGAATGGCCGCATCCATTAGATGCGACAGTTCTGGGGCTGTACCCGGCTCTTCTCGATTTGCCCTGGTGCGTTGGCAAATCGGGGTAATAAGGAGTTATTGGCAGCCCATAGCTGCCAATAAGTCCTAGATTAATCATATCAGGCGTCTCCCCAAGATTCCTTCCATGATTAATCTGTAAATTACAGTAAATAAACACCCACCTGAAAAAATCCTTTATTAGAAATAAAAAACACAAACAAATTCCCTCGTTCTCCCATTTAATAAGCCCGAAAAAGTCCTCCATGTCTGGCGTAATCCAGGATGGTCCAGCGCCGCTTCCAGCTCTGCTGCATGGAGGTGACCGGAGAAGCAGCAGACACCGCCGCTCCTGTCACCTCCACGCAGCAACTGAAGACAGCCGCGTGATCAGCTGAGCTGTCACTGAGGTTACCCGCGGCCACCGCTGAATCCAGTGACAGCGGGTAACCTCAGTGACAGCTCAGCTGATCGCGCTACTGCGTGGAGCTGACAGGAGCATGGAGGACGGGACTATCAGCGGAGGCGGTGGCAGTGAGAGGGGTCCATCATCTCCCCTGTGCGTGCACGCTGGGGACAGCGGTACTTCAGGGAACACGTGGAGGACGGGACTATCAGCGGCGGCAGCGAGAGGGGAATGGACATTGGCAGCTGAAAACATTGATTTTTCCCTCTCGCTGCCGCCGCTGCTGATAGTCCCTGTCCTCCACATCATCTCGCCTGGGGACAGCGGTACTTCGGGGAACACATGGAGGATGGGGCCACTTGCCTGTTACCTCACTTCCTGACAAATCACCTGCGTTTTTGGTACCAAAAACGCAGGTAAAAGGCAGATAAAATGCACCACTTTTGATTAGCATGCATTTTTCCTGCGTTTTTGATGCCCTCATTGATTTCAATGGGTGACAAATGTTGACAAAAACGCAGGAAGAATGAACATGCTGCATTTTTTTTGTCACAAACTTTTGACAAAAAAAACGCTGACAAACTGCAACGTGCGCATGACAAATCTGACTTCTCATAGACTTTGCTGGGAAGTCAGATGTCAGAAAGTTCTGCTGACAAAACTGCAGCCAAAAAAGCAGCAAAAAAAGCAGCGTGCGCATGTAGCCTTAGACATGGCACTCGTTTATTTTTACCAATTCTGTAGTGATAACCTCTTTTATACAATGGGCAGAACTGACCAATAAAACAATTAGCATCCTCAATAGTTTGTCAAATTAAATTGTAAATTTGACATTAGGTCATTTTCTCACAAAAAGACTTGCATCAGCAAGGAGTCCAGCTCTAAACTTATTATGAACACCTCATTTGTTCCCCATTTGAGGGTTTCCTAAAGTCAGATGTCGATTACTCAAATAACAGCAAAAAATATTTAAAGTAACCGTTGTTTTAATTTTTATTTCATAAATCAATAGTATATATGAAAATAAGCAACTTTGTATTATATCTTATCAGACTCCTGCTTATGTCTCTGCCAGAATTGATCAGTTATTATTTAAATTCTCAATTGTGAGAAAATCTGTATCCAGTGAAGACTTTCCCATTACGGAGATAGGAGATGACGGTTGGTGCCGAAGAGATTATATAATAGGTGGAGGGAGGAGCTAGAAGCAGAGCTTCTCCCTCTTCTATCCTATCTACTCATCAGTAACAACTGCACAAAGCGTTAAGGATAACAAAAATCAATGTTTTGGAGTGGCCATCACAAACCCCTGATCTCAATCCTATTGAAAATTTATGGGCAAAGCTGAAATGGCAGGTGCGAGCAAGGAGACCAAGAAACATAGCTCAGTAATACCAGTTCTGTCAAGATAGGAATTTGGGCCCATTCCTCAACTATTGTGAGAAGCTTGTGTAAGGATATCCAAAATGTTTAACGCAATCATACAGTTTAAATGGCAATGGTACCAAATACTAATGAAATATATGTAACCTTTTGACTTTGCAGAAAGCAATAAAAATGCCTTAAAAACATTCTCTCTCATTCTGGCATTTGGGAAATATAAATAATCCTAATTGACCTAGAACGGGAAAGGTTTATGCTTACTTTATGTCAGATAGTGGGAAAAACATGCATATGTGTCTATTTAGATTGTGTATGTAAACTTCTGGTTTCAAATAATAAGTTATATATTAATTATTTATTTTCCAGAAAAAAAAATGATATCAATAATTATGTAAAAAATATAAACAAACTGACATATTTGGTACTAGCTGTATTACCCGGCTTCGCCCGGGTTAATAACTGCTGTTAACAAAATAGAATGTATTAACAAAAATTTATTCTGCACACAAAAACCACAAAACAAATAGTTTTTTCCTTTTAATAATTACATTTCTATCTAAGTTAATAGAAGCATTTCACAACATATATTGTCTTTCTCTGTCTGTCTTTGTCCATCTCTTTGCCTGTCTCTTGCCCCGTCTGCCTGTCTTTGTCCATCTCTGCCTGCCTCTTGCCCCGTCTGCCTGTCTCTTGCCCCGTACATACACATAATAGACAGGTCATGTGACTGACAGCTGTCGTATTTCCTATATGGTACATTTGTTGCTCTTGTAGTTTGGCTGCTTTTTAATCAGATTTTTATTTTTGAAGGATAATACCAGACTTGTGTGTGTTTTAGGGCGATTATGTGGCGAGGTTGGTGTAGGTGTGGTGAAATGTGTGCTGAGGGTGGTATATGTACCAGACTTGGGTGTGTTTTAGAGTGTGTGCTGAGGGTGGTATATGTGTTCAAGCAATTGGTAGTGTGTGGCGCATTTTGTGTGTGTGTATTCATATCCCCGAGTGTGGCGAGTCTTCCATGTCGTGGCCCCACCTTCGCAAATGTACGGTACATACTCTTTGCGCCATCGCTCTCATTCTTTAAGTCTCCCTTGTTCACATCTGGCAGCAGTCAATTTGCCTCCAACACTTTTCGTTTCACTTTTTCCCCCATTATGTAGATAGTTGCAAAATTGATTGCTAAATTGGAACGTGCGGAGTTAAAATTTCACCTCACAACATAGCCTATGACGCTCTCGGGGTCCAGACGTGCGAGTGTGCAAACTTTTGTGGCTGTAGCTGCGACGGTGCAGATGCCAATCCCGGACATACACACATACATATGTGACGCCATGGCAAAACCAGGTAGTCACAGTTAGGCCCCCGTACTACACCGTTCCCTCACTAGGAAACACACAGCCAACCAGAAACCCTAGTCACCCCCCCTTAGGGAAAGATAGACACACCAGTGGGCGTGACCAGGCGGTTGGAACACGCCCTGCCAGGGGTCCAGACAGCCCGGGGCGGGAAAAACAGTCAGTTTTAGTCTGAAGTTCAGTTTGGAGAGGAGTGTGGGCTGGAGATAAGTGTAGCTCCAGCAGGAGAGTTCAAGTTGAGCGGTACCAGGGTAGGAGCCCTGGTGCCAGTGGCTAGGAGGCAGACGGTGGTCTCCGTCAGCAGGAGATGGGAAGAACGCTCGGCAGAACCAAGGTGGACCGGGACAGGGTTGCAGCCCACCGGTACAGACACGGGGAACTGACCCGGAAACTGTAGCACAAAGGGGGGTACTCGGACCCTGAAGCCAGGACTGGAACCAAGCAGAACTGGTTAATTAACCGATTGAGACCAGGACTAGAGGTCCTGTCCCACCCAAAGTCCCTTATTGGAGACAACAGCCCACCGATTAGGGTTAAAAGGTCACCGCCAGGGCCCATAGATCCCACGGGCCAGCGTCTGCGGGCACGGCTCCTTAGGCCACATCCAGCCGGGAGCGGATTCCTGAGTTTCCCACTAGGAAAGTCCACGATACAAAAACACAAAGCAGTGCAGGAAAAGAATAGAGACCACCAGCCGGGTGGGTGACCCGAACGCAACCGGCCGCGCCACCATCACCTTGGTTTACCAGAGACTTGTGTGTTTTACTAACAGTGAGTACACCAGCACCCCCTGCGGTCACCATCCCCTGCACTGAGCCACCGGGTCCCGGGCCCACCATCCCTGCCCACGGAGGGGCTAACAACTTGCTGCACAACATCTCCCCCAGGTGTCCCATAACAGCAGCGGTGGTGTCCCACCTCACCACACACCGTAGGTGGTGTCACGAACGTACTACGGCCTAGCCCGTACATCTACGTCCCCCCATTTATTCGGCGTGTCCGCGAGACCCCCGGGTCCGGAGACCCTTGAGCCACCACCCCTGAAGGCCCGGATCCGAGCAGCGTCGGCTGCTGGCACGGGGGCGGCACACATACACACACACACACATTCAGCTTTATATATATGAGATTGCCGCACATATGATGAGAGGTTGAAAAAAGTTAGCTATGTTTAGCTTAGAAAAAAGATGTCTCAGAGGAGATCTCATGTATAAATACATGTGTGGTCAATATAAAGGACTGGCACATGACTTATTTCTTCCAAAGACAATACTAAAGGACCTGGGGGCACTCACTGCAAGTGGAAGAAAAGCGATTCCGGCAGCTAAATAGGAAAGGGTTCTTTACAGTTAGAGCAGTAAGACTGTGGAATGCCCTACCGTAAGACGTAGTATTGGCAGATATAACAGCTTTTAAAAAAGGGCTGGATGATTTCCTCAGTAGACATAACATTGTTGGTTATTAGTGACTTAGGGACAAAATGTAGAATTGGTGGAGGAAGGTTGAACTAGATGGACCTAGGTCTTTTTTCAACCTAAGTATCTATGCGTTCGGAAAGACCAGATCTACAAAACTGTAAAACTAGTAAACTCTTCAGTGCACACTTTTTTTTTTATGAAAACTAACAAATAAAGTTACATGTAAATATAAGTATTGCTGAAAACATCATCTTGTGCAACAAAAGACAAGCCATCATACAGCTCTGTCAGCAAAGAAAATAAAAAGCTATAGCTCTCAGAACACAGCAATGCAAAAATTATTGTTTTTATGGTGTAAAAGCGGCAAAACAATAAAAAGAAAAAACAAAAACACACAAATGTGATATTGCTTAATCATTATGTGGCACAAAATGGTACCAAGAAAAACTCCAATTCATCCTGTGAAAAAAAACAAGCCCTCAAATGACTATCGGCAGAAAAACAAAAAATTGTAACCTTAAAAAAAATTCAGTGATGAAAAAACCCATTATTTAGAAAAGAAAAAAAAAAAACAACAGAAAACAAAAAAATAAAAAAGCAGTATATAAATCTGGTATTAACCTGAGGAATAAAGCAGCCTAATGACTTATACCGCAAAGTGAAAGTCATAAAAAAAAATAGTAGTAAAGCCAATTCTTTAACTGCTGTTGATTTGTTTATCCTGCCTATAAAAGATCTCAGTAAAGTGCGGCTCACATTTATCCTGCGCTCTACACTAAGCGATTACCCCAGAGATTACATGTAAATCTCTAAACACAGAAAAACCCAAAACAGGAGGATTTAGACAAAATTCCCAATGGAAAATTCACTGTAATGAGGCAGAGGAAGTCAGTTTAAACTCCTGTCTTGTCTGTGTGTAGCACCCATGAGGCAAGGGGTTAAATTTCTCTTCACTGGGCCTGGTGATGTTGAGTCTGGAGATGCCACGGGGTAACCCTTTTGCCCAGTTTTGTGGCCCCGAGGTGTACAATAAAGGGAGTGAGTGGTGATGGATGATGGTGGAGGTTGATTTTGTGATGCCACCTGCGGTATGCGGCCAGGGAATTAGCTGCCACTGCTGTCGCTGTCCCCTGGGGTGGATGGTAGTAGCAGCTGAGGTGTTTCTGCTCCCCACAGGTGAAGCAGGCCCCGGGGAGGATGATGAGGGAATTAGTAATGGTGGGCACCAAAGCGCAGGGCGGCAGCGCTGGGGATGACAGGCGGACACATTCTCTGTGGGTTCCTGGTGTTTTACTCACAGTTCTTAAAGTAACCTGGTTGCCGCTTCCAAACCACTGGCCACCGCTGTGATGGGCCCCAGCCAATCCCGAGCAATTCGAGGTCACCGCCGGTGTTCCCACTGTGAGTCTTTTCTGGTCGGGGTCCCTCCAATCCCCATGTATGTGGAATATGGAACAGGCTGCGGGTGTTCCCTGCACTCTCTGCAGACCCTGGAATCCCGTGTAACACTCCCAGAAGTGTGAGTAGAAGAATATTGGACCGAGGTCCCAGGTGTGTCTCACCCCAAGCTGTGCCCGGGGCGAACTGACTACGTGTGAAGATGCTTCTTCCCTTTTCCCCCAAGTGGTGCCCGCCCCTCAGGTGGCTGTCCCAGTTACCGGGAAAGTCCCATGCTTCGTGATGGCCACCCCCCCTATCTACCCCAGGCCATCCCCCCAGTGGGAAGGCACCTGTTTGTGGTGTGTGAATGTGAGAGAAACCAGCGATTAACCTCTCCTTACCTGGGATGAGTACTACATCTTAATGAAGATGCAGTACCCTGTGGTGACTGAAGCCTCAGGGGCACCACATGTGGTCCGGTAGTGTCCATCTTTTTAGGCGTCTTTTTAAATGTGCACAAAAGTGCAGTCAACAACAGTTTTGTGCACCTTTGAAAAGATGAACACCACTGAACAGAGGCTAAACAGAGTTCAGAGCAACTCTGCTGCCTCATTAGTGAATGGATCCATCGGGGTTTCACCTGAATCACATATTTTAGAGATGTAGATAGAAACCCTGATGTAAGCGCTCAGCATAGAGCACAGGATAAATGTAGACTGACCAAAAATGTTCTGTACCCCAAATTGTCACCAATAACATTCAACTGGTAGCACAAAAGCAAAGGACAAGAGCTATGGCTCCCCCAAAGAGGAATAGCAGCAAAATCTGCATTCCCAAATTCAAATGCCCCCCCCCTCCCTTCTGAGCCTTAGAATGTGCCTAAACCACAGTTAACGTCCACATATATTCCATTGTTGTAGTGAATAATCCCACTTAAGTTATGGTTTGTGTGTCCTTAGAACCACGAGCTGGGCACTAGAGTTGAGCGCGGTTCGCGGTTCGTGGTTCTCCAGTTCGCGGTTCGAGTGATTTTGGGGGCTGTTCTAGATCGAACTAGAACTCGAGCTTTTTGCTAAAGCTCGATAGTTCTAGTTACGTTCGAGAACTGTTCTAGCAGCAAAAAGCCAAGCTAATTACTAGCTGGCTTTCCGCTGTAATAGTGTAAGTCACTCTGTGACTCACACTATTATGAAATTTCAGCATATAGAGTGCGGGAACAGCGCATTCAGATCACTGCTGCTGGGATAATGGCGATCGCCATTTTTTTTTTCCTTGTTTTCCTTCCCTAAGCGCGTGCGTGTAGTGGGGCGGGCCAGCATGTCAGCCAATCCCAGACACACACACACACAGCTAAGTGAACTTTTAGCCAGAGAAGCAACGGCATGTGTGATAGGATGTCCATGTCACATGTCCCTGCATTATAAAAACGGGTATCTGCCCGTCCGGACGCCATTATCTCTTCTGCGTCTGGGTGTCAGTCACCGCTGGCGTAGCTCCTGTCTCCGATACTGCTGTGTACACTCTACACACAGCGCTATACAGAATAGGGATAGAAGTTTATATTAGCCCTTGTAAGGGCTAATAACAGCAGGCTCAGAGCCATAGGTGACAGTCAGGTCCATGGAAACAGATTTTAACAGCTACAGATAACAGCGTCTGTGTAGCTAAGGTCAGGGACTTCCTCGCTGCATTTCCCCATTAGGAGGGATAGAAAGTGAGGCTTCCTTTCCTCTACACTGACCCACAACCCTGCCACTGTACCCTCCTGCCCTTTGCACACTCAAGCTCATTGTTACTAAGCCATTATACTAGCAAACACTGAGTAAACTTAGTGGCATCCTAAAAGTGGCTGTTGGACTTCCATTAGTGTCCCACTAGTGCAAATCTATTTGCAGCACCTCTGCATTGCACACTCATGCTCATTGTTACTAAGCCATTATACTAGCAAACTATGCTGCCAGTTTAAGGGCCGTAGTTGCATTGTCAGGGATAGTTATTGTTGTTTATTCTGCTGTCAATAAAGATAGACCACCGCTGCAATCTACACCACCTCTCAATTTGTACTACCACATTTTAAGTGCACAATCTTGTCGCAATCAAAATGAGTTGCAAAATTACAGATGCTGGTGGAAAGGGGAAGAGGCGTGTTGGAAAAGGAAAAAAAGGGTTTGTCCATGGGGAAGGTAGCAAAGCTCCATTAACATCTGCTGAAGATAGACCACCTTCCTGCAAAAGTAAGATGTCTGCTACTTACCGTGGACAATCCGATGTGGTCCCTTTTTTTACAGACACGAACAACAGGAACAAAGGTAGATGATGGCCAAAAAAAGAAAATGCTTGAATGGATCTCAAGTGGTCCAACAAGTGCCCTCTCCGCCACCTCAACTACCGCATCCAAAAAACACCAGTCCTCTGAGTTGTCATCCCAATCACACTTGCTTTCTCCCAGCTCTGAAGTCTCCATCCGCCCTGCACAGTATGGTGGAACTGGGATGGCTGAGTCTGCAGAGCTGTTCAGTCACACTATAGCCTGGGAATCAGAGGTCTGCTCCCAAGCTACAGTGAGTACAGAACAGGAAATGGTCTGCAGTGATGCCCAGAACCTTTGTGACTCTGATTCAGGCCGTGAGGACCAAGTTTCTGAGCATAATGTTGACCCTTATTCACAAACTGTAACACCTGTTGTTATAGACAATGAGGAACATACTGATGACGATGAGACGCAGATACCAGATTGGGATGACAACTTAAATATTGGTTCACGTCAGGAAGAGGCTCGGTCTGAGGGTGAGGGGAGTGCAATCACAACGCTTGATGAGGAAGTTCTAGGTTAACCCATAGTCAGGCACTCGAGGAGGTCAACAGAGGCGGTGGAGGAGGATGCTACTGACGACGAAGTTACCTTGCGCCTTCCTGGACAGAGGAGTAGTATTGGTAGCACGTCTACAACTGCATCCTCAGCCACCACTCTGCCTCTGAGCACTAGTCGGGGGGGGCTCAGCAGGTCGCATGCCCTCTAAGCCTTGCCTAGCCTGGACCTTTTTTGACATAGAAAAAGATAGCCCAAATCATGTGATATGTAAAATTTGTTGTGATTCTGTTAGTAGAGGGCAAAACCTCAGGAGTTTGACAACTTCTTCAATGAATCGTCACATGAATAAATATCATATGTCCCAGTGGGAAGCTCACCGTGCTGCAATGCGGTCTAGCGGAGCAAACCATCCACCACCTGGCCCTTCAAGTGCATCTGCGCGCTCTTCATCTTCTAGGACTGTGGGGACAGCTGTCACACCTGGTTTTCCACGCACAACTTCCACCACTGTAACCGCAACAGGCAGTTTGCTTGGTAGGTCGTCATTTGGTTTGGAAGGGGAAACAAGTGCATGTGTACAGCTCTCTCAGACATCGATAGCATCAACGTTGGATGAAGGCAACATCATGTCTACGCCTGCACTTTCCTCACAAACCTGCATTTTTTCACGGACACCCTACTCACCACCGTCTACACACAGCAGCCAGATCTCTGTCCCTCAGATGTGGACAAATAAAAGGCCATTTCCTGCGACCCATGACAAAGCTAAGAGGTTGACTTTATCCCTCTGTAAACTCTTGGCTACCGAAATGCTGCCTTTCCGCCTGGTGGACACACAGGATTTTAGAGACCTTATGTCTGTCGCTGTGCCCCAGTACCAGATGCCCAGTCGCCACTACTTCTCTAAGAAAGGTGTGCCCGCGCTACACCAGCATGTCGCACACAACATCACCGCTTCCTTGAGAAACTCTGTGTGTCAATGGGTGCATTTCACCACCGATACTTGGACCAGTAAGCATGGACAGGGACGTTACATGTTGCTGACTGGGCACTGGGTAACTAAGGTGATAGATGGTGAAGGGTCTGCTGCACAAGTCTTGCCGTCCCCACGACTTGTGTGTCAATCCTCTGTCTGTCCAAGTTCCGCCACTGCTTCTGCCTCCTCCACCTCGTCTGGGTCCTCCACCTCCACCCCAAGCCTGCCTGGTCAGACCACCAGC
Source organism: Anomaloglossus baeobatrachus (assembly GCF_048569485.1). NCBI lineage: Eukaryota > Metazoa > Chordata > Amphibia > Anura > Aromobatidae > Anomaloglossus > Anomaloglossus baeobatrachus. The sequence continues at coordinate 350,319,104 of NC_134357.1, read as the reverse complement.
GTTGTAACTGCGCAGAAGGAATCACGCACCCCTCATTACTATGCTGGCAGCAGAGCGCAACGGCATCAGGCGGTGTTTAGCTTGACATGTCTTGGAAATAGGAGTCACACAGCGGCTGAGTTGTGGGCAGCTCTGGAGACTGAGTTTAATAAATGGTTGTCTCCACTCAACCTGCAACCTGGTAAGGCCGTGTGCGACAATGCTGCAAACCTGGGTGCGGCCCTTCGCCTGGGCAAGGTGACACACGTGCCTTGTATGGCTCACGTGTTGAACCTTGTTGTCCAGCAATTTTTTAAACACACTATCCCGGCCTAGATGGCCTTCTGAACAGGGCATGAAAACTGTCTGCTCACTTCCGCCGTTCAACCACCACTGCTGAGCGACTTGCATCGCTCCAGAAGTCTTTCGGCCTGCCGGTTCATCGCCTGAAATGCGATGTGCCGACACGCTGGAATTCGACTCTCCACATGTTACAGCGACTGTGGCAGCACCTTCGAGCCCTGGTTCAATACGTCATGATGTATAGCCTGGGCCAACAAGATGCAGAGGTGGGGCTGATCACCCTGATGGAGTGGTCTCAGATCAAGGACCTATGCACCCTTCTGCACAGTTTTGACATGGCGACGAATATGTTTAGCGCTGACAATGCCATTATCAGTATGACAATTCCAGTCATTTACTTGCTGGAGCACACGCTAAACACTATTCGGAGTCAGGGGGGTGGGACAACAGGAAGGGGAGGAACTACAGGAGGATTCATATGCGCAAGACACAACATCACCAAGGTCCAGACGTTCATCATCACCAACGCGGCAGGCATGGGACCATGGGGGACAGGGATCAACAAGGGCGCATAGTAGCACGCGAAATGTTCAGGAGGGTGCAGGAGAACATGAAGAAATGGAGGACGAACTGTCCATGGACATGGAAGACTCAGCGGATGAGGGAGACCTTGGTCAAATTTCAGTTGAAAGAGGTTGGGGGGAGATGTCAGAGGAAGAAAGAATGGTTAGCACCTCTTTGCCACAAACACAGCGTGGACTTGGTCCGCATGGCTGCGCAAGACACATGAGCGCCTTTCTTGCTGCACTACCTCCAACATGACCCTCGTATTGTCAAAATTAGAAGTGATGATGAGTACTGGCTTGCCACACTATTAGATCCCCGGTACAAGTCCAAATTTTGTGACATAATTCCAGCCATAGAAAAGGACGCACGTATGCAGGAGTATCAGCAGAAGCTGTTACTCGATCTTAGCTTGGCTTTTCCACCAAACAACCGTGGTGCAGGGAGTGAATCTCCCAGTTGTAACTTGACAAACATGGGACGGTCTCGTCATCTTCAACAGTCAACCCGTACCAGTAGCACCGTATCTGGTGCTGGTATCAGCAATTTTATTGAATCTTTTCATAATTTTTTTTAGACCCTCCTTTGCAAGGCCAACAGAGACAACAAGTCTGACACATAGTCAACGGCTGGAGAGGATGATACAGGAGTATCTCCAAATGAACATCAATGCCATGACTTTGCAAATGGAGCCTTGCTCATTTTGGGCTTCAAATCTAGAAAGATGGCCAGAGCTCTCCAGTTACGCCTTGGAGATTTTGTCGTGTCCAGCTGCCAGCGTTGTCTCTGAACGTGTCTTCAGTGCTGCTGGGTGTGTGCTGACAGATAAGCGCACGCGTCTGTCCAGTGACAATGTGGACAGACTAACGTTCATCAAAATGAACAAGTCATGGATCCAGAAGGAATTTACTACCCCTGTGTCATCCTGGGGAGAGTAAATGCTTGTGGATTTTGAATGTGCTTGATGCAAATCTACCTGTGAAGTGTACAACTGGGGCACAAGTGCTGTCACTGAAGGGGTGGGTGTGTGTGTGGGGCCCAATTTTTGGAAAAAAGCGAGACTCCGCTTGGAGTAACCCTTGCTTAGGCCCGTTTCACACGTCAGTGAAAAACACTGACGTTTTTCACTGGCATGCAAAACACGCACATGTCCCTCCGTGGCCCGTGATTGCACTTATAGATTAACTCACCTGTGCCCGCTCCCGCTCTCCATGGTGCTGAACGCTCCCGCGGTGCAGCATACGGCCGGCGCTGACCCCCGCAGCAGCTGCTTCCGGGTCAGCTGTGTCGTGCATCATGAATATGCGCGACAGTAATGAGCCAGCTCAGAGCAGCAAGCTGCACGGGCTGCAGAGAGCGTCCCTGTAGCCAGGTGAGTAAAAATGATTTTTATTTTAAAAGCACGTTTTTTTCTGGCACGTGTTTCACGGACCACACCACTGCGTGGTCCGTGGGACATCAGTGATGCCAGAAAAAAAATGGACATGTCTCCGTGCGGCAATCACGCACACGTGGGTACACCGCACGGAGACACGTGCAGTGAAAAATCACTGACGTGTGAGCAGACCCATTCATTATAATGGAAAACCAAGAAAAATCCCAGTGATCACTTGTACCAATGTATAGAGTAAAAGGAAGACCGCTGGTATAAAGGAGACCAAAAAGCAAAATATATGGTGAAATACACAGTATTTTTAATAATAAAGTGAGCGTGACAAAAGGACAGACAGTACAGGCAAAGAGAGTGTTACAAATGCCAGACACAAAGGATGCACAAACCGCACCAGCAGATGGAAGACCAGCCACTAAACACGTGGACCAGATTCTAACAGGCCAAATAGCCAGGAAAAAGAAGGGAGAGACAAAAGAGTCAAAGGGTAGATTCCTCATATAAAGCTCTCCCTTAAAACAATGTCAATAACCTGTCATATCATAAAGTTATGGTAGATTTACCTTGAGACATATTAAAGCCGTTTAGTGGGCAGGATGGTGGTGGTGGGCGGGGCCTCGACGCGCGTTTCACCGGGCGTGGCTTCGTCAGGAGGCTGGCCATCGTGCATAGCATGTGGGTTTATAAAGTAAATGACAGGGATCAAAGGCAAATCGGCGCGCTCCGCGTCATTGGTGACATGACAAAGAGACTCCTACAAAAAGAGACAAGGTGGATGGTCACCTTGGACACTGTCACCCCCATGGGCCTGAACGAGGCGATTAGTTTCAAATCCTTTCTGTAATAAGTTGCGCAAATTTTAATTGGGTCCTTTGGCCATCTTTGTATGTTTTTTAACTTGATTTTAATTTGTGTGGTTTATATTTCCAGGGACCTTTCCATCTATGTACGTATTGACCGACTTGCTCCGTGTTGATTGCGCCCCCTCAGACCGACTGGACACATATTTGAGTGGATTGATGTAATATGGACTCTTGAAGACGGCTATTGGATTTTCTAAATTTATGCTTTACTACTATGTGTATATTTATGACACTTATCTTTATGTCTTTGTATTTCTTTTTGTCCTGATTGGACATCTATCATGCCTCTTCTTGTATTTTGATTTTCATCACCAACACTCTTCTTCCCCCCCCCCTTTTCCCTTCCCCCCCAACCCCCCCTTTCCTCCTTTCCCCCTTTCCCCCTTTCCCCCCCCTTTCCTCTACATTTCATATACTACATACTTTGGCCTCTTGTCTTATTTGAGACGAGCGGCATTTGCTACTGTCCAGTTATTATGGAGCTCTGTGCCCTTTTCTGGGTCAGGGAGGGACTGGTCCCTTTATTCTGCCCCTTTACTTTACCCACGTTACAGCTTATTGCCCTTCAAACGGTCCCCCGTCTCCATTTTTGGAGTACTCATGCATCTGGGTTAACACGCAGGTGCTTGGATCTACACTCCCAGATATGCTATTATGTTCTCTATTGTATGGTTGCTGGGAGACCTTGATGCGATGCACGTACGCGCTTCTGCGCCCTCTGATAGGGGGATTCCGGTCTTGGAACCCCGTGACGTAGTTATCCTGTCATCTGACACTCCCCCGTGTCTTGTCTGGCTGGCTATATCCAGGGCTTAGACGTGACGCGCGCATGCGCGATCAGCGTCCTCTGTGATAGGAGGGTCCTTATGCCTGAACTCCGTGACATATACGTCCGGTTGTTCCTCCCCTTCTCTTTACCCCACGTCATTATTAGGTGGGTGTTACTTAGTGCACAGACGCGACGCGCGCATGCGCTGTCTGTGCCTTCTGCGGTGGGGGTTTCCGGGTACTCCTGTGACGAATGGAGGGATGACATCTGTCCTCCCTCTGTTCTTTCACGTGGTGCCCGGCGGCCCCTGCCCTGGAAGGCGGGGCAACATGACGCGGAGCGCGCCGATTTGCCTTTGATCCCTGTCATTTACTTTATAAACCCACATGCTATGCACGATGGCCAGCCTCCTGACGAAGCCACGCCCGGTGAAACGCGCATCGAGGCCCCGCCCACCACCACCAGCCTGCCCACTAAACGGCTTTAATATGTCTCAAGGTAAATCTACCATAACTTTATGATATGACAGGTTATTGACATTGTTTTAAGGGAGAGCTTTATATGGGGAATCTACCCTTTGACTCTTGTCTCTCCCTTCTTTTTCCTGGCTATTTGGCCTGTTAGAATCTGGTCCACGTGTTTAGTGGCTGGTCTTCCATCTGCTGGTGCGGTTTGTGCATCCTTTGTGTCTGGCATTTGTAACACTCTCTTTGCCTATACTGTCTGTCCTTTTGTCACGCTCACTTTATTATTAAAAATACTGTGTATTTCACCATATATTTTGCTTTTTGGTCTCCTTTATACCAGCGGTCTTCCTTTTACTCTATACATTGGTACAAGTGATCACTGGGATTTTTCTTGGTTTTGCATTTTCAATGGGACCCTCCCTTCTAGGGAAGCTGTAGGTTTACCATTTATTATAATGGGTCTGCGTATGTCAGTGATTCTGGTACGTTTAAAAAAAAAAAAAAAGCACAAACGTACCAGAATCACTGACGTGTGAAACAGGCCTTACAGTGTTTTTAAAAATGATCCAAGATGAACAGAGCTGGGATCAGGAAAGACTTAGCTACCTACCCCGATGTCATCCTGGGGACGGTTAAGGATGGCGTATTTTTGAATGTGCTTGATGCAAATCTACCTGTGAAGTGTACAACTGGGGCACAAGTGCTGCCACTGAAGGGGTGGGTGTGTGTGGGGCCCAATTTTTGGAAAAAAGGGAGACTCCGCTTGGAGTAACCTTGCGGTGTTTTATATGATTTTAGAAGGGCATGCCATGCCTATATCTGTGTCTCCTCCTCTTTTTCCTTGTCCAGCTCTTTTGTTTTCGCATGAGTATATGTCCTTGTCACTTTCCCATGTGTTTGTGTTGTGAGTTCTTTGTCACATTTTGGACACCTTTGAGGGTGTTTTCTAGGTGTTTTTATGTGTTTGTGATTGCCTCCCATTGTTTCCTATGCGGTTCGAGTGGTTCGCCGAACCGGTTCACCGAACCGAACTCGAACGAGACGTCCGTTCGGCGAACCGAACTCGAGCCGAACCGCAACCGGTTCGCTCATCTCTACTGGGCACAAAATTCAAACACTACAATGTACTGGCAGTTACGAGAGCTTATTTGCATTTTTAATTCTGCAACATTCACTACGTTTGACACCATGGGTGTTTTCCAGAGACTAAATAGTCACCACAGCTATAGATTACACTCCCAGAGAAGTGTAATTTACAAAATGTGATGACTTAAATGGATTTACTGTTAAGAAACTTAGGGGCTATGCAAATTGAGTCCACAAACTATTTTAGCCAAATCTGTGCTCCAAAAATCAAATGGCGCTCCTTCCCTCCTGAGCCCTGTAGTGTGGCCAAACAGTATTGTACGGTCACATGTGGAGTATTGCCATATTCAAGAGAAATTGTGTGACACAATATGGGGCCTTTTTTTACCTATCCATCTTGTGAAAATTGGAAATCTGGGGTTAAAACAACATTTTAGTGGCAAAAATAATTATTTTTTCTTTCACCACCCAATAATATAACATTTTCTGACACATCTGTAGTGTCAACATGCTTGTAGCGCACCCCGGGGCAGGTGGTTAACCTCGCTTCCAGGCTGTTGTGGGCCACGTCAGGCAATGTAACGGGTGGCCTTGCCCGGTTCCGTTGCCCCGAGGCGTACAGTAAATAATGGGGAAAAGCAGGGTGCTGTGGAAAGTTTGTCGTGATGCCACTTGTGGATTCTTCGCTGGGGCAGGTGTCGCTCCCCACAGGCGGAGCGGGCCCCGGGTGGATGAAGAGGGGAGGTAATGGTGGTTGGCGCCTAAGCACTGGGCGGCGAGGCTTGAGGAAGGGGCTTCATAGACTGGACAGTCGGAGGCCGGTTCAGCTGGAGCAAGGGTTTCATATTTTGAAATGGTTCTGTGTCGGTTGGCATTTTCATGGGCTTTCTTTGGAGCTACAAGGATAGGCAAATTGGTGTCTCCAGCGTCATCCTGGGAGGGGGTGTTTTGGGAGAGGACATAGTTGATTTAGGGGGATTCTGTGGAATTTTGGATTCGGCAGTCTAAGACGGATCAATCTGATCGTGGGAGAAGGGTCCCTTTATGGGCTTTGACTGGGTCCTTAATATGCCCAGTATCTTGTTTTAAATGGTATTTAGAGTTGGGGGTTGACCACCCAGGCCCGTTGTTGAAGCATCAGGATGGATCGTTTTTGTCCAGGTATCAGTTTGTGGCGGTTTTTCGGAAATGCCTGGAGAGGTTGGGGTTGGAGGCAGACAAGTTTTCATCCCACTCATTTTGCATCGGTGCGGCGACGGAGGCCGACAGGAGGGGGGTCCCGGGGGAGACAGTGAAGAGGATAGGCAGGTGGGAGTCGAGGAGGTTCAGGCTGTATGTCCGCCCCCATTTGTTGTAGAAGTCAGGGCTTTTTTGGTCTGGTGGTGTAATTAAAAAAAAAAAAAATAAAAAACAAAAAAAACGGTTGTTTAAAGTTTAATGGTAGAACTATTGGGGTGTCTCAGATTTTCAGTTGTTATACCCTCCCACCCATTTGTTTGTTGTTTTTTTTTGTTTCCTTTTATAGGTGGCATGCCTTTAGTGTGGATTTTCGGCCATTCATTTGTTTATTGGGGGCCACTGAAAGCTGATGTGCGGAGCAATGGTCGGCAGTTGGGTTGGTCCAGAGACGAGGTAACCATACGTTGGATCAGGGTGCGGGGCATGCGCTGGCAGCAGGTATTGGTTGATTTTCACTGGTTCGCTCGGTTAGATCGCCCCCCTGATGTGCTGGTGTTGCACATCTGCCGGGAGTTGATCAGGGATATCCGGTATGACCTGCTCTGCCTTTGGTCAAATTGCTCTAACCTGAGGGTGGTTTGGTCGGATATTGTTCCCAGGAAGGTTTGGCGGGGGGCTCGGTCGCTGGAGAGGATCGACAAGACCAGAATAAAGGTCAACAGGGTGGTTGGGAACTTTGTGGCCAGGAATGGAGGAGTTGTAGTTCGGCACAGAGACTTGGAGTCGGGGAGGGGAATTTTTTGGCGATCAGATGGCGTGCACCTGACTGCCGTGGGTATTGATTTATGGGCCTTGAGCATTCAAGAAGGAGTGGAGCGGGCACTGGTTTTGGTGGGGTGACTCACATTATGAGGTGTCAGGTAATGCTCATGGTGGAGGTGGTGAGGGGGGTTCTTGGAGTCAGTGGAAATGTCGGGGTGGGGAGGTGGTACATCGGATAGATGGGGACCACCCCCCCTTGTTTTTTCTGGTATGGTAATTGCCTGGCGGACTTGAGGGGCTCTCCAGGGGTGTCCGGTGCTCTCACATGAACTCCGGAGATCACCCCGGCCTGTTTGCAGCTGACATGAACTGAATCGCAATCGCCGGGAAATCAATCACTCGGCGCTCGCGGTACAGTCTCGGCTGCACTCCGGAGCTCAGGAGTGCAGTGCAGATAACTGAATCCAGGCCTGGCATTACTGGAGATTCCTCCGGTAGCCAGTCCGATGCTGGTCATGGTTTACACTTTGCTTTTCTATAGCCCAATCCTTCTAGCTTCCTAGGGAACTTCTGTCTCCCTCAGCTCTGTTTATGCTATGGCAGGTACTCAGTGACAGGGCAGTCATCAGGGAATTACTACTGTGCCTGGTGTACTGGGCCCGGTGAAGAGGGGGGGGGGGGGGCCGTGGGCCCGGCTGGTCCAGGGCTTAATAAAACTAAGTAATTGTCCCTGGCTCAGCCGGGTCCACGGGCCCCCCCCTCTTCACCGGGCCCAGTACACCAGGGACAATTACTTAGTTTTATTAAGCCCTGGACCAGCCGGGCCCTCCCCCCTCTTCACTGGGCCCCAGTCATGGCAGAGGGGCCTGGCAGTGCTTTTGCCGCTATACATGTGGCTAATTTGCATCGCATGCAAATTAGCCACGTATGCTGGAGATACCACTTATGCAGCTGCACTGTGTCCCGAGGTTCAGGGGGACTTTTCCTGACCTGTCAGGAATGAGGACAATCTGACCTGTAGCTGCTCTGGGGGCTCCTGGCCAGATTACCCTCATTGCATGCAGCGATCCGCAGCTCTGTTCAGTGTAGAGAGCGGAACATTAAACATTAAAGTGTGTGTGTGTGTGTGTGTGTGTGTGTGTGTGTGTGTGTGTGTGTGTGTGTGTGTGTGTGTGTGTGTGTGTATGTGTATATCTATCTAACTCAGATTTCCATGCCTCACCAGCTTTGATAGCAGCTGTTTCTGCGCTAATTAGGCCTGTGACTAGTTGCAGGAGCCATTGTTTCCCCAGACTAGTCGGCCATATTTCCATGCTATCCCACCTCTGTGGGCATAACAACATGATTTCCACAAGTCGACGTCACCGCTAGCTCCTGGAAATTTTGCGCATGCGCGCCACTGTGCTCACTCACCCATACGTCCCGGCTACAGAGAAGCGCATTGAGCATGGTCAGAGGTGCAGAAGCTGTTCCTCCGATCATGTACAGTGCGCCTCTCTGAAGCCGAGACATGTACATCCAACTACAGATGAGGCTCAATGTGAGAGAACACAGCGGCGCATGCGCAAGATTTCCAGGGACTGACGATGACGCCGGCTTGTGGAAATCATGTTATGTCCACAGGGGTGTGATAGCATGGAAAGAGGACCAACTAGTCTAAGGGTACTGTCTCACTAAACGACGTACCAGCGATGCCGACCACGATATGACCTGGGCAGGATCGCTGGTGTGTCGCTACATGGTCGCTGGTGAGCTGTCAATCAGGCAGATCTCACCAGCGACCAGCCCCCAGCGAAGCGTGGAAGCGATGCTGCTCTTGGTAACTAAGGTAAACATCGGGTAAGTAAGCAAAATGCTTTGCTTGGTTACCCGATAGTTACCTTGGTTACAAGCGCACACCGCTTAGCGCTGGCTCCCTGCACTCGTAGCCAGAGTACACATTGGGTTACTAAGCTCTGCTTATTTACCCGATGTGTACTCTGGCTACGTGTGCAGGGAGTCGGCACTGGCAGCCTGAGAGCGGCGGACGCTAGTAACCAAGGTAAATATCGGGTAACCAAGCTAAGTGCTTCTCTTGGTTACCCGATTTGTACCTTGGTTACCAGCGTCCGCAGCTTCCAGACGCCGGCTCCCTGCTCTCTGCACATTCAGATCGTTGCTCTCTCGCTGTCAAACACAGCGATGTGTGCTTCACAGCGGAAGAGCAACGACCAAAAAATGAACCAGCACTGTGTGTAACGAGCAGCGATCTCACAGCAGGGGCCAGGTCGCTGCTTAGTGTCACACACAGCGAGATCGCTAATGAGGTTACTGGTGCATCACAAAAACCGTGACTCAGCGAGATCGCTAGCGAGATTGCTGCTATGTGAGCAGTACCCCTAAGGAAAAAATGCCCCTGTGACTAGTCATAGGCCTAATTAGGATAGAAACAGCTCAGTTTATAAATCCTCTTTTTTTTAAACATTCACTTTAGTGAATAGCATTACACAGGGCTGGTGAGGCAGGGGATTTTAACATAAAGACATGAATGCTGCTGGAGGGCATAGAGGACCTGACAGCAGGTTTCCTTTAAAATGAGTTGGATGGTGGGTGAGGATGCTAAGTTACTCATAGCTTCCACTCCAAAATTATATGGCCCTGATAGCCTCCTACCCAAACTAAAATTCATTATATAGGCCTGGTTAAGTCTTGTCCCCCCCACAATTCATTGTGAAGCTATTATGGACGTATGATAAATTGTGGGGGGAGGTCACATGACAGGGACTAAGGCCTTGTGCACATGTGGCGCCCTGGACAAAGGGCCACAGAGCACAACACCCACACACCCCACACTCCCGGTCAGGCACATCTAAGTCAGACACAAAACCCTTGTTGCCTTCCTCCAGGGGCTGATGTCTACACCAGGGGGTGGACCAGGTGGTTGGCCCCGCCCACCGAGGAGTTCACAGTCCTGGAGGCGGGAAAACCAGACAGATTAAGTTGGGAAGTGAAAGTGAGAGGAAGGAAAGTATGGTAAAGAAGCCTGAAGTTGGTCCGGGTGTGTGGCCCGGAAGGATCAGCAAGGTTGGCAGACAGTGGTGACCGTCTGTAGGAGTGGCCTATCGGAGTCTACCGTAAGGACCGTGGACGGGCGGTGGCCCGGCGGTACCGGACCGGTACGCAAGGAGAAGCCAGCACCATCTGGCAGGGGCTTACGGACCCCGGCAAGGCTAGGAGTCTCAGAGAATTTGCCGAATTCGTTAGCGAAGGGAACCTCCTGGGTTTCCCAGCAGCCAAGTCCCGACAGAAGGCAACAGTCCAACCAAGGGAGGGAGACACCGCCACCGCCAAGGCAACCGTTTCCCAGGGCCAGAGCCTGCTGGCAAAAAGGGGCTCCTCCAGCCCATATCCAAGCTGGGGAGCGGGTTACCGTTGGGAATCCATCGGAACCATCTACCGGACATAGGTGCAGGGAAAGGCAGTCACCATCAACCTGCCGGGAGAAATAACACCGCAGCCGTCTGTGGGACCCGTCCATCCAGCCGTGTGTTTTACTGAGAACTGTGTCCTCATCATTGGCTGAGTGAGTACCATCGTGCCGTACGGCACAGCGCTGCCCCTGCACCTCACCAGGCCCTGTAAACCGCCTGTCATCCATTCCTACCCCCATCAACGGGCCCCGGAACAACCAACCCCCCTACCCACGGAGGGGAGAACTAACAACAAAGCTGCTCCCTGTCACCGTTCCCGGGATCCCCGCCTAGAGCAGCGGTGGTGTCACCAATATCACCACAACCGTGGGTAGCGTCACGGACAATAAATCCCCACAATCAACTCCCCTTTTCACTCACGGGCGAGGAACGCCGCTCGAGTCCCTGGGATCCGGCCCACCGCTCGAGCCACCACCGAGCAGCCACAGCAGCAGCGGCCGGACCCGAGCAGTGGGAGAGCGCAGCGACCCCTCCTCCGCCCGCGACAACTTGGCGTCACGAACAGGATCCTACCGCTCTGCCGTTGGGTAGAGGTGCGCCTTGTTATTGCCGGAGGTGTCCGGCTGAAAATTTGCCGAAGCCGCCATCTTGGGCGGGAAAAATTCCCGCTCGAGCGTCTCCTTGACTAAGACTAAGGGGGACGGAAACAAGATGTCTGCGCCCGACGGAGCTGCTGGAAGAGCGGTGGATGCAGCCGCGGAAGCACCCGTAGATGGGAATGTGCCTGCCCAAGTCCCGGCCGCGCTGGCGGGGAGCGCCGCGGCCCCAGCTCTCGCTCAGGTGATGCCGTTCTCCTTGCCCTATGTGCCCGGAGCTGCCTGGCTACCGCAGTACGATGGGAAGCCTGATGCCTTGCAGGTTTTCCGGAAGAAGCTTAGTCCGCTACTGGAACTGTACCCCCTGACTGATAAGCAACGTGCAGCGCTCGTGCTGGGGCAGCTAACCGGCGCGGCTGAGCAAGAGGCGGAGACCTGGGCCGAGGGGGACCGGTCCTCTGTAGCCACCATCTTTGAGAAGCTGCAGTCTGCGTTTGAGACCCGTACCGAGGCGGAGTTGCGGATGCAGTTCTATCAATGCCGGCAACGGCCCGCAGATAGCATTCAGGACTATGCCCTGCGCCTGCAAACCGCACTCCGCACACTGAAGCGGGTGGACACCATCAACAGTGTGGACAGTAATAAAATGTTAAGCGAGCAGTTTGTGCAGGGGATGAGGTCCTCCGAGGACCGCAAACAGCTTCGGCTGTGGGCCCTAGAACACCCTGATGTGGACTTTGCCGTATTAAAGGAACGGGCCATCAAAGCTTTTCAACCCCCCACATTTGAAGCTCCTGAGCCAGCCCCGTGGCCGGTTGAGACTGCTCCCATCATGGTGGCCCCTACCCCATCAGCACCTCCAGTGCCTGCAACCCCAAGCGGAACGATGGAAGAACTTGCTGCTCAAGTTCGCCGCATGGATGGGGACCTTGCTAAGATCCTCTCCGCACTCCAGCCTCCGACCAGATCCCAGGCCCCGGTGAAGGTGTAGCTCGCCGAGAGCCCTGAGGACGTCCCCTGGATGCAGCGGAGAAGGGCTAATAATTTGCGGAATGGACCCCCGATCTGTTACAGGTGCAGCAAACCAGTCCATTACTTCCGACGGTGTCCGTTAAACGAGCAACCCCTGGGGCCCCGGGCCAATCCTCAGGAGTAGAACCCCATGGGCCCCCAGACTGGCGGGACAGGTACATCGGGGCCCGGCCCATCATTCCCGTGGCTGTGGACGGCATACCGGTGATTGCTCTCCTGGACACTGGATCACAGGTAACCATACCATACACTGTATCAACGGTATTGGGGAAAAGACGAGCTGGCTCCCCCAGATGCCAGTATAACATTGATTGCTGCTGATGGACTCCCATTGACTCAAGTGGGCTACAAACAAGTGGCCATGACGGTGGGGCGAGCTGAGCTGCAACACCAGGGTATGATTGTGATAATGAATGACCCCAGTGATCATAACCCGAAGGTAGTGCTAGGGACCAACGTGATGGAGCACTGTATGAGTGACGTGCTGACCCTACTGCAGCAGCTGGCCGCCACGGCGGCGGGGAGCCGACAGAGAGCTGTGCAGCAGGAGATCCGAGCCTTGATGTACCGCCAACATGTGAACTCGACAGGAGGAGAGATTGGTGGGGTGAGAGTGATGGATGTTGCCCCCTTGATGGTGCCTCCCAGGAGCGAGATGATGATTTGGTGTAGGGCAGCGGTAGGGCCCCAGGGGCGTGACTACCCCGCCATGATAGAGCCCATGCCCTCTGAACACTGGCCCACAGTAATGGCCGCCCGAGGGGTGGTGGATGTAAAGAAGGGGAGAGTGCCCGTGAGGGTGCTGAACTGTGGGGAGGAAGAAGTCAGGCTTCCCCGGTACGCTACCCTTGCCAAGCTGTTCACCCTGGATCCCCATACCATCCACGAGGCCATTCCCCACAACCTCACCACCTACTGCCAGCACTCACCCATCCCAAGGGGAGTTAGACGAGTGGTGTCGACAGCTACACGTAGGCACTGACGATACCCCTACACATCACAAAGAAGGGGTATACCGGGTGGTACGGGAGTATGAGCGGGTTTTTAGCAAACATCCCCTAGACTTTGGGCAGATTAAAAGGGGTTCAACACCATATCCCCACCGGTGAGCATCCCCCTATCAAAGAGAGGTACAGGCCTATTCCCCCTGCACACTACCAACGTGCCAAGGACATGTTGAGGAACATGAAGGAGGCAGGGGTTATTAGGGACAGCTGTAGTCCCTGGGCCGCCCCGTTGGTGCTGGTTAAGAAGAAGGATGGCACCATGCGGATGTGTGTGGATTACCGAAAAATTAACCAGATAACACATAAGGACGCTTACCCTCTGTCCCGCATTGAGGAATCCCTGGCTGCGCTGAGAACAGCTAATTACTTTTCCACCCTTGACCTCACCAGTGGGTACTGGCAGGTGGCTGTGGCACCAGAAGACCGAGAGAAGACTGCATTTGCTTCCCCCATGGGACTCTGTGAGTTTAATAGCATGCTGTTCGGGCTGTGCAATGCCCCTGGAACCTTCCAGCGGCTGATGGAATGCTGTCTGGGGCATCTAAACTTTGAGACCGCCCTGCTGTACCTGGATGATGTGATTGTGTACTCCCAGACATATGAAGCCCACCTGGAGCACCTAGCTGAGGTGTTCGCGTCCCTTGCCAAATATGGGATGAAGTTGAAGCCCTCAAAGTGTCATCTGCTGAAACCCAAAGTGCAGTACCTAGGGCATGTGGTCGGTGCAGAGGGTGTCGCCCCTGACCCTGAGAAAATCACCGCCATTCAGGATTGTCCGAGGCCGACCACGGTGAAGGAGGTGAGGCAGTTCCTGGGCCTGCTAGGGTATTACCGTCGCTTCATCAAGGGGTACACGAAGATGGCTGCCCCCATGCAAGACCTCCTCGTGGGACAGACCAAAAGGTGGTAGACCCCTAGGAGCCCCATTGGTGTGGGAAGAAAGGCATGAGGAATCCTTCCGTCAGCTGAGAGCGGCCCTGACCGGAGAAGAAATCCTAGCATACCCTGATTACAACCACCCCTTCATCCTTTACACCGATGCCAGCAATGTAGGCTTAGGGGCAGTCCTATCCCAGGTTCAAGACGGGAAAGAAAAAGTGATTGCTTATGCTAGCCGAAGGCTTCGTCCGACTGAGAGGAACCCCGAGAACTACAGCTCTTTCAAGCTTGAACTCCTGGCACTGGTGTGGGCTATCACCGAGCGGTTCTGCCATTACCTGGCAGCGGCTAAGTTCACCGCCTTCACGGATGACAACCCGCTGACCCACCTGGACACCGCCAAGCTGGGCGCGTTGGAACAGCGGTGGGTGGCTAGGCTAGCCAACTACGATTTCACCATCAAGTACAGGGCCGGCCGTGCCAATGTTAATGCTGATGCGCTCTCGGATGCCCCACTTGTTGGACGAAGGGCCTGAGGATGACGACCTCGAAGAGATTGAGCTGCCTGCATTTCATCAGCCACCGACTGAGGTGGTCCATGTCTATCAACAACGGGTAAACCTGGACCCGCTGCCCAGCCAGGAGTGGCAAGAAGCTCAGGACCAGGCACCCGCTGTTCGCTTAGTCAAGATCTTGGTGGAACAGGGCGCTGCTGGAATAGACCCTTCCGCCCCTGCTGAAGCCCAACGCCTGTGGCGAAAACGGACCCGGCTATATCTACACCAGGGGAAGTTGTACCGTAAGCTGATTAACCCGAAGACTCATGAGAAGATCCGCCAGTTGGTGATTCCCCAGGCTAACGTGCCCACCGTCCTACAAGCATACCATGATGGTGCTGGACACTTCGGATGGAAGAAACTGGAAATGCTGTTGAGAGAGCAGTTCTATTGGAGTGGAATGCGGGAATCTGTAGAGGCCTGGTGCCAAGTGTGGCCCTTGCACGCTGAGAAGGAAGGACGAGGCCAGCCAGAAGGCGCCCCTACACCCGATCGTTACACATCAACCGCTGGAGCTGGTCGCCCTGGACCATGTAAAGCTCACCCCCAGCCGAAGTGGGTACACCTACGCTCCAACCATTGTAGACCACTACTCAAGGTTCATGGTGGTTGTCCCAGTCAAAGACCTAACTGGTCGTACCGCCGCTAGAGCGTTCCAGGCTTATTTCTGCCGACCACATGGATACCCTGAGAAGGTGCTTACTGACCAAGGCCCGGCCTTTGAAGCGGAGGTGTTCCATGAATTTTGTCAGTTGTACGGCTGCGAGAAGATCCGAACCACACCTTACCATGCCCAAACCAACGGCATGTGTGAAAAGATGAACCACCTGGTCCTGGGCCTCCTCAAGACGTTGCCGCTAGAAGAGCGGAACCTGTGGCTGGAGAATCTACCTGACTTGGTCGATATGTACAACAATATCCCTTCCAGCTCAACGAAATGCACCCCAGCCTACCTGATGAGGGCTCGCCCCGGCCGGCTACTGGTGGATCTGGATATGGGGTTGGAAGCCCCAGAAGCACTCCCTTCGACGGCTGACTGGGACACTCGGCGGAGGGCGCAATACCAACAGATTCAGGAATATGTTGAGAAGAACTTGAGTCGGAGTCGGGAACAACAGGAGCAGCGCTTCAACCAGAAGGCGTCTGCTGGCCCTTTCCAGCCTGGAAATGTAGTGCTGAAGCGAAAGAGGAGGACCCACAAGCTGGATGATCAATTAGACCAAACCCCATATGTCATACAGCCCACAGGATGGGAAGATGGGAAGGCCTACCAGATCAGTCGTGACGAAGGGGGCACTTTGGCCACGGTTTCCCGAGACCATCTAAAAGAGGTGCCCAACATCATTGAGGGCAGCGGCTGAAGCTCCGGTTCCTAAACCGGCGGAGAAGGCAAAAGAGGTAATCCACACCGTGATGGGTGATTTCCCAGCAGACTGGCATACACAGAATGGCGCGGTGATTCTTCCAGTGATACTGTTCCCACAACCCATGGATGAAAAAGTGATGGAAGTGGTCAACCAAGAGCCAGTGCCCAGGGATGAACCTGTACCCAGCTCCCCTATGCATCTGCCTGCCCCACACGATAGCGGGGAAGAGGAACTGATTGTTCCCTCTCCCTCACTGCCTGTCATCACTGACACCGGACCCTGGAGGTCCACTCGTCCCAACCTAGGAAGACCCCCACTTCGGTACAGGGAAACTACTATTTAGAGGGGGGGGGGGGAAATTGTGTGTGTGTTTAAAGTTAAAAGTACCGTTTGAAGATAAGAATGATAAGTAAATAACCTACCGTGAAAGTTACCTGATTAGCCGCTGATTGAAACCGGTCGTGGCCGGCAACTGGTCCCCGTTGGGACCCCCTTTACAAGTTGCATAAGGAACTCCTTATGGACAAGCCTGAGAACTTGCAAGGCAACCACAAACTTAGTGGCTTGTAAATAATTATGTTGTGGCTTCTACCGTTACCCGCCTCCGGAGAGGCAGATTGGAGGAAGGGCCCGCAGTGGAGCAGGCTGGGGCCCAGCCACCACCAGAACCGGTGGCGATCCTCTGGGGGTTTCAGGGGTTCCCCATGGACGTGGGTCCCCTGAAAAGGACAGAACCCGCTCGGGCAACTTGTGCAGGACTGGGGTCAAGGGGTGCTGCCTATTTGCTTAGGAGCAGCATCAGGGCCAGGTTGCTTGGGTGGGAGAGAGCGGAAGCTGTACCCGTTACGCAACATTTAAGTAAAAGTACCTCCCGATGTGGGAAGATGTTATTTTAATTGTAATGTGTTACCGTTTTTCTATTTTTCAGTTGGTGAAAATAAAACCGGTGATGGACGGGCAGCCCGCAGACGGTCTGCATTTAACTAAGGGGGAATGTGGTGCCCTGGACAAGCCAGGGGCCACAGAGCACAACACCCACACACCCCACACTCCCGGTCAGGCACACCGAAGTCAGACACAAAACCCTTGTTGCCTTCCTCCAGGGGCTGATGTCCACACCAGGGGGTGGGCCAGGCGGTTGGCCCCGCCCACCGAGGAGTTCACAGTCCTGGAGGTGGGAAAATCAGACAGATTAAGTTGGGATGTGAAAGTGAGAGGAAAGAAAGTGTGGTAAAGAAGCCTGAAGTTGGTCCGGGTGTGTGGCCCGGACGGATCAGCAAGGTTGGCAGACGGTGGTGACCGTCTGTCTGCAGGACTGGCCTATCTGAGTCTACCGTAAGGACCGTGGATGGGCGGTGGCCCGGCGGTACCGGACCGGTACGCATTGGAGAAGCCAGCACCATCTGGCAGGGGCTTACGGACCCCGGCAAGGCTAGGAGTCGCCGAGAATTTGCCGAATTCGTTAGCGAAGGGAACCTCCTGGGTTTCCCAGCAGCCAAGTCCCGACAGAAGGCAACAGTCCAACCAAGGGAGGGAGACACCGCCACCGCCAAGGCAACCGTTTCCCAGGGCCAGAGCCTGCGGGCAAAAAGGGGCTCCTCCAGCCCATATCCAAGCTGGGGAGCGGGTTACCGTTGGGAATCCATCGGAACCATCTACCGGACATAGGTGCAGGGAAAGGCAGTCACCATCAACCTGCCGGGAGAAATAACACCGCAGCCGTCTGTGGGACCCGTCCATCCAGCCGTGTGTTTTACTGAGAACTGTGTCCTCATCATTGGCTGAATGAGTACCACCGTGCCGTACAGCACAGCGCTGCCCCTGTGACCCTGCACCTCACCAGGCCCTGTAACCCGCCTGTCATCCATTCCTACCTCCATCACCGGGCCCCGGGACAACCAACCCCCCTACCCACGAAGGGGAGAACTAACAACAAAGCTGCTCCCTGTCACCGTTCCCAGGATCCCCGTCTAGAGCAGCGGTGGTGTCACCAATATCACCACAACCGTGGGTTGCGTTACGGACAATAAATCCCCACAATCAACTCCCCTTTTCACTCACGAGCGAGGAACGCCGCTCGAGTCCCCGGGATCCGGCCCACCGCTCGAGCCACCACCGAGCAGCCGCAGCGGCCGGACCCGAGCAGTGGGAGAGCGCAGTGACCCCTCCTCCAACCGCGACACACACATTCAGTATTTGCAGCATAAAATTGTGCTGCAAGTGCTGATGTGTTGGCAGGAAGAACACTGCATAAAATATGCGTTTTGCTTGCAACTGTAAAACGCTGTGTATTTTCCGCTACAAAATCGCAATGTGTGCACATAGCCTTATAATTAATTGGGGGAGTGTCACAGAGACTGATTAGTTTATATTTATTAGGCGACAGATTATAGTTAATGTGGGCACAGTGCGGCTTATTTATCACCTTATATTCTGAATGGTGTGTGGCTCATTGTATAACGTATAGTCTGGTACATATTTATATTCAGGGGCACAGTGTGGGGTAAATGTATGTATACAATATATGTGACCTTGTTATTTTCAGTGCTGCGATGATCAATGTGACAAGAAGAGTAGTGGCTGTAAGATGGCGACATGAAGGTCTGACCAGATGTAGAAGAGACAACAGAAAATAACTTTCCAGATGAGACGTCAGCAGTAACTTTCTGAAAACATTTATTCTGTACTGTATGACTTGGAGTATTACTGTTATTTGTTAAATCCGTTAGGCCACATTATCATATTTGTGTAACATTTCCATGAGTTGCCAGACCTTTTTTTATCAGATGGCATGCGGACCCCTAGAATTTCATAAATGCATTCACATATCTGTGAAAATCACAGCTCTGAGAATGAGATCTGCGAGACTCTGAGCATGTGCTGTTCTGATATGATTATGAGGAATAGGACAAACTCCATGGGTCAGTGCGCTGTCTGAGAAAAAAAAAAGTCAGGCAGCACACCGACACTGCACACGAATGCAGGATGCAACCTCATTATTTAGTGTACTCACTATGTAAAGCGCCATCCTTAAGTACATAGTTTCTCCTTTTATTATGTATAACACTGTCCCTTATTAGCATCCTCGCTAGTTATGTATGGTGCTGTCCTTTATTATATAGTGTCCTCTCTGTTTCTGTATAGCACCATCTCCTATATAGCATATTCTCGTTATTTTTGTTATTCACAGCTCCCTCTCTTTATTATATAATCCTCTCTTGTTAGATATAAAATGACTGCTGGTGGAGCAGCATCTGACCAGAAGACCAGTCCATCAGAAAAGAAGCTTTACCATGTTCCATCAGCAGTCATGTAAGTTCATATCTAACAAAAGAGGACGCTATGAAATAAAGACAGAGCGCTATAAATAACAAAAATGACAAGAGAATCCAATATGTAAGGAATGGTGCTGTGCATAGGTCATCAAACTGCTGCAGGAAAGCAGAGCCATGGAAGTGGCGAGGACTCGGTAACCAGCAGAGACAGGTATTCGCTCTGTGAGCCGAAGACAGGTGCGGGACGATCGCCGGGGGTGTTGGAGGGGCCCGCCGACCCCGGTCCCCGCCTTGCTTTAGCTGGATGTGCGTTGGAGGGCGCATATCCAGCTGAAATGCATCGTGGCTCAGAGAGGACGCCGCATGACTTGGGATTCGGGGAGGGTGAGTAAAAGGCACAACAACTTGTTATGCCTTTAGATCTTCTGGCACTACCACACTGTCCAACTTGTGGCATTTTACTCAATAGTACTTATCTCTTCAAAAGCTATTCATCAACCTGCTAAAAAAAACAACAACCAGGAACTAGCTCTCTATATGCCCATGTATCTCCTTCCAACCTAGGCTGATTCTGTTAACCCTGTCATTACCTGTCTAACTACAAGCTGCTGCACAGCCTATGTAACACCAATGTAAAAGCATCACATGATCACACAGTAATACATCTTCAGAATCAATTGGCCAAACAGCTTTCCATTTGTTTACATGCTAATGTGCCCACTCTTTGGCTATGTGTGCATGTGTCGCGGGCGGGGAGGACGCCGCCGCTGCGCGCTCGCTAACGCTCGAGTCCGGCGCTGCTGCGGCTGCTGCTCGGTGGCTCGAGCGGTGGGCCGGATCCGGGAACTCGAGCGGCGCTCCTCGCCCGTGAGTGAAAATGGTGGTTGGTTTGGGGGATTTAGTCCGTGACGCCACCCACGGGTCGTGGTGAAGATGGGCACCACCGCTGCTGGTGACGGGGATCCCGGGAGCGATGGTAGGGAGCAGCTGGGATGTTGTTTTCCCCCTCCGTGGGTAGGGGGTCGATGGTCCCGAGGCCCGGTGATGTGACGGGGAGGATGAGTTGGTGAGGTGCAGGGTTGCAGGGACAGCGCGGCGCCGGATGGCATGGGTGTACTCACTCAGTAAGAGATGCACAAAGTCCTCGGTAAACCAAACGGCTGGATGGAAAGGTCCCGCAGCCGGCTGCAGTGTCTCTCGCCGGACAGGTGATGGCGGCTGTCTTTCCCTGCACCTTGATGTACTTAGTTGACTACTATGGATCCCCAACGGTAGTCCACTCCCTGTTCTATGGATGCCGGAGGAGCCAGTTTGCCCGCAGGCGCTGGCTTGGTCTCTAGCCTTAGGCGGTAGCTGTATACCCTCACGGTGTGGGCGGTTGCCTTCTATCGGGTCTTTGGCTGTTAGGAAACCCCTGGGGTTCCGGTCACACTTGGATTTGACTATTGTCGGCGGCTCCAAGCCGGGCCGGGGTCCGATGGCCCTGCCTGTGTGTGCTGGCTTCACTTCGCTCCCCGGTCGGTACCGGCTGGCCAACGCCCGACCCGGTCTTACGGTTCCGCGTTGCTTCACCACTCCTGCAGACAGCCACCACCGTCTGCCAACCTTGCCGTCAGTGCCTGGGCCACAAACCCAGACACTCAAGTGCTCATATATATATATATATATATATATATATATATATATATATATATATATATATATATATATATATATATATATATATATATATATATATATATATACACATATATGTACACACACACATAAAAACCTGGTCCTGAGACACATATAGGGGAATAAAAACAATTGCCTAGAAAGCTGCTCTAGAATATGGGCAACAGGTTCAAAAACAAAAAACAAATAGTACTATGTGAACGGAAAATCCTAAAAATCACATTCACCTACTGACAAATTGCCACCACTGAGCCCTGAGTGAGTCCAGACTCACATCAGTATTAATTCTATTCATATATAATGATCCATACGAACCCTATAGAGATTGGTGGCATTCTTGGAACATCTCTATAAAAAGTCTAATCAGTGTATTCCTGGTGATGCAGCATTACCACTATCATAATAATATTCTGGACTGGTTCCTAAAAATAACAGGCGCTGCTGTGGTTTTTTTTTTTATTTTACAGGCTATATTCTTACTGTGTAATGATACTGCCACCATGTGGTTAAATGTCCGCTATCACCTGCTCTGTTCTAGGGGGATGTGTGCTGTGAGTATCTTTCCCCGTCTGAATTCCCAAATATCAGTATTCAGATGTGCCCCTTAGGCCACGTGCACATCTTCAGTATTTGGGGAGTTTTTATCTCCGTAATTATAGCCAAAACCAGGAGTGGAACAATCAGGCCTAAGCCACACGGCATGAAAAGCGGACCGAGTGGAATGCGATAAAACATCGCATTCCACTCGGACCAATATTAGCCTGTGTGTCAGCACACATCAGCGATTATTTTCTTGGCCCCAGTCGAACTGAGAAAACAATCGCAGCATGCTGAGAATGTAATGTGAGACTCTGTCTCTCGCACCCATTCAAGTGAATGGGGCGAGAGAAAAATCGCACTGCACTCGCGGTACACCGGTGTACCGCGAGTTCAGGGCAAGAATGGCAATAGCCGGCTACAGAGGAAAGAGGGAGAGAAATCCTTCCCTCCTGTCCTCAGCGCCGGCCCGTCCCCCGCAGCTGTGGTCTGATCGCATGATCGGACCTAAGTCGCAGTGACACTCGACTCCTGCTGTGCTGCCAGCGTGAGCCGAGTGTCATGCGAATATCGTATTAGTCCCCTGTGGCCCTGGCCTCAGTGATATAGTATAATAGAAACACAAGCACCACTTCTGTATTTATCACCCACTCCTGGTTTTGTCTTACAAATACTGAGGAAAAAAACTCACCAATACTCAGTGTGCACAAGGCCTTATGGAGGCATTGAGATGTTGGCCTCACTTTGCACTCTTAGGGCAAGCGCGCACTTTGCGTTTCCACTGCTTTTTTGGTCCGTTTTGAGACGCACCTTTTTTCTGCCTAAATGTATCCATTTTGATTTTCCAGCAAAGTTAATGGAAACTGTTGATTTCTAGACCGCACTTTGCGTTTTAAAACGCTGCGTTTAATTTGCATATTTTGTGGCAAAAACCATGCGTTCAAAGAAGGAGCTTGTCAATTGTTTTTGCCATTTTAGGTCAGTTTTGCTAACATTGAAGTCAATGAGAAATGGCAAAAAACAAGATTCCTTCAAATTCCTGCGTTTTACCTGCTTTTTCAGTGCAGAAAACATGCGTTTTGGGCATCAAAATAATGATTTCATATGTCCCTTTACACACACACAATCCGACAATTTAATATAAGAAAAATATGCATTTATTGCTATTTTAGCGATAAAATGTATATTACCGCTATAATTGTATGAAATATATCTATTTTCATTATTTTTCCCATTAATATAGATTTGATCCTTTTTTTTCCCTCTTTTTTCATTCTGTTTGACTGTTTAAACTTTATTTAGCAGTGTCTTGATGTTCAAAACGCATCTGTCTAAACGCAGGTGAAAACGCATCCAAAAATCACTGAAAACGCATCTAAAACGCGGTAAATACGCATGCGTTTTCAGCGCTGAAGTTCTGAAAAAGGCAACTTTGGTCAAATCAATTAAGCCCAAAACGTGCATTGAGAAATGCAAGTAGGAGAACGCAAAGTGCGTGCTTGCCCTTAGGCCCTGTACGCGCGCTGTGTTTTTTAGGTTCAGGTTTGATCTCAAAACTGCATGCATTTCCTTCCCCAACCAAGTCTATGAGATTTCATGTTTGCTGTGCGCATGTTGCATTTTTTTGTGGCTGCATCTTCGTGGTGACCACAAAGATGCAGCATGTCAATTATTTCTGCGTTTTTGAGCCCTTCCAGTCAATAGATTTGACTTAAACGTATTGGGCAAAAACACAGTAAAAAACACATAAAAATGCAAGCTTTGTTTGGATGCGTTTTCGCCAAAAATGCTGCATCTTTGTTTGTTGTCACCACAAAGATGCAGCGTACACACATAGTCTTAGGCTATGTGCACACGCTGCAGAAACTTTCTGCACCTTGTGACAGAAAAAGAAAAAAAAGCACCAAACATCTTATGCAGTTTTGGTGCATTTTTGCATGCAATTAGGAAAAGACTATCAATAAAGCTAGGTTAATAAATAAAAAAAAAAAAACCACAAGTTAAGTTTTCCCTTAAAATAAAATACCAATTTTCTTACACCTAGATGTGCAATAAGTCACAATATCCTATTGTACTGGGACACCAGGAGACTCACCTTTCTTGGCCAACACACTGCTTTGCTATACTTTGCTCTGATTAGAAACACCTATAGATAAATGGGAGGAGTGCCGGGTCAGTTACCACAGGCATTGCATTTAGTCCACGCCTAGTGAAGGCTCAGCTACACAAGCTAGTAGTGGCATGATGTGCTGGTTTATACATCCTTTCACACATATGGTCGTGTTCACACTTGACTCATTCAGGCATTTCTGTCTACAACCAGTATACGTATTGCCAGAGCTATACCTTACTGGGCCGCACTCCTCTACTGCTCTTTATACAGGTGAACTAGCTGCACATGATTTGTTTGTTCCTGGTTGTACAATTTACTGAAGATTATGGGAGTGCAGTATGAAGCATTTGCGGAACCAAGTGTGTGCGCGCACTATGGAGTGTGTGCGCGCACTATGGAGTGTGTGCGCGCACTATGGAGTGTGTGCGCGCACTATGGAGTGTTTAACAATCACATTTAAAAATATTGGCACTGCCAAAGGAATTTGCTCTCTTATCTTTGGGGGTTATTTCTACCTCCAGGGTTTAAAAGAGGGTTGATTAGACATTTCTCATG
Organism: Anomaloglossus baeobatrachus; assembly: GCF_048569485.1. NCBI lineage: Eukaryota > Metazoa > Chordata > Amphibia > Anura > Aromobatidae > Anomaloglossus > Anomaloglossus baeobatrachus. Next base: position 350,294,737 of record NC_134357.1, on the reverse strand, counting down.
GTGGCTAGAAAAGTAATCCTTAAGGTACCGTCACACTAAGGCCTCTTTCACACGTCAGTGATTCTGGTACGTTTGTGCTTTTTTTTTAAATGTACCAGAATCACTGACATACGTAGACACATTATAATGAATGGGTCTGCTCACACATCAGTGATTTTTCACTGCACGTGTCTCCGTGCGGCGTACCCGCGTGTTCGTGATTGCCGCACGGAGACATGTCCATTTTTTTCTGGCATCACTGATGTCCCACGGACCACGCAGTGGTGTGATCCGTGAGACATGTGCCAGAAAAAAAACGTGCTTTTAAAATAAAAATCATTTTTACTCACCCGGCTCCAGCGATGTCCTCTGCAGCCCGTGCAGCCTGCTGCTTCTAAGCCGGCTCATTACTGTTGCGCATATTCATGATGCACGACACAGCCGACCCGGAAGCAGCTGCTGCGGGGGTTAGCGCCGGCCGGATGCTGCATCGCGGGAGCATTCAGCTCCATGGTGAGCGGGAGTGTGCACAGGTGAGTTAGGGCTGCTTCTCACTTGCGAGTTTCTCGCAGTAGAGCAATGCGAGAAAAACTCGCATTGGAATCGGACACATGTTAGTGAATGATTCAGCTCGCATTTGCGATTTTTTTTTTTCTCAGTCCAAATCGGACTTTGAAAAAAATCGCAGCATGCTGCTTTTTTGCGAGTTTCTACTGCGAGTCTCTCCAATGCAAGTCTATGGGAGCGTGTAAAAAATCGGATGTCACGGGACGGCACTCACACCATCCTAGTGACATCCGATTTTCTAAATACATTTCTTGCCTGTTTCCTAAAACACTGGAAACGAGTGATGTCTCACAATGTCTGTCAATCACTATTCTCTGTCAGTCGGTCTCTCCCTCTCGGTCTCTATTCTCTCTCTGTCGGTCCGTCACTATCTCTGTCCCTCTCTCACAGTCTGTCGGTCATTTCCCCCTCCTCTCTCATACTCACCGTTCCCCGATCTCCGGCGCGGCGCTGCACGGCATTCACACTGCTGCGGCGGCTTTTACTATTTTGAAAAAGCCGGCCGCTTATTAAACAATCTCGTATTCCCTGCTTTACCCGCCCACAGGCAC